>NC_141990.1:79558879-80203879 GCF_049901715.1 Pseudonaja textilis | reverse complement strand
AAAAAGTCTGTAAATAGTTTCCATTCAGCAATAATAATCCTCCAAATAATCTTCCAAATAATCTTTTCCCAAATTAAAATAAAATCAATTTGGCCATCTCTTTAAATTCTATCACCTTCACTGTTCATTCCTCCACTGTGGGTTGCATTGAATCCTTTCACCTTTGTGCATATAATAATGTTACTGCAGTTATCATGTGTAAAAAGTAAAAGTTCCAAAACTATATTCCAAAAGTTTGTCCATTAGCCCCAAAAGAAAAGCCTCTGGTTTTAATTGCAGATCAATCTTTAAAATCTTATGTATCTAAAAATGTGTACTAAGCACGATGAAAATGTTCCTTCTTATTGTTCACATTTCCAACATAGATCTGAATTATTTTTATTCATGCAAGACAATTTCCCTGATTATATACACAACAACACACCAATTTCGTGTCATCACTCTGCTGAATGCCTAATTCTCACAGTGCTGTCTAACGTCTAGGTATATTTACCCATGTAGTATGGATGTAATATTATTATTTATCCTTCTTATTATCTTCTTTACTCCTTCTTCTTCTTCTTCTTCTTCTTCTTCTTCTTCTTCTTCTTCTTCTTCTTCTTCTTCTTCTTCTTCTTCTTCTTCTTCTTCTTATTATTATTATTATTATTATTATTATTATTATTATTATCATCATCATCATCATTATTCATGCACATTGACAACTTCTGCATCGGAGAACTTCTGCATCGGAGAAAAAATCCTTGTGTATCTAATCACACTTGGCCAAATGAACTATTCAATTCAGTTTAAAATACAAGTAGTTCTTTTTAAGATTATAACATAATGTAAATTTCAGACTTTTCAACCACATATTTATCCATTGTTCCATTTTTATGGTATATTGTATCCAATATGGCTCACTATTTTAGGAGAATAAGATCACTTCTCAGTATCATCAAGTTTGCAATAACAATTTTAAAAAGATTTCAGGATACATCCTTATATACCAATCATAGCATTTATTTTTGGACTGTGCAACACTGTGTAAAATGCAGAAAAGACAAAAAATAAGCTAAAGAAATTAAAAATTAAATAAGAAAAGAAAAAAATAGCTAAATGTATGGGTTTCTTCTCCTCTTCTCCTTCTCTTTCTTCTCCTTCTTCTCTTTCTTCTTCCTTTAAGTCAAGATTTGGACTCCTGGTGACTGCCTGGACAAGTCCCAAAACAAGAAGTTGTTTTGACAAGGTTTTTCAGAAGTGGCCTGGGACTGAGTGAGAATGACTTGCCTGAGGTCACACAGCTGGCTTTGTGTCTTAAGCTTGATTTATACTTGTCTAAAACTGCACATAGTGACAATTCATATCTATGCTGTTAAAGGGTTGGTGGGTAAGCATAGGTTGCAAATGGTTACAGATGGTTGCAGATGGTCCAATACACACACCTCTCAAATCTCAACTGTGTGTTCTGCACAGATGAGTGTCTTGAAGGATTATTGTTTTTTCTGACTATGTTTTCTGTGCTTTGTTGTTAGAGTACCCCCCTGTCCAAAACATTAATATTCATAGAAGTATAAATGCAACAACTATGCAACCATCTCTGAACAATAGATGCATATGTTTCCTGACATGCAGTAATGCAGAAGTCTAACTCAGGCTTAAGGCAGGACTGGAATTCACAGTCTCTTTGTTTCTAGCCTGGTGTCCAAAATGGCTTTCAAATGTATGTTACATCAATCCCATTCTCTCTACCACTCTATCTCTTTTATCTTTGCAAACCATCTTTGATTCCACCACATTCATATACTAGCCACACATGGTATTTTGTTCTGAAGCTTTCAGGAAGGCAATTCAATTTTTTTCTCTCTCAAATATATTGGGATATTAGTAGGAAAATTGCTTGGAGAAAGAGTGCTGATAAATGATCATCCACTTATGAAAAATGTAAAATCATTTTTAGACAAATGGATAAAATTAAATATAGCACTCTTGGGTATATTATCATAATTTAAAATGTCAATCATTTCCCACTTCTCCTACTTCAGCCTATACTCATTAGCCCTCCACATTATGAATTTAAATCTTGACAATCTCTTATTGAAACATTTATTAAGCAAAACAAATGCTCTAGATTTCTATAATAGTTAACTGTAGAAAGTCCAGGAAATTCAGCAGAAGTTCCCAAACCCAGCCTCTATTTACTGGTATGTCATATGCAATATAGAACATATATCATTGTTCATTTATAGATAGTCCTCAACATACAACCACAATTTAGACTGGAATTTCCATCATAAATTGATGCAATCATAAAGCAAGTTATCACATGACCAGACTCAATTTTATGACCATTTTTACCGCAGTTGTTAAGTGAATCACATGGTTGTTAAACAAATCCAGCTTCTCCAATTGACTCTGCTTGCAATACTGCATTCTAACCACTGCACCACCCCAGTTATGTTGCAAGATCCCAAAATATATTTGTAGAATTTAGCACACTTTCAAGATAATTATCTTAAGGGTTTAATTTCAGATTGCCAAAATTGAATGATGTCTTGTCAGTGTGTGTGTGTGTGTGTGTGTGTGTGTGTGTGTGTGTTCATATTAGTGTTGACTCCTAGTGCGTGCATGGATAAGTTCCTGCAGTGGAACTTGGCAAGATTTCAGAAATTGTTTGCTATTATCTTCTTCCTAGGGATGAGACAGAGGGATAGGTCCAAGGCCACTCGGGTGATTTTGTGCCTAAATCAGGATTATAATTTTATTTAATATTTATTTTACATGGGGAAATACTTTGACCCAATCACGTTTCTTCTGAAAGACTAATTTCTAAAGCAACATATTATTTTCAGATTATACTGCCAAGCATCCTTGTTTGTTTTTTGTTGTTATTTTCCATCTAAGAAAAGGACAGGGCTGAAGAATTCATCCACAAAGTTCAGGAAGGCTTCAGCATGCAATGATTCCAAATTTATCTACAGTAATACTGATGATTGATGATGATGATGAGATGATAATGATGATAGTAATACATTTTCTGATTCTTAATTGAAAATTCATAATTGACAATAAAGAAATAGAGGTTACGCTCAGACCTGGTTTCTTAGTATCTTTCTGTATAGACTCCATATTACAATATGAAAACATTGGAGAAGGATTAAATTGAAGATTAATGAAATATTGATGATTTTCTTATCTGATTGTGAAACTGACCAAAATAATCAAATTATTGATTAGAAATTGAATAGAGATAGGTAATGAATTCCAATAGCTGGATTATGCAACCTATCAGAAAACTGCACCTTTTATATTTCCTTGTTTATTGTACAGAATTTGTGCTGTTTGGTATGCTTTTCATATACCTAGCATTTTGCTTAAGCAGCCAATCTAAATTTTGTACTGTTTGTCTCTTTTTCATGTCTGTAATCAATTGGTTTTATTGATACTCATGGCTTGTTAGAATGACCCTGAAGAATCTCAGCTGTGAAACTATATCTGGAGGTCATGAGACACCAAACCTTATCAAAGTAACTGTCACTTTGACCTGATAGTGAAACACACTACATTTTGGCATTTGAATTCAGACAGGAGGTGAACCTCCCCTTTCTGCAACTTTGAAGAGCCTTGGAAACAAAGCTTGTCCCATTATCTCTGATTTGAACTTTATAGTTTCTATTATCATTTCAAGCAATATTCCCTAACCTTAAAATTAGCTCACTAGTGTGATTACTCAGTCAAGATGGTTAATGCTGCCCCAATAAATGAGAAACTACTGGCATAACTTATGTTCAGACCGGCCTTGAGGCTTTCCTGAGATGAAGTATCTTGCCTCCACAAAGTGTATTTTTGAGTGATGTGACTTAGCAAGGTGTATTACAGTATACCCTGAAGGTAGATTTATTTAATCTGAACAACAGATAATAGATAATACCTATACTCTGAGTTTGTTTTTGCATACAAAGCTAACAATTTTCATCCCAGGATGTTCAGAAATGACACGAATGTTGTTAATCTATTTCAAATTGTAATGCTTTTGAATAGTTCTTTTCTATAAAAAAAATAAGGTTTATTTCATTTCTTCTCATTTTATTGGTAACAAAGTCAAATAAATAGATGAGAAAATGCTTTTGATTCAGTAGACTAACTGTAATTCCTTCTTGACAAAGAGATTATATCTTCTGTTTTAAAGGTCCAAATACAAGAAATCCAGGTGACTGTTTTTGGAAAAAGATGGATCCTAAGCATTTTAATTGGGCTGCTGACTTATCTGAGCAAGGAAGTATTTCCCTTTTGCAGTTTACAGAGTTTTTGCTCTATTTATTTTAAACAACAAACACATCCCCAGGTTCATTGAGTGATTATATAAAAGCTAACTTATTGATTGTAATACAGTCAATATTGGATTTCATATCCAATATCATGTTTTCTGCTCAAGGTTTTTTTATTGTTTAAAGATTCTTTTGCTTGCCAGTTTTTAGTGAAAATAAATATATGAGAAATCAGTCCCATAGCCAAATAGCAAATTACCTTTATTGTTCATTATCCAACATATATAAAAAGGACTCTAAGTCATAATTGCATGACAATTCCCATATGTTGCTTAATACTGGTTGGAAAATGAACTAATATTTGTAATTTGCAATATGTTAAGGTACAGGCATAACACATGGCAGATATTAGGAAAAATAAGACTGGATTTGGATCACTGGATATAAGATCTATTCTTTGGGGGAACCCATGATGGATTAAATATAATCCCCAAGCATAATCAGAGGACATGATTAAAGCTATACAATATCAAAATCAGAAAATTACTTTTTCTTTAGAATCAGTATTTTTTAATTTTGATTAATAATATGGACAATTCCAAATTTAATAGAATTGTCTTCTAAATTCTTCCCAGTGGTGCTAAAAATCATCACTCTACTAAGTACTGGAAGCAGCAATAAAAGAGGGCTGTGAAAATATTTACAGACCCCCTCACATCCTGGACATAAACTGTTTCAACTCCTTCCCTCAGAATGATGCTATAGAGCACTGCACACCAGAACAATTAGACACAAGAACAGTTCTTTTCCCAAAAACCATCACTCAGCTAAACAAATAATTCCCTCAACACTGTCCAACTATTTACAAAGTCTGCATTACTATTACTATTAATCTTCTCATCACTCCTTATCATTCATCCCCTCCCACTTGTGACTGTATGACTGTAACTTAGTCGCTTGTAACGTTACAATTGTATTGACCGTTTCCTAGTATGATTTGATAGCTTATTGTACCCTATGACTATTATTAAGTGTTGTACCTTATGATTCTTGACTCTTGATGAATGTAACTTTTCTTTTATGTACACTGAGAGCATTTGCACCAAGACAAATTCCTTGTGTGTCCAATCACACATGGCCAATAAAGAATTTTATTCTATAAAACTTTGTAAAGACTATAAGCTTCCAGGCTTTCATCCAACTCCCATTGACATAAACAGAATACTTTTTTCAACAACAGCTCCTGCCAACTTTACTTAGAAGCTGATTTTAAAGCACCCCAACCATTTCTGCATGTTTTCTGGGTTAATTTTCACAGCTTATCTCATTAAACAAGAGAAAATTTTAAAACATAAAATCAAATAACAGCCTTTTATTTTCCCACCTCACCTATTAGAACCATGGAAATGCTCTACTATTGCTATCACCCTCTATTTCAGATGCCTGATCTTTAGTTTCGTTCCAATAACAAAAAGTAAGGGTTAACTTTTATTGGGAGAGATAATCTGATCTAGACATTTCTATGAAGGTAGATCCATACAGTGACATCATCACTCAAATTAGATGTTTACTTGCATCCCAGTATCTTATGCAAGATCATAATTTATGCCTTTTGTACAATGATATTATTGTGTATGTTTTCATAATTTGTTTCCTGTGTGTCTCCTGCAGACACCTATAAGTGAAGCAATCGTTTACATTTGAGATAGAAAGATTTCAGAATTTGCTAAAATTGCATATTTCAGTTGTTGCAGTAAGCAGGAACAGTAATGAGTTGGGTTGGAAGTTATAGTTCAGCAGTAGTAGGAGAGGCAGAGGTTCCTCTGTAAAATTTTGACCACAATGAAGATTTGCTTTGATGATGGTTGCTAAGAATCCCAGTGCATGAAACAAAAAAAATTGAAGGAAGTGTTGCAAATGTCAGCAATAGAGTGATCAATGCCTGGAATGCACTACCTGACTCTATTGTTACATCCTCTAACCCCCACTCCTTTAACCTCAAACTATCCACTATTGACATCACCCCATTCCTAAGAGGTCTGTAAGGGATGTGCATAAGTGCACCATCATGCCTACCATCCCTGTCCTATTGTCCCCATTTATTTGTACCTATTTCCTATATTCTTACTCCAGTGGTGGGATTCAAATATTTTTACTACCAGTTCTGTGGGCGTGGCTTGATGGGTGTGGCAGGGGAAGGATACTCTAAAATCTCCAGTCAGAGGTGGTATTTCCCGGTTTTCCGATCTACTCAAAATTTCCTCTACCGGTTCTCAGGAACTGGTCAGAACCTGCTGAATACCACCTCTGTCTTACTCATGTTTATACTTATACCTATTATCTTGTAAGCGATTGACAAATAAAATAAATTAAATAAATCAATAAATAAAATGTCCATGAGTTGCCATGGGTAGGAAATAAAAAATATCTTTGTTCAGGTTGGAAGATGCAAAGCTTGACACCAGAACAGTCTGATAAATATTCTCTAATAATAAGCATTTTACTCTGGCAACTTTAAAAATAGATACATGCTAGATTTGTAAGAACAAATTTACCAAAGAAGCAGAACACACAAGCAAATGAGGTTCAGTGACAGAATTATACCATGTCTCCTATTCACTGTACAAATTTAGAATAGCTTCTTTTGTTTTATGTGGATCTCATTATGAGATACTAGCAGACAGAACATTAGTCTTTCATAAGATTAAAACTGCAAATGGTACATGTGTAGCAGCAGTGAAGAGTAGAGGGCATAAAAATAGACACATCTACAATCCAGGGAAAAGGAAGAATACTGTTACTCTGATAGTTTCATAAATTGCAGTGGCAGGATTGTAGGAAAAGATAAATATATTATTGCACCACAGAGTAACACGCCTACTTTTAACCTCATACATCTGATTTTACAATTTCTTATAATTTCAGACTTTCATGCTTTGAAATTATACTGTATATTTATATGGCTAATCAGGATGCAATAACATTTCTCTGAAAGTTGCAGGCATCAACAGAATTAGCCTTTCTGCTTGATTCATTTCTCAGATATTTTTTTCTTTCCTTCCTTCCTTCTTTCCTTCCTTCCTTCCTTCCTTCCTTCCTTCCTTCCTTCAGAAGGGTGGGTGCTGGAAGGTTTATTTTTTTTGTATTATGTATTTCCCCCCCACCTTTTTTTAGAAAAATCTTATTTCTTAACAATTATGAGCTTCTAGACATATTTTTAAATCAGCATTAAATTATAATATAGGAATATGACTTTTCAGACAGTTTTCCAGATTATCCCTAAGTGATTTTGCACCTAAAATTGTAAGAAGTCACACTTTTAATTGATCAGGGTGAGCCATATATTGATCTTTCTATCAAAGTGAATTGATCCTTTCACACATCTATAACTATAAAGAATGAATATATGACTAAATTCCATTAAAGCTCCCTTTTTATGACACTGTAGTCTCTTAATTTGGGGTAGAGTTGGGGTGACTGGATAGAGCCGAGCGTTTACTGGTCAGATGCCCTTCCTCACACCTATGTGGAGTTCACAGCAAATATTTTTTCCTTTTTGCCCTAGGAGAGAAATATTTGCCATTTACCTATGGTAGTATTGAATTCTCAACCTTCTGAGTGGGAAGGAAGCATCTTCATCACTAGGCCATAATGCCACTCGATAATTAAATTCCATTATGAACCTAGAAAACTACTTTACAGTGAATTGTGATAAGTCCATCAATATTTCTTTGCTGAGTTACAGAAAATCCCAATATTTTTGACAGATATCATGTTTTATCCTATTTTAAGATATTGGGCTTATGTCTGGAAACTTTTGAATATAAAAACACTTCATTTACTACTGCTTTATGTCAAAAAAGTATGCAGTATGTCATAAACATATGTTTGGGGGAGGTAGCCTTGATTCTTTTACTCAGTGGCTACTCCTAAATTGAAAAGAATTATACTACCTTTAAGGGAAATCCTGCCAATAATGTTTTTTTGGTAATTCTTATCTAAACATTAAACCAGCTGCAAACTTTCTCACCAGCAGGTGGCGCTATATAGATGCTCCCTATTTGCATAACCCAATAAGGGGCTGTATATGGATATTCCCCATAATTTCTAATTATAAACAGACAAAGCCTCTTTATTCTCATACACTGCACTGCATTCTGTCTTACTTCTTCCATTAGAATAATAACCATATGTGCAAACAGATTTATACAGGTACATAAAGCAATGACTTTACAAAACAGTAACTATTAAACTCAGTGGGAATGAATTAAATCACAGGCCTGAGAAGTACTACACTATCAACATTAAAAGAAGAAAAGTCCTTTTATCCAAGAAATCCTAAAGCCACTCAGTTTTTCTAGAATTAAGATGAAGCTTATTCTTCCCCCATCCTGACCCCACAGCTGCCAGATATCATGAATGGCATCTTTTGGTCGGCTCAGGGTAAAGATGCAAAAACCAACATGTTATCAAGTCTGATGCAGGAAAATAATCTTGTCTAATGGCTTCGTATATATGTTAAACGGGAGCTGGAAGAACATAGAACCTCAAGGGATCCTGCAAAGTAGGGACCTGGTTCAGGATCTTCTAAATCCTCCACTCAATACCAACAGGGATCAGCTCTTGGAGAAGAATCCCTTAAATACTTGATCCCCCACCCCTACTCCTATCTGATGCTCTCAGCATTTTGGATTTCTAACAATGTGATCCACAATGCCCTCAATCATAACAGTCTGAAGACATATAAATTAAATCCAGTGCTAAAACTGAACGGTTCCTTTTAACTTTCCTATATGACATGGGAGAACACCTTTGTAACTTACTCAGAAATTCTTGGAAAAAGAACCTATTATCAATAGTTTAAATGAAAGGAATGCAAATCGAATCATTCCAGTATTAAAAACTACCCGGTGATTTGGAAGTTTCACAGAGTGAGCTGATTTTGACCATAAAGTTAAGTTAGAATGCAGACCATTATTACAGTAAAACTCCTTCACAATTGTTATTTCACCTTCCAGAGATGAACAAAGTTCCTATGTGGAGATTTTTCAGTGTCATCAAGTTTTCAATTTCTTGACACTACAAATGTCAGGCAAGTCTGTAGGGTAGACTTTGCCATCAGAGAATTTTAGAACTCATGTTCCTGTACTGACATTCTTCCCAAAGTAGCTCATTTACTTTGAAGGGGATCTTTCATCTAGGAATAAAATTGGAAATGATACCATTTTAACAAATTTCATAATATGTGATCTCTGTGATTATAACGATGTACTCTCAGCAGTGCTACATATTAAGAGAGTTGGAAGGCTTCTTTCAAAGTTAAAAGTACTGATCAACAACACAGAAATGTTCTAACTTGTTTTGGACTATTAGGAACCTTTGGATAGACAGATTTTATCATACTGAGAGAGTTTCCTTCAGTCTGTAGCGAAAGAAGTTTCAAATACAAATTTAAGGATTTATTTTTTAAAAAAATAAACAGCAAAAGGGTGATTGAAACTTTTATTGAAGAAAGCCACAAATGGATTAACAGTCCAGATAAATTTGAAATAAGATTTTTGGAATTAATTATACAGAATCCTACCCATAGGAAAATGCTTATCTTCTGAATTCTGTAAGAAAACATAATACAATAAAGACTTTAGAAAACACAATACGATAAAGACTTTAAAAATTAGGCCCTAGAGGGAACTAGAGGAACTAAAGATTATAATTAAAGAAAAGAAACACTCAAAATTGACTTACAATTACCTAGTGAAGCAAAATATTATAACAGTGGAATATATTGAAAATATTTTTGAACAATGGACCAGAAGTTAATTTTAAGAGTGTCTGCCTTTATAGATACAGTGTGCTTAAAGATAGTTAATGGAAGAAGAAAGAATATCTGCCAAGATTTAGAGTGATTTTGAAAGCGCATTTCAAAATGACAGGCTGTTTTTTTAAAAGTTTGTATGAGTTTTTATTGTTGTAATTATAACCTTTAATAGAATTATTGTTTTAAATGGAAATGAGCTTGAGTGTCATGTCCCTGACTGAGGAATCCTCCTCAGATGAGAAGCAAGATTAAAAGAAAGATCTCAAAGAAATGGATACAGACAGTTCTGATCTAAGCAGAGGTGGAGAGCTACATCATTTTTGAACGTATATTTGGTCATTCTGCAAAAGCCAGAGAATAAACAATGGAAAAATACTCGGCTACTCCTAGAAAGATCTGCTTCATGAAGGCTTCATCTGTGATGAGGAACCATCTGATGCCAGAGTTCATTTGTGACATGTTTGCTCAGACAGGAGCTGAAAGCTTCCTGTATTTAAGGAGTTATTTGAAAATAGAACAGGGTTGGAAAAATGCTCAATTACAGCCCATCTTGCCCAGTTAAATATCTAACTCCCAGCTCTGCAGCCATTTCAGGAACCTTCTTTCTTGTCTAACTCTGATATTTGCTTGCTTTTGAGCTTTTCTTATAAAAACAAGCCTGGCTCCTTTTGAATTTTGACTGCATTTTATGGCTACAATAAGTTACATAAGACTGGCTTGAATAATTTCCATAGTGAAATTGTTATTTCTATTTGGTCTCACTGACCAATTCCAGAAAAATTCCACAAAATTATTTAATTTTTCACCCCTCCCCCCCAATAACAATATTACTTTTAAATATTTTCATTTTCATCTTAATTTCTTTGCATTTTTAAAAATCCAATGTACATATGTGGAATTGTTTTCAAAGTATGGCTGCTTTCTAAACCCAATATTTTTCCTCTTCCATCTTCTTCATTTCAGCCAACATTCAACCATTCCATTGTTTCTACTCTATACTATATCTGTAAATTGTAAACTGAATGCAAACTTTTCTTTGAGAAAAAGGCGGATTCATTTATTTTTAAGTAGCAGATTCCAAACTGGGAATTCTGGAAACTGAGTAGAACCATTGTTTCTTTAGCTCTGAATCCCTGATCTCTGTAAAGGTCAAGGAACAGGTTTATAGAGATCTCTGAAGGCATGTTTCTTTCTTTCTTTTTTTAATAAAAATTCAAGCAAATTATCCTCTCAGATTTGTTTTTCAAAAGAATGCCTCCTCCTATACTTCTAAAAGAAAATGAAAATTCTCTCCAAGCAACGATTGCACAGCCATTTGTCTGGGATATCTGATGACTTTCGTTGGACATGTAGTTCAATACAGAGAATTTTAGGATACTTTGACATGAGTTTCATGGGCAGATTAATGATTCCTCAATTACTTCCAAGGCAGCAATTTCAACCTCTTTGAGTTCTTTGCTGACTCCATAAATAACAGTCTCAATTGTGGCTAAGATAGGCTGCACATAGTTGTGACTGCTTTCATTTACTAGCATTTCATTCAAGATATCACCTTTTTCAGAAATCTTTTGTACAGTGCAAAAATCGTTTCTTGCTATTATAGACCAGAAACAAAATACATTCATTTGGTTTAATATACGGAATAAACAGTTTAATTTAGAATGGTATAGGCATCACTAATATTTAAAGAATAAAGCTAGACCTAAAGCTAAACTTGGGAGTAACCAGCATCATTTCTGTAAAATAACTTTGTAATACATAGATCTTTAGTTTTCTTTGCTACTGCCAATGAGTTACAGGAAGATAATCTTTTATCCTAAGATGAAGACTTTTTAAAATATTAGTACAAAAGTTTAGATGTAGTAGTATATTCACTTTAGTTGTATTAATGAAGTGTGTTAAAAAAAATTATAGAGCTCATGTTTCACACATCCAAAAGATCTACATAGTACATCAAAATATACAGTATTATTCTGAATAATTGAGTTTTCATTCCATTTTGGATTCTCCTGAAGGCATTCAAAGCAGGAACATCTACTGTTCCCATATCACTTTGTCTGAGAGTCTTGCTGGCTCCAAGAGATTCAGAGGTCACCCTTTGATAAGTCACAACTAAATATAGATTATCAGATCTTTTTTTACTAATTTAAATGGCCAAATATCACTGAAAACATTTTGGAAAAACTCAACCCAAAACTATAGCATGAAGTAATCTGGCAATTTGACCCAAAGTTATATGTAATAAGGATATAAATCTTTGCAGGAAAGGACATATATGAGAAGATTTACCAAAGCATGTTTCAACTCCTCATTCTAGGTAATCAAGCAGTGGTTCTTTTTAATAATAATCACAAGTCAACTGATCTGAAAAAGAAATATATACCATCAATAGCAATCACATTAAAATGTTATTTGTGCTAGTTTTATGCAAATCATCAATTTCTTAACATTAGAACAGCATTTTATAAATTACCTCAGATAAAGTCAACTGTTGCTGCTAAAACAGCAAGTCAGTGTTAACTAGGAAAGGTTGTCTTAAATGTGAGTTAGCTGTATAGCACAAGAAATATAGAAAGCCATTATATATATCATTGCACTCTTATATGTATGATTATGAAGTATTGCTAAGACAATGACTAAATTTCATTCTCTAGAATATAGTATTCTATTTTGAGAACTTGCACACTGTTCTGTAAATCATGGGTGGTACAGTCATTTAAACTTCATAGTTTGTTAGATAAGGAGTCAGAGGAGATGTGTGTGTGTGTGTGTGTGTGTGTGCGTGTGTTTGTGTGTTTGTGTGTGTATTCATTCTTTTACATGTCTCATGTCAAATATCTACACATAACCAAACACATATCACTCATCTCACCAAGCATATCATCATCATTCATTCTTATTCACCCATGCATGCATCAATAACATCATGCTGTATACTGGTTTATACTGGTGGAATGATAGCAAAGCTTGGCCAGGATTGCATACAACAGATTATAGACATAACATCTGGCAGAAGGTCGTTCATATTAGTGAACCCATCAACTACTCTTCTTGCAACCATAACAACCAAATCTACCTAAACTGAGAGCCAGTTAATATATCCAGTCAAGAGGAGAAAACCATTATAAGCCACCAGACACACACATGCTCATAGGATCTACAGGAAGATAGAGAAGCTTATAGACATTATAGGGATTAGTTTGAGGGCAACTATCTTCATAATTCCAACATGTTTTGTTAGTTTGCCTCCCAAAGAGCAATTTCCAGATTTGAGTCACTTTTAAAGCAAGATTTAGTGGAGGCAAGGTTCAAACTCTGAAAAAAAAAAACTATTTTGAAACTTATATAAGAGTGGCACAGTAGTTAGTATGCAGTATTGCAGGCTTATTCTGCTGACTGCCAGCAGTTCGGCAGATCAATTCTCACCAGCTCAAAACTGACTCAGCCTTCCATCCTTCTGAGGTCAGTAAAATGAGAATCTAGATTGTTGGGAGCTATAGACTGACTCTGTAAATTGCTTAAAGAGGGCTTTGAAGCGGTATATAAGTCTAAGTGCTATTGCTATTGATACTGAATTGCTATTAATCTCAACTAATTTCTGGTAACATCTGCCAACATTTCACAGATAATTTGCTAAAGCAGAACCTTGAGCTATTCAAGCCTATTCTATTTTTTGCTTTTGGATCTTTGGTTTTGAAAGGAGCCCAACTTTGTCAGTCTGCAAATCTGTGTGGATTCTAAAGCATTACTTTGCTGGGTGAGGGGAGGGGAGGAATGGAACCTGCTCTTCCGGGGGGGGGGGGATAAAAAAATAACCGTAAACATTTTTTTTTTGAATGTTGTAACACATTGAATTATGCTGGAATTTATAAATGAAAAATGGGATTCCTGGATTTCAGTGGCAATAGTCAGAAGTTTGTGAAATGTCCTCTTAAAATCTGAGTTGATGAGTTTGCTTGTGCAAAGTGAATTAAATTTGCCTTGACTGAGATCTTTGCTTCAGTGCATCTGTGAGTTCCTTCAGTGAACAGGAACGCTTAAACTTTACAAGGCTAGAAAAGACTTACACCAAGCAAATGTCTCTTTTCCGAAGGCGGCAAGAGCGGCAGTCAAAAATGGCGGCCACAAAGAAGTGCTCAGCCGGAAAAGAAAGTGCAGGAGGAAGTTAAGAAGTGAAAGTTTTTTGGCTGACCGGGACAAAGCAACAATGAAGGTACCCTGGAATTTAAAATTTGCAAAAGATACATCGTTCCCAGAGACTTACAAGCGGCAGATGAAAGTTAAAAGGGAAAGTTCTTTTTTTTTACTCTCCTTCCTAATGTTGACAGCAAACAGAAAGAAATTGGAAAAACCCGCTTTGGATCAATAGGTAATTAAATTGGATAGCTAAATGTCAAAGGGATAATAAGGATTTCTGAACATTTTAAAAAAAATGTTTGCTGTAAGTGGGAAGGGAGAGGAAAAGAATTGGAGCAGGATTTGGAAGCAAGGAGGAGATTGCCTAGAATCTTAGAGAATCATTAAATACTAACAAGACTTCTAAAAGATACATTTTAACTGGAATTTGGTAACTAAACAGTAACCCCAGAAAGAGAAAGTGAAGAAAGAAGAAAGTGTTAAAAGAAACAGCTTATTTGGACTGTTTGGTGACTTTGGGACTTTTGGAAATTATCTTTGAAGGACTAAAAACACTTGGGTGGTTGTTTTTAAAAAAAATTCTTTCTACAATGGCATCACTTGTGGATGAATTGAAAATTGAATTTAAAAAATACAAAGAAGAGGAACAAGAAGGGAAGAGCTCTCTTGGCTCTCTTTTTCAATTCTTAGAAATGGCGATTTGCACCTATGAGAAATTGACTGCGCAACAAGATGATTGCGATAAAGAAGAAGCCATCTTTGATGAACAAGTAACTTTACTTGGGGAAGAAAGAGAAAAGGAGGAAAGGGAAAAGGAGACTTTAAGATTTAAAAAAACATCCAAAAAAGAGAAAAATAAAAATGGATATAATGTTAGAAAACAACAGAAAGGGGGAATACAGAAGAGGGAAAGGGAGTTGGAGAGACAAGGGGGTAAAAAGGCCAGGGAGAAGAAGAAGCAAGGGAGGAAGGAAGGGATGAGAAGCTTTAATGGTGAGGAGCAAGATGTAAAGAAACAAGATTCATTTAGAGATAATGGGTAAAAACTTAATTGAAAAAAGGATTCTGCAAAGGTACATAAGATTGTATTGTTATATTTGTACTTAGAAATAATGTTGGAAAATTGGAAACAACGTGTGATTAAAAAGTGAGATAAAATATTCAGTGTAATTTAGTGAAATTTTTGTGAATAAAAGGAAGGCAATGAAATAAATGAGAGTTGAAGTAGGAAGGAATGGGAACATTTTAATGATACAATGTTTTAAAATATGTGAAGTGGGGCGGAAATAATTATGGAAAGCCTATAAGTGTTCCCATAAAAGTTTGATATTCAATTGAAAAGTAATGTGTAAAATGTTTAAGATTCAAATGAATATTAATATTAATGATAGATTTGAACTGGTATGGATTGTTGTTTTAATTATATTACATATTTATAATTTTTTTTCTTTAAAATATAATGTGTAACTTTAGAATGTACTAAGCAGAATCCAAATGAAAGTTAAGTACTAAACTAAGTGTTATAAATTTAGGGGAAAGAGACAAAGGCGTCATACTCCAATTAGTGTACAGGAGAAATTTTGTTTAAAGAGAAAAGATAAATAGATAGCTGGAAACAGAACAGACAAAAAATAATAAGCATAATGATCTGAACTGAGGTGAGATAAATAAAATAAAACTAAGAAAATCAAAAGAGGGGAGAAGCTATATAGAGAATGTAAAATGGTAATAAGATATGGAATGGTATATAAAATGAACATGAATTTGAATTTGTGTCTGTATGAAGAGATGTAACCCGGGATTAAACAGTTTTCAGAAAAGATGTTTTATGTTTTTATGTTTTGTTTGTTTGTATATTGTCTTTGAAAATCAATAAAATTTGTTTTTTTTTTTAAAAAAAGATACTCAGTAGAGGTTTCGCCGAGAGGCCCACTGGAGGCCAAGAGCAGATTGGCAAAACATGGCTTCCTAGAACTGAGCTAGTGATGCAGCTTTGTGGAACAGCTGTCAACTCTGAAGCGAACCTGGCTGGAGCCTTCTTATGTTTTGAGAGAGTACTTGTGTGAAATTGTGGAAGGAAAAGACACCTTTGAAAATCCACATAGTCCCGATATTAAAGTGACCATGGTTTTGGCGCTCATTACCAGAACAGTGTGAAACATGCCGGAAAAGTATAAATAATGCTTTTTAAAAAAAAAAGAAAGAAAGAAATAAACCATGTCCCAACTTCACAGTAAGCAGGAAGGATTTTGAAATGACAGACTACCAATACTTATTGTGTATTGTCGATAAATAATCTAATGAAAGTTACAGCAGCACAGAAGCTTGTAGTATATGGAGGATCTGTAGTAAATGTCAGACAATCGATTGGATTTCACACAAAGGGAAAAGCCGGAAGGGGGAAATATTAAACTACCTTCTTACACATATGGAAGGAAAAGGGGGCACAGCAAGGGGGCACAGGTGTCAAGTGCTTCAATAATGGGTTCTGTTCCCCCCACCTTCCCAAGATGCCGTAATCAGCGACATATGTAGCCTGATAATCACACTGATTTGAGGGCAGACCTGTTCATCACTTGCTATTTTTTTCCACCCCATGTAAAGTCAAAATGACATCCTCCTTTGATTTGCACAGTGTTCCTACATATCTGAGTGGGAATTTCATAAACTGAAGTCAAAGTAAATTGTAGCCACCTACTCTGCCTTGAGTAAATGAAAAGCAACTCTGAACTGCCTTGATTTGTTCTGAGTCTGGTGTTTTCAATCTTGGCAGAAACTTTGTATTATGAAATTCATTTTACTGTAAGGTTTAATGGCAACTCTAAAATAATTTGGGGACGGGAAATGCATCTTTTGGCTCTGCTAAAATTGTTCCAATTAATGCTAAATTGCTTGAAGCTTTTGTTACTACTGACATTACCTCTGCTCCATCCCTTTGTTCCAAAATGAATGATTATGTCACTCTGGTGGATGCCACAATATTTTGCTTTTTCCTCTGGTTACAATAAAAACAATACTAGTATGTTTCTGATACACTAGAAAATTAGAATGCTCTCTAATTCCAGTATATATTAAATTTATGCTGTATAACTTTTACTTCAAGCTCCCTACTTTGGTTTTTGAAAGATTTAAAAAGGGATATAACTTTCTGCAAGATCTACTTTATTTATTTGATTTATTTGGTTTGTCAATTGCTTACAAGATAATAGGTATAAGGATAAACATAGTTACGAATACAAGAAATGAGTACATATAAGAAAAATAAAAGAAACAGAAGGACAGGGATGGTAGGCACTTTGGTACGCTTATGCACTCCCCTACAGACCTCTTAGGAAAGGGATGAGGTCATTAGTAGACAATCTAAGGTTAAAGTTTTTGGGATTTGGGGAAGAAACCACAGAGTCAGGTAGAGTATTCCAGACATTGACCACTCTGTTGCTGAAGTCATATTTCCTGCAATCAATTTTGGTGCAGTTAACCTTGAGTTTGTATCTATTGTGTGCTCTTGTTATGATTAAAGCTGAAGTATTCATTTGCCGGTAGGACATTGCAATGTATGATTTTATATACTATATTTAGATCGGACCGGAGGCAGCATAGTTCTAGGTTTTCTAGGTCTAGAGTTTCAAATCTGGTGGCATAAGGTATTCTGCAACGAGTAGAGGAGTGGAGAACTCTTCTTGTGAAATATTTCTGGTCTTTCTCAACTGTGTTAATATCAGATACGTAATGTGGGTTCCAGACTGATGAGCTGTATTCGACTATTGGCCTAGCAAATGTTTTGTTACTTTGCAAGATCACCAAAATGGCAAATTTTCAAGAAGCCAAACACAGTTCTATGAACAAAAAAAGTCTTGGAAAATGTGCTGGAATTCCTTATTTTGAATCCTTTGCTCAATTTCTGCTTTCCTTGAAAAAATCAATGTGAAAAAGATAAAAAAATATTTCTGCTGTGTGATGGAGCTTAACGTCTCATTTAAAAGCATACTAAGCATTCTCACATGTGTGTTTATATGTAGTTAGGTACAAAATAGACAATGCATATACAGATACAAAGATATCAGATTAACTAACAGATGCATTACAGGTGGTCCTTGACTTACGACCATAACTGAACCCAGCATTTCTATTGTTAAATGGCATAACTGTTGAGGGGTTTTGTCCAATGGTGGGATTCAAAAATTTTTACTATCGGTTCTCTGGGAGTG
Source organism: Pseudonaja textilis (assembly GCF_049901715.1). NCBI lineage: Eukaryota > Metazoa > Chordata > Lepidosauria > Squamata > Elapidae > Pseudonaja > Pseudonaja textilis. The sequence goes on along the minus strand of NC_141990.1, from coordinate 80,185,469 downwards.
GCTTGGTGGGTGTGGTTTGGCTTGATGGGTATGGCAGGGGAAGGATACTGCAAAATCTCCATTCCCTTCCCACTCCTGGGGGAAGGTTACTGCAAAATCCCATTCCCTCCCCACTCCACTAACCTGCTTTCCAGCTCTGTTCTCCTATGCAGGGCAACAAAAGAAGGAGGTGGAGAATAGATGGGGACAGGGCCGGTCAGAGGTTGTATTTGCCAGGAACTTAATTCTTGCTGAAAATCAACTGACAAAGCAACCAGTTGCTTAGAGAAGTAGTGCCATTTCTGTTGTATTGGGTGTGTTCAGATGCTTTAATTTGCATTTCTACATGGAGTAGGGATAGGACACAATGACCTACATGACCCCTTCCAGCATGATTCCAATTTAGGATTTCTCAGCTGTACTTGCTCTTCATACTGACATCAAATATATTTGCAGAGTCATTTGCTCAGGATCCAAACATGTTAGAGAAGTCGTGTGAACCTTCTGATGGGACTCACATGAATGAAAGAAGCTGCAAAACCTTTCAAGAGTCTTTGATCCTCATTAAAATAACAGTTTAAAGAGTTTGCACTGGGGAAATCAGATCTCTGCTGGAGCAAGGTAAGCAATGTTCAATCCATTTACCAATTTCTCACTTCAGAGATGGAACATAAATTACGACCACCATAGGGACAGTTTCCTCCCAATGAAATGACTCCAAACAAACAAACAAGTTCTCAATGCAAGAATTGATAACCTTCCTCTTAAAATCTCCATAAAGTTCACTAGAAAGACAAAGGGCAGAGCCTTACATTTTGGTTATATTTGTCGGTATTTTCAAAATACCAACAAATATAATCAAAGTCTGAGGCTTTGCCATTCGTCTGCCTAGTGAACTGTTGTGAGAACACATGGAGATTTTAAAAGGAAGGTTGTTAGGATATGTGCAGAGTAACCCTTGTATAAAAAGGATATGCACATGGAAACGGTTTATGAGAACAGTTATGAATAAATAATAAACTGTTTATGAGAACAGTTATGAATAAATATGCAGCCACACAGAGTTGAACAAGTTGTATTAATGTTTACTTACAATCCAATATGTTTATTTACAGTCCAATAAACAGTCCATGTCATACACATTTTTAACAGTTCAGAAATATCCAGTTATAAACTCTTCCTACATCTAGTTATAAAGTCTTCTTACCAGTTCCATGTCTTTTACAGCGGACAAATATCAAACCATAATACAACAAATAACCTTCGATATCAACAGAATATCAAAATAAACAGAGTTAGTCAGTATCGGTCAGTAGTCAGTAACAAGAGAGATCATCAGTGAAAAAGAGAAAGAGAATTAAACCATGATCTATAGCTCCCTCTTATGGCAACTTGTAGCATAATCAACCAACCAGAACACAGCATAATACATTACAGTATTTTTCCTTAAAGCTACAAACACATATATTTGTAGGGTATATATTGTCAACCCAACTATGTTATTCACATATACATAACAAAATTATCCATTCTTGGTGATATTATGGCTCTGATAGGACGTGCCCCAAGGAATCACTTCCCCTCTCTTCCCCACACCAGCATAGTAATATTACTGCTGGGATAGGTATGCATCTCCATGGGAAGTTTCTTTTCAATGGCTTCCTTAAGGCAATACGAAGAATTCTGACCATTTGTGTCCTAATCAGTATATTAGAAGCAGACTTGGGTCCTCTAATATGATTGGCAGTAAACCAGGCAGGATTAAGAGTGGAACATCTGTTGGCACAAAAGGAGAAATTAAAATTAACTTTCCCTCTTCAAATGCCGTTTCAGACTCATATAAATCATCTTCCATCTTTTACAAATTTGCCTCAAAGCAAACCAGCCACGTAAGATGGGAATGCTGACAGTAACCTATTGCCACCTAGCAATGAAGGTGAGAAGGGCTGACGAAGGTTCCCAGTAAGCTAAAGAAAAAACTGGAGACATATAAGGGTTTAAACTTAAAAGAATGAACTGCAACAACACCTGTCTGAAGGTAATCAGCTCCGAGAAATAGCTTTGTTCTAATGTGCACTGCAGATTCTTCACCAGCCATGTTTATGAAACCTTGGCCACATTTGAGCCAACTAAGGGAAGGAGCCTGATGCTAAAGAAAGATATTTTTGGAAGAAGAAAAAGAACAATGACTGGAAAGAACAATGGAAAGGAATCCTACCAGGTTTGAACAAGAATTGCCCCACCATGCTGATGTAGTGATGCACTCACTGAGCATTTATTCCTTTATTTGTTTAATATCCTACCTTTATTATTTGTGCAAAGAACTCAAGGCTGTGAACATATCAAATGCATCTTCTTCATTTTCCCTACAACAACTCGGTGAGGTGAGTTGAGAGAGAATGACTGGCCCAAAGTCACCAGGCTGGCTTTCATGGCTAAGGCGGGATTTGAACTCATGATCTCTGGCTTTTTAGCTTGGTGTCTTAACCACTAGACCAACAGGCATCACACTCTGCTGCCTTCCAGCTTGGTGCTGCTCTATTCTTAGTGGCTAAACTCGGGGTGGGCTTCAAAATTTTTAGCAAGGGACTCTCTGCCCTAATGGCTGGCTGAGTGGGTGTGGCTGGGTGGTCATGTGACTGGGTGGGTGTGGCCAACACAACATCGTTTCTTTGACCTAATTACCTAAAAAAAAGATATATACCAAAAAGTTGTTTATTATTTCATGTATTTAATACTTAAATAAAAGACTGGGTGAAACCAGGCTTATTAGCAGTGACTTTGAGAAGGATCTTAGAGTCTTGGAGTTTCTGGTGAGTTACATGATTCTTATTATTTGGAAATTAATCCCCTTGGAAGCTAGTGGCTATGTTATCTGATTTTCTCAATGGCTCTCCCTCACAAGTGCTGAGTGGATTGTTTATCTAGCTTGTAACACTTTTACCAGGTGTGAAATGTTCTTGGCTAAACACCCAGAAGTTCAATTAAGCTTTCTGAGGTTATTGGGGGGCTCTCTGAGCCCCAGAGTCTTAGCTAGGGGCTAAACTTTTACTGACAGTGGGAGAGGATAGTGTGGTATTGTCTCCATGAAACAGAAGCGTGTGTGGGGTAAGGGAACCCATCTGTATCTCTCCAACAAGAGGTGTTTAGCTGCACTGGACTCCACTCCAGGGGCTTGAAATCCTATTTCCATTCTACTTTCTATCTGAGCGGTTTTAAAGATATGATTTTGTTATTCTAGCTTCTCTTTAGAATGAGCTAAAAAGAAAAAAGAATGCATGAAGAAAGCCTGCATACAATACAAAGCAGTTCCTGACCAGTGAATTATTGGCTTTGTTGAGAGAATTTTCCCCAACCTCCAGTGCAACCCAAATACCATTTAATAAACACTTTTTAAGAAAAGACTGAAAGCCTTATATAGACTTTTTGTTTATAGAGGAAAAGTGTGAATTGATGATTTATGGATTTGGAACGTAAAAAGGGCTAACAAAGAAATTACTTCATAGAAAGACGGGTAAACGTTAGAATTCTATGTTTTCATGACTCATTTTCCTTTCTTTTTTCTTAAAAGTTTCTTAATTTTCATTGATTTTTTTATTTTGTTATATTGAACAATTCCAACATATGTTTTTAAAGCAATTGCCACTTAACTACCTACGAATTTATCTTCTATGCGTCTTATAGCACACATAGACATAAAACTCCTAGGTTGTCCAAGAACACAGTTGATGTGTCCTAGGAGAAAAAATAAGGTTTCTTCACCTATGGCAAAAAGAGGGTCTGTCCTACTATTATATTTATTTAATAACCCTGGAGTAGGCTCTCAAGAGGCTATTCCTTCTTTGAAATATCAGGTTATATAAGTCTGCTTCAGCATTCATTAACACATATCTACCAAATACCGCACATATATTTTCAATACAGGACTGCCCTATATAATTTGAAATGCCGCTGAATGAAAAGTTCTTATTTTCATCAATTAAACTTTAAGCAGGACCCAAAGCTGCAATTACATTAGAAGAAGCCATATGATAATATGAGATTTTATAAGTGGATAATGAAGGGAGATGAGGAGGGGGGAAAAAAGAGATGAATTATCAACAGAGCTAGTAAGAGGCCATAAAAGAAGAATCAAAGCAAAGAGAAAACCCAAAAAAATATTGTTCTTTCAAATTACCTAGTAATTAGGCATTTACTGAAACATTCTAGAAGCTGCAGTTAGCCCAAGCTAATGTATGATCAAAAAGATCTGATTATCTCTTTCAGCCACATAAGTAATGACAGTGCTACTCACACTTTCTCAGCTTCCCTTAATGAGCCACATGCCTATTTAAATTAATATGGCAGCATTAAAAGGCATAATTTGCATTTTCCTTCAAGAGCATTAGACTTCAATACAGACAGGTTTTTGCCCCTTTTCTCACAATGGCATAATGGAAAACATGACAAGGCTACTATCATGGAAACAATATTTTTAACCAGGACTGGAGTGAGAATTTGTTTTTTCCCCCTCTAGTTTCTGCATTCTGCAAATACCGTATTTCCCCATGTATAAGCACCCCCTTTGTATAAGCCACCCCCCCAATTTTTGGACTGTGAAGTTTTGAAAAAAATATTTTATTAGAGAAACAAGTTATGAAGAAAGAAAATTTACAAAGAAACAAAATTCGACGTCTAGATCTACAACTTCGGTCATGACGCCGAAAGCGGTGCGGGCGACGCTAGCAATCTACGCATCGGAACGAGAGTAGGAACGAAGCATTCAGGCCGATGCCTAGCGTATGCATTTCTATCACGTACTCGCACTCGTAATCGTATCATCACGTACAATTTTTACAAAAAAGTATAGCATACTGCTGGAAAACCAGTTTATTCCTACTTTATTATTTTATGCATTTTTCACGTATAAAAAGTGTACCTGCTTTGTATATGCCACCCCGCTACTTTTTGGGCTTGAAAATTTTGGAAAAAAGGGGTGGCTTATACATGGGGAAATACGGTAATACTTTTGCCACATTCCTTTTGTGTCACCTTTTTTCACTAGCTATAAATAGGCTAGCATTGTGTCAAGTGTGGTTTATAAAATGCCCTTAGAACTTAGTTCAAAGAAACTGCAAGGTTCAACACAAGCCAAAAGTTTCTAGTTCCGTCTCTGTGATATAAAAAGCTGCTTTTTAAATGAAACCCAGAAAATTAAGCCATTTAGGAAGACACCACCGTAATTCATTGAAATATAAAAAGTGGGGAAAGGTACAGCACAATAAGATGTGCAAGATTCTGTTATTATAGCCAATCTCAATAAAAGTAGTCTAGCATTTTGCGTAATTGATTTCTTGGACCACTTATTGGGTCTGGCAGATCTTTATCCTGCTTTCCTTTATTCCTTTATTCTTTGCTTTATGCACAGATAAAATTGCATGCATAGTGTGCAATAAGATAATTACAGATATTGGACTGAATTTGAATCACATGCAGATATAATGACCATTGCCTACAAAAGCTAACTCCTCTGGCTGTATTATTCTGGAGCAAAGTCATCCAAGTATATTTAAGATATCATTGCATTATATTTGAAAATCATGCCAACGTGTCTATAAATCCATTCAAAATCTATGATACAAAATGTACAGGGATGTTTATTTCAGTGTGGGTTCCACCACCATCCCTGATAACTTGAGGAAAAAAGATGAAATGCGCTTGTGAATTAATGTGCAAAATGTGTGTATAATTCAGAAACAGACAAATCCATCCACCCCCATAGTCAAAAGACTGCTTAAGGAGGTGCCATGGAACTAAAATGAAATAAATGAAACAATGAAATAAAGTATCATGGCAAAAAATCATATTCAAATGCATGCTTCATGGGTTCAATTGGCAATATTTCCAAACATCACCATTTCCCTTCCCCAGTTCCACAAAACGCTAAATGAAACTGTCTCATGGTTGTTCTAATGGTTGTCAATTTCAAAGATAGACTACCAGCATGAAATGAAGAACCTAGGAAATGGAGTGAGCCGACTCCACCATTTCAAAGGGAGAAACTAGATTTCACTACTGGTACAATTGCACAGAGTAACTCAGAAGAGTTAGAAATAAATTGACTCAGTGCTGAACTCAACTCAGATCATGCGAATAAACGGGATCTGAGGCCAATTGCAAAGTGTGACAAAGTCTCTGGGTAAAAATGTTCTCAGATGCAGAAGATGTTGTGTGATCTCATGGTCCAGTCTTGGTAGTCTTCCTTTAGCAACCACAATTGGGACCGGCAACTAAGTGAAACAGTTGTTAAATGAAACCACAACTATGCTTATGTTGCTTTGCTTTACAGACCTGCAAATGTCATAAATACGAGGACTCTGAAGGTTATAAATCAGAAGGTGGTATTCAGCCGGTTCTGACCAGCTCTGGAGAAACAGTAGTGAAAATTTTGAGTAGTTTGGAGAACCAGCAAATACCACCTCTGACTGGCCCCACCCCATCTATTCTCTGCCTCCTGAGTCCCAGCTGATTGTCTGGGTCTTCTTTTGTTGCCCTGCACAGGAGAACGGAGCTGGAAAGCAGGTTAGTGGGGTGGGGAGGGAATGGGGATTTTACAGTATCCTTCCCCTGCCATGCCCACCAAGCCACGTCATGTCCATCAAGCCACACCCACAGATCCGGTAGTAAAAAAAAAAAAATTAATCCTACCAAAATTATAAATGCAAGAACATGCTCCTAGTCACATTACTTGTACGTTACCAAGGATACCATGGAAGTATGTCTTTTCCATGGCAGCCCCTGCTCTATGCAACACCTTTCCTCCTAAATTTTGGCTGGCCAACACCCTCCCAACCTTCTGTAAAGCACTTCAGATGTGGCTTTTCTCCCAAGTGCTGGAAGAGGGTGGATTGGCAAAATGACTTACAGATAGACTGCATGTGAAAGTTTAACTATGGTGTCAAATTTTAAAGTTTGTGCTTTTAATAGATATCTGAATGTGTTAATGGTGTATCGGCGATGTTTTAATTGCTGGTTAGAAGCCATCTAGAGTTCAGTATAAGATAGGCAGCTATAGGAATGTTTTAAATAAATAAAACCGGTTGCAAAGTTGTGTTTTGAACACCATCCTAACTGTGAACAGTTGCTAAACCGTGTACAACAAACTGACTGGAACAAAGACTGCATGGTCAGTTATTAGGAAGAACAATGCTGTGAAAAATATCAGGAGATACCAGGATGGCAATTTAAAAAAACAAAACTCTGATGCTGGAATAATCCCTTACAAAGCCAATCATCTTGCTCAACCAAGTCTTTAATGCAAATATTGAGAACAAAAATAAGCAGACGCGTAAGTACTTATCCCATCTGAGCACTTGAAACAAATAGCTAAAATAAAAAGATAAACAATGCCATCTGCATACTGTTTTTATGCCTAGGCAAGGAGTTCTCTTCTCTGACTGAATGAGCAATAAACCCTGCTCATTTGCTTCACAAACCCGAGTTGATCTGTCATGGAGACAGGAAAAAGCCACAGTCCCCTGTCCCAACCGACCTCTCTTAATAGGAAACTCTGAATGGAAGCTGGTTCCTTTGGCCAATGATGTCGTGATCAATATCTTTATATAATGGTCCATTTGGTCTGGAATAACTAATCCTTCCCTGGAATATATTTCATTACTAATCAGCATTGATTTATCTGTTCTTTTTGCTCCATTTTTAACCATTGCTATAAATATTGTAGAAAAAGCGTCACGTTCTCAAGGCTGACATTCTTCTTTTAACAATATTCAGCTGATAAAGGTAAAGGTTCCCCTCGCACATACTTGCTAGTTGTTTCTGGGTCTGGGGGACAGTGCTCATCTCTGTTACAAAGCCAAAGAGCTAGCACTGTCTGAAGACATCTCCATGATCATGTGGCCAGCATGACTAAATGCCGAAGGTGCAAGGAACGCTGTTACCTTACCACCAAAGGTGGTCCCTATTTTTCTACTTCCATTTTTACATGCTTTTGAACTACTGGGTTGGCAGAAGCTGGGACAAGTAATGGGAGCTCACTCTGTTACGTGGTGCTACAGATTAGAACCACCGAACTGCTGACCTTTCTGATCGACAAGCTCAGCGTCTTAGCCACTAAGCCACCGTGTCCCTTGTTCAGCTGATACCCCTCTTTAAAAAAAAAGAGACCAGTAACCAGAGTTATAGACTTGGCAATTCACCTTTTGTAATTATGTCAAGCTTTGTGTCTTCATGGCAACACTACCATTGGAAAAAAAATGTTTTTGATATCAGGAATTGGGAAAAGAGGGTTGAGATTAGCTGATGGCTTTCTTCCCCTCCAAAAAAGAGGTTTTGAAATTACATGCACAAGCTAAGAATAACCAGTGGAAGATGGTCTTTTCTCCTCCTTTCTTTTATGTTCTTATTTTTTTCCAATCACAAAATTGGTCATAGAGAAAAAGACAGAAGATTGTTGAAACACATGTAATGTGGGGAGTGGCAAGAGCCCTCATATCAGAAAACCATCAAAGCCTTAAGATATTAAGCAGACTTCCTGTGATGACCCGGGCCAAGGCACAGAGGCAACACAGTCAACTGATAGTTCAAATTGCCCCTTTATTGCTCCAACTTTCCCCAAACACTCCCATGTTATGACAAGTCTCTCTCTCTCTCTCTCTCTCCCTCTCTCCCTCTCTCTCTCACACACACACACCTCCAGCAGCCTCTGGCTGCAAGTAGTCCAGCAAAATGCTGTGAGCAAAATGGCTGCAAAGTAAGAAATCCAGTGGGAGAAGGGAATGAGTCAATGAGCCCAGGAAGCAAAGGAACAAGGCAATTAATCCAGGAAGCAAGAAATAAAGCTAGAAGTCCAGGAAACTCCAAACACTGACAACAGCACACAAAGCTCCATGAATTCAATGTTTGTTCCCGACAAATGCCCCTCCCCACAGCATCTCCTTAAGTCTGAATCCCCAGGTGTGCCTTGTGGAGAGAGGGGTGGGGTGCTCTCCTCCCAAGCCATTGGGTTGGCCTGTGCTATTCCCCAGGGGTAGGATTCAAATTTTTAACAACCAGTTCTGTGGGTGTGGCTTAGTTGGTGAGTGTGGCCAACTCAATATCAGTCACATCGAGGCACACATCTCCTTGCCTGGCCTCTCATGACTGTGGGGATGCTGCAACAGTCATAAGTGGGAAAAATGGTCATAAGTCACTTTTTTCAGTGCCATTGTAACTTTGAATGGTCACTCTACACAAGCAAAATACCAGCAAAGGAGGGGAAAAAAAAAAACTCCAGAGAAGTTCCTGAGACAGGAAGTCTAGTTCTGCCAAGAATGTAATAAGGGTTAACGGAGAGGCAGTTTCTGTAAGCAACACCAGAATGTTTCCTTCCTGCCTTCCTTACAGGATTAGGCCAGTAATTTCTTCTAACAACCAGTTCTCCAAACTACTTAGAATGTTAACAACCAGTTCTAGCAAATAGATGTGAACTAGTAGAATCCCACCCCTGCTGTTCCCCCCCTCTCCACTTTCCGTGCTCAGGGATCAAGAGGGGCAGTTCTTGCTCATTGCCTGAGATCCGTCACTCCTCATTTCCACTGTCTTCCCTCTCTTGGTCATCCTGGCCTGCTAGCAAGCTGTCCCACTCCTGAGGGGCCTCCTCCCCAAATTCCTCTGAAGCCAATAAGGCTACCCCTTCAGTGTCCCTCAACTCCAGCTCATCTTCCTCTGCAGATTGAGGCTCCAATGGGGGCATGACACTTCCCCTCCTTCAGTGTGTTGAAATTACAACTCCAGATTTTCCTTGGTCTTTCAGCATATCTGAGTTTTCTTGGAATTGGAGTCCCAGCTTAGTTGAGGACACTAAAATGAGGAAAAGATTATGTATAGCAGAGAAAAAGAGACTGAGTTAGGAAAGGATGTTCCTATATGTAGTTGGTGTATAGGTTTTAAAATTCTACTCCTGGAATAAATCAATAAAACTCTACTTAATTAAAAGCAGGAAGCTAATTTTTAAAAGGGTCAATTAGAGAACCACCACTGAGCTACTGTCAACTACTGCCCAGAGCTTCTCTTTTGTGATCAGAGATCCCCGGAGTATTATTTATGAATACGGAACTGTGTGCTGAAAAGCATGGATAATAATCATGTTGCAGTTGATCAGTGTGGTACAATGTTGTAAATGCCTCTGTAGCCAATGAAGACATACCACCAACACTGAAAAGTCTACAGCAGGGGAGCTTAACTCTTTTTACTAGAACAATATATTCCACAGAATGCTGTTGTAATTTCTACTTTTCAAAACCAGAAAGACCTCAGGGAAGCGATTCACTTATCTCTTACCTTGTGACTTTGGGCTCTTGAAAATAGTTGTCAGTGATTTTTGAGTTTCATCTTTTGCAGCATGTGTGCATATACACTAGAAAACACAAAATCAGTGGTCCACATCTGGTGATACTACTTTTTCCATATTACTCCCACAAAGGAATAAAGCCAGAAGGACCATGCAATTTTTCTGTATCATTGCTTTCAATGAGCCATAATTCCTTTGGTCTTTTCCAATGGATTACAAATGCTGTCTGTTAACCAAATTATGCAGGGTTTCAGAATCATGGGGGGAAGCACATATCTTTTTTAATTGATTTTATTGCTCACCCCCAAAAGCATAATCAAATCTGATGCAGGAAAAGGATATTGATCCAAGCCAAGTATTCACCCAACACTAAATAAAATGCAACAATATTATCCCAGGAGATAATATACAGTTGCTTAGTACGAAAGATTTTATTCAACATAAATACAATATAGGTGTTCCTTGTTCACATTCACACAGATGCAGATGCCAAGTTGGCTTCTGGGGAAAAAGGGAAGTGACAAGTCCTGTTATTATCCAGCTGTCTTGGATGGTCAATTTTCCAAAATATCAAAAAGTGAAATACTCAAGGGAAGGACATAACAAGGAATCACAACATATGTATCAATGGGTTGGGATTGCCATTGATTGTGCAAATAATATACCCAGAACCAGGTATGTCAGAGGCAGAAGACAAGATTTAACTACTCAAGCTACAAATTCAAATACAAAATAAAAAGAAGTAGTGCTGGTTCATTTTAAGACTTGTACAGATTTTTGTAGATGTTGAGATGCTTAAAAAAAAAAAACCCCTCCACACTGCTTGTATGATGGGGTTTGGTCACCCGCCAGTGCGTACATGCTTTCAATGAAATATCTTCATCTTTGCTAAGATGACATTTTGTTTCGGCAGCCTCAATTAGCCTTTCACAGCAAATCATTCTGTTAAGTTAAAATTATTAATGCTGATAGGTTAATTTGAATACTTGATGCTGAATTAAATGAATTACTCATTTAAGCATACTCATCTTTTTAAATGTATGCCATTTAATTCCCTCTTTTTCAAAATGGAGGAAATTATTTCATAATATTTTCACCGAATTATATATTCAATAAATTCCACAATATATTTTTAAAACTGTAGCACTATATTAAGCACTTCATCAAGTTTATACCCTTATAAAGTTTATATCCTTTTGTCAGTTTAATTTTAAAAAGCAAGGACAATAATTATGATCCATAAGAAAATATCCTAAATCCACAATTAGTCAACAGCTTTATTAGAACCAATCCAAACCTCACCAAGAACATATAAGGTTTTAATGTCAACAGAGGAAATATACTGCTGGATGATGAAAATCTCAAGCTGGACAGCAATCAATAGGCTACTGTGGGAGAGCTGAGTAGCAATTAAAGATTTCAAAATGCCTAGTTATTATGTTACCATATAAAAAGAAATCCAAAAATATAATTAGAATGGGATTAGGAATGCGTGAAAGCTCAACATTTGAAAAGATGAAAGGAATCAAGTACAGACTGACAGCCTAGGAATTAACAAATTGAAATAGATTGGGCTTGGATACTTTCAGTCAAAAGATAATACTGTTACCACTAGTAGTACCTTTGCTACTCAGGACACACACACACAAAAGGAAGAAAGGCTTTGCTTTTATAATCAGGAAGGATATTTATACCAAAGGCAGTACTTATGTACAATGCAGTCAATGATAATATCAGATTTTGCAAGCAACCTTTTAATATGATGGTTATTCAAATTCAGGGCCCAATCATTGATGCAGAATTAAAGGAAGTGTATGAGTTATAGTCGGGTTCAATCTAAAACTGACAGAAGATGCAAGAAAGATATTGTATATGCATATGGTTGGAAACTGAAACACTGAAGTTGCAAATAGCAATGAGGAAAATGTAGTTAAATGTATGCTTTAGGAAACAGAAATGAAGCAGGAGAAGAATAATCAGTTTCTTCAAACAACTAAAATGACATTCAAAATGAAATACATGGATCTCACCAGATGGAGTACACAGAAACAAGATTGACTATATTCAAAGACATGAAAGAGCTCAGTTAGAACAGGAAAGATGCGTCTAGGGGTTAATTGTGCAATGGATGACGAATCAATCCATCAGTCATATTTATTTGATCAACAACAGAAAACTTTAAAGGAAGAAAACAAATCAAATAAATACAATAATATATTAACAGCTAACAGGTTGATCTTGGAACTGATGTCAGAGCTGGCAGATGTGATCCCAGAACCATTGAACCATATCTTTCAAAGACCATGGAGAACTGTGGAACTACTAAAGGACTGGAAAAGAGCTGATGTTCCCATTTTCAAAAAAAAAAAAGGTGGTGGGGAATGGATCCAGGAAACTGCAGATCAATCAGCCTGACCTCAATATTGCGGAAAATCCTAGACAAGATGATCAAGCAACAGATCTACGAACACCTAAGAAGCAAGCAAAGTTATAACCAGAAGCAAACATGGATTTATCAAAAACAAATCATGCCAAACAAATTGTCATTGTTCCGAGTAATGAACTCAAGGCAGACAAGACTCTGACAGTTTGTTCAGGTTCAAGAAGCCCTTTATTAAGTATATCATATCGGCATTTAGAAAGGTGAAGCTAGCTCTAAAGGGTTCCCGTGCTTAGGGATAGTTAAAAGAATAGAAATTCCTTTTAGCTCACATGTGCCAATCAATTCAGCCACAGGTTCCTGCTCAGCTCCGACAGGTGTCCATTGACATGGCCTTGGTTCACATGCTGGCTGATAGATGTTTTGACTAGCAGCTGAGGCACCAAAATTACTAAATTCCCCCATCCCGCCCCACCTCCCCATGAATGGCTAAGAAACGAAGCAGGAGTTTGCATGAGAAAGAATGGCTTCAGCTGAGGTCGTTTTGCAGGTTAACACAAATCTTATTTCATTCTTTGACAAAGTAACTAAATTAGTGGACCAGCAAAATTCTGTGGACATCGTATAGTTGGATTTCAGTAAGGCATTTGACAAAGTAGACCACAACCTACTTTTTGGTAAGATAGACAAATGTGGGACAGACAGCATCACCACTAGATGAATTCATAACTGACTGAAAAATAACCGTCAACAAGTAGTTTTTAATGGAACTACATCTACATGGAGGGAGTAACCAGTGGGGCACTCCAAGGTTCTGTCTTAGGCCTAGAACTCTTCAATATTTCCATAAGCAGTTTAGATGAGGGAATAGAAGGGGGACTCATCATATTTGTAGATGGCGCCAAGCTGGCAGGAATAGCCAACACCCAGAAATAAGCTCAAGATCCAGAAGGATCTTGACAAACTTGAACACTGGACCCTATCTTACAAAATGAAATTTAATGTGGAGAAAAATAAGACTCTGCACTGAGGCAAGAAAACCCAATTGCACTGGTTTAATATAGGTGGTACCTGGCTCAATAGTAATACTGTCAGAGAGATCTTCGAGCCTTAGTGGATAATCACTTTAATATGAGCCAGCAATGTGCTGCAGCCACCAAAAAACCCAATGCAATCCTAGGCTGCATTAACAGAGGGGTAGATTCAAGATCATATGAAATGCTAGTACTGCTTTTATAATGTCTTGGTAAGACATGGAATGCTTGGAATACTGCATCCAGTTTTGGTTGCCACAATATAAAAAAAGATGTTGAGACTCTAATTAGAATGCAGAGAAAAGCAACAAAGATGATTAGGGGGCTGGTGACTAAAACTATGAACAGCAGTAGTAGAAATTGTGTATGTCTAGTCTAATGAAAAGTCAGACTAGGGGGTGACATGATAGCAGTGTTCCAAGATTTGAGGGACTGCCACAAAGGTCAACTTTTTTCCAAAGCACCAGATGGCAATACAAGAAGCAATAGATGGAAACTAATTGAGAAGAGAAGCAACCTAGAATTAGAGATAAAAATAAATTAAAGATAAATTTCCTGACAGTGGGAGCAAATAGCCAGTAGAATGACTTGACTCCACAAGTTCTGGATGCTCCATCATTGGAAGTTTTTAAGAAGAAATTGGACAGCCATTTGTCCAAAATGGTATAGGGTCTGCTTCTTGACCAGGGGGTTGGACTAGAAGACCTCCAAGGTCCCTTCCAACTCTGTTTTTCTGTTATTCTGTCAGCAAAATAAATAACGGAATACAACATTCACTCCTCTATTACTGTGTTTATATAATTATTACCTTGGTGACAAACTAAACCTTTAATGGGTGTGATATAAAAATAAAAGTGATATATCTGCTATAGTTAAAATATATCAGAACCAAGTAATATTTTAAAACTAGTGTAAATATGTTTTTGACCAATTACATTTTGCTTTCATCTCAACGTCACAAAATTCAGACATAACGAGTGGTTTTAAATCCTGAAGATTTAAACATTTATCTCCCCTCCCATGGAATTTATCTGTTAGAGGTAAGATGTTCTGCTGTTCTGTTCTGCAGGGAGATTTAGATTAGCTAGGAAGCAGGAAATTGATGGATTTCTTGCTTTCTAGCTAATCTAAAAGCAGAGCTGAAGCTTCCTTAGGACTGAAGCTTCTATTTTTCAGTGCAGACTCAGGTAGCAGATTGCAGAAAGATAGATCTATAAGTGAATCTGTGATTCTGCAAGCATCTCAATCTGCCTGCCTACTTTGCCTGATTTTGGGTAAAAGTTGCTCTTTTTTAATAAAAAATTCAATATTTACGTAAATATTTATAATATTTACATACAAGCCATGCCCAGCCAGTCACATGACCACCAAGCCATGCCCTGTCAGCAAGCCACGCCCATCCAGTCACATGACCACCAAGCCACACCCACAAATTAGGCCACACCCACAGAACCAGTTGTTAAGAAATTTGAATCCCACCCTTGCGATGAAATATACAGAAGTCAAATGAATGACATCAGCAACCAGAAATGTAGGGAAGACAGCGAAGTGGTTGCTTCTGCCTTTTAGGATTAATTACCAACAGTAAATGAACCATCAAGAAATATGCCACAAATACTGTAGGCCACAAATTAGCAATACATGCTAGCAATAAAGATATTTATTGAAGATATTCATATGCCATGATTTGTCTATACCTGCAGTGATTGGAATCACGTAGACAATATATGTGGGGGGGGGTGTTTCCTTGAACACTCTGTGGATGTGAAAATTGAGCTTTGAAGAACCAGGGCAGAAAGAGCACTGACACTTTTTTTTAATCTTGGAGTTGAGAAAACGCTAGAGAATACCATGGGGAACCAGGTTAATAAATCAATCAAACAAATCAGTCTAGAATGGCTATCAAAGTACATGCAAAGAGGCTCAAATGATAGTATTTCGACTCCATTATCCAAAAACTCAATATCTTTAAGTCAATAATACAGGGGGAAGTGGAAGGAAAATGAAGAAGACAATCAGCAGCAGGACAGAGAGATTCAATTACAATAGCAATTAATGTATGACCGAGAGATGCAAAAGATCTGGCTGAGGACAAGGCATCCTGAAAAAAAATCTTACACAGTCACCACAAATCAATATTGAGTTATAGCATCCAATCAACTAATCAGTGCCCAAAGAATATAGTATATTTTTCATTCTAACTTTCTTTCAGAAGCTCAAGTGATATATATATATATATAATATTTTCTTTATTTTTTTATTTGATTTGTCAATTGCTTACAAGATAATAGGTATAAGTATAAACATGAGTAAGACTACAGGAAATAGGTACAAATAAATGGGGACGATAGGACAAGGACGGTAGGCACGATTGTGCGCTTATGCACTCCCCTTACAGATCTCTTAGGAATGGGGTGAGGTCAATAGTGGATAATTTGAGGTGGGGGTTAGAGGATGTAACAACAGGTCAGGTAGTGCATTCCAGGCATTGACCACTCTGTTGCTGAAGTCATACTTTCTGCAATCAAGTTTGTAGTGGTTAACATTGAGTTTGTATCTGTTGTATGCTCTTGTATTGTTGTAGTTGAAGCTGAAGTAGTCATTGACTGGTAGGAGATTGTAGCAGATAATTTTGTATACTACACTAGGTCCAACTGTAGGCGGCATAGTTCAAGATTGTCCAAGCCCAAAATTTCAGGCCAGGTGATATAGGGTATTCTGTTCCGAGTAGAGGAGTGTAGTAATATTAGCTACTCCTATTTTATTTCACAACAAGCTCTGAAGTAATAAGACTAAGAAAGAATCACTATCACAAAGTCACTTCATGAGCTTCCAAGATTTTAACTTGGGCTTCTGAGGTACTGGTCTAGCATCTTAACCCTTATACCACACTGGTTTTATATAACATTTATACGAATGTGGTTATTATCACTTCAAATAGATAAAAATTCCTTTCATTATTTGCTACTTCTGTATTCTCCTGGAATATGAGAGGCATCAAGAGAAAAAAAAAATCCAGGTTTGATTTATATTTTAAGACACCAGGGTAAGTCTGTGGATTTCTATGTTCTTCTCTGCTGTGATCTTATCTCTAGATAATTGAGATGATAATTCCTGAAAGTTCTGGAGCATATTAGTAAAAGAATATGGTAGATGAGTTTCCTTGAGATTGATGTAGCAGGATAAGCAGAAACAGGCACACAGTCAATGGGATAAGATAGATTGGATCAGGAGTCATAAGAGGTAGAGTATCTTCCAGAAGTCAGTAATTTCAAAACAATGACACAAAAGGAAATTATTTATTCCTTTACAAATCACCTATTTTCATATAGATATACAATATAAAATCTAACACACAGGTTATTAAATGCACAGGATTCATTTGTCCTAGCAACAGTGTGCAGAAAAAAACCAAACTGGAAAAATAATTTCAAGTTATGCAGGAGAAAATAAAAACATCTGTACTACACAGCCTTTGGGCCCACAAAGGTTGAATGAAGTTCAGGAATAAAAAAATAATTATTCATCCCATGATTGAAAAGACAAACAATGGATAAACAAGTGTTAATTGTTGACAATGGTGTATCCCCAAATTGAACTTCTGGATCAACTTGCTTGCTTAATGTAATATATAATCAGTCCTGAGTCCTGATTTGGTATATGTTGGGCTTTAAAATTTGACGAAGAATACAGGCAAGTGATCAAATTCTATGCTGACCCTTCCCAACAAAGATCATTCCTCCCTTCTCAAAAATAAACACTATTCTCAGCAGTTGTGACCCTACTAAGGTTTTGCCCCATCATTCTGATTGGATGCTGATATTAGTCTGCCTAGCCTTGAGCTACAGAATAATTCTCTATCTGCATCAGAATTAAAAGAGAATTTTGCAAATAATTATACTCATTATCATCAGTCACTGAGTTCGCAAGGCATAGCTTGATTTTTACATCATTTGTTAAATTAGCCACAGATCAGGGTAAGCTAAAAGCAAGAAACCATAAATATTAGTAATGGGTGAACACAGCCAATATGATGTGAAGTTTCTAACCACTGCACCACCTCAGTACTTGAAGTATTTAATGAAAACAATAAATAGAATGTGTTGGAATTCATTGTTGGAATGTATTTTTATGCAGCAACTACAGTAGTATCCAGCTAGTAGATGGCAGTGTTTGGATCTAGGGTTTATACTCTATGCCATGAGTGTCAAACTCGATAATGTCACATGACATATCATGATGTATCTCTACATTTTTTGCCTTTGCAGAGCCAGAGTGCTTGTGGCTGTGCATGGCGCATCTGGCCTCTGGGCTGCCAGTTTGACACCTCTGCTCTATGCTCTTTGTTCTAAATAGTTTCCTATTTTTCTTTTAAGTTAAATAGCTGAGCAGTAAAATACATAGTGACTGTACTCTTTGTTTGTTGTGTGTGGAATTTTATATAAACAGAATTTCTAACAGAATGTTCTGAAATCAAACTATATCATTATTTCCTTTTGCAAACTCCAAATAGCCATAAAAAAGTGAAGCAGGTAGCATTGATTGGTACTATTGTTTATCAAATTCTAAGATGACTCAGGTTGATCTTAATTAAGATTACATAATATCTATGTCTTTGTACAGTTATACAAGGAACTGAAACATCTTCAGATCTACAACTCATTGAGGACTGTAGGACGCAATGAAAAGCAAAGCATACAAGATTATATTATTACTGTATACAGGAACTAATGCATATAGGAGCAGGAGATTAAAATCAGTTGACCTAAAGCCATAACACAACAAAACCACAATATCAAACAATAATTTCATAATCAATAAACCTAAGAGTTCAATAGGTAGCTGGATCCTAAATTAGTGCTGAAATAAAGCCAATTTTGGTATCTGATTTGGCTCTCATCAGAATGTCCTGAGATGTTTTCACTGGATGGGAAGATTCAGTTCTAGTATGACAGTGCCTGAAGACAATGTAGCCTCAATTCTCTCTTTTGATGCCTACTGAAATGCCAACTCCACCTGCCAGTATTGTTCTTACATTCTTTTCCTTTTTTAGAAATCAAACAGTAAAACAAGGATCAGCCTCAAGTTCTCTTTCTGTTGCCAGCTATAATTCTGGGTCCCTTCTGCATCTCAAATGTATTGTAGAAAACAGTTTGTGGAGGCTGAAATCCAGCGTTTTATGGGAAGTGTTTCCAACTGAACCGAAAAATGTGCCAGTGGAATAGAACAATGTTTCTTAACCTTAAACAACTTCAAATCTGTGGACCTCAACTCCAAGAATTCCAGTTTCAAAGGTTGAGAAACACCAATACAGATAGCCCTCGCTTAATGACTTAGCAACTGTTCAAAGTGACAGTGGACACCAAAAAAGTTATTTATGACTCAGATTCAAAGTTTCAACAGCCAGTTTATTCGGCAATCATGTGATCACATTTTGAACCCTCAGCAAGCAGCCTGCATTTATGGCATTTATACCATCCTGCAGATACATGACCAAAATTTGCAAAGTCTTTTACTGGTTTTCAACAAAAAATGCCCATTGTGAACAATGAGTTCACTTAACAACTGTGATGTTTCCTTAAGAATTGCAGCATTTGCTTAATGATTGCTGCAAAAAAAAGTCAGAAAATCAAGTCAGCCACTTAACAACTGGCACAACTTACAACTGTAATTCCAGGCTCAATGACCTTCATAAGTTGAGGACTACCTATATAGAGGATCTGGAGTGGAAGAGTAGATAGTGTGGCACAACTGGATGTGTCATGCTTGACCATCACCAAAATGGCAGCCTTTCGATGACAGTAACATGGTCTCACAGCTTTAAAAGGTGCCATTGCCATTGGTCCAAAAGTTGGGGATCCCTGTTTTAAATTATAACATTGCATTGTTAACAACTCACAGAGATAAAACTGGTACTTCAGTGTTTAATTCTGATGAAGCATTTTAAAATTAAAATGTAATGTTTTAAATTAAAAATTGTGGTTGCTGGGAGCAAAGTTTGACTTTTCAATGCACCAAGGTCTGATTGTATTGCTGCTCTGAAAATTAGAATGTGGAAGCTGTTCAAGAATAACTTTCCTAAAGTGCCAGATCAGATTTACTGACCTTCATCTTAGTTAAAGCCACAAGGCTTTAATGTATATACATTAAACCCCTAACATATGTCCTATAACCCCACGATAATCACAGACAACAGATTAATATATTTGCTTTTAGTTATCAAAGAAACATCCTACAACATATGGACTAGCATAATAAAATAAAGCTTGTCTATTAGCAATGGCAGCAAATATTTGTAGAAATGGTTTGGCTTTGCCTTGAAAAGGGAAAATACAGCTGTAGCAATACAACTGTTCAAATCTAGCTCTGGCAGCAGTAAAATGAATAATCACAGACCTCTCCGCATGTTGATAATGAAAAGAGAGGATTACTTCCATTTTAGTGTCTTAGATTAACAATGATCCATTTGTTTGTAAACAACAGTAACAACAATAAGACAGGTAATTTGGGACAAAAACTTGTGCTCACAACTTTCTCAAATTCATTTTCAGCTGTTTGCTCAATTATGTGTGCAAAGCACCCTAAATGAAAATTCTTCAGATTTAAATAATTTGATCTTTCAGACATTGAACTTATCCACTTTTTAGGTGTCTTGCATGCAATGTATCCCATTAACTAATCCCACTGTGTCGTGATGCCGGGAGGATATGGCAGTGTGACAAGTAACTATTAGATTGGTCTCTTGCTGCATTAAAATATTACTGATTTTCATCACTCCTGGCCTCAGGAGTGATAAGACAGAATGCAGCATAAAAGTGCTTTCTTATAAACCATTTTATAAATGCCTCCTTTTTTTCTAAGTATAGCAAAGGCAGTATTTTCTGCAATTGCTCGGGTTATATAACTATGCAATTATAATCCAGGAACGCACACAAACAATCCTACAGTTTTTACCCTTTGCCTCCCCCTGGTGTCTATCCTCACAGGTCCATAAAATGTAGCCAGTTTTGTTATATCCTAAATGCTTTGCCCATCTGAGATTAAGGAACTGAGATTCTGCTCATCAGCAATAGTAGCACCTCTACTAAAATGATCATGTGCCCATCTTAAAATGTAGCTTTACATAGCACAAGATGAAGGGGGCATTTTCAGAGAAGATTCCTTAGTCCCGAGAAAGAGAACTCTGGGAGAAAGAAACTCAAAGCATCCCTTCCTTCATATTGGTGAGGCAAAAAGAAAGAAATTGTTCTCTTTTTTTAACCTTACAATACTAAAAAAAAATCATTCCTGGCATCTCTGCTGTGCTGTTGCTTGATCTTGTCTGCCTTGAAAGACTGACAGGTGGGCAGATCCCATTCTTTCAGAGACTTCAATGCTAATTCTTGAATCACCTTGAAGAATTAAATCTTAAATCACCTTGCAACCTTCATCTTTTAGCAGCCTTAGACTTACCTTCACTCTGTAACCAACTTCCTTTGTTTTCTCCATCTCTAACTTATGAACAATAATCTTTTGCTAGCTTCCCAGTCCAGTTTCAATTTCTCACCTTCCATGAAGCATTATCTATATGGAAAAATCCTTACCTGGTAGTTTTCCCAGACCCCCCCAACTATCACCTATATAATGAGTACACCAATAAACTCGAATATTTGTAGCTCAGGGTTGAAATGAGGGATCCTTGGTGCTCTCTGAGCTGGCCTATTTTCTTGCAGATGTTTCATTGCCCTAACTAGGTAATATCATCAGTGCTAGTAAGAAGTACTGTTTACTGTCAGTTTATATTTTGGTGTCTTGCCTGTCTGTGTGGATGGGGGCACTAGGGGATTTCTAAGAGTTACGGTATTGAAATGTCTGCAAGGAAACAAGCAAGCTCATAGAGCACCAAGGACCGCTCATACTAAATAGATTTTGTATGTTTGGGAGGTCACATGACAAAATGTGAAATGATGTTTGCCTTCTCCATTCTGTCAACCTCTTATTTTGCATTTTATTTTATTTTATTTTATTTTTATTTTATTTTATTTTATTTTATTTTATTTTATTTTATTTTATTTTATTTTATTTTATTTTATTTTATTTTATTTTTTTTTTTTATTTTATTTTATTTTATTTTATTTTATTTTATTTTATTTTATTTTATTTTATTTTATTTTATTTTATTTTATTTTACACTCTATAACTGTCTGGTTTGGTTCTGCAACCCAACAGGACAGACACAGACTTCAGAGGATAATTAGGACTGCAGAAAAAACAATTACTACTCACCTGCCTTCAGTCGAGGACCTGTATACTGCATGAGTCAAAAAGAGGGCTGTGAAAATATTTACAGACCCCTCACATCCCGGACATAAACTATTTAAACTCCTTCCCTCAAAATGATGCTATAGAGCACTGCACATCAGTACAACTAGACACAAGAGCATTTTTTCCCCAAAAGCCATCACTCTGCTAAACAAATAATTCCCTCAACACTGTTCAACTATTACAAAGTCTGCACTATTATTACTGTTAATCTTCTCATCACTCCTTACCACCCATCCTCTCCCACTTGTGATTGTAGGACTGTAACTTTGTCACTTGTATCTTACGATTTATATTGATTGTTTCCTAGTATGATTTGATTGCTGATTGTACCCTATGACTATCATTAAGTGTTGTACCTTATGATTCTTGACTCTTGACAAATACATCTTTTCTTTTATATATACTGAGAGTATTTACACCAAGACTAATTCCTTGAGTATCCAATCACACTTTGCCAATAAAGTATTCTATTCTATTCTATTCTATTCTATTCTATTCTATTCTATTCTACGTATCCTTCTGTGCAGTTCTGAGTACCAAAGATATACCAAGGCTGTAGCAGTCATTTAGAGTCAACTGCTAATATAAACAATTCCTTTGAATTCTCATGAATATAAGGAATAATTGTCTACAGAGATTCTCAGTTGTCCAAGTCATGGTTGTCCCAGAGGTGCTTTTCCAAACTGAAGAAGCATCTTGGATGGGAAGCAAAACATCTTCAAGGATAAACAAAGTCCAGTTGCCTTTTGAAAAAGCACCTTTTGGAGCTAGAAAAATAATTCATCATTACTTCACTTCCATATGATATCCATAATATGCTGATATGTTCCCTGGAACTGGGCTGAGAGCCGCCTCATCTGAGTGAGGATTGGAATTGCAATCTATGTAGTGGAAGATTAGGAGAGATAAAAGTAAGAGCTTGTCTTTTGATCAGGGAATTCAGGGAGCTTCAGCTAACAAATGAAGGGAAGCTCCTTAGTTCATTTTTTCTTTGTCATTTTCACACTTCAATCCATCAAGACACCCATTCTATAAGGTCAGCTTTTGATAAGATTTAATTTTAATGGAAACTCATTTGAGCGTTATTTTGGGGTGCTTCTAGTTTGAACATTTGAACTTTTTCTCCATAAAGACAGGAAAAACTGTTGCAGGGAAAAATTATAAGAAAGAAATTCATATTTCTCCAACTCTTCAAAATGCAAGAAAAAGAAAACAGTGCAATTACAGACACATATGCCCAAGCTTTGTCTGGAATTGCCTTTGGAGAATCAACATTTATCTCCATATTTTCCCCTTATGTGTGGTTGCTGCTGTCATTGTTTGCTGGGAGCAGGGAGAGAAATAGGAGCTTCTGTATTCCCTTTGTAGTGAGAAATGGCCCATATCAACATCTAGAAATCACTCATCTTTATCCTGAGGGACATATAGTTATGGCATCAATGTGCAATTCTGCAAGCTGTCCTACATTCATTTCCTGAGGAGCTAATTAGACTAATCATGATGATGAGTCACCACACAGTGAAACATCATGCAGTCACAACTACTCTTATCTGAAACACCTTTTTTATTTCATGTGATTTTTTTTTAATATTCTCTTTTTTCAAAAAGCCTGGAATTCACTTAGAAAAAAAAAACACAATTAATTGGCAGACTGGAACTGATTGAGGTCAGAAAACTTTCTGTATTATATGGGGAAAAAATAGGCCTAAGCTACGAGAAAAGTATTTCAGTTTTCTGTTCGGCATTTGCAGTCTTTTGTAAAAACTTCCCCAGAACAGAGCAAACAAATAAAAAGAAGCAAAGAAGCAAAGGAAAAAGAACAAGTCACACTCAGTCAGAAAGCTATATGGGGTAGACTCGAGTGAAAAGTAACATTTTGATGGGGAAGTACTTTAATAATGCTTCAGGCTTTTATTTTAGTTATTTATTATTGTTAGCCAAATACAAGTGCAACAGGAAGGCAATAAATGGCTTATTTTTCAGTTATTCGTTAAATCAGACGCTCAAGGAAGAATAGTTTTTAAAATGCCTAATTTTCCTCTAGGCTGTTTAAAGATTTATTAGATATTTTAGTGAAATGAAAGAAAACAAGAAGTGGATGCAAAGCAGATAGGGTGGATAGGTACCTAAGAAATTACAGCAGCTTTTAGAATTAAAGAAGATCCAAACAAAACTGTTTTTCATGGCTATAACCCTTAAATCATGTACAAAACAGCATGGGTTAAGCCATGGGAAATAATGCAACTATTTCTGTAAAACAATTGTTTTTTAATATATTTTAATAACATGCCGGGATCAAAATAATTGAAATAAGATATATCAAGCAATGAGGCTTGAGCAATGAGGTATGTCTTCAAAGACATCAAAAACATGACATAAATGGGGTTTTCACACAGGGTAAAACAAAAATATTCTGGAAAGAGAAAGTACAACAGTTTCATTTCAGAAATCACACTCAACATCATCATTGTTGAGATTGTCATTCTCTACAACTGTTACAACACAACACCGTAGGCATGAGTTGCGGTTGGTGTAGCTTTTCTGCTGTTCCTTCACTCATCCACCTTAGGAGCATTCTGGAAGGAGAGTTCAGCAAATCTCCAAGATAACATTAAGTGGAAAATATTAAGTTCAGTGATTATTGCCAAAACTAATATCGATATTCTTCTTTAAACACTCTTAGTTTTTAAAACAGTGATCTTCTGTTTCTCAGAGGGAAATGCAGTAAAATGAGAAGAGGACTCAATTTAATTTCTTTCTTGCATCAGCTCTTAAAGATCACATCACATTTCTTCTGACAGCCTCCTATCAAAATGTAGGATATGTCTTTAGAGGGGATTATTTTCTGCTCACTGTTTCCATCTCACCTTCACTGTCTGTAAGGGAGAAAATCAGATTTTTATGAGGTCGAGAAGGCAGTTTAAGTTCCAAGCAAACAGCTTCACAACAGTGTCCCCTTTCTTTCTTGAAACCTGTCTTGTCAGTGTGACTTGTTTACTATGACTATGATCCAGGCAATCTGATGATAGACTTAGAACTAACACTGAATTCTTAATTTTTCAGCTATTAGAGGTCCTGTCCTTCCAACCCTTAATCCAGCCTAACCGGGAGAAATTTGTTTCTGCATTTTAATATTTCAGGAAATTGTAATGGTCTATTGGCAACAACAAAACATAATAAAATGTAATTTATGAAGGTTTTCAAATACAAATTAGAAATGCACATTGTAATACTCAAGATTTATTTGCTGGCCAGATGAATGTCTGGCAAATGTGTGCTAATTACATCCATTACTGCTTCTTGTCAATCAAAATAAAGCTGAAAGGGACCCTGGAGGGCTTCTAGTCCAACCCCTTGCCCCAGCAGGAGACCCTATACCATTTCATACAAGTGACTAGCTAGTTTTTTCTTAAAAACCTCCAGTGATGAAGCACCCATAACTTCTGATGGCAAGCAGGCCCTCTGGTTAATTGTCATCACTGCTAGGAAAATTCTCCTTAATTCCAGGTTGCTTCTCTCCTTGATTATTTTCCATCCATTGTTTCTTCTCCTGCCATTCTGGTCCTTTGGAGAATAAGTCGACCCTCTTCCCTTTGTGTCAAACAGTGGAATATTGCTATCATGTCCCCCCTATGTCATGTCCTCCCATGTCATCTTTTCTCAAATCCTGTAATCATTCTTGATATGTTTTAGTCCAGCGCCCCACAGCCTTTTGGGCACCAGGGACCAGTTCTGTGGAGAAATGTTTTCCAGAGTGGGCATGGTTTTGCATTCTGCCTACATTCCATAGATTGGGCTTCATTTGTTTGCACAGCACAGTTGCTACTATGCCATGCACCTGTGGCAGTCCATGGACAGGAGGTTGGGGACCCCTGTTTTAGTCTCCAGTCCTTTAATCATCTTGATTGCTCTTCTTTGCACTTTTTCCAAAATCTCAACATCTTTTTTGTAATGTGATAACCAAAACTCAACGCAGTATTCCAGTATTCCTTACTAAGGCTTTATAAAGAGGTTCTAATACTTCACGTGATTTTGATTCTATGCCTCTATACAACCAAGGATTGCATTAGGTTTTTTGGATGCTGTCTCACATTGCTGGTTCATGTTTAGTTGATCATCCACTGAGACTTCGAGGTCCCTGTCAGAGTTACTGTTTCTGAACCAGGTTTTCCCTAATCTGTGTGTGTACCTTTGATTTTTCCTGCCTAAGTGTAAAACCTTGTTTTTTTTCCACATTAAATTTCATTTTGTTGGATAGGGCCAAGTCTGTTAAAATCTTTTTGGACCCTGAGCTTGACTTCCAGGGTGTTGGCTATTCCTGCCAGCTTAGTGTCATCTGCATATTTGATGAGTTTCTCTTCTATTCCCTCATCTAAGTCATTTATAAAGAAATTAAAGATTACTGGGCCTAAGATGGAACTTTGTGGTTCCCCACTACTTACTTCTCTCCATGTAGATGTAGTACCATTAAGGATAAGTCATTGAGTACAGCTTGTCAGTGGTGATAGCAATAGCACTTATACTTATATACCGCTTCATAGTGCTTTACAGCCCTCTCTAAGCGGTTTCCAGAGTCAGCATATTGTCCCCAACAGTCTGGGTCCTCATTTTACCCACCTTGGAAGGATGGAAGGCTGAGTCAACATTGAGCCTTGTGAGAACTGAACTACTGAAATGCAGCAGTCAGCAGAAGTAGCCTGCAGTACTGCATTCTAACCACTGTGCCACCATGGCTCATGTCTATCCCATATTTTTCTAGCTTACCAAGAAGTAGATTGTGGTCTACTTTGTCGAATGCCATGTTGAAAGCTAAGTATACTATGTCCACAGCATTTCGCTGGTCTACTTATTTAGTCACATTGCCAAAGAATGAAATAAGATTGGTTTGGCATGATCTGTTTTTTAAAAACTCATGCTGGCTTTTAGTGATCATTTTATTTGTTCCTAGATGTTTGCAGATCTGTTTTCCCAGGTATTGATATAAGTCTGTATTTTCCTGGGTCTGAGCATTTATTTTTATTTTTAAAGATGGGAACTTACTCCTTCACATATACCATATTTTTCAAATATATGCATCTATGCACATATCATATAGAATATTTTTTCACCTTTATGGTATATTTCTAATGATCAATGGTCCAAGATTACAAAGCTGAGTTTGCATTCCCTTCCAAACACTACAATTCTTTTTTTTATGTCTTTTATGCTTAGTAAGTTCCTAATTTTTGACAAAACGCTATGTTCTAATTTTTGATCTTTTACAAACATTGCACACTTTAAGTTACACTTCCATATAGAAAGTATATGCTTACCAATAGGAAAAGTGTATCACCCACATATCATAACTATTTATATTCACATAGTCACTGGTATAGCTAGAATGTCCTTCTTAATAATAGAAATAACATTTATTATTTATTGCAGTTAATAAAACAGACCAATGCTTCCGCTAACAAATTAAAAATAAGAAGAGATAAAATCCATTGAAATCTTAACAGATGCAGAGAACATTACAACTGTAGTAACCCTAACATTAAATATTACATATTTAAACATGGAAGAAATCCACATTTAGAAACTTCAATTACATTATATCAAAAGTCCTTTCCATGTGTAATGAAAACTCTACTATTTATTTCCATTTTTTCAAATGTATATCCAGAATCTAATGCCACTTTTTAAAAGTTTGTTCAGGATGGATGATCAAATTGTACATAGAGTAAGGACATTGGATGATAACTTCCAGAATCAAATCAAAGTTATATAAATGTTTTTGAAAGGTATATACAGCAAACCAAGATTACATCAAAATGACAGCCTGTTTGCACTTTCTTTCCTTCTGCAGGCATTCGAAACAATAACCTTTGCTGAAATAGTGACTCTGCAAGAACATTTTTCAGCTAAACACTAGCATAATCAGAGGGCCAAAGAAACAGTCGTGGTTTTCAATGCTGCTGAATGGCATAATTTGCCATTTTGGATACCATATATCCTAAAAATGACCCTAAAATATGACTTGAGTATTTTGTGCTAAAGTTGTGTTGCATATATCAATCAACCATATTTAACCAACCAAATCTAGCTTGTCTGTTTCTTGGGCAAAATTCCAGACCCCATTTACATTTGCTAAAGCATGAGACACAGGTGACAGATATAAATGGATCTTGTAAACACAAGATCTTTGAACACAATATGCTTTGAGATCTTGCAGGTGGAAAAATAATAAAAATAGCCCAGTGCATCTTTTCTTAGATTAACATTATTTCATATAGCAAAATAAGTACCATGTAAAGAGAAGTGCTCCTCCTTTTGGATTGCACAAATATTGTCATTTCAAGTTTCAGAACATACACTGCAATCTGGATCCATGGTTGCTATTTCCTCTTTTAAAATCTGGAGGACCAAAACAGACTGATACAGGCATCCAGGACTGTGTGCCTTAACATATGGTTCATTGAAAATAGAACTGTGCTATAAAGAATGCCAGCCATGGAATGATTGTGCCATCTGACACCATGATTTAGGTTTATTCCATTTTCAAGAGAAGGAACATGACAGCAGATGACATTACTTCCCCTGGCAACTTTGAACTTCCTCTGGATGAGGAGAAACAGGGATTTTCCATGTGCAAGCCATGGCCTTACAAACAAATAGGTTTCTAGCAAAAACAGCACTTATATTTCCCTTCCCCTCTTCCCCAAAATATGATCTTGTTATATTGGTTTGTCTATAACATTTCTAAAGATCACAAAACTCAATTTATGTGGAAGGCTAGACACGTTCTGAGGCTACCAATTGAATCTGACACCCATGGACGCTGCTCTACGCCGATGATGTGTTCCTAGCTAACCTGTGCAAGGCTGAACTCGAGCACCTAGTCCAACAGTGGCACGACCGCCTCGAGCAGTTCGGGCTCCGGCTGAACCTAAAGAAGTCCGACATGTTCTGAGGCTACCAATTGAATCTGACATCTTCAGCTGAAAGTGATAAAAAGACATTTCTTCTTTTCAAAAGTAGTTACTGGTGTTCTGTCAGTCTATCTGCTTTGCCATGCAGTAGAAACATCTCAATATTGGACCAATTTCCCAACTTTTGAGAGTATAAGTAATTGCCCTGATATACCTCATAAAAGAGTAGACATAGTCTGAAAGTCTGCTCTGGTCTGGAAAGTTGATTTAATTAAACTTTTGTTGTTGTTTGTTTGACAGAATACTTATTTCTTCATCTCCATCAATGTGACATTAACATATTAGTGGTGAGCATGGATATTAATTTATTGTAAGAAAGCATGAATTGCATAAATAGACAACTGGTCATATGCAAATAATTCTAATAAACAAATAAGATTGATGCTGTATATGCAATTTATATTTATTTATATGATGAAGTATATGCAATTTATAGTTGGTGTTGACTCTTAGTGACCACATTGATTTTCTCCATGACACCTGTCCCTAACCTGATCTTTCAAATTTTCCAACAATGCACTCACTGCACTATAACTGAGTCCATCCAACTTATAAATACATAAAATGGACAATCTTTAATATATATTGTAGATAGGTGGTTAGGAGAAGAATAAAACCCAAGAAAGCTAGGAAATACAGAAAAGTTTGTGAAGTACAGAGGCACATCAGGTCTGGAGATTAAGCTCCTTTTCAGGAAACAAAAGTTCAAAGAAAATACAGCAGGGATGATGGTGCAAGCAGTTTTCAGCTTAGAAGAGCTCAGAATGTTTCAAGCTGAAAACAAAATCACATACTTGCGTTTAGAAGAAAATGCTACCATGAAACAAACATCATTGTTTCAAGCAGCAAGGTTTCTGGGATTTCAGTCCTAGGAAAAGAGCTCTTGTAACAAACTATTCTGAATACTTGCAGCTCTAAGCAAAGTCTTAGGATCTAAGCCAGGGGTGTCCAACCTTGGCAACCTTAAGGTTTGCGAACTTCAACTCCCAGAATTCCCCAGCCAGCAATCCGGGTCTGAGCCACTGCAAATTCTATTCAGACCAAATGCAAACAACTCAGTTGTTTTGATCGAATATTTCAAGTGTTTAGTTCCACATTTGAAACAAACAAAAAAATGCTTTCTATTACATACATTCTCAAAATATAAAGTATTACCTGTTTTTCCCCTTCTCAAGAAGATTATTCTGATGGTGCCTTTTAACAATGCTTAATTCTTCTTCAGAACGGCATAAACTGGCTCCAGCTTAGAATAGTAAGATAATTTGTATGAGGTGCTAGCATGTAGGAGGTATTTTCAGATCAGTGCCCTTTACGCTCTAAAGCTATTCATCATTATATCCTTCCCTCACAACACTGCGCTAAATGTCTGTAGAAACAGGAATTGTGCATAAATTCTGTTTTTAATTCTTTCATATTATATCAGCAAAAAAAGGGTTCTTGCTAATAATAATCCTGCTGTTTGTTTTCTAATTGTGCTTCAATTTCTTAAATAACGTTTAGGGTTTTTTTTTTCTTTCCCTTCTCACTAACATTTGCCCAAAAGGGGATTAAATGTTTCAATTAATTCTGAGCTAAATGAAGGTGATCAGACTCTATGGATAAGCATTTCTCCTAAACATTTGGAATAAATGGCCAATTCCTTCTTTTTAAGAGTAATTTTATTAAAGAGTATAATTATAACAACAAGAACTAATTCAAATTTAGGAAAAGAAGAATTGAAGGTGTAGAAAAGAAATAATAGAAAAGAAAGAAAAAAGAATCTAGTAAAGAAAAAAGAAATACATAGAGAAGTTACTTCCCTCTTCCTCTCGACAAATTTAAACAATTTCAGTAAGTTATCACCTTCTCTTAAAATACAACAAACAATTTCTTCTTATATATCACCTTTTATTTAAGAAGTCCATAAAGCCTTGTCACTTCAGTCCTGATGTCAGCAAAAGTCCATTGTTATCAGACATAATAATTAATGTATTTTAATGTTGATCAAATAACCCAACTTTATATTCTTTCTTTTTTACTTTTAATAATTTTTAGTTTAGTCTCTTCAAATAATGTCCTAGAATTTGATTTACTTTCATGTTTTATTTGTCCTTTCTAAACAAAAAAATCTTCAAAGCTTTAACAAGCCTCTTTTGCCTAGTTTGGTCTCCAGGCAATTCAAAACGCTATATATTGAAATTATGTGTTGATGTATTGTGGGGGGAAATTTTAATTTCAATAATCAGATTCAGAGATGGAAAAAGTAGGTCCTAAAATTCTGTGGCTTGCCTTTTCAACTTTATATTGCAGATTGCAGTACATTAAACATTATTAAACAATTTGATCCTATATTAAATAGACAAGAATAGGATGTCCTATATTAAATAGACAAGAATAGGACGTCTTATATTAAATAGACAAGAATACGTTGGAACTATCAGAGACTGACAATAGCTGAAATCTATGTGTCAATTATGTATAAACTTGGAGAATTTGTTAGGTTAGGGTCATCCATCCAAATATAAACCAAGTTCAAACCTGGTTTTGCTTTTCATGATCAGCCAAAATTTTCCACAAGGTGCCATCTAGCTGATACAGATGGTAAATGACACATATGGAATACACCTATGTGTTAGACATACATAGGTGTAAACGGGAAATAAAGAAGCATCTATAATGAAAGACAGAAGATGGATTTTTTTTACAGAGCTATCTACTTTGAGAAGGAGCTGTCAAGAACTAGAGCACACTGTTATCTTAATTTGTAACAGGGTTTTTAAAGTAGGGTTCAATTGCAGAAATATGGAGGAATGGAAGAGTATTGTTCTGAACACTGGCCCATCTTGTACCAAACTGAACAGTTTATACCATAGCTACAGCTAGACAACTCAACAGATGGTTGTGCTGCCCAGGAAAAAAATCTCCAAGAGATTAGTGCTTCAAATAGCAAAGTTTCAGATTTGGTTTCATTGGGGTCTTCATGAGATCAGTTTATTTGATAAGACTCTGTGGTGTAATTTATCCTAAGAAGGTCTGAATGTACTTCACTCTAAAAATAAAAGTTTAAACTTGGCATCACATCAAGCTAACTGCAGCTGTGTTTCTAATATTTACTGAAATATGCATAATTTATTTTGTCCAAACAGAATACTCATGGTGAGGGGAAGAAAAATGCCAGACACTAAACTCCTGCCCCCGATCATTTTATATAAAATCCTATATAAAATATGTACAAACATACTTTTGAAACAGTTTACTCTTCTGTGCACCTGTACATACTTTAAAAAGTTGGAGAAATTAATTTAGGTTCACTAGATTATGAACACTGTATACAGTGCTGGATCCTGTACTTCTAAACACCAATACTGAACATATGCATGCATCTTCTAAAGATTAATAGGTTTTTATTATTTGTGTGACCAGCATCCAAACAAAAAGATTTGGAATTTTGGAAGAAATCCAAAGATCATTAAACAACACACAAAACAATCTCATTTTGTTTCCTAAAAGAAACAATTAAATTAAATATACTAAATGGAAACAAAGTACTGAGTATTTAAAGCAAAAGAACATCAAAAGGAAGGAAGGAAGGAAGGAAGGAAGGAAGGAAGGAAGGAAGGAAGGAAGGAAGGAAGGAAAGAAGGAAAGGAAGGAAGGAAGGAAGGAAGGAAGGAAGGAAAGAAAAGAAAAGAAAAGAAAAGAAAAGAAAAGAAAAGAAAAGAAAAGAAAAGAAAAGAAAAGTGCTAGAGACTATTAGGAATTCTGAATAGCAAACCTGCTCATAACATTTGGTTACGTGTTGTTTTTGTAATTTAATTTATTTTCCAGGACACCAATTCCCAGCATGGTTGCATCTCTTTCCCAGTATCATGAAAACACATTAATCTGGACAATGTGAAAAAAAGAAATTGTTAATTAATTAATTGTTTTTGTATCCCACCTTTATTTTTTTTACCATTAACTCAAGGTGGCAAACATATTCAACACATCTTCCTCCTCCTATTTTTCCCACAAAAAACAAATCTGAGGTGAATTGGGCTGAGAGAGAATGACTGGCACAAGGACACCCAGCTGGCTTTTATGCCTAAGAGCAGACTTGAACTCATGGTCTCCCGCTTTCTAGCCTGGTGCCTTAAGCATTAGACCAAACCTACTTTCTAAGTTGTGGATTGCAGCCCTTGAAGCAACATCTAAGGGAAAGGAAGGAAATGAACAGAAGATCTGCTACCTTCTCACTCAACATCTCCTCAGGAAAAAAAAATCTGAGGGAGGCATCATCTTGCAAGCTCATCATTCTTCGGTGGTTTCCTGTATGCATCCTTAATTGCCCTCAGCTCTATATGCAGATGCTGCTTCTTGAATTGCATCTCTTTTAGTGGAAAGACCCTCTGAATTGAGCTACAAAGGGAATGAATGATGCCTTCTTTTGTCCCTTTAATTGAATGTGATTAAACCACCGTTTACTACCTGCCTGCAGCATTCATGTGGGTCTACATTATTATCTGCATCTAGTGCTAATATGCACTGGCAACATCACAGTAAATCTGTAAAGGGTTTATTATATGATTAGAATGCAGTATTGCAAGCAAACTCTGCCCACAGTCTGGAGTTTGATCCTGATGGGGCTCAAGGTTGACTCACCTTTCCATCCTTCCGAGGTGGGTAAAATGAGGAGCCAGATTTTGTGGGGGGCAATATGCTGATTCTGTAAACAGTTTAGAGAAGGCTGTAAAGCACTATAAAGTGGTATATAAGCCTAAATGCTATTGTTATTGCTATTGCTATATATTTATGATTTTATGTTGATGGTTTCTTCTAGGGTGCTGAATCCCATTCCGTAGCTTGGCTTCCCTCCCCCTGCCCCGCCCCGCCCCCCAGTTTTCTGTTCAACATCTTTTCATGTAGGGTGCTATATTTGAAAATAAAAGCAGTTGCATAGATACTAGAAAGCTTTGAAGATCTTTGAAGGAAAGCTTTGCAGTAAAGTTTGGGAGG
The DNA here is from genome assembly GCF_049901715.1 of Pseudonaja textilis. Lineage (NCBI taxonomy): Eukaryota > Metazoa > Chordata > Lepidosauria > Squamata > Elapidae > Pseudonaja > Pseudonaja textilis. The sequence goes on along the minus strand of NC_141990.1, from coordinate 80,151,503 downwards.
TGGAAAATCTGGAGCCCCTTAAAACAAGTGCTCAGATTGTTTTTCCTATGGTAAAGTACAGAACCTTTGGGCTTTGTCCATCTTCCTGTTTGGTCCTTGTAAAATAATAATTTGAGTTTCCTGAAACAGGAAGGCTTCAATCATTTTTACTAACAGCAATCAAAATGCTTCTGTCTGTTTTGATTCTCTAGGACACAAATCCAGTTTGTTCAACAATTTTGGATTATTGTCATCACCATTAAATACTATAGAATTACATAGTGCTGTGTAATGTATCCACACTTTTTCTCTCTTTTTATTGAATCGAGTATCTCATTTTCTGAGATTGCTGGGCACGTTCCTTCAGTTTTCTTGGCAAGGTTTTCAGAAGTGCCTTGCCATTGCCTCCTTCCTAGAGAGAAGATGACTGGTCCAAGGTCACCCAGCTAGCTTTGTGCCTAAGGTGGGACTAGAACTCACAGTTCCCTTGTTTCTAGCCTGGTGCCTTAACCAACTAAACTGACTCTCGTTATCCATCCATAGAACAGATAGAAACGTAAAGCCTATATTTGTATTAAATTTAACAGTTACATAAACATGCTAATAAAAGGATGGCTGTCCTACTGTTTTCCCTTCGTGGAGACATTCAGAGAAGAAAATCCATATATTGTTATTACCTCAAGGAATGGATTTCCACACAATATAAAGAAAGGGCAGGATTCAGCTAACCTATCTTATATCAAACACCTCAGAAAAACAGCATCGCCATCTGTGCAATGACTGACATATTAGAAGCTCATTTTAATCAGAGTTAAGTTCAAATCAGTTTAATTATGAAAATCCACCCCCCTCTCTCTCCCCTCTCTCTCTCATTTTGTTTTTTATTTTGCACTAATTGAAGCCGACTGTTTCTGCTCCTCTCCATCCCTTTTACTACCTGCTTTCTTTTTAAAAATGCTCTGTTAACATTATTGCCGTAATCTGGAAAATGATACATAGATTGGTGGGGGCAAGGTATGTCTCATGGCCAGGGGTAGGCTTCAAAAATTTCAGCACCGGTTCTCTGCCCAGTTGCTGGGTGGGCATGGCCATGGTGGGTATGGCCTAGTTGGCCTTCTGCACATGGCGGGAGAGTGTTTCCTCAGGGCTCTGGGAGGGCGATAATGGCCTCCATGGCCTCCGGAGACCCTCCGGAAATTGGCCGGAAATTGGCTCATCTCTGACCTTCCAGAATTTCTGGGAGGCCCATTTTTCATCCTCCTCAGGTTCCAGAGGCTTTCCTCGAGCCTCCAGGAGGGTGGAAAAGGCCTCCCTCGGCCTCCAGATGCCCTTCTGGAGCCTCCACAAGGCCTGTTTTTTTTCCCTCCCTGAGCCTCTGCATGGGCCCTGTACTTACCTGGCATCCAAAATGGGCTGCCTGGGGACTCCAGGCAGGGGTGAGGAGGGGCGAACCAGTAGCAGTCCCCTCCCCCGCTCATGGCTAATACAGACATTTGCAGTACAGGTAGGATCAGAAAGAAATGTTTCCAGATGTAGCATCTAATACAATTCTGATTCTGGGAAAGATAAAGGGACTACTTTCTGTGTCTAGGTGCACAGATGTAAACAGGAATGGAAACTCACCATGGTTGATTAACTATAATAACTGCTTAACCATAATAACTGGCACCTAGCAATCACCGTGAAGTGGTAGGGGGAAGACAGCTCTTCTTATATTCTGTGAAGGGGAAACCTGCTTCTCTCAAACGTTAAGCAAGTTCAACTGCTTAGCCTCCAACTTTGCATCATACTATAAGTTCTTTGGCATTTTTATTAACAACCCGGTTGTTAACATGGTTTCAGGGCAGACAAGTCTTCCTGGCTATCCCTTCTTTCAAAGAAGCTGCTAAGCTTTCATTGTGTTGAGGTTATGCAGCTTTATGCAACTTTTTTCAATTTCCCACCCTTGTAATATGTTTTATTTTCAAATTTAATTGGTTAGTTAACTTCTGAATTGCAGCTCACTTCTCTTTTACAATAATAGAATGGATTAGGGAGGAAAAAATGTCTAGATAAAGCAGGCAACAACAAAACAGTTAAGAGACAATAATTTTAAGATATCAATATTCCTAAAATAAAATTGCAGCTGTAATATGTTAACTTAACTAAAAAGTGTCTTCTGAATTTTGCTCTAGTCCTGGTTCGGTTTTAAATATGTGGAATCTAAGCACTCAGCACCCCCTCTGGACAGCAGAAGAAAATGCAAGTGAATCTCACAGGAAACCTATTTTAAATTTTAAACACATTGGAGAAATTAATCTACCAGATTTATGAAAAACAGAAACAAAAAAAAATTGCACCCTTTGTAGAAGATGAGAGAACTGATAGATGACAAGGTGAACAGTCTTTTCTCTAATGAGAAAAAAACCCCTAATGAAGAACCTAATATGTTTTCTCACACATTCAGGAATAATGTTGTATTATGCTTTGAAGAGTGGACTGCTTCCTTGTTTCCATGATCAAAAGAATACTGAAAATTAAATTCACCTTTGTTTCCAACTTCAAGCTCACCATTTCAAAGATAAGTTATTTGCCTAAGCAAAACTCTGGTGATTCTCTCTGAATGAAGGTTCCTGTCTCTTGCTATTGACACTTCTCAAACATTTCAAATGTACATGTATACTTAGCATTAAGGAGGCACAGATCAGCTTTCTCCTCGAATTCCATTGTTCAAAAAGACCAGTCCATCCATGTTAGTTAGTTGAATGTTTAAATTGTTGCCCTAATTTCTGGAAACTGTAAATAACATGCAAAGAAGTTTTGATGCATTGGCCAAAAGCTGTCTCAATTATTAACTGTGATTACTTACTGTGATTTATTGATTTGTTTACTTTCTTATACATGACAACTCAGAACAATTGGAAATTCACAACATTTCTAAAGCAAGGGCAAAATATCCATAATAAATTAAATGAAGTCAAATTAAACTGAACATCAAATCACTTGACCCAAAGTCTGTGGAAAAGCTCAGCCCTACAAATTAGAAATGAAGACTAATGACTTCTAATAGAAGACTATAAACCATGGCACTGACCTTCCCCCTCAGAGAGGGCACTCTAGAGGAATAGGGCCATTGTGGAGAAATAAATCTACTATTTTCAGTACCCCTACTTCACAGAAATGTTGCTATCAGTAGTTTCTCCCAAGAGAGGTGGTAAATCCAGTTGGAGGAAACAGCTCTAAATATACGCAAGTGCCAACCATGAAGAAGTCATGTGAATCATCAACAATTCATCCAGCAATTGATAAAATGGAGCTATAAGACAAAGAACTTCATGATAAAAAAGGAACTGAAATATTGGAGCTATAAGAAGCCCCATTCAACCAGCACAATAGTGCTTCAGAGAAATGCCGAATCCTTTGAAATAGAAGGTAGTTTGGGGCAGACAAGAAAAGCAAGTCTTGCGCGCTTCTCACCCATATTTTATTTTTATTGATTTATTTTGTCAAGCAATTATAAGATAACAGGTATAAGTATAAACCTAGTTATGGATACATAAAATGGATACATATAAGAAAATTTTTAGAAAAAGAAAAAGAAACAATAGGACAGGGACGGTAGGCACATTGGTGTGCTTATGCACACCCCCTACAGACCTCTTAGGAAAGGGGTGATGTCAATAGTAGACAGTCTAAGGTTAAAGTTTTGGGGGTTTGGGGAAGAAACCATAGAGTCAGAGTATTCCAGACATTTACCACTCTGTTACTGAAGTTGTATTTCCTGCAATCAAGTTTGGTGCAGTTTACCTTGAGTTTGTATCTATTGTGTGCTCTTGTGTTATGGTTGAAGCTGAAGTATTCATTGACAGGTAGGACATTGTAATGTATAATTTTACGTACTATACTTAGATCGGACAAAAGGTGGCATAGTTCTAGGTTTACTAGGTCTAGAATTTCAAGGCTGGTGGCATAAGGTACTCTGCAACGAGTAGAGGAGTGGAGAATTCTTCTTGTGAAATATTTCTGGCCTTTCTCAACTGTGTTAATATCAGATACGTAATGCGGGTTCCAGACTGATGAGCTGTATTCAAGTATTGGTCTAGCAAATGTTTTGTATGCTCTAGTTAATAGTGTGATATTACCAGAGAAAAAGCTACGTAGGATTAGGTTAACAACTCTTAATGCCTTTTTGGCTATGTAGTTATAGTGGGCCCTAGCACTTAGATCATTAGAGATGAGAACTCCAAGTTCCTTGACAGAGTTTGGATCAACAAGGTCTTGACTATTCAGCTTGTATTTTATTTTCTGATTTTTTTTTGCCAATATGTAAGACAGAGCATTTATTTGTTGAGATTTGAAGTTGCCATTTGTTTGACCATTCTGCTACATAGTCAAGGTCTTTTTGAAGGGTAGCAGTATTGTCTGTGGTGTTGAATAGCTCATACTCATCCAGGGTACAGTGTGCTTCAATAATAAAGCCATTTTAAAGCCTGAGACAGGTAGTCCTCAAGTTACAACAATTCATTTAGTGACCATTCAAAATTAAAACATCACATCACTGAAAAAGGGGACTGTTGTGACCATTTTTCATACTTATGACTGCTGCAGCATCCCCATTGTCATGTGATCAAAATTCAGACATTTGGCAACTGACTCCCTTTAATGATCTTTCCAGTGCCTTGGGATCATGTGATCATCTTTTAGTACCTTTTGACAAATAAAGGCGATGGGGAAGCCAGATTCACTTAGCAATGGTGCTATTAACTTAGCAACTGGCAAGCAAAGTTGTAAAATGGAGCAAAGCTCACTTAACAAATGTCTCATTTAGTAACATAAATGTTGGACTCAATTGTGGTCAAAAATTGAGGACTACCTGTATCATAAATTGTGATGGACTGTGGTGAGGACATGGAACCTCAGGAAGGAGGGAGGCGAGATGGTATTCAGCAGGTTCTGACCAGTTTTGGAAAACCAGTAGCAAAAAATTTGAATAGTTTGGAGAACCAGTAAATCCCACCTCTGACTGGCTCCACCCCCATCTATTCTCTGCTTCCTGCATCCCAGCTGATTGGCTGGGTCTTCTTTGTTGCCCTGCACAGGAGAAAGGAGCTGGAAAGCAGGTTAGTGGGGTGGGGAGGAATGCGATTTTGCAGTAACCATCCCCTAGATGTGGGGAGGGAATCGAGATTTTACAGTATCCTTCCCCTGCACTGCCCACCAAGCCATGCCCACCAAGCCACGGCCATGGTACCAGTAGTAAAAAAAAATTAATCCCACCACTGGAGGAAGGGTGGATTCCAGAGGAATAAGAGACAACTTAGCCCAGACAGTATGTATGAGGGAACAAAGGTAAAGACAGCCTCTCTCTAATAGTTCACAGAGTATATTGTAGATGCATATAGCAGAGTATTCAGTCTGAAAAAGATTTGTGTACAGGTGTGAAACAATAAATAACTTAGCTTGGAAGGACAGCTGTGTGCCATTCTTGGGTTTGGGCCAGAAATAAGTACCACTGATGTTGGAAATTATAACTTCTGCACAACCTCAAAATTGACAGGTTCCCAATAAATATAGAGGGAGCTGCATCCATATCATTATTTTTACAGACTATCTTCAAAAACTGTTTTGTGTTTTTCACAACTTACAGTATATGAGTTGCCTTCTTCCTGGGAAGAATGGAAAGAAAGAAGAAGGCAACTGGGAAAGAATGGAGCAGAATGACATTGTATAATGTGACAAATATAGTAAATGAGCAGTTCTAACTCTACTTGTTTCAAAACAAAAACTAATGAATAATTCTATTAAACAATGGAAATTTCAAAGAAATTGTACATTGTTGCACACAACCAAAACCATATCTCGGCACCAAATACACAGAATCTGTTTGCTAATATTTAAATAAAATTACCTTATCATGTGCTCAACAAGACATGGGGTTAAATTCAAAGCCTTGCCTTTAGCAATATTTATAAAGGTCTGATGGGTAGTGAAGTGTTTTTGGTGGTGGTGGTGGTGGTGGTAAGGAAAATTCATTCCAACATTCCTGCAGTGTTTCAACATGCAATGAATTCAACACTGTAGTGCTTGGATCATACGGATTATATTCTGTTGTCTGCTTCCTTAATGGAGGAGCATTCAGCACCACTAGACAATGTGCTAATTAGATCGGAACCTATGGAATGCAAGTGAAATTGTCTAGCTGTCAAGTTCTTCAACAACCATTAATAAAATAATATTTATTGGCATGACCTCTATCTCACAGAAAATAAATTGCACTACACTGAACTAATACCATTTGAGGTCTTCTTAAATTACCATGGATGATTCCTGTCAAATCTGTCTACCCTTTCACATGCACCACTTGACTTGTAGCATGCAACCATTCATTGGAATTGGACCACAAGCGTGAAAAGGCTTTTCAGACAGCAAAGCACAGGCTGTCAATCAGCAAGTAGCTTACACAACTACAGCTCAAATAAACCACTGAAAATAGCCTGTATGTCCAGCTCTGCAAAACTGGTGAACCTAGGAAACAAGCATCATTTGGCTTTCTGGAACGAACTAGATTGCTAGAAGGTTAATGTAACAGAAAATTCAAATCATGCCAAAACAGATCAACATATATTTAGCATGATTAAAGTGGAGTTCTACTTTCTTCACTCTCCCCCTTCTATAGACTATAAGGGATCTTTCTGTAATAGCCTGTAACTTCATCTAGTAATAGTCCTGCTGCCTCCTTTATGTTCCCATGAATTCTACAATAATTATGTTCAGGACCAAATAGAAGTAATAAAATAACAGAGTTGGAAGGGGCCTTGGAGGTCTTCTAGTCCAACCCCCTGCCTAGGCAGGAAACCCTACACCACTTCAGACAGATGGTTATCCAACAACTTCTTTAAAAAACTTCCAGTGTTGGAGCATTTACAACTTCTGGAGGCAAGTTGTTCCACTGATTAATTGTTCAAACTGTCAGGACATTTCTAAGTTGCTTCTCTCCTTGATTAGTTTCCACCCATTGCTTCTTGTCTTACTCTCAGGTGCTTTGGAGAATAGCTTGACTCCCTCATCTTTGTGGCAGCCCCTGAGATATTGGAACACTGCTATCATGTCTCTCCTAGTCCTTGTTTTCATTGAACTAGACATACCCAGTTCCTGCAACCAATCTTCATATGTTTTAGCCTCTAGTCCCCTAATCATTTCTGTCGATCTTCTCTGCACTCTTTCTAGAATCTCAACATCTCTCTTACGTCATGGCGACCAAAACTGAATGCAATATTCCAAGTGTGGCCTTACCAAGGCATTATAAACTGGTATTAACACTTCATATGATTTTGATTCTATCTTTCTGTTTATGCAGCCTAGGACTGTGTTGGCTTTTTAAAATCAATTGATTTAATAATCAAGCCTTATTTTGAAAAAAGAAAGGAGCTGCAAAATCTGGAGAATTTGGGTGATTATACTGACAAAATTCTGATAAAGATTCTTACAGGAGCTCCATGAGGGCCATCCAGGTACATTTTAGGAGGCAGGTAAGAGCCATGGTTACTTAGGATGGCTTGAACAAGATAAAGATGTAGAAGAGTTTGTACATCAGAATCCTGCTTAGATCCATTCCTTATAACACTCCTTTATCCATTGTCATGGGCAACATGCACATGGGGAAAAAAGTCTTTGTGAACTATGCTGAAATAAGCAAACAGACTTATGATTTCAAGAAATTATCTCAAATGTTGGAGGTGTAATCTGCTAACATCAGTATTAGCAACAGAACTAGCATTGCTATGCAATGTTGGCCTCTTTTGGTCTAGTAAAGAATTGGCTTCATATACTGCAATGGGTCTAAATTCTCATTTTATTTTGCTGTGACAGAGTGGAATGAAGCATATCTTATCTCTGCAACATCAGTCAGTTTCAAATGGTGCAGCAGAATGGACTGTCCAAATGTTCAAAAAAGCAGGGATGAAACAAACTTTTGAAGCAGCCGCAAACAAAACAGAGGACAGACTAAACAGTTCTATATCCAACTATAGGAACATTCCATACATGGTACTGAAATGGCTCTTTCAGAATCATTCCTAAAATAGCAACTTCATAGCTGGCTGGATTTGCTTAAACCTTCACTGTTCCATGCTGTAAAGGAAACACTAGAAGTAGCTAAAATTGACACACAATAATCCTACACAAGGAGTCAAATTATTCCACCCAAATAGACAACATGCTTCCAGTCAAGTGCCCAAGCTTCTCTTTTCATTTCTAGACCTGTGCCACATAGCACATTCACCAGAGGAACTTTATATAATTGCACTTCTTTATTGGAAGATGTTTTGTCTGTTTCTTTGTGTAATCAAATAAATAAAGGTTTTACAAATGTTTTAATGGTGGTTCTTAAGTTATTCATAAGAGCTTTAATATAAGAGAAAAAAAATTAAAAAAAATAGATTGGAAGGGGGGCAGAGGTTGGTCTTCTCAACCAATCTTCTGCTCAATGGAAGCTCCACTACATTATTTCTTGGGAGATGACCAGCCTCTGTTGGTAGACTTCCAGTGTGGAAGAACTGAACACTTCTCATTATAGCGATGATCATTCATACTGTCAAGAAGCTCCTTCTGATACTAGCTTAAACCTACTTTTGTCTTGTTTTAACACAGCCTATTCTTCTCATTATAGCAAAGTAAAAGGGCTGCTTCTCATGATCTGAACTCTGTGCTACTATACACTGAAAGTTCCATTAAAGTTCAGGTACACTACATCCACAGCATTTTCCTGATCTACTAGGCAATTAAAAGAGATAAGGCCAGGCTAGCAGATTTTGTGACAAATTTCCCATTTCTGAAGATAAGTAGATGACATTTACTGTCCTCAAGATTTTTGGAACCTTGTCAGTCATCTAACAGTTCTCCTAGATTACTAAAAGCCATTCTTCAATCAGCTCTGCTACAGTCTAGTAAAAGATAGTTTGGGCAGCCATTTTTGCAAAGGTAGCATTCCCTTCAGGAATCAAGTGATATTAACAATGTCTTGGCAACCATTTTCAGTTCAGAGATACCATAATCTTCATGGTTGCAAGCTGAATTTGCTGTTACATATGCTATAATGAAGTTGAGAATAAAACTGTTCTCATCAAAAAAGTTTTGTTGGTGAATTAGAAGCACCACACATGGATACACACACAAAGCACTAATCTTAGAATGACATTTACAGGATTCTAAATTTATTACAAGACTTCGCTACTTGTCTTTTACAGATCAATTTATTTGTCATGCAAAGCTGGCTTAATGGCAATGTGCCCATGCTCACCCACACTCTCTGCCTACAAACAAGCAGACATGGTGGCCTGGGAATCTATGTTTAACATGACCTGAAGGAAATACAACTTCAGCAACAGAGTGGTCAATGTCTGGAATACTCTACCTGACTCTGTGGTTTCTTCCCCAAACCCCAAAAACTTGAACCTTACACTGTCTACTATTGACCTCACCCCTTTCCTAAGAGGTCTCTAGGGGGCGTGCATAAGCGCACCAATGTGTCTACCATCCCTGTCCTATTGTTTCTTTTTTTCATATTTGTATCCATTTCATGTATTCATAACCATGTTTATACTTATACCTGTTATCTAATAATCGCTTGACAAAATAAAATAAATAAAAAATAGATAAAAATAAATTATACTTTAGCTTAACCCACTTGGAAGGAATAAGATTATGAAATCTCTAAGCAAAGTAAAAGCAAACCAGGTGTCTTTTATTTTTTGGCCGGCTCAGGAATTCTGGAAGTGAAGCTTATAGATCATAAAGGGGACATAGTTGCCCAACTCTGAACTAGAGCATTATTATGTCATATGTGGTGGTGGGGAGACAAGCACTCTCAGAACAAATGTTGTCTGTCAGAGTGTATATGACACAGATACAATATCTTTCATGAAACATAATCAGTGCAATTCTAGCTTATAACTGGAAACTTTGTGTGTTGTTCTCTATATGTGACTGCTTAGATTACAAATTAGGAGAAGATAGTTGCAAGTCACATTTTTCTAGCATATATTTTTTTTTAGCTTAAATGATGTCAGAAATCTCTATATAGAAAATAATGAGAACAGACCAAATTAACACATTGCATTTCCCCAGCCTCACCTCTTAATACTTCCTGTAACCTAACAGCAGATGTTCTTGTATGAGCCAATTCAAGAAAGAATAAATAAAACAAAACAATATCTACCACACCTCTGTTCATATTTGGGGTGGGTGTGTGAAAGACACAAGAGAAAGGCAGCAGAAAGTATCACATTGGATTGGCTTTTATACTTGAATTCTGTTGATGGTGAACTAATAGTTCCAAATAATCAACTCATGTTTAGTTTAGTTTACTTTATTGTCATTGCACCTCATACAACGAAATCAAACACCATCTTCAGTGCACATTGAAAATAAAACACAAACACACATCCTTCACACTCCACACATTGAACTGAAAAGCCCTGACACCGCACCAACACTGCACTATGCAGTAGAATTCAAACGAGCTACTGCTCTTGGACAGAAGCTGTTTTTCAGCCTATTTGTCCTTGTTTTTATTATTCTGTACTGTCTGCCAGATGGTAATAGTTCAAAAAAAGGGTTCCCAGGATGAGATGGATCTTTGAGAATGTTTTGAACTTTCTTAAGGCAGCGGGAACTATAAAGCTCTTCCAAAGAGGGGAGAGGGCAACCAATGATCTTCTGGGCAATGACATTAACCCTCTGGAGTGCTTTCCTATCTGCCACTGTGCAATTGGCAAACCATACAGAGGTGCAATAAGTTAAAATACTCTCTATGGTGCAGCGGTAGCACCAGCACTTTTTCATTCAGTTGTTGTTTCCTGAGAAGTCTCAGGTAGCATAATCTCTGCTGGGCCCTTTTGACCAGGGCTGCAATGTGAACACCCCAGGTCAGGTCCTCTTTTAAGGTAACACCCAGAAACTTAAAACTGGCCACTTGCTCCACTTGGTCTCCATTGATAAGCAAGGGCTGGATGTCTAATCTGTTCATGTTTCATATTCATCAATGGGAATGGCATGACAGAATATGATTTCCTTATAACAGGGCATCCAGTATAATAATACTGCTCAGAACTTTAGAAAACTTGGCAGTATTTGAACTGAGAGAGTCAATGAAAGAAATGAACTAGACTTTGCAGTAGATTTAGCTAGCTGTCGGTATTAAGCAGAAGTGAGGGAGGTATGACAACTTCTTGCTTTAGAACCTGTTGTAAATTATGCTATCTGCAGGAGTTTCTTTCTCTTCTCTTCATTATTTTGTAGCTGCATGTCTCTAAGCACAAACATCTTTTCGCCCTGGTGTTCAACATCTGGAGGCCACACGAGCAGGGTACAAGACCCAGGGAAATTAGGAGTACTGAAAATTGGAAAGATTTCGGTGCCAGAGGAGGTCAAGGCATGGAGCCTCAATCAGCAGTTGTTGACATACTAGCTGCAGAAGGTGTTACTTACTGCCTTGTTCTAACTCAAGAGGAATACTAAAACAGCACATAGACACATAAAGAAATATCCCAGAACAGCTCCTGTATCTCTTTCCTGAGCCACTGCCTATCCCAAAACACAATGTTTGAGGTACACAACCAAAGTTACTTGACCCACTGTGTCTTAGTGTGCCTAGATACAGTTGCCAAAAGTAAACATCCTTGTAACAAGCCAAAATTGGAATTGGAAGTGGGGTGTCCTTTGGGTAAAGTGAGAGAAAATAGTATGAGAAATTAGCATCCAAAGGAATTTTGCCCCCTTCCCACCAAATGTGTAAATGCTACAGCTTTGAACTGATAGACATTTGACAGTGGAGATTTCTCCTGTAATGAAAGAAAGTTCTAGGAACCATAATGAACAAATAAAATATTTTCTTTTGCCCGGGGTTCTGAAATTACCTTAAGTCTTCTTTTTCAGAAAAAATCAAGTTTTTTTCCCCCTTGTAGCAAACGTTCAAAAATAGTCACATTACAGCCCTACACAGATTTATTGAATATTGCAGTTTTACAATGAAAATAAAAACAAAGAAAACATCCAGAGTACATGGAGAAATTGTGACATTTTTACACTGCAAATTCAAGGCGAGAGGGCATTGCACTATTGCAGTCTGTTCATAGATGGAGTCTAAAAATAATGTAAATGATATGCTTTAAAATAACTTCTTCTGAGCAAAGTTTCTTAGTCCGAATTATTCAGCTCAATAGAATCCTGGGTGACCTTTCTGTTTCAATGATAAAAATGAATCATAATCAATGTTCTTCCATTTTCAACCAGCAACTAAATGAAGAGGATGGAATAACTGAATCTGTGCACTGTTGCCACTCTGGTTAGTAAAGTGTACCTTTGATCTTGGAGTTCATAAAATTAGAATAGTCAGACCATAAAAACCCACCTATGCAATCCTATGCTTTGAGTCATGGAGAATTCTATGGAGCAGCTTCTAGTTGGTGATCCCACTTCTAAACACCTTAACATAGGTTGCTATGAAAAAGTTTCATAGTCAAACCAGTTCATTCTTTTTGCATTAACCTTGTAGTTTTAAAACATGTATACCTCAGACAGATTGGTTTCCTTGTACAATTTTATTTCTATGCGTATACAACTTTTGAGAGATTTATTTTTTAAATATTTTAATGTAATTTATAGAGCCACACATCTTATGAGCAAGTGAGTGGGCAGTGTAAAGCAGATGTAAAACAATAAATATTGTTGAGATACTTAAATACAAGATTCTTTGTCTACCAGAAAGGGTCCCTTTATGTGACATTAGATACAGGACAACTAAGACTGGAAAGCTATACAGAAAATTTCCAATTTTTCCTCAATAGATGTGAACTTTTAAGATCCTTTTTGAAAGAATTTTGCCATCCTGATAAATGAGTTTAATAACACTATGCAATACAGATGGAACTTTCTGGGTAGACTGATTTTAAAGCCAAATTTCTGGTTTGGATTTCATGACAATGACATACCTTGTCTCTCTTGGAAGGGCCAATGAATAAATGTTGGTTAGTAAAGGAGATTAGTAGAGATTAGTTAGTAGAGGAGAAGGAGAACAGAACAGTGGTGGGATTCAATATTTTTTTACTACTGGTTCTGTTGGCGTGGCCTGGTTGGCGTGGCAAGGGAAGGATACTGTAAAATCTCCAGTCAGAGGTGGGATTTGCTGGTTCTCTGTCTGAACTACTCAAAATTTCCACTACCGGTTCTCCAGAACTGGTCAGAACCTGCTGAATACCACCTCTGGAGCAGATCACTACACTTATACATGAAATAGTTGGGGATTATCATAAAGATGAAAAGGAGAGCTTTGAACCTTTTCCTATGCATTTTGAAGAAATTCTTTCTTGGATCTGTTCTAATAATACCCAATATATAATCCAGTTAACAAGGTTAGACTCCTGTGCCAAAATTTGTGCACGCTTGTACGTTTTTTTTTATGTGCCAGCACCTAGAATGCAATGCATGCTGCCCCCATGCCCCCTGCTCATGCACGCATGTCTCCCACACCCCCACACCCCCACACATGCCCACACCAGATACCTGACAATCACTGTCAGGTGGCAGTGGCATGCGCACACATATTCAGGCAACCTCTTGCATGGTGGCAGAAATGGCTCTGTATGCCACTTCCAGCATGCATGCCATAGGTTTGCCATCATGGATATAATTTAACAATTCTTAACTACTTTTACACATTAAGAATTGGCCATTGAATATGGTTCAGTTCTTCCATTCAGGAAAAAATGCTTTGTTTGCAATGCATCAAGAATAAAACTCATGGGAGCTTTCATTGAAGAAAAAGTATTCTAACATTATCTTGCAAAAGTGTATACTGCTGAGTAGGCATTTGGTGGAAAGTTTATCTAGTTGTTTAAGTTGGCCTAGAGATAGAATTTCTCAGGGGTGCTGAGTTAGCAGTGAGGTGGATAGTTTAACCTATTCTTGTGAACTAGATGATATTACAAGAGAACATGAATTTCTACAGTAAGAGTAGAGGAAGCTAGATATTATCCAATGTCCAAAATGTCTAAAGATGGGGAGGATGATATGTTGTATTATTATATTAAAACCCTTTTTCATTTGTAGTTTTGCTCAGTCCTTTTCTATTCTCTAATTATTCTTGACAGTGAATCATAAAGAAAAAGACAGTATCTTGGAAACTTCTCTGTTTTATAAGTAGAAAGAATTGTCATTCCTTCCATAAATAATGGGCTGTGGATTATGGTTGGGCCAGAGGTGGTATTCAGCAGGTTCTGACCAGTTCTGGAGAACCAGTAACTGAAATTTTGAGTAGTTCGGAGAATACCACCTCTGACTGGCTCCACCCCCATCTATTCTCTGCCTCCTGAGTCCCAGCTGATCGGCTGGGTTTTGTTTTGTTGCCCTGAACAGGAGTACAGAGCTGAAAAGCAGGTTAGTGGGGTTGAGAGGAAACGAGATTTTGCAGTAACCTTCCTCCAGGAGTGGGGAGGGAATGGAGATTTTACAGTATCCTTCCCCTGCCATGCCCACCAAGCCACGCCACACCCACCAAGCCACGCCCACATAACCGGTAGTAAAAAAAATTGAATCCCCACTGGGTTGGTACTGATTCTGTTCTAATGGTGCTTGTGAGATGTCATGTTTGTATGAGCAATCATCTACTACTTGGACTCAGAGATCTCATTGTCAGAATATATTCATGAACTGGAATAGAGCTTAGTAACACAGTCAGCCAATGAGAGCTGAATTGAGGGCTGAAATTTAAAGAAATAATCTGGAGTTGGTTTATCTCTGTTCTGTGCTCAGCTCCAAAGTGAAAGAGAAACTAACTTGTTTGGTTGCCTGCTAAACTAAACTAAAACTCATTTCTGAGCTCCTGAGTTGCTGTTCTGCTCTGAATTGTAACGTGTCTGCTTCTGTTTGCTCCATGTTGGAGAAATCTACAACTGGTATTGTAAAATTTTCTTTATATGTTTATAAAGAAGTTAAATGAAGCTTCAGTCATCTGTGTTTCCTTTTCTGGTGCTGAATTTATGCTGCAATACTCTGAACACTCATAATTTAAGGCAATCTTCAGCCAGATAGGTTTTATGACTAAAAGTCTCAGGGACTTTCTATCCAGTTGAATTAACTGTATTGGGAGCTCCAAAGCATATAGACAGGAAGTTTGATTTGGAAAAACAGGATTTAAAAAGGACCTGGGAAGTGTGCATTTTCTTTTCTAGTATCCGAAATCTGGAATGAGATTCCTTCTTGAGTTCTGGAATGCTCCCACCCTGAGGGCTTAAAAAAACTGATTCTTTTGCAGGCTTTAGATCAGGCTGCTGGAGTTAATTCTGGCTGTGTTTCATATGTTCTGTATTGTTGGCTGGATTTATCATTTTGTTTCCTGTTTTTTATATGATAATGGGTTGCCACAAAGAAGGGGCAACCCCAAACACCTGAAAGCAGGACAGGAAGCAATGGATGGAAACTAATCAAGGAGAGAAGCTACCTAGAACTCTGGAATTGGATTGGAGATGGGTTATGCCTAAATCAAATGAATAAATTAACAAATATAATTCATGCATCCATTCCCCAACTCCCTTTTTGTGTAGCACTGTCTCATATTTCAAAATATCACATTTCTTATCATTGAAATCAGTGAGAAAAAAATCCATGCATTAAATGAATATATGGAGAAGTAGGGATAATAATACCATTCTTTATGGCTGCTTCTCTCTTTGGGAATAAAACCTAGATCCATTCATCTATCTTCATTTTGTAAATAAAGTGTGCAAGAAAGAAACACAGCAGCCTTGCAAAATACAATTTAGTTTTTAGTGGAAAATGAAATAGGTGGAGTGTAATGCAGCTTTGAATATCTTTCTTTCTTTCTTTCTTTCTTTCTTTCTTTCTTTCTTTCTTTCTTTCTTTCTTTCTTTCTTTCAAATTTAACTTTAAATGACAGGACCAATTAGGAAGAATATTATAAAAATGAATTCAGTAAATCCACTGTAAGATTTATACAAATAAAACAAATATTCTGCCATCTTTTGAGAGACAAAGTAACAATGGAAGAAATAGATATGAGCATTATATTTACTATATATGTAATTTTGGAAGATCAGTATATACATTTTGTATGTATGCATGTATGTGTATAGGTATGTGTAGGTATGTGTATGTAAGTATATACACATACCCAAGATACACACACACACACACACACACACACACACACACACTCCTACACACACACACACACCTATGGACTAGATAATAAAAATAACTAGACCAGTGTAGAATATTACATTTAAAGAAGAGTCATTGCTGTTTGGGATGGAGACATAGTATTTTGTGTATCACCTGCAATGGAGTGGAATATTAAACATTCAATAAATCAACAAAAATTCTGCATACTGGACATTATTATCATTTGCAGGTGGTTACATCCTTTTGTATGATCTGCAACTGTTCATTGTAGAAGATATAATACTTTAATTAAGCATATAGTTGGCATTTCAGCAGGCAGAGCCCATAAATCCCCCACATAAAGCTAAGTTTGAATTAAAAGTTCATAATGCTTCTAAACATCCAGATGAATGATCAAATATATAAGTTTCCACTTATGCCTCCAGAGTTCACTGGGGCTAGTTCCTCGAAGGGTTGTTAAGCCTCCAATTCCCCTCAAATCTCCAAAGCAAAAAGGCCATTTTAGACATGGAGAGTTCAAGCAGTTCCCATAATCACATCTGCACAAAGATTATTGTTTTTCTTGAAGTCTTGCTCCTTTTCTATCACTTTATTTTGGCTGTATTTTGTTTTGAACTTTTGTCCCTTTGAGCATACTTTCAAAAGCTGGTCGTGTTGCTGACACATTTTGGCCACATGACCTGGGGATACTTTGGGGCTGCAAAATGGAAAGATGAAACAAGTCATGATCGGCCTTACCTGTGACATACATGAAAAGCACAATCAGCTTTCCAAGGTGCTGGGTGTGAACTATGCAGGTTTGTAAATGGGATTTTAAATTCCACACATGTGCAGTGGTCTCTAAGAAAAATATTGTCCCTTCATAATTAGGAGAAAATTGTTATTTGCGGCTGGTTCAGCATGGGAGGAAGGAACTTGTAATCCCCTTTCCTCAGACCTATATAATCAGAATATTGTTTTCTTCCAGACACATAACTATTTATCAAAAGCAACCAAGCAAGCAATCAATCTAAGAAGAAATTCTGTACTCTAATCCATAAAATAGGGTCAAGAATGTCATGTATCATCTCTTTTCTCCACATCTCTTTGTCTTCTTGAAATACTCTGCAGAACACCATATTCAATTTAAATTCTCCTATTCTTGACTTCAGTCTACTTCATTTGGGACATTTACTTCTTCACTGTACAGGTATTATGCAATCTTTATAATTACAGTGTCCCTATCTTCCTCTGCTTAGGTAGGCTGAATACCTAAAGGTCCAATATTCTGAGTAACTTTTGTGGAAAGTTAGCACCCACCCCTTTCCTAGAAGAATGAAATATTTTAAGAAATATTAAAAAGGCAGAATATTATATTTCCCCCAAAAGAGAAATAAAAATCTTAAGGCAGACAGAAACTCAGAGCTTCAGTTTCCAGCCCCATCAGATATTTGGTGCCCATTGAGAAGGACTGGGCCAGCTTATCTACAAAACAAAAGACCTTCAGTTCCAGGGTGATGGGATTAAGTCATGACCCTCCAAGACATAATAGGATTATCTAGCAGCAGGACTCACTGCATTACAAAAATCACCTGGGGAAATTACATCACCCTCTAGGCTTCAACCAAACTTGATTCAGGCAAACATGACCTCACATGGCCCTATGGGAGTGTGACTACAGCCAATATAATACATTTCTTGCACAGGAACAGGAAGCTCAAGGGCAAGACCCAAGAGATGGTATTAATAACCCTTACTCTCTACTCCATGTGTTCAGCTACACCAAGACCTCAAATCCATGTAGTCTTGTTCATCAATAAACCATCTTTCCCATCAGCCTCCATGTTTCCATTGTCTTTCTCCCAATTTGGAACTGAACCCAGATGAATATTTCTTCCAACACTTTAAAAGACCTATCACAATTTCATTCTTTGCTCTGGTAACAATTTGTTTTAGGCTGGCTTACTTACTTCATTAGGAAATAGGAATGGGCCCAAGCTTAACTGTAGAATTCTGCATTATAAACAGAAAATCTAAAAAGTTCTCTTTGTAATCTTCCTAAGTTTCCATGGATCTAAAAAGGACTGAGAATAACAAAAACTGTCATCAGATAAAGTAGATAAGGAACCTTCATAAAAAATATAATCAAAATCTGTTTATATCCTGCATAACTGGATAGAAGCATTCCTGTCAAACAGACAACAAATGGTCGAAATTGGGAGCACCCTATCAAATTCTGTACCTGTCAACAAACTTATGTAATGCAATTCTTCTGTAATATGGTACCCATAACCATGGCAAGTTTCCAAGGTCTGTTGCAAATATGCTTTCCTACTGTGAGAACATGCCTTAAATTATCATATGTGAGTTTTCTATCATGCTGAGACCATTGCAGTGTTTGTGATGCCCTCAATTCAGTATCACTGTGTTGGAAAGATGCTGTAACCTTATGCGAATCTCTCTAGGTACTATTATATTCTTTAATAGGTAAGAATCTTGTTTGGTGAGCTCCACAGCTAAAACACCATTACAAGAAGATAGTGGAGAAAAACACAGTTCTTTTATTTAATCGCTTATGCAGGTAATACTTCTCATATAAGCCCAAATGCATCTTATAAAGTTTGATCCAAGAAGGGCCCAAAAGTTCAAGAAATGGATGATCTCTCAAAGTCAATACTATCCTCTGTGAAGCTTTCTCCCACTGTGTGATTTATAGTATAAAATCTAAAGCATTCAGCCCTGATGATAGGCTGAGGCTTGCGATGCTGTGACAAGGGTTTTATAACTCTCAGATATTTGGACTTTATGGGCTTCACAAGAGCAACAAGCATTTTCAGAAGGCTGTGTGGCTTTGCAAGTAAAGTAGGTAGGGAAAAAAAATGCCTGTCCTCTTTTTCTGAACCATTTGTAGCCAGCCCTCTCTCAAACTTTTCTAACCATAAAACTCCTCATGTCAGAAAATTCTGGAGCATGTCCAACAGCAGCAGTGCTCATAACTCACTGTTGTGAAGCAAAAAAAATCTTTCAGATAAAACTGTCCTGGAACTTTCCATTGAAACATTGTGAACTGCAGCAAGCAGATGGTAAAAAAAATAAAAAATCCCACCTTTGCTTCCAATGTGATGTTATATTGTAGATGTATCTTTGCACGTTCTTTACAACTATTGCTGAAGGGAGAATAGAGTTAGCAATGAAATGGGAAATCTTTGGAGGCAAGATGTCTGGTTTGATTCCCCTTTTGTTTTTCTCATTCCTTAATTTATTTGTTGTAATGAAACAGATAATTGGTAAGAGTACTAGTCATTTTTTCTTGTCTTTTAATGACCCCGTAATTCCTTGCGGACCCCTTGGGTGGAGTTGAGGCAACTGAACGGAGCTGAGTGTTTACTGGCTGAATGCCCTTCCTGTCGCCGATGCAGAGTTTGCAGCCAATATGTATTCATTTTACCCGGAGAGAGAAATATCTGCTGCTACCTAGGATCGAACTCACAGCCTCCTGATTGTGAGACAAGAGCTCCACCCTTAGGCCACTGCATCATGGTAAGAGTACTAGTAATATATGATTAATATTGTCTCTGTGGGAATTAGCCCAGCATTATCCAAAGCTGTCCAGATGTCTGTCAAAAACTCACTCAAAAAATGTAATTAATGATGATTATACCAATGCCTGGTACGTCAAACAAGGACTGCCAAATATACCTGTCACTTTATTATGAATGATTATCCAACTTATTTATTCTGAGTTAAAAAATGTAGAGATCTCTTTGAGAATAATTTTAAAATATTGAGAAAGCCATTGTTATTTTAGTCAATGAAACAGAGATTTCATCCTGGGTTTAATTTGATATACCCATAATAAATGGCTTTCAGCCAGACTAATGAAAAAAATAAGCAGGGGAAAAGGTTGTCAGATATAGTATTTTTCCCCAGCTGCATATCCTCAGATAACCCAACTACCATTTTCAGAAGTCTCAGACAATGACCAGTTTGGATGAGGAATGTTGAAAACTGCAGTCCGTACATCTGGAGGTTGGTCAAACTGAAGACATTTATGTTTAAGTGACCCTTAGACATTTATATGGAAGAATGCTCTATGTAAATAGAACTGACAACACTGTTCATAAAAAATAAGCTATACTGTACTTTCACAGTTTCATCCTGAGTGCATCCAAAAAGAGCACTTTAATTTTAATGGAATAATGTCGTGAATTTATTTCCAGAACTAAAATGATGGCTTCCCTACTGAGCATTGCTAGATATACCTCCAATTTAGGAGAAATACCGTAGTTTGGGAATTAAAATGTGCAGCTTCAATTCTACACCATACTGTACTCATAGTCCTTTCTTGGACAGCTTAGTTGTCTCAAGAATAAAATTTCCATCTTTCCCATAAGTCTGATTTCCAAAGTACAAACCACATATTTAAGATTTATGGGAAATAGCTTCTAAAATAAGAATACAGTTTTATGGGGAGAATTGTATTGTGAACTACCATCTTCTAAAACATGTGAATATTCACTGAATAATTGGAGATTTTACTTCTAAGTGCATTGACTTCATAGTTAAAAAAATATTTTGAGATCACTTTTATGAAAGTGGAAAGGGGACAGAGAAAGAAGAGGGGAGAGAGAGATTAATTGAAGGCTGAAATAACAGAAAAAGCTGCTTAAATTTTTAAAATAAAAAACAATAGATGGATGTAAAGATATTTTTTTTGCTATCTAATGGTAATCTTTGCAGGCCAGATATGATATGCCTAGCCACAACTGCATAAAAAGTATAGTAACCAAACTAGTTCTATGACATTAAATCTTGCCTCTTTATATTGTTTGTTAGCATTCTGAAGAAGAAAAAAATTAGAGACAAAGCAATCCATTTGTGTCTCAGTAAAATACAGCATTAATAAAAAGTATGTGGTGAGTGGAAAAAATAGATTATTGCATAGGATATGGTAAATGAATTGTCCTTTTTTATGAAGCGATATATTTTAAACAATCCTTCCTACTACATGATGTCTTCCATATGGGTTGGGAATAAAACTCCCCTCAGCCATGCTGGCTAATGCTGGCTGGGAAATTTGAAAAGTGTTGGGTTGATCTGGGTTATTTTAAGTCTTCCATTCTGCACATTGCTAAAGGTCAAAATTTATCAGGAAAATTTTTGTGTCTGTTTTTTTTTCTGCAGATATTGATTGCAACTGTCCACATGATTATGTTAGGAAGTGCTTGACTGATAGTTTGCTGCAATTACTTCTCATTCCACCCTGTGTAAAACGCGACAGGGAATTGGTGCTGTATTAACACAGGCCAGTTTGTAATAACTACTAATTCCTAAGTCAGTTGAGTTCCATATGGGATATGAGCTCAGTAAGAAGTTGATGAAAAAGTGAAATCTTTGTAAGATAAGTACTAGTAAAAATGAATGCTTCTGTTGCTATGAGAACAGTGAATGTTTTTACTTATTCTACAGATTCTGGATTGATAGAAAATTTCACAGCAGCTTTTTAAAGTCGCTTCTTTTTGGAAAAAGTCCCTTATATCATACTTGCTTGTTTAAAACTTTAGAGGTGAAGCAGGTAGGAAAGTAACAGATTTTTCAAACTACTCTGAAAAGTGCCCTTTGCAATTTATAAACTGATTATTTTGTTCAAAACAAGGAACAAACTAAACGCATAGAAACTCTCCTGATTCCAGCATGTTTGGCAAAAAAAAAAAAATTGAACCAAATTGATCATCAAGGTCTATGTTATTTTCTTTTCTCTTTTCTTTAAAGGCTTTTGTTGGTGTAGCAGTAAACACGCTATATTTCATCGGCTTAGACCAGGGTTGTCAAACTCACGTTGTCACAGTGTCGTTATGTGACATATCATGACTTTTTCCCCCTTCTCTAAACTGGGTGTGTGCATGGCCAGCGCATGGCACATCCAGCCCACGGACCACGAGTTCAACAGCCCTGGCTTGGATGCAGATGGAACACTTTAAGAAAATTTAACCAACAATAAAGATTGAAGTCCGTTTTAGGTAGGTAGAAAGATTGTTTCAAAGAGTTTCAACAAGCTTCATAGTTTTCCTAGTCTCGACATTTAAGGTTAGTAGTATAGGAGTACAGATGGCATTTTACTGAATACTTATTTAAAAATGCAAACCTTACCCATACTCACTACTTTAAAACAGCAAACACTGTATAAATTAGAAGAAGAATAAGCCTTTGAATGAACAAATCCTTGAACAGGGGTTCTGAATCAGAACTAACAACCACTTAAGGCTGATGATTGTGATATGGATATATTAGCACAGAATGAAGTAGAGACATATCAACATTTGGCTAATTTCAAAAGCTGTTTGCAAGCAAACAGTTCACACTTCTGATTGTGAACTGATACTCTATTCCTGCCTTTGTCGCGTGCTCAGAAATGCAGAAAGAGACAAAGAGACAAAGAGAAAAGGGAAAGTATGTTGTATACCTTTTTATTTTGGGCCTGCCCATCTGTGAATTTGGTCCTACTCCACACAAAATGTCACACAGACACCCCCAAAATACACTAATCTGAAAGGTAATCTGGAAAAACAACAACCCTGAAATGTCCTTAACAACTCGTAAATGTTTTTTTGTTTAAGATCGCCCTGTGTTTTAGACTTCCAAAATCATGATGTCTGACATTGTATTTAAAATGTACTAAGAAAGCACAGTAGGTGCACAATATAATGGCTTGTTAATTGGTGCTCGCCTTTGGGAACATCATACACCTGTGCTACAGACTCGGCACCAGTTGCCAATTGGTTTCCAAGTGGAATATATAATGTTGGTTTTAACCTATAATACGGCTGGACGCTGAGCTACCCGCAGATGCCTTCTCCAACCAAATCAACCCCTCACCATGTCCTGGCAAGGGGGGAGGAATGCTGATGGTCTCTCATTTCTCAAAAAAATCAGGAGATGTCATTTTTTTTTTGTCACAGTACTTGTGCATTGGAGAAGCCTTGCTCTGATTTTAATAGTCTTCTGGAAGATGCTCAAAGCAGCTTTTTTTCCTTCCTGGAGGGCTTTCTTAGTTTAATGGAATGATACAATTCTACCCGGTCATTTGATGTTGCTTTGGCTGTTTTTAGAATGGATGTTGATTTTCTTTTCTCTAATTACTTACTTTGATTATGAGGAATGCTTTATGATGTTTGATTATGTGGTTTGCCTGCTTGAGTTTTGCGACTGCAGTGGCATAGAAATCTCACAACTTCTGTTTAAAATCCATTTACTTATACAATATGTAATTTTTTTTTATTTTATGTACACTGAGAGCATATGCACCAAGACAAATTCCTTGTGTGTCCAATCACACTTGGCCAATGAAGAATTTTATTCTATTCTATTATATATTTGTATTTACCTTTTTTAAATTAATAAACAAAACAACAGCAATCCAAATAGTTAAAAACAATCCCAATAACAATCAAAATGCAGTGCAGCAGAGGTCCAAATACATCTTTTACAGACAAACAGCAAATAGCTAACCAATGTAACTCACCTAATCCCCCAATCCCAGTATTTGGGAAAAGTTGGGTCTTTCAAGCATTGCAGGTAAGCAGCAGGGTCAGGGCAATCCAAATCTTGAAAGAATGTGCTATAAATACTGCATCACAAGTTTTATGCCATGACCGAGAGGACAGTAGGATGGTACCGCTAAATGGGAGGGGGGGATGTATTTGTATGTGAGAAAGACCTTGGGCAAAGAGATGCTGTCTAAGGAAAGATCGATTAGGTAAGACAGGTGGAAAAAAGAGGCTCAGAAGGGATCCTCCATAAATTCTCAGCCTGCAAAAGAAAATAGCGAGATATTGGTACTTTCAGATTTGCAGAATTCTGTTAATGAAGCCTTACTTCATCTGGTCTATTTCCCATCTGGGAGAGGAAATGGGTAGATTGACAGGCCCTGAGCATCCCCACTCTGTCAGCATTGGATAAGCAGAAACAATCACAAAGAAGAGTCCCAGAAGCTGAGCTTGTGACAGGCAGGGCTTTATAGATGACAGTACCTGGAATTTGTGCCAGTAATTCACCAGGGGCCTGTTCAACCCACAGAGCAATGATATTACATGGGCATACTTTAAGTGCATTATGGTAGGGAAGCAGTGGTGATATTCTACCGATTCGGCCCGGTTTTGATGTACCAGTAGCGCCAAAGAGCAGCGGAGACCGAACTAGTTCTCTACGATGCTCTGCTGTTGGGCCTGCTCACCTGCCTGGGTTCCCATACTGAACTTTATCAGAGGTGGGATTCTACCAGTTCACACCTATTCGCTAGAACTGGTTGTTAACATTCTAAGCAGTTTGGAGAACTGGTTGTTAGAAGAAATTACTGGCCTAATCCTGTAAGGAAGGCAGGAAGGAAACATTCTGGTGTTGCTTACAGAAACTGCCTCTCCGTTAACCCTTATTACATTCTTGGCAGGATTAGACTTCCTGTCTCAGGAAGTTCTCTGGAGTTTTTTCCCCCTCCTTTGCTGGTACTTTGCTTGTGTAGAGTGACCATTCAAAGTTACAGTGGTACTGAAAAAAAGTGACTTATGACCATTTTTCACACTTATGACCGTTGCAGCATCCCCACAGTCATGAGAGACCAGGCGCGGAAATGCGTGCCTCAATGTGAGCAATATTGAATTGGCCATGCCCAGCCAATAACATGACCACCAAGCCACACCCACCAACTAAGCCATGCCCACAGAACCGGTTGTTAAAAAATTTGACTCCCACCCCTGATCTTTATGTCCTGCTTTTGAAGCACAGCTACTTTGCGCAGCACAGCTGATTACTGCGCATCAGCTGCTAAAGCGACAGGGAGAGTGCAGGATTGCAGGAGGTGAGTCAGAAAACCTCTGCGCGTGCACAAAGTGCACATTTGGCACACGCACAGTGTGTGCACACACGCAAAGCATGTGTGCACACACAAAGCGCACCCACGGAGCCATACCCACCAAACCAGCAGTAAACTTTTTCGAAATGCACCACTGTAGGGAAGTAATTATGAGTAGAGTGCAGACATAGATGCAAATTGTGCACAAGATAGATTTGTGCAAATAAAATTACTGCTATTAGCTTTTGAACATAGCTTGTTGAACAAACCTAGAATGACCTCTGTTAGAGTCTGCTTTGTCTTTCCGTCTGTGATAGAATAATGGACCTATTGATGTTTGTGGCTTGCATTTTGATGGTTCAGCCTCCATGTTGCCAATGTTAACTCTATTCTTGAGGATGCCATTCAGTGATGGTATTCATCAGGTTCTGACCAGTCCTGGAGAACCGGTAGTGGAAATTTTGAGTAGTTCAGAGACTGGATATTTTACAGTATCCTTCCCCAGCCACGCCCACCAAGCCACATCCATAGAACCGGTAGTAAAAAAATTTTTGAATCCCACCACTGATGCTGTTGTCTTAAAGCTTTGATTTGATGAAAAACCATAGCCTAATTTCTAGGCCAATCCTGGAAGCCAGCTTCTCTACAGAGTTATAAATGCACACTGAGATACTGCATTAACAAAGTAGATATTGTTGAAGATTTGCGAACTACTCTGACAAGCTCCATAATTCTTTTCTTTCACCAATGTCTGCTTCAATCATTCTATTTCAAAGCATTTTTTTTAAAAAAGGAATTAATGGCTTTCCTAGCAATAATTTCAGAATCATAGCAACAACTGGTTAGTCAAAGTATTATTTTGTTCATATGGCATTTTATACTGACTTAAGTAAAATCAGTAATTAGGGCTTTTGTTAATAGGCTTTTACCAACATTATTTTGCAAGTGAATTAGGTCTTTCATGAAAATGTACATAAATCATTGTTATTAGGGGAGTGGAAGAAATGCTCTGATTTCACATCAGAGTGATAACAGTGATAATAGCTAACAGTTCTTAGTTGATCTAGAAAATTAGTCAGAATTGGTCAGAGTTAATACTTGGATGGGGAATCATATAAAAAGTCCAGGGCTGTGGAGTAAAATGGAAAAATAAAATAATTTTTAAAAAAAAAACATATTGGAAGGAAGCAATGGTAAACCATTTCTGCCCTATGCCAAACACACACACACACACACAAAAGTTGGTTGTAATCAAGGCACTTGTGCTATTTGATTTGGGAAAGGTGTTACAAAGCCTTATAACACATTTTTTAAGCCAACCCAAAACATCTGAAAAAAGATTTCCAAACATGTTTTTTTGGGGGGTGGCATCAGCTCATTGTATCATACCAGCATAGCACCAACAATCTGTTGCTAAGATGTGAAGGTTTCCATAGCAATACCTGAACCACTTAGCCACTCTGCCAAACAGAATTTTCTCTTTCTCGATTAACTTTTCTTTTTCTTTTTTGCCCATTCTCTTACATTCTGTCTCTCCTTTTAGACATGCATATACACACAAAAACACCCCCACCCATTACAGTGTTATTAGATGAAGAAGAACCAAAAACACAGCAGAGCTGATTACAACCTCTAGTTTGTTGACTAGGACACATCTGCAAATCCAATTACTGTAGTGAAAGTTCTGATTAGTGGGTTATAAAATAGGCATTTAATTCATCCCTGGGAATAATATGCAGTTGTTTGATATGGAGTCTGACTTCCAATAGAGATTGGGTTGATTATATATATTACGCTTGCCAAATAGCAACAACCACAGTCTTTAAAATCAGAAAGCACATCTAGTTTTTCTGCAATGAAAATAGGTTGCTGGGAAACCCTGATGTTCTCTTATTGCTCTCAGTGCTTCGTTGTCCCTGGACAGCTTCAGAATGTCCTCTCACTTCTTGCAGCATGTCCTGTGAACAAATGCATGATTACTGCCTGTTGGGTTTGACATTGTAATTACAGTATTGTGAACAGAGCCATGCGAAACGTATGAAAGGTGATTGCCCTTGTATCTCCTGCTTTGTACTCATTTCCGCCTCATAAGATTGTGGTGCAATCTGCAAAAAAGAAAGCTTCAGACCTTGCTTACAATTGCACTGGCTGATCTCCAGATTAGTAATCCAAGTGAGCAGCAGTCCCATCTTGAGTGAAAGCTAAAACAGTCTGGCAATTCAGTCATGTGTTTTGGGAATATGAGGCTCTCTCTATTTGTGATTTCCATAGAAGAGGAACCGATGATAGTCTTCCATCCAATGCTATTTCTTTTGGCTGGCAACAACTCTTTGGCTCTGATTCTTTCTCAGGCTATCTATTCCTTTTCATCCAAAGTACCTGAACCTGAATCTGCTTGCAATCTAGAAATAGAATTAAAATGACCAACACACAATGTCAGTGCACACTTGCACTGAGCTTCATATGATGGATCACCCTC
This sequence comes from Pseudonaja textilis, assembly GCF_049901715.1. NCBI lineage: Eukaryota > Metazoa > Chordata > Lepidosauria > Squamata > Elapidae > Pseudonaja > Pseudonaja textilis. The sequence continues at coordinate 80,124,042 of NC_141990.1, read as the reverse complement.
TTTAAATCCTTTGTTCCAATTCATGAAAGACTGAGTCACAGCAGCAAAAAGTGCAAAAGACAAGTAGGTTTATTAATACTCTAGAATTGCCATTCTACTTTCTAACACTTTCAAACCATGTTGAAGGACCAAATATAAACTTCGTAGGAACACCCAAGCCACAAATAAGTGTCCCATCTAAAAATTCTGCTTATCATGCAACAGCTGAAGCTAGAATAATTTTTTTTTAACCAAACTAAAAAGATACTCAACAGCATTCCCCATAATCCAGAAATTTTGTCATTTACTTTGACCAAATTTACTTTGGTCAAAGGGAGTTGGACATAAAATAATTGATATTTAAAATAGGATGATTTTTCTCAGATTTTCTGAGAATGTGATAAGAGATGGAAGCAAAGTATTTTCCTCCCCTTTTGAGAAAAGGGGCTCACCTTTAATTCAGATCACGTAAAGATGGCATTTTGAGGTACAAACATTGAAGGGCTTCCATAAGAGGTGAGAACCAAATTCAAATATCTCCGCTCAATTGTCCTGAAATATTCAGTATTTTCCAAATATTGCTCAGCAGTACAGTAGCTTAAACAAGCAAGGTATAGAAGAAAAATGTATCATAATGTTTATGTGAGAAAATAATGTATAATATAGTAGAAAAAAGTGTTAGCCAAACATGGAGAGCCACAACTAGGAAGGCACAGTAATGGGAAAAAACTCGCAGTAATGGGGAAAAGATATGGCCATCTATTAGGAACTGCTGTTACTGTTTTGGTCCAGTGCTAAACCTACCTGTCTCTCCTGATCAGCTGTATACAAAATTGGAAAACAACTCAGCAAAATAAGCTGTGGATTATGGATAATTGGAAGGAGTAATGTTGCCCATCATCCATAAACTTCTTTCAGTGCAGCTATATTTGATATACTACTATTATGAGGAAACTTGGAAAAAGTTTATCCTGAAAAACAAAGGCAGCAGAGCGATAGCAGTGGTTTGTAAAAATGGCAAAGAAATATTCAAGAGGGTAGGAGCAGAAGTCATGGGTGTAAAATGTAATTAAGCAGTGGAAGAAGATATAATAATAGTAAATGTTCTGAAACAGAACAAGGATTCTTAGATCGTGGATTCAGGCATGATTGGAAAGTTGTTATACAGACCTACATATATTCATAACTATCTTGCTACTTTCTTTCAGGCCTGGTAGAGGAAGGAAGGAAGCAATAGTATTGCCAGGAAATGGAAGGTCTGAACTTTTTCTCCTTTCTGTTCCATGTCCATTTTTCTTAAGATTCACTTTTGATATGACCAATAAACTTTGATCTTGGATTGCTACTATATCCTTCATTAATTCTTTCAAATTTTCCATCATAAACAATCAAATCCAGTGCCCTTTTAAATTTAGCTTCACTGTTTCATCATGTGTACTTATGAATACATTTACAATATGCTTAAAAGGCATGTATTCAGGCCCAGAATAAGCATGTTTTTCTAAGCAGATATTCACCAAATAGTTTCATTCACTTCTGGCTCTCCAAATGGCCCAATCAGTAATTCTACCCATTCATCCATGTTTCCTAACTGAATAAACATTTTCTGTAGATTACATTCATTCAGGGAGTTCTGGATTTTCCCCCCAAAATAATTTCTGGCTGGTGGGGGAAGGGAGAGAGGTTTGTTATCACTAACATTGCATGTTATTGGAATGTAACATTTAATTATTTTCAAACTATGGATTCTTATTTTCAGGCACAACCAGAACTTACCTCAATGGTTTCTTACAAACATTTTAGCCGTTTCATTCATAATAACTCTAGACATTCAATTCCATTCATGTATTCATTAGCTGCACTCCATAAGATCACACATCTTCACTCAATGAAACACACCAATTTTTCTTGCATTTGTTCATTCATACATTTTACCAATCTGCTCATAATCTTCCACATGCCAGACACCAGATGGCCCCATAAATACCGGCTATTGCTGCTCATCATGGCTTTGGCCAATGAAGGCTTTCACATAATGCATTTATGAAGGCAACAGCTTTGGTCATCCCCATGCCACATGCAGCATTTTCTACTAACAATAACGATATGACCGTCCAATTTTGGCCCATTTGGACAGTATACCACAAGTACAACCAAATTTCATTTATACTCCAAGCATATTTATGCTGTTCTATGACAGCTAGGATTTCTAATGCAGAAGCTGCCTTGCAAGCCAACATGCTGTTGCTTATATCCCACCAGTTCAGAAACATACGTAATGTACTGACATACACTCAGGATAACTCAGTCATCTGTTTTTGTTGGAGATATCCTATCATCATCCTGAAGCATAGATTGTACATGGGTCAGGGAGTTGGGCTACTCATAAGTGAACAACTTGCACTGTAGAAAGTGCAGTTTCCAAGGCTACAGGAGTTCTGTTCATCTTTCTCACTGGCCAGTCTCTGATTTGCTTGGTAAACCAGCTATTTTCAGTGAGCTATGAGATAGGAGAGGAATGATACATCTAACATGGTTGTGTATGGCTGCCCTTGTATGTTTTCTGCATGTATGTCTAATGCAGCAGTCTCCCAATGTTTGGGGCACCAAGGACCTAATCTGTGGAGAAAGGGTTTTTTTGCAGACCAGAAGGGGTGTGGTTTTCTGTGCTGCAGGCTGCAGCTTCACTGTTTGCATGGCCCAGTTTCAGGGGAATGGGGAATGGGGACCTCTGGTCTAATGTACACAAAACAAAGGTACACCCACAAATTCCACATGTGTGTAGCTCTCAAAGAACCTGATATTATTATTAGATTGTCAAAGTCCTTCTGATTCTACAAATACTGCCAGATATAGGATTGAGGGATCAAATCTTGCTGTATGTTGCATGCTTTAAATCAGAGGTCTCCAAACTTGGCAACTTTAAGACTTGTGGACTTCAACTCCCAGAATTCTCCAGCCAGCAAAGCTGAAGTTGAAGCTGAGTCAAAGTCCACAAGTCTTAAAGTTGCCAAGTTTGGAGACCCCTGCTTTAAATGCTTGCATTCAACAGTAAATGCAGGGATATCGATTTGTGGTTGACTTTCTGGTTTTAGGTTTTAAAAGATGGTCATAAGCCTTCTTATAAAAAATACTCACCTCCATTATGATGGTTGTATACATTTGATTAATAAAATCAAACAACAATAATTCATTCCACCGTTAGGATTAGCACATTCTAACCCATTGCTTGATAATTCTTTAATTTAACTTTGACGCAATTTTTTTTTTTTTGGGGGGGTCAAATAAATTTCTTGTTTCAGGATGCTCTTATATGTACCGAAAAATTATGGTTACAATTTGCTCTTGAAATGACTTGAGAAAACCATGTGTCTCTATCTTTCTGTGTATGTCCCTGTTCTAAATATTCTAAGCATATATTTAGGAACAGTGGCTAAATATTTTCACCATAAAGTGCATAATACAGTATGTCTATTTGTATCCGATTTCAATATGTGATAACATTTGTTTAATGATTATTTTTAGGCACCAAACCAAGTTTGACAGTGTTCTTAATGAGTTTTAATGAATCTAGAATGACAGAGTCTCATTCTAGCATGCTAAAAAGATACACAGGTAGTCCCGGGGGATTAATTGGAACAGAAATGTTGGTTGCAGATTGTGACAGTCATGAATTGAGGCAGCTATATTACTAAATCCGGTTTTAAAGTATTTTTATGATCATCATTAATAGCAATAGCACTTAGAACACCACTTCCACCAAAAACATTTTGGAAGCTGTAGAACGCAGCTTCCAAGATCTGCAAGTGGGCATCGAATACCTCCCAGAGGCTACTATACGAGAAAGAAAGCTAGAAAGAAGTTCCCTGAAAATGGGCTCCAGCTTTAGTCCAAAAGCTCAGAAGCCAAAACCTCTGGTCCCAGTGACCGACCTGCATTGGAACCTGCAAAAGCACTCAGACTTCTATGCCACTTCACAGTGCTTTTTAGCCTCCTCTAAGCAGTTTGCAGACTCAGCCTATTGCCACCAACAATCTGCATCCTCATTTTACCGACCTCAGAAGGATGGAAGGCTGAGTCATCATAGTGCCAGTGAGGATTGAACTGCTGGCAGTCGTCAGAATTACCCTGCAATACTGCATTCTAACCGCTGCACCACCATGACTCTTAAGCCAATCACACAGTTGTAAATGCAAAACCATTCTTCTAAATTGCCATTTTTTTTGCTGGAAACTGGTAAAAAAAAAAGCCAGAAACTGTCAAAAAAACCATTGTAGATCATAATCACATGACCATGGGACACTGCCACCAGTCATAAATGTGAGCCAATTGCCATGTGATTATGGGGGTGGGGGGAGGGTATGATATTTTATTACAGCCAGAAGTATTTTGTAGGCTGATAAGTACCCATTACAAGGACATTGTAACTCTGAACAGTTGCTAAATGACCAGTCATAAGTTGAGGACTACCTGCATGCTTTTATCTCATATCATTGCCGGGTGCTCTTGTTAGGAAATTTTAAGAAGCAGAGAGGCAGCCTTCCTTTTGAACTGCCAAAAATTCCCATTCTCGATAGAGTATTGTGTATAACACAGCCTGTTCTTATCTCCTAAGCTAGTGTGCTGTATTCTGGTTTGCTAGAACATCCTGTTTCTTCTTTTTCATGGAAGTATCTTTTTATGTCAACACTAACTAGCATTATTTTCACGGTTAGTAGGAATGATTAATGTAACATGGTACAGCTAAGGTTGTTAATAACCTACAACTACTGTTTCATTGAAAAGCATTAGATGAAATAGAAGATAGACTGGAAAACAGAAGTATATTTGCTGGGCATAATCCCAGAGGATTATGATATAGGAAATGCATATTTAGTTTTACATATAATGACAGCAGCAAGGATTAGCTATGCAAAATTCTGGAAAAATGAGAATACCCCACCAGATGAGGAGGTAATCAGGAAAAGTCTAGAATGTGCTGAGATGGACAGATTAACTTTAAAAAGAAAAGAAAAAGAACACTCAGAATACTATTTGACATGGAATAGATTTTACAAGAGGTTAAAAACAAGGGATAGAAGTTAGAGGGAAAAAAATGATGAACGATCTTATTAAAAACAGAGATGGTATATAACTATAATCACTATAAGTACTAGAAATATGAATGAGCTAAACACAAAGAATGGGAATTGTACTGTGTGGGAATTATCATAGCATTATTAGAGCTGTTAACTTATGTGTTATTATATTATTAGTATTACTACTAGTAAATGGGACAATATTTTTACAGTATTAGCTATGTTTTTGTTTTTTTATAAATAATATACCTGGACAAAATGTTGTATTCAAAATGTTGTTTATGAATAAAATCTAAAAAGAAAAGTAACGAAAGAAAAGCATTAGGTGAAAGTCTCAACTGACCAAAACTATGATGAGCAATGTCTGTCAATGTTAGTGGCCCCTTCTGGTTCCCTGTTCTTGTCGGAGTTACCATTTAAGGCACTTCCGATTTGAAAGGATTAGCCGGAAACATCACCATTGCTCAGGGAATGTTTATGGGGGCTCTTTGCGATGTCCCAGAATATATCAGAAATATAACAAAACCCAAAATGTAACTAAAAGTCCTTTAATGCCTTCAACTTGGCTTCACCATTTAATTGTTCACCGTGGAGGAGTAAACTATTTTCAAAATAACATTTCAAAGGAAAGAAACACAGTTCAAATTCAAAGAGCCAATAATGAAGCAAAAACCAAAAACAAACTGCACTGCATAAAGTTCCATGACAGACCAGGATAGATAATTGCCAACCTCAGGAAGATAACCAGGGACAGTCTGTTGGAAGAATGCAAACCAAGATAAACCTTCTTTAGGAATAAAACACTAATTTGTCTCCAGCATCTGTTAGCATGCAGGTCCAACCTTTTATGCAGATCTCACACCTGCAACTCATAAAGAGGATCATGGCCCTCTCCTCCTGAGTAGATCACATTTTACCCTGATCCTCTCCTCCCTGCATGCCCTAGGATGGCTAGGGGATGGGCCTGGGTCCTCCTCTGACTGCTCAGTTGGCCTCTGCCCTTCCCCAGCCTCCTCCACCACCTCTGGAGCCACACTTCCACTCCCTGTTGGCTGTTCCTCCTCTTCCTCAGAGTCAGTCTCCACCAGGGGCATGACACTCTTTTTATGTCCCTGTCAAGGAGCTAGACTAGAGCAAATGTCAGGAGCTTGCCCTGCCACAGAGCAGCAGTCAGGTCTCAAACACAGGCTCGCTAATCTCCAACCCAGCATCTTTATGTGAAGTGGTGATCACTAGAGATAAGAAAAATTGCAGTATCTAGCAAATCATTGTATGAAAAGATAATTATTTTGTTGTTTTAGAGAAAACATATTGATTATATAATGTTTTGCATAAATATGGAGCTGAAGGCTGATTATCAAGTGGAATAAAGCTAGGGCATTATTTAAGGAGAGGATGCATGAGACTAAATCAAATACTTAGTAAATGATTGTGCATGAGGACAAAGAAAGACGTGAAATACGTTTTTGATTATATAATGCATTTATGGAGAAATGAATAAGAAATGCTTGTATTGATGGTACAGAGCATTGATTAAAGATATGGATGTGTTTCTATTTTTTTACCTAGTTATCGTCATGTTGTTTTCTGAAAACTGAAATGAATTGCAGTGAACTTTAGGCAGATTGGTCAAATTAAGGAAAGGATCTTAAAATGTATACATTAAAGACTAAGGTAGTTGTGCTTGACAGAAAAAAAATGCAAATTATGTATAAATAGCGAAAGCAAATAGATGAATTAGTGCATGTTGATAGACTGTTTACTAAAGATGGGAAGATTTAAAGGCGTTTGTTTTGAAGTTTGTAGATTGTCAGTAGATAGTGCATAGATTGTTGAGAGCAATGTCGTGTCTGTCAGAATAACCAACCTATAGCTGGCTATAAAAGCAGGCTTCTCCCTGGGAGAAAGTTGGGTATGTTGGGAGAAACTTAATAGAAATGTAATGCAGTGGAAATGAGTCACTTATTGAGTTGCCAATCCTGAGAAGATATAGGAACAATAATAAATGAATGTCGAATGAAAATAGATTGAATACAAAAATAAGAAGCCAGTTTCAAAGAAGAATGCTATAATGGTTTGATCATAAATGATTTTCAAATAGAAAAAGCAACATAGGAAAGAAGAAAGAATTGGTCCAAAGAAAAGAGACAAGACAAAGAAAGTCATTGTTGGATGGACTTGATAAGATCCTCAAAAAGAAAGATTTGAGAAGTTTAAAGGACAAAAGGCAGGGTATGAAGTAGTTATGGACATAATGAAAGCAAAAAATACTTGAATGAACTGAACCAATGAATTGAACTAATGAATGGTGTTGATGTAAACTTGTTTTAGATATGTTTCCTTTTCGTTTACTTACTCATTTGTTATCTTTAGTATGAAGCTACATGTTCAAAGGGAATCACACGGTGGATGTGTCTGTCTCCCTTTCTCTTTCTTTCTTCAAAAAGACCAGTATTGTTGCTAAGTTGGTATCAAACATCTTTCCTGTTCACTACTACCCATTGTAGAAATGTAGAACCAAGAACTAAGGAGAAATTTCCTGACTGTTAGAACAATAAATCAGTGGGAAACCTTGCCTCTAGAAGCTGTAGGAAGTTTTTAAGAAGAAATTGGACAACCATTTGTCTGAAATGGTACAGGACAGTGGCAGTTAACCTTTTTGGCATCGCGTGCCCAAAGCACACCCATGTGCACAAACCCCCAAAATGCAAAGCATGTGTGCCTCCCGTGCATGCACCCAGCCCTCGCACACACAGGGCAGAGACCCCAAGACCAGCTGACTGGCAGGAGGCATGCATGCATCAGTGGTGGAGCTGAGCTGGGGCAAAGGCTTGCATGCCTGCAGAGACGGCTCTGCGTGCCACCTCTGGCATGAGTGCCATAGATTCGCCATCATGGGCATAGGATATCCTGTTGGCAGGGGATTCTAGTCACTAGTCCGGGTTTAATAGTCCTCCAAGGTGTCTTGCAATTTATTATTATAACAGAATAATAAGGCTAATAATAATAATAATAAGTCAGTCCAAGCTGGCAAAGTTCCGTCGCAGAAGTTAAGCGCCTCACAGAACGACTGATGATAATCGTCGTAGCGACCGAGAGGCAGCGCCTACACATCTTGTCCGCCTCGCCCCTCAGACCGGATGTCACGAGGAGAAGGATACCTTCTGGGAACTGCTCGACATCCAACTCAGGCAGATCCCACACGAAGACGACATCATCATCTCGGGCGACCTGAATGGTCATGTAGGGCGGGACAAAAATGGACACCAGTGCCACGGTGGGCACGGCACAGGCGATACGAATGAGAATGGCCAGAGGATCCTGGACTTTGCCGACTCCCATGATATGACCATCACGAATACCTGCTTCATTAGGCGAGAATCTCAACTCCTCACCTACCATAGCAGAAGCAGGGAGCCACACACACAGATCGACTACATCATCGTCGGCACGAAGAGCCGCTAAAAACGTGCTCAACGCCAAGGCGTACCCGTGCGAATCGAGCAGTCAGCACAGGCCGCTGATGGCGAAGATCAGGATCAGCAAGCCCAAGACCAGGATTGACAAAGAAATGCAGACCAGCCACGAATCAAGTGGTGGAACCAGAAGAAGATGGCGGGACCCCTCATCAAACCGGAGCAGCTCCCACAGATGGTCGACGGGCCACAGGAAGCGTGGTCCATGCTGAAGAGCACTGTTCACACTGCCGGCTGCCAACAGCTTGGTTGCACCAAGCCAGGACGGAGACGCATCGAGCGAGATACAGAAGTACAAGATGCCGTACACCTGAAGAAGCGGCTCTACAAGGCCTTTCTTCAGGACAAGACCAGCGAAGCTCTGCGAATACAAAGGCGGCCAAAAAGGCAGCCAAGAAAGCAGTAGCGACAGCCAGAAAGCTCCCACTACGATGACATCTACGAGAAGCTGAACACGCGAGAAGGCGAGAATGAGATCTACCGCCTAGCCAAAAGCAGACACAGGAAGACCCTGGACATTGACCAGTTTCATGGGATCAACGGCGAAAGGGGAAATTTGATCGTCAACCCCAGAGGCGCTGCGGAGAGGTGGCGGCAATACTTGAGAAGATCTCCACCGAGAGTTCCCACACCCACGAACCCAGCGAGGTGACCCAGTTGAAGGCCCAGTCTCAGGCATTTATGCCAGCGAGGTCGCCGGCGCCATCAAGGCCATGAAAAGCGGTAAGGCAACAGGACCAGGCGACATCCCTGCCGACTTCTGGAAAAAGGCACTACCGGGCTCAGCATTGTGGCTGTGCGAGCTGTTCAACAACATCGTCTCCACGGGAAAAGTGCCACACGACTGGTACCGCAGCACCACTGTTCCGATCTGGAAGGGAAAGGGCAGCCCAGCGGACTGCTCCAACTACAGACCGGTCAGGTTACTGTCACACACTATGAAGATCTTTGAGCGCGTCCTTGATAAGCGCATTAGGACACCGTCGACATCAGCGTCAACCAGGCTGGATTCATCAAGAACTGCGGCACCACCGGCGCCATCTTCGGTGTGCGGATGCTGATGGAGGCTCACAGAGAGAAGAAAATCCCGCTCCACACCGCCTTCCTAGACTTGGAAAAGGCCTTGACCGAGTCCCGCACGATCTCATCTGGTACGCACTGCGGGTTCACGGCGTGCCTGAGCTGCTCGTACAATGGGTCCAACTCCTATACAGGTGTCACAAAAGCCGTGTAAAAGCGGCAGCTGGGATATCAGAGGAGTTTAATATTACCGTCGGCGTACACCAGGGCTCTGCTCTCTCACCACTGCTGTTCATTCTGGTGATGGACACAATTACACACGACCTGTACACGCCCGCCCCATGGGCGCTTCTCTCGCCGATGATGTGTTCCTGGCCAACCTGTGCAAGGCTGAACTAGAGCACCGAGTCCAACAGTGGCACGACCGCCTCGAGCAGTTCGGGCTCCGGCTGAACCTAAAGAAGTCCGAATACCTGACCACTGACAATGAAATGACAGGCTCCATCCACGTGAACGGGCAGGAGCTACCGCGCGCCTCCACCTTCAAGTACCTGGGAACTACTCTTGGGGAAGAAGGCCTACTACAAATTGAGGTGGCAGCCAGGATCAATGCAGCATGGGGCAAATGGAAGTCCGTCACGGGCGTCCTCTGTGACAAGAAGATGCCGATGCGCCTGAAGGCGAAAATCTATAACTCTGTGGTGCGCCCGTGGCCATATACGGCGCAGAGTGCTGGCCGGCGACCAAAGAAGTCGAAAGCAGACTCCAGATAATGGAGATGCGAATGCTCCGATGGTCGGTAGGCCTCACCCTACTCGATCGCGTCAGGAACGAAGAAGTGCGTAGACGGTTCAACGTCGTGCCCATCCCCACGGTCATGAGGCAGTCCCGGCTACGATGGTTCGGCCACGTGAGCCGCGCCAAGGAAGAATCCATCATCAAATCTGTAATGAAGGTGACTGTCGGAGGAGCGAGACCGCGTGGTAGACCTAAACAACGCTGGATGGACACGATCAAGGCCGATCTAGAGATCGCGAAGGCAGACCCGACACACGTGGCAGACAGAGAGGTGTGGAAGCAGTACTCAAGGACATTAGCGGACCTCGCCCGAGCGCGAGACAAACGCTGAAGAAAAAGAAGAAGAAGAAGAACAGAATAATAAGGCTGCTGGATTCTGTTGTTGATCTCTTCAACACTTCAGAATTAGCTGAAAGCTAGATTCAAGTGATGCCATGTGGGTGTGGCTGAGTGTGAGTGTGTCTCAATGGCATAATGTTCTCTATGGAGTGGTTCTGCTAACATTGCCATTTACATCCAGCTAAATATGAGCCAGCAGTGTGCAGCAGCCACCAAAAAAGCTAATGCAATCCTAAGTTGCATTATCATAGGGATACAATCAAGATCAAGTGAGGTATTAATACCACTCTATAAATCCTTAGAAAGATCACACTTAGAGTACTGCATCCAGTTTTGGTCACCACACTAAAAAAAAGATGTTGTGACTAGAAAAAGTGCAGAGAAGAGCAACCGGGATGATTAGGGGACTGGAGACTAAGGGATATGAAGAATGGTTACAGAAACTGGGCTTGGCTAGTCTAGTGAAGAGAAGGACCAGGGGAGACATGATAGCAGTCTTCCAATATCTGAAGGACTGCCACAGAGAGGAAGGGATCAAGCTATTTTCTAAAACACCCAAAGGCCAGACAAGGAATAATGGATGGAAACTGAACAAGGAGAGATTTAACCTGGAAATAAGGAGAAACTTTCTAACAGTGAACAGAACGATCAACCAATGGAACAGTTTGCCCTTAGAAGTTGTGGGAGCGCCATCACTTGAGAATTTCAAGAAGAGATTAGATTCCCATCTGTCAGAAATGGTGTAGGGTCTCCTGCTTGGGCAGGGGGTTGGACTAGATGACCTACAAGGTCCCTTCCAACTTTGATTATTTGTTATCTGTACACAAACCTGCTTCAAAACTGGAAGTTTGTTTCTGGGTTCACTTGGGAAACAGTCCAAATCAAGGATTGCTTAGGCGGCATTTGTTAAAGTGTGGTCCAAAGATTCCCTAGGGTCCCCCCCTCAAAACCCTCTCAGGTCAGGGGTCCTGAAAATCAAAATCATTTGCCAAATGTTGAGAGCATTTGCAAAAATTTAGAACAATGATATTCTTCTCATTATTTTTCTATTTGTTAAAAATACAAGATTTTTTTCGTGAAAAATATTTATGTTAATATCTAATATCTATTATTTTATATGATTCAATCAATATTTCTACAGGTGCCTCGGTTTAATTTTTAAGATTGTAAATATTGATACATATAACTAATACAAACAAAAGCTGTTGAAGGTGTCCTCCATAATTTTTAAAAGTGGGAAGAAATCCTGGGACCAAAAAATTTAAGGAATAATGGTCTGAGGAGTAAGCTGTCCTGTCTTATTCCTAATCCTTGAACATGGATTGGGAAAACATTTATACCTGAAGAAAACATTTTTAAAAATGGCTACCAATGTTGTGTTGTTTATCAAAATAGGATGGAAATTTCAGGACTTAATGAATTTTAGACCTGGATAAAGCATGCTTGATTCTATAGAAACTAATACATCGATTTTTGAGCAAGATAGCTTTAAATATTTTTTTAACTACAGGGTTTTTTTTATCACACTGTAATTATATTTATAAAGAAGCTGCATTACTAGTAAGGGGTGAACATGTTAAAATGCATGGAAATTGATACAGAAGTTCTCAAAGTATGCGCTTTTAAATTCTAGTTATAAAATACCCATACCTTTTTTGCTTTGAAGCATAATATAATAAAATATGAAACATAAATGAATTTTATGTGAGAAACATCTTTGTTAAATTTCAGACAGATGGGTTTTGTGCAAAGGGAAGCAGTGATGGCTATATCTAATTATTTCCCTTCATAAATGGACTGGAGCTGACTGTCAGGAGTTCAGGGAGAGAGAGCAATGCAAGTTATTAACTCACTTCCATTATTCACAAACCAAAATGAATCTTTAAGCCAGCTAAGCAGATAAAGAGAGCCATAAAAGAGTGGCTGCAGGTTGTTGTTTTTTTAACAACTTCTAGGGAAGGGCAGTGCAAGCTATCTGGTAAGGAAATGTTCAAATTAAGCAAAGTCTCTCAAGTTCTCTCTACTTCCCATCACCACAGTCAGCATCAAATTCTGTGATTAGGAAAACTTCAAGAAGCCTGATTAGAAAGATTCTTTGGATGTGATGGCAGTCCTGTCAATCATGGGATCCAATGCTCCTTCCTTCCACCAACGCAGGTTGGTCTTCTGCATAGCTGTCAAACCATTATGGAAGGAAGAGTTCTGGGAGAATTTGAAATAGGAGGTAGGGCAGAAAGAGCTTTCAATTCTCCCCTAGGAAATTAAAAATTGCCCTGATCTATATATATATATAAAAGTGAAATACACCTCATGCATCATCACAAAATCTCCAGAACTGTAAAGCTTACAAACTTGAAATTTGGCATGTATGTTCCTCTTGGCTTCTAGGTGCTCACTAAGAAAGGATTTTTTGAAATGACCATCAGATCATTAGTATTGCATATATTATTATTATTATTAACATGTTAGTGTTTGGGGATAAACCCCCGAGCTGAGTGCACAGCAGCAGTCAAGCCAGGCAGCCAAATGAGAGTGAGGCTGGGCCCAAGAGTATACACACACTTGAGACAAAAACACTGTTTGTGGTTTTTAAATAGATATTTAATTCACACAGAGATTAAGAATAGTCATTCAGTCCATATGTCAGTATCCAGTTTATCAATCCAGTTACCTAGTCTTTTAAACAGTAAATACAATGTCTTTATCTGCTTGTAAATCTTCTTCTTAAGATACCTTTCTCTCAAATACAATGCTGAATCCACAGCTCACCAAGCAAACAGTCCTTGTGTTCAGTTGAGAGAAGTATCTTGCACAGTAGACATCTCATACAGGAGGAAACAGTAGGCAGACAGACCAGAGACCAGTAACACCAGGAACCAGGAACTCGAAACCAGGATCAGAAACCAGGAAGTGTTACGTGTCTCTCACTGCCTCTTATTGCAGCTTACAACCACACCCATAATTATGCAATGACATTGCAGTTTTGGAGCTTAAAGCTGCAAACACATAAATCTAGGTTTTATATATTCATTCACCCAAACCAGTTGGTGTATTCATATACCCACTCTGATCAGTGGTGGGATTCAAAATGTTTTACTACCAGTTCTGTAGGCATGGCTTGGTGGGCGTAGCAGGGGAAGGATACTGTAAAATCTCCAGTCAGAGGTGGTATTTGCCAGTTCGCCGAACTACTCAAAATTTCCACTACCGGTTCTCCAGAACTGATCAGAACCTGCTGAATACAATCTCTGGCTCTGATGCTAAGAGTTCTACTCCCCCTCCCCACCTGAAAAGAAATCTGTTCCAAATGCAAAACACAAGCAGAGAAGATGAGTTTCAGTTTCAGTTTTAGCTTCAGAGCACCAAGCAGCTTTAGTACAGAACAGTTGAGTCAAGCCACGCCCAGGCTCCTTGCTGTCTCCTTCTTGCTCACATAGCAAATATTGTTTCAGTTTCCAAACAGCACTCAACTCTCTCACATACTGCCAGGATGCTAACCAGATGAATATCAATGGATGCTGGTAGGCAGAGGCAGAATTTTTTTCCCTTATTTTCCTCCCAAAAACTAAGCCCGACCACATAGTTTCATCGCAAAGCACAGGTATTGAGCTAGTCTGTAAATAAATGGGGGGGGGGAGAATATTGGATCTTTGTATATTCTGTCCAGGTGTTGGGGGTAAGCAGAGAAGGAAAACCATAGTCTAACTCTAACCCATAATCCTGGGTACATAAGACACTTTCAGCAGAAGGAAAACCGTAAAGCTTATCCCATCTGGTTATAATTCAAAGCCGTTAATAACATTACCAACAATCTACAACAAAACTTTGGGGCAAAACAAAACTTTGACCAATAAAAATATGTTCTATAAAACACACAAAGCAAAATTATCCCCTAAGATCAATAATTCTTAGCAACTATTTGGGGTGTAGCTTACATATATTGTAGCAAAATATTGCTACTTTTAGAAAAATGAATTTATCTTGATTGTTTAACAGATAAGAGGACCCGACAAATTGAAATAAAAAGGGGAGGGAGTTATCTACTAATAGCAAATGTCCCTGTAGAACCGACAGTACAAATGAACGTAGGCTATGATTTGTATAGCACCCGGGCCATAAGGGCAATATTGGGTTTCATATGGGGTTTTCCTATATTTCCCTTCCAAAGCTGTGGGGTGGCATTGAATTAGCTAGAGATTAAAAAATGGGAAAAGGTAAAGGAAATCCCTGTGGTTTTTACTCAGCTAGTTGTTGCCAACTGTAGGGGTGGTACTCATCTCCGTTTCAAGACCATTGAGCCAGCACTGTCCAAAGACATTCCTGTGATCATGTGGCAACATGACATCATGGAGTACTGTTACCTTCCCATCGTGGTGGTACCTATTTATCTACTTGCACTTGAATGCTTTCAGACTGCTAGGTTGGCTGGAGCTGGGATAAAGATGAGAACTCTCCCCATCACATAGGTCTCAAACCTTTCCAACCAACAAATCCAACATCTTAACTGCTGGCTACCATACTACCCTAGCTGGAGATAAGTCTCTGCTGAATTTGGGGGTTGTAATATAAAATAAATATGAAGGTGGTTTAAATACTAAGTTTTGGTACAGGATATAGCCAAGACATAAGTCGACTCATAAAACATTTTGTATACATGTTTTATAGTTGACAATAGAAAGAAAGGGAGGTGTTTCAAAGAGCAGGCAATAGTGTGGAATCGAAAGTACATTCCATTCATATTTTCTTCAAAGACTGATTAGATGGTTGAAGCTTCTGCCATGAAAAAATCTAATTGGAGAGCATGATTGATAACTCTTGGCTATGGATGTTTTTTGTTGGATGATACACCCAGAGGAGTGGGGGGGGAGCAGGATCAAGGTGACAGTGAATTACTCAGAGTTGGCTACGCCCAGGTTAGTGCCAGATGTAGAATGGTAGCTTCAAATAAATCCTCTTTAGTTTTAGGAAGGTGGCTCGAGGCTCATGATTTAATTGGAGTAACTGCCAGAACCCTGACAACATGTATAAATTGAATGAATCAATAAACAAATACTTTGTTCAGCACCGGGCAGGTTCAGATGAAGATGTCTCAGCCTCCTTTTCAGCATTAGCTATCTGCTTCAGACATAATCAGAAAACAGGGCTCACTGAAAATTACAAAGACTTGTGTTGACCACTTATGCCCGTGGACCTCTTCTCTTTGACTTCTACATTTTTCAGCCCTGGGATAATCAATGTATGTCAAAGACTCAGAAGTTGTGCTAGAGATTGTAGCTGGGAGGTTGAACTATCAGGTCTTTGCTAAATGGGAGTTTGGTTCTTAAGGGATCCTTGGTACTGTCTGAGTTTGATGGTTTTCTTGCAGACATTTCATTACTCATACTAGATGACATCATCAGTGCTAGGACTGATGATGCTACCTAGTTTAGATAATGAAATATCTGCAAGAAAGCATCCAAGCTCAGAGAGCATAAAGGACTCCTCATTTCAATCCTGAGCTACAAATATTCTTCTTTATTAGTTCGGTTCTATCCCAGTCCATTTGTATGCTGTTTGGTCCATCCCTCCAGAACCACCCTTACCTTATTCTCCTTTTCAAGGAGAAGCCATCCCATAGAAGCCATTTAGCTTATTCTCCTTTTCAAGGAGAAGTCATCCTGTATTAAAGTTTTTCATCTTTTTTTGTGTAACTCTGGAAGTCTCTTTTTTTTCTGCCTAGAATTAAAATGGGAAAACGTGGAAAAATTCAAAACAATTACAACATCAGCTCCCTAAATGTGACAGGAAAATTATGCAACAGAAGCTTAATCTGGAAACACATAATGCTTCTGCATCCAGTAATCGATTCAAAATCATTTAAGTCAATGCCATTAAGTCATTATGTAAAATCCATATCCTGGGTACTTTGAATGCAGCAATTTACACTTCTCAGTTTTTAAAATAAGTGAATGCTTTTCACTCAGATCCAGACTGTTTGCTGTCAATATGCAATAATGTGAAATACAATAAGATATTTGTGTGTCATTCCCTTCAATTTCCTTGCCTTCTTTACAGGGGTGGGATTCATGTTTTTAAACAACCGGTTCTGTGGGCGTGGCTTAGTTTTTGGGCATGGCTTGGTGGTCATGTTATTGGCTGGGCATGGCCAACTCAATATCACTCACATCGAGGCATGCATCTCCTCACCTTGCCTCTCATGACTGTGGGGATGTTGCAAGTGTGAAAAATGGTCATAAGTCACTTTTTTCAGTGCCATTGTAACTTTGAATGGTCACTCCACACAAGCAAAGTACCAGCAAAGGAGGGGAAAAAACTCCAGAGAAGTTCCTGAGGCAGGAAATCTAGTCCTGCCAAGAATGGAATCAGGGTTAATGGAGAGGCAGTTTCTGTAAGCAACACCAGAATGTTTCCTTCCTGCCTTCCTTATAGGATTAGGCCAGTAATTTCTTCTAACAACCGGTTCTCCAAACTGCTTAGAATGTTAACAACCGGTTCTAGCAAATAGGTGTGAACTGGTAGAATCCCACTCCTGCTTCTTTATTCTTAAAATGTTTAGACGGGCCTTTATATTGATTATCCAATTTTTCCAAGCCACTGTCAGGATCTCATACACCCATCCCCCATGCCTTAGCATAGTTTCCTTTTCCTAGTCTTATAATCAGCAAGATTAAATCAAGAAGAAAGGAAGGCAGTGGTTGTAACACCACACATTATTCAGCAAGGCAGCAACAGGAAGTGAAAGAAAGCAGAAGAGAGAAAGGATGGCAGAATATCATCTTCTTCTGCCCTAAGTAAGTCCCAAGACATAGTAACGGATATTGACTAAATTGTTTTCTATTTATCATCCTCTGGTATTATCTGGGTCTTCTGATGGAATGGCTGAAATAAGGGCATCATTCTATTTGCATCCCACTTAGTCCGTCTTCCTTCCTCCTGTTCAGCTTTAGCGTATTGGGCAAAGAATTGTGTAACAGCATCTTTAGTGGACTTGACACCTCCAGCCTTGCCTAGCCAAATCATAAATCCATGAGATACAGAGCAAAAATTGGTTTCAATCCTGCAGTAAAAGTTTATTACTAAGCAACTTAAATGAAAGAGATTCCTCACTTCAAATACAGCTTGCAGCAACTGATGCTGTGTTTATTGTGATGGTTAGGATTTTCTTTACTTGCAGTGGCCAGGTAGGTGCTCCATGGAAATTTTCAGGAACTTATTAGGATGCGGGAGAAGTTATATATTCATATAAATAGAAGTCTTTATGAAAAAGGATATTTGTTTTGTAATTTTCTGGCCATTCTCTTATATATTAACATTGAGAAAGCCCTCTGATGATGAAGCCTAGATAATTAAAGGAGGACATTAAATGTTTAAAAAGAAGAAAAAGAGAATCCAGAGACCTGCAAAGTTAGCCTCACTAATATCTGGGAAGGCTGTAGAGCAGATCATAAAGAGATAAATCTGTCAGGGCTTTGAAAATAGAGTCATCATTAATTACTAGGAAGCCGCGGAGTAACTTATCTCTATTTAATCAGGTATGAATAATACTGTGGCAATAGTACATCCTGAATTTCATGAAGCATTTCACAAAGGTATCCATGACATTCCTATTAGCAAATTATTAAAGATTGCAAAAGGGGCTCATAGGACCCTGGGGATGCTCCAGCCGTCGTAAATGTGAATCAGTTGTCAAGCAGCCGCATGTAAATCACATGACCATGGGGATGCTGCAACGGTCAGATGTGAAAAATGGTCATAAGTCATTTGTCAGGTTTCCAAGTGATGAAATCCATTTTAAAAAGAAAAGAACAAAGTCCATCTTCCAAAACAAATTATTTTATTTAGGAAAGCATCAAATTGGCAAAGTCCATGGTAATTCCGGATCTGACACAACTCAGAAATACCCCACAATATTAGAAGTTAGAAACAACCCTCAAAAGTCACATTCTCCAATAAAAGTAATTCAATGTTGCTTGATGTCATAAATCTCCACCTCCAGAGACCCAAGCACAGACAGCTCATTTCCCACGGGAAGAAAGATCACCTAGCCAAAACAACTCTCTTTATCTCCACTCCTTCCCACTTAGGAATGTGGCAAGCCGGAAACCCTTCCCCCCCATGACTGCCACAGAGAAAGTAAGAAAAAGAATATATACTAAGCCTAACTAAAATGGCTACACATATGTCAATTTCAGGCTTGACATCATTTTTTTTTCAGTGCCGTTGGAACTTCAAATGGTAGTTTGTTAACGAAAAGGCAAGTGTCAAATGAGGTACCTCACGGTTTAATCCTAGCCCTGTTCTTTTTAATGTTTTTAACAATGACTAGGATGAAGTGGAGGGAAGGCTGATTGTACTTGTGAGTGACACAAAAATGGATCAAATAGCTAATATCATATGGGACAGAAATAAAAACAAAGAGGTTGATGATCTAGACAAGTGATATCGATCAGATGAAAGAAGCGAATTTTAAGAAAAATGCCAAGTTCATCACTTAAGAAACAAAAATTAAATAGATAGAATTGGAATGGGTGACCCTTTTAGAAAGTAGTTAACTTCAAACTGGTTATCAGTATAATGTACCAAGGGGGAAAGACAAAATTTAAGCTGCATTACCAAAAGTATGATTTTCAAAGCATGGCAAACCATAGTTCCTCTTTAGTCTGAGTTTAGTCTGAGACATAACTCAAGTTCTCTTTCCAATACTCCTACCATACTTTAAGAAGAATTTGAAGGAACTGGAACAGATTCAAGGAAATCAATGTTCTGTGAAGAAGGATTGGAAAAAAAAAGTATGCTTAGCCTTGAGAAGAGAAGATTGAAAGGTGATCTTGGCCCTTTTCAAATATATGAAAAATGCCGCTCAGAGGGGGGAAGTCTCTATCTTTTCAAAAAGTAGGTTACAAAATAATGAATTTCAGATTCAAAATAAACTCATCAAAAATGTTCTAATCTGGATTTGGCATTGAACAAAGTAAGTCTACCAAGAATGAAGAGGAAAGTTTCAATATGCTTCAAGCAGGAACATCAACGTTTTCTAAAGAAGAAAAATGTTTCGGGGAAAAGAGATTGAAGGCATCCCATAAACATGGAAATATACAAAAATGGGCATGCCTTCTTCAAAAACAACCTAACAAGCATATTCAGCAGTCATAGGGTCCTAAATATAAAGCCTTAGTAAGACCACACATAGAATACTGAGTCCAGTTTTGGTCACCACACTATAAAAAAGATGTTGAGACTGTAGAAAAAGTGCAGAGAAGAGCAACCAGGATGATTAGGGGACTGGAGACTAAAACATATGAAGAACAGGTACAGGAACCGGGCATGGCTAGTCTAGTGAAGAGAAGGACCAGGGGAGACATGATAGCAGTCTTCCAATATTTGAGGGGCTGCCACAGGGAGGAAGGGGTCAAGCTATTTTCTAAAGCACCTATAATGGATAATGGATGGAAACTGAACAAGGAGGCATTTAACCTGGAAATAAGGAGAAATTTTCTGACAGAACAATCAACCAATGGAACAGCTTGCCCTCAGAAGTTGTGGGACCGCCATCACTTGAGACTTTCAAGAAGAGATTGGACTGCTGTAGGGTCTCCCGCTTGGATGCAGAGTTGGACTAGATGACCTACGAGGTCCCGTCCAACTCTGTTAATCTAAAATCTATAAATGACTTCTGTAAGAGATGAAAGAGAAGAGAACACCTTTCCAAAGTTTGTCATCTTCTAAATGAGAACTTGCCCAGGTCTCAGCAATGGCTTTCCCGGCAAGAAAAATACAGTGGGAATCATTTCTTACTGGAGAATTCCCGTGATGCAGCTGACTGAGAAAGAGTACTTGTGAGAATATACCAAAAATAAAACAACAGACTATGATAACCAGAGCCCATAGGATGCTTTATTATATAAGGTATTGCAGTACCGGACCCCTAACCCCAAAACAACCGTTTTAGGAGAAAGGAGACGCTCCCTTCCAATACTTACAGTCTTATATAGGTTTATCACATTTAGAAGATTACATAATACTTCCTGGTTTTCACACATAAATGTTATAGAGATTTTTCATAAGAAGCTCCTCCCATGCCATGTGTCCATGGGCATCATTATCATCGGATATCCTGTTTTTCACTTAAAAGATTACACAATAGACCATTAATAACTTCCAATGTCAGGGTGACTGCTTATGAATCTCAAACTAAGCCAAAAACAGGATATTTTGCAATTCTGCATAACTTTTAACAGTAAACACGTTGCATAAATGTTCTGATCTCTGAAGAGTTCAGATAAAGAACAAAAATGGCTCTTTATAGTCTTAGGTGTACTAGCCAAATCTGTATATATAACAGTACCCTAAAAGGAGGCATGACATGTTGGATGAAACACTGAAAAGCAGCACTCCAAAGGGAAAGCTTTTGCTTCTAGAGAAACTTGGCAAATGCTTGTCAAACTCTTAACAATTGTCAACTTCTAGTCAACAAAGATTAAAGGCATAAGGTGCTTGAAAATATCTATGGAGATTCTCAGTCATCCAGGTCATGGTTGTCCCAAAGATGCTTTTTTTCTCAAAAGGCAACTGGACTTTGTTTTGTTTTTTCCAAAGTCTAGTTGCCTCTGCTTGAAAATGGTGTCAGTATGGCTTGTAGCTGCTGTGGGTCACCTGTGGAATCCTTTTTTAAGGATAAAAATAATAAAAATCAAATCAGCATGGCAACGTTTAGATTCGAAACCTGATGTCACACTATGTACAAATTAGGTGATTGTTGTGCTCTGCAATCCTATAGTTAAGATAGCTAATCCTATTGACATGTACAGATATGCTGGGCAGAACATGCCATTAGAAGAAAAAATATAACTTTTTGACAGCTGGACCCAGATGTTTTCCATTGCCATCTAATATATACAGATAATCAGAGTTGGAAGGGACCTTGTCGGTCATCCAACCTCTGTGCTTAAGCGGGAGACCCTACACCATTTCTGACAAATGGCAGTCCAGTCTCTTCTTGAAAGCCTGCAGTGATGAAGCTCCCACAACTTCTGAAGGCAACTTCTGTTCCATTGGTTGATTGTTCTCACTGTCAGAAAATGTTTCCAGGTTAAATCTCTCCTTGTTCAGTTTCCATCCATTATTCCTTGTCTAAAATATGAAATATGTAGATGCAGCTTTGACAAAAAAAATGAACTGGGCTTGTTTTGCAGCACTGCAGAAGCTCTCTTGATTGGATCCAAACCGAGGGTTGCATCTCCTTGCTTTCCTTTATTGTTCATCAAGCACATACTTGCCACTGCGGAGGATCTGAGAGAGAAAATGTGACTACTCCAGCCTTCCACTTAAAGTTTTCTCAGAACAATTACAGTTCACCTGTTCGCCTTTTAAATGGTGTAGCTTTTTAAATAATGAGAGCCACAGCAGTCCAGATTGTATTCTGAATAGCTTTCCAGCAGCTCAGACAGGTGTAACTTACCCTCAGGGACAGCTCCAGAGCCCATTGAAGTTAATGAGATTGACTTCAACAAGTTCAAATGAGGAATGTGATGTGGGGGAAATGAGCTGAGTACTAACAGGGAAAAGGCACATCAGATTTTAAAATCAGAAATTGGGAAGCTTTCCCATGCCTTAATCACTAGCTTAAGTCCAGCCATTCCCATTACTTTCAGCTTTTCAGTGGAAACGAGCAAAAATATGTTGCAAATTGATTTGCAAAGCAAGCCAACAAACCGTCACTGCAGTTTGACGCTAGGACACGTGCCCTCATAAATGGAGGCAAATCCTCACCTTCTGACTTGCAGCTGTGCATCCCAGGCCATCAAACTGGAAGCCCAGTTGCTCCACTGATCTGTCACTGATGTAAGCTGGATGAAAACCGAAGCCCATCAGCCTAAGCTGTAAATGCTCTTCGGCTCTTGCAGGAGTAACAACAGCATGTCCCTTACTGGGGTTTCTTCCTCAGCCACACCTAAAACCAGCCCAGAACATGGGAGTACATGGGATGTCATCTGCTCCCTTGAATTTATTATAACCTTTTTTCTACACTTTACTTCTTTTTTTACTGACTTTTTAAAAATATAAGCAGCTGAAAAACAACGGCTGGCGGTGAAGAGCTAGACATAAGCACCTGTTGAGGAGAAAGCGTGAACAAAAGAAGTTGATTCCAATCAATTCAGAAGAGGTCTGAATCAAAGATGGGATCCATCAAAGCTGCCTAGATGAAACCCTGAACTTTTCCAAAAAGTTCCATAATGATTTGTCATTGAAGAGTATAGAAACCACAACGTTAGCTTTTTTCTTTCATATGAATATGTGGAGGGCTTCAAACTGTGTACAGTAGGAAAGTACAAGGAACCTTTCTCTTTCCTTTCCCTTCTTGCCTTCTTCCAAAGTGCAGCCATCCCCTTTTTTTTAATTAGGGACATGTATAGGTGGTCCTTGATTTACAACAATTGAGCCCAAAATTTCTGTTGCTAAGTAGAACAGCTGTTAAATATTTTGCCCTATTTTATGACCTTACTTGCCACGGTTGTTAAGTGAATCACTGCAGTTGTTAAGTTAGTAACACAGTTGTTAACTGAATATGGCTTCCCCATTGACTTTAGAATAAAATAGAATGAGTTGGAAGGGATTTTGAAGGTCTTCAAGGCCAACCCCCTGCTTAGGCAGAAACCCTATACCATTTCAGACAAATGGCTGTCCAATCTCTTCTTAAAAACTTCCAGTGTTGGAGCATCCACAACTTCTGGAGGCAAATTGTTCCACTGATTAATTGTTCTGTCAAGTAATTTCTCCTTAGTTCTAGGTTGCTTTTTTCCTTATACCGTCATTGAGAAGCAGTAATTAAGGCATTATTACAGTTAAGATTTCATTGCAGTCCCCAGCAGAGTACATATCAGAAAAATAAAAGAAACAATAGGACAGGGATGGTAGGCACATTGGTGCACTTATGCATACCCACTACAGGCCTCTTAGGAAAGGGGTGAGGTCAATAGTAGACAGTCTAAGGTTAAAGTTTTTGCGGTTTGGGGAAGAAACTACAGAGTCAGGTAAAGTATTCCAGACATTGACCATTCTGTTGCTGAAGTTGTATTTCCTGCAATCAAGTTTGGTGCGGTTTACCTTGAGTTTATATCTATTGTTTGCAGCGTAGTTCTAGTTTTCTAGGTCTAGAATTTCAAGTCTGGTAGCATAAGATATTCTGCAATGAGTAGAGTAGAGTAGAGTAGAGTAGAGTAGAGTAGAGTAGAGTAGAGTAGAGTAGAGTAGATTATCTGTTAGGTCAACTAAGTAACAAAGCAAACAATCTTTGTGTATCAGCTGGAAATTCATCTATATTAAGCTTCTGTGTGACTGGATTCCTACCTTTTCAGAATGTTTGTCATCTGCCTTCCTAGTTCTGCAGGCTGATGGTATCTTTCAGGATTGCACTAACTCTCATAAGCGACTTCTACTGTGGACAGAATTATCAAATCGATTCCATGAGAGTAAAATATAAGCAAGAGGAGCTTTCAGCCTAATTGCATTTAGTTACAAACCTAAAATGAAATGTCAATCTTTAGTATCCTCAATTTAAGAAAAAGAGATGTGGGGGTGGGGTAGGTAACAGATTTTTCTGAACAAAGAACGGACTTAACTTTTAATGGCAAGCCATATATTCCAGGATTTGGCAGACGGGGCCGAGACCAAAATTATCATCTATTTATTTAATATCCATTTAATTAGGATTAAATATCATTAATATGACTGCTAGCTAATCAGGCATTTGACATTTGTTTCATTCTGCCACCTTAAAAATAATACAACTTGGAAAGTTCCCCTAGATCCGTGTTGGCGAACCTATGGCACATGTGCCAGAAAGTGGCATACGGAGCCACTTCTGGAAGCATGCAAAAGCTCACCCGGAAGAGCTCCACTGCGCATGTGGATGTGCCACCACCGCCTGACAGCTGATTGTCGGGTATCTGGCGTGCATGTGCGGGGGGCATGGGAGACATGCATGCATGCACAGAGATGCGCAGCGCACATGGGGGGTTCAACATGCATGCACAGAGATGCATGGCACACGGAGACGCACAGCGTGCTGCAGGCAAATCACACGCACATGCACAGGGGGTGAAGGGGCCAGCACGCATTGCCTTCTGGGTGCTGGCACACCAGCATGAGCGCATGTGCAATTATCAGCACAGGAGCCGAAAAAGATTTGCCACCACTGCCCTAGAAGTCTCTGGGGAAAGTTCCCAAAGTGTTTATGAGCACCAGGCAGGGTGTCAGGGTGTCCAATTGCAGGGACAATTATCAAGTTTGACAGTTTAGGAAAATATTTCCTTTAGAGTGAATAATAAACTGGTCCATCACTGATATTTGAATAATAAAACACATATCCAAGGGTGTGTGGTCTTTTTATCACACAATATTCTTATTAATTTTTTTTAGCCCATATTGTGTGATATAAGGAAATAAGGCTCAAAACACTAAAGAAATCCTTTTTAAAATCTTAAAAGCTGACTTCCGGTTTGGGCTTCTTAGGTGACGGACCTAAATCACGATCATCCGCAGTTTTGATCCATGCTCACTGCTGGAGTGCCCCGAGCTGCCTGGATTCGGGGCTGAAGCCACCCCATAGAGGTGATGAAGAAGGGGGAGCCATCAGCAGGGTTGAGGAGAGCCGCATCTCTCCTCCTCAGCTGGCCATTACTCCCTTTCCCAAAGGCAGTTGCAGTAGTGGTCAGAAATGGCCACCTCAAAGAAGAACCCAACCGGACAAGATTGTGCAGGAGGAAGTTTACAGAAAAAGTTTGACTGACCAGGCTGAATGGAGAACATCTATATAAGGTACCTGGAACCTGAATTTTAAGGACAAATACCATTCCTAAAAAAGATTTTAAGCTGCGAAAGAGAAAGGGAAAGGAAATGGAATTGGCTTTTTTTCCTCTAACATCGACAGTTTTAACTGACTTGGAACATTAAGAAGAAGAGATTTGAATAAGAAATTGATACTAATCCAGTTTGACATTAATAGGCTATTTCTAGCTGAAAATAAAGTGTCAAAGGGAAAGATTCTTGGATAATTTAAAAACTTTCATTAAAAGAAAAGAAAAAGAAAAAGAAAGAAAGCAGCGGAGGGAAAAAGGAAAAAAGAGGGTGGAATCTGGAAAATGGAGGAGACCACCTGGAACTTTAAAAAAAAATTGATAGTGGAATTTTAACAAGGCTTGCAAAAGATACATTGCAGCTGGAGCTTTGTTACAAGAGAACAAAGACCCTGGAAAGAGAAAATGAGAAAAGAAGCAAGAAACAGTTTGGGATTATTGGATGGTTCCTGGAACTTTGGATGGAGGATCCTAATGAAATAAAATAAAATCAACTGGGGGTTGTTAAATTTTTTTAAAAATGGCATCACTCCTTGAAGAGTTAAAAATGAGACTTAAAGAACAAAAAGAAGAAGCACAAGACGGAAAAGGATCTTTTGGCTTCATATTTCAATTTTTAGAAATGGAGATCTTGAACAACGAAAAACAACAAGAAATGCTGGCAGAACAAGAAGAGCGGGACAACGAAGAAGCCATCTTCAATGACCAAGCAATTTTAAGCAGGGTAAAAAAGGGAAAGGGGGGGAAGGGAGTTAAAAACTTATGTACTGAAGCAACAACCAAAAAAAAGAGTAATCATAATATCAGGAAGAAGCAGAAGGGAGGATCACAGAAGGGAGAATCAGATAGAAAAGGGAATAAAAAGGGGAGGGAGAAGAAGAGAGGGAAGAGGGAAAGGAAAAGAAGCTACAAAGACAGAAACAAGATATAGAGCTCAGGAAAAACGTACAAGAATTAAAGGTATAAACCTATTTAAAAGACACAGAGACAATGGTTAAAATTTAACTTGAAAGGATTCTGCAAAGGTGCATGGTATAGCATTGTTATATAATATGTTAGATGATTAAAGTGATAGAAAAAAATTCTATTGATGTGTAGTGGAATATTTGTTTGTAAAGAGAATAAGGCTCTCAATGATTTAAAAAGAACGTTTAAAAAAAACTGGAAAGAAACTTGGAAGATTTTTATCAGTTGACAAGGTGAATTTTAATAATAATAACTTTATTGACTACTGTTAATAACTATTGTTTGGTTTTTTATTTAAAGACAGTAACAAAATATGAAATATACATGATTAAAGTGAAAGACAACTGATATTACTAGGTAATGTTTGTTAAAAGAAATAGAAATGTAAAAGATTGTTATTAATATTAATGGCAGAGCTATACATGAATAGAATAATTATTCTATTTACTATTGTTATACATATATAGATATATATACATATATACTTTTTAAAAAAGAATTTAGTGTGTATTTTAACAGAATGTACCAAGCAGAATTCAATTGAAAATAGGTATGCGTTATAAAATAGAGGTTAGAAAATGAATGTTATAACTGTAAGGATGTAACTTAAATTTTTAAATAAGATTTGAAAAAAAATACAAAGGTGTTACACTCCAGTCTAGTAATTACAGGGGAAAATTTGTTTTATGAGAAAAGATAATATGAAATTGGAAACAGGACAGACGAAAGTATAAAAACATTAATTAGAAAGATTTTAAAAATTAGAAAAAGATATGTAATTGAATTAAGAAAGGAATGAGATAATTTAAAATAAGGCTATAGGAAGTAAAGAAAGGGAAAAGCTATTGAAAAAATTGTGAAAATAGTTATAAGTTATGGATTAGAATGTATAAGATAAATATGTATTGAGTTCATGTCTGTATGGAGAAATGATAACCCGGGACCACGCTGTTCTCAGAAAAAGATATTTTATTTGTATTTGTATGTTTTGTGAAAACTTAAATAAAACTTTTATTAAAAAAAAAATCTTAAAAGCTCACAAGCAATGATTTTCAGCATTTATTCAAAAGCCATTTGTATCTGATCAGTTTAAATCGTGACCAAGAGCAAGCTGATCTCCTTGTAAGCTGCTGAGTAAAGAAATTACTATTTGCTATACAGACCACCCATGGTCCCTACTACCCTTACTGAAGGAATCACCATTTTCATGCTGAAAGCATTCATATTTCATGTTGTTATCTGTGGAAAATGCATTTCAAATAAAAAAAGGGCCTCTTGTTATTCATGCAGCTAGCAGCTACAAATCAAACATATGGAGTTAAGTGCACTTCAGGCACTTTATCATTAAAACTAATAAGCTTAAGAACATGAACTGTTGTGCTAAATCAAAGCCCCTTTGCTGAACTAGGTTAGAGCCCACTCAAAATCTACTTGAAATATGGTGGATGGTTCCGATAAGAACACATCACACACAATCATTTGCAATTACTTGCAATTATAAGTGCTTATTTCGTTTTCCCCACTTTGCATTTGATTAGGGAATGATGAGAGTCATTTTTTTAAAAAAAAAACAAAAGCATACATGTGAGCAATTTTTTTTCTATAACTGAAAGGAACTACTATATGCCCTAGATGTTGGGCTATGATATTCTGGTTATGTCACTCACCTGCATTTAATGTTAATTTGAAAGAAGTTGTCAGAAAAAAAAAACATTGTTGCAAAAGGAAGAGAAGAGGTAGACTCAGCAGGTAATTTTATGTTGTTTCAAGAAAAGTAATGATTGAAAATGGAAATTAAACAATTAACATTTCATACCTGAAAATATTATAGTGATTAGAAGAGGCAAAGTATGTAGGTCCCTGGGAAATATGTATCTTTCAAAATAATGTAAATAGCACCATCCTTTAATACAAAAATTCCTTTCCTCTAAGATCATTATTGTCAGTGTAGTCATAAGAATAACTACCCTGCCCAATTAGGCTCTGTTAATGTATACCAATTTCTGTTGATTTAAGCGTGCTCAGCACTGAGATAACTATGTTACTTCAGCCAGCAAAAGAGAGGTTTATAGTACCTTAAAGGCTGATTTATTACAATGTTAGTGCTAACCTATTATCAAAACATTTTCTACTGCAGCTTTTTATATCTCCTACCTGTTGCTAACATAGATGCCACCAATTGTGAAATGCAAGGTAGGCCATTGTTTCTGATTACTTTTTATCTGCGGTTTCTGCCATGGTTGCTGTTAGAGAATTGTTGTCTTTTTTTCCCAGAAAGATTATCATTTACTCCATCTTCACATATGTACTAGTTGACTTAGGCAACAGCAATATTCAGCAGTTACTGTTGTTTTTGCCCTAGTTTTTTATCTAGGCAATGAGAAGTCCAGGAATAGCACTACTGACTATCCAAGAATCATTTGGATTAAAAAAAAACCAATTAGAAATGTATATTCCCTCCACAATACTTACTTCATTTTCCAGGGTACAAGCAGAATTTAGAAGAGGTAAGATATGTTCCTATGGCAAACAGCATAAGTAATAAACGTTCACCAGTTTCAAGAAAATATCCCAACACTGTAATTCTCCTACAACTCAACTCAAAAGAAAAAATAAACTCCCTTTCTGAGTGCTTGGCAATCAGTTGCTTTCAACTGTTTCCATATCTTCTCTTCAAATGAATGTTCAATGGGTGTTTCCTCCCCAAGATTCGGGAAATCATGAAATACTAAGATTCTTTTGTCAAAATTGGCAAGTAGGGCAGCTACTTCAGCACAGAGAATTAAAGCAAGCCAAACTTAAAATTATTTACTATTTTCAGGGGAAACTACCTACTTAGAAGTTGTCATGTTTTAAATAGCAGTGATTATGGGTTCCATGTTGTGTCCTCTAGGCTTAAACTATCTTCTTGCAAAAGTATCCTCGAAAAGCACTGAGTATTAAAAGTTGAAAATAAGGTATGAAAGTCAGACATGTCTCTGTTAGTATTTTTAGTAGCTATGGTCAGAGGAAATGTTTTGTTGTTTATGGATCCATAGAAAAAAAACAGGAGAAGGTTGTTGAAAAAGAGTGTCAATCATTCATTCACGCAGACTCTTCCACAGGATTGGGCTATTATTCATTCATTGCTTTTGTCACAGTTCTTATTATCAACTATCTTCTTTTGGTTTTGTTCTTACCATGTTCTCAGAACTGAGGTGCTCTTCACAGAAATCCAGAGCAGATGCCATAAGGTTGCAAAGCATCTGATAAAACAATGTTCAAGATCAACCATTCTCAATATGGCAGCCTTGAGATATGTTTGATTATCACCTGAAGATAATTTCTTGGACCCCACAAATTAACAAATGGGTCACTGGCTAACTAGCTAAAAACTGGCCTAATTCATTTTGTCAATATTGATTACAACCCTTTCTAGATCTTTCCATTCTGTTTACCTCGGTTATCTTTACTGTTGGAGAATATTCTAGGTCAGGGGTATCAAACTGATAGCCCTGGGCCAAATATATCAGACACAGGCCATGCCCACCCCAGGTCCGCGAAGGGGAAAAACATTGTTAAAACATCACATGACACAGCAAGTTTGATACCCATGTTCTAGTTAGCCAAGAAAACAAACAATGAGATCACAGAACAAATTGATGCAGAGTTTTCAGCTGAAATATAAATAGCCAGTCTCAAATTATAACACTTTGGACACATTAAGTAAAGGCTGGGTCTCTGGAAAAACCTAGAATCCTGGGAAAGAGGGAAAGAATGATAAAGTGAGGGCAACCATCAGTAATGTAAATGGATACAACCTGTGGAAGAGCTGAAGGAACAAGTGGAAGGGACAGATCATCCTGGAGATAATTAATCTATGCAGTCACTAAAAGCTGACACAACTGATGACTAATTATCATCTGTATCAATTATAGTTGCATTGCTATTATGTGTTACATGTGGGGCATTTATGTAAATAGTCTGGTAATTTTAACTAATCTAGTTGAAGCAGCAATGTTTACTTTTACATTGGTGTTTTTTTTTTTTTAATTTATGCTGCAGATTTCATGGCCTGATTCAAAGATCCATTAACTTTTAAATACTAGAGGAACTGGAGCCCAGTTACTTGAAAAATCTTTCTGCCCTAAAAAGGAGTCCTTGCCTAGATGTCCCAACTTGATAAAGTAAGCTGAATAAATTATTGAGAAAAGAATCAATGAGCACAACCTTAACTGTGGAATGTCCTTCCTTTGAAAATGTAAAATTCCTTCTTGAGCAGTGATTCGGTCCACATAGTTTGGAAAGAAAGTATAAACCTATTGCTATTGGAAATTACCACATTTAGACCTCATGATTTGAGAACATCCTATGCAGTAAGATCTACTTTGCCATTCAAATGGACAGGCCTGATTTCTTAATACTAGGTATGAAATAGAAATAATTGGCCACTCTAGTAGAAAACTGGAACTGAAAGGAGGATGTGTGAGTGTGCTGGTTTATCAAAAGACACAAAAAAAGACAAAAACTGCAAAGGAGTATCCCTGCCAAAATGTTGCAGACACTCTAGAAAAATACCATGATTGATGTACTGAAAGCCATTGACAGTTCAAGGAGTGTGAAGACGGATGCACTACCTCCATCCCAATTCTGCCGCAGGTCAACAAGTCCAATCAATGCTATCTTTGTACTGAAACCCGGTGGAATCCCAGTGAAACAGATCTTGACAATCTTTGAAGATTTCTAGAACTGAAGCGCAATTATTTTTTCATAACATTCCCTAAAAAGAGAAGTTTCAAACTGACAGAAAATTGTCCAGGAACAGTCTGTTCAGCAACAACGGTATTCAGCAGGTTCTGACCAGTTCTGGAGAACCGGTAATGGAAATTTTGAGTAGTTCGGAGAAGCAGCAAATACCACCTCTGACTGGCCCCGCCTCCATCTATACTCTGCCTCCAAAGTCCCAGCTGATTGGCTGGGTCTTCTTTTGTTACCCTGCACAGGAGAACGGAGCTGGAAAGCAGGTTAGTGAGGTGGGGATGGAATGGGGATTTTGCAGTAACCTTCCCCCAGGAGTGGGGAGGGAATAGGGATTCTGCAGTATCCTTCCCCTGCCACACCTACCACACCATGCCCACCAAGCCACGCCATGCCCAAGCCACACCCACAAAACCGGTAGTAAAAAAATTTGAATCCCACCACTGAGCAACAACTTCTTAAGGGGAGGAATCATACTTGGCTGACCTTCAGATAGGTTGCTTGATGGTAAAGCAGGACAAGCTGGTATTAAAGCAAAACAAATAGTTGAATCCACAGTCAAGCTCCCATACCTTACTTCTTGGACATCGCCAGTACAATTTTAAGCATATACTGCTAAGTAGGCCAATCATGCTTTTACTTGCTGTTTAACAAGCCCCCAAACCCACATTGCCTTATGGCTTGAGGTAGGGTGCTGATATCAGTCAGACTTTTACACCATACTGAGTCATAAATCTCAGGACTCCATAAATACAACTCCACCTTCATTAACTAACAGTAGAAACTTCACCGCTTCGATATGCTAGATAAGCTGCTTTACTGCAGATAGGAAACAAGTCATTCATACCTAGGAGGTCTCCCTGCTGCAGAACACAGACATCAAATCCAACATATTGTATCTTGGGTTTGGGTTTTTGATAATTATTTTGATTTGGGTTTTTGTTACATTTTTTTTCTTTTAATATTGTATATCACCCAGATCTGATGATAAAGTGTGACTGGGTCAGGCTTTAAATACAATCAGTACGCCTGCCCTGTCAAATTAATGAACTTTGGCTATTTTTCCCTTGCTTGAATATTAGACACATTTGCATTAAGTGTATGTAAGAACTTTGTCTGACCTGAAATTTCCAGCCTTACCAGATTTGGAAGACATTGGACAAGCTCTGGTGCCCTGGAGATGGAGCTCTTGCCTCACAGTCAAGAGGCTATGAGTTCGATCCTAGGTAGAGGCTAACATTTGGAATGGGCTCTCCTGCTCCAGCAGGGGGTTGGACTAGATGACCTCCAAGATCCCTTCCAACTCTGTTATTCTATTCTATAAGAGGCAGAATAATTTATGCATGGTGACTACCCATCTAACATTAGTCCGATTACATTTTTCTTGCAGGATCCAATCCGAGTTGGTCACTGGGACCAGAGGTTTAGTCTTTCAAATTTTCAGTTTTGTGCTGAAGCCCATCCTCAGGGAACTTCTCTTTACCATAATGTGTGCTTTCGGTTATTCTATACATTGTATTTATGATTGGGTGTATCTTATTATTGGTTGATTGGGGTGTTGGCTGTTGTTTCCTTTTGCTGCCAAGTCCTTGGCTCCTAAGAAAAATAAACTGGTGGTAAATCAACACTCTAGTTGACTGACAAGGGGCTCGTTACCCAGCCTTTAATCATTTCCCTGGCTGGTTTTGTACCTGCTCAGCCAACAATCTTAGTAGCTGCAAAATTGAATGTATGTCCTTGTTCATTCCAATGTGAGGCTACCAATGAGTTTGGCTTTCCTTATCTGACCTCTTGCTTCTGTTTTTCCAATCTGGTGGTTAGCAATCCATGCAGGGGATCCAGTAGATTATATTAGATGTTCTGCTATCTCCCACCTCCAAGTAATCTTTACAATGCATGGTTTGTCCTCATATGCCCACTTGCAAATCTTGGAAGCTGTGTTCTGTTGCTTCCAAAATCCTGGAACACGTATATTTGCCTACATTTTTATTGTTGTTGGAGACGGTGTTCAGATTTTTGAAATCCATCTTCATTTATATTCTCTTTACTCCATCATATTCTCTTTTTTTAGAGTTACTGCCTTCCTTCTTTAAGATACTTTAATGATCACCCTATTTTAGATGGAGACATACAACTGTTCACAAATGGGCCTACATCTGGCAATTCCACTTGGATTCTGCACTATCTGGAGGCAGAGAGAGCTAAGTGTGCTTTTTACCAATTTGGTCCATAGGCCAATGGATTTCCTGCTGACAGATCTTTCTTCAGTTAGTTACCCATCACTTAGAAATATCCAGCTGCAATGTTCTCTCAGAAGTGCTTTTTGTACTTTATGAAAGAGCAAGAACTATATACAACACAGACAATGCAGTATAGAAATTTCAAAAAGCTTAGAAATTTGTACCAGAAAGTTGACTAAGTTAGTCTGTGGTCTTCTTCCCTGCTCCTCTATTGGGAGGAGGAAAACCAACTCTAAATTAAATGTCAGCAAAGAGCCCTTCCTGCAAGTCAGGTGTATATTTGTCTTTCTAAAATGGTATTCAAATTCTTTGGAATATTGCAACTTCAACTGATGCAAAATGCAGCTGCCTAAACATTGCCAGAAGCATGAGTTCAATCTGATCAATACAATGGACCAGATGCAGAGGTAGTATTCAACAGGTTCTGACCAGGTCTGGAGAACCGGTAGTGGAAATTTTGAGTAGTTCAGAGTAGTTCAGAGAACTGACAAATACCATCTCTGACTGGCCCCAGCCCCATCCATTCTCTGCCTCCCTAGTCCCAGCTGATCGGCTGGGTCTTCTTTGGTTGCCCTGCACAGGAGAACAGAGCTAGAAAGCAGGTTAGTGGATTTTGCAGTATCCTTCCCTCAGGAGAGGGAATTGGGATTTTGTAGTAACCTTCCCCCAGGAGTGGGGAGGGGATGGAGATTTTACAGTATCCTTCTCCTGCCACACCCACCAAGCCACGCCTACCAAGCCATGCCCACGGGACCAATAGTAAAAAGATTTGAATCCTACCACTGACCAGATGTGCTGGTTGTTACCTCCAGTAAGCCTTTCCAGTCTTAGAAATGTTGACCCCAGTTGGCCGAAGAATCATCTTCACCCATATGGGTACTCCAAAGTCACCTCATATACCCATCTTTAAAAAGAAAGCAGCCAGGAAACAATAAGGAGTAAACTCCTCAAGGGTCACCACCATGACTGCAGGATACAGTGTTCAAGTATTAAAGAGGCTCCACTTTAAGAGGCTTTTTGCAGAAGGTTTTTTAAAATAGGCTCGTTCTTGCTATCTCTTTCTCAATTTTAGAGGTCCCTGTAAGCTGAGATGTTTTTCACTGATTTTGCTGAAGGTTTTCCTAAGCAACATGTGTTTGCTTTTATTAGCCGTTACTGTTTTATTATTGTGAATTGAATTTATTATTCAATCTATTAAGCCACCTTGAGAAGGTTTTTCTCTTTGAAGCAGTGGACAACTTTTAAGATAAAATGTATACATACATACATACATACATACATACATACATACATACATACATGTATATGTATATGTATATATATGTGTGTGTTTTCTTAAGTTTTCGCAGGTACTTACATGTATGGTATTCAGCTTTGTTCGGGTATTTTCCCACGTCATTATAGTTGTGCTTTTAAAGTTGTAGCAATGTTTCGGCAGAATCTCATCTGCTATCATCAGGCTTCTGTATTGTGTTTGTCTGTGAGTCAGACTTTTACAGTTGTTTCAGTTTTAAATTTGGAGCTAGCCTACTGCTGTGCCAGAATGTTTTTTTCTTCATCCTGATTGGTTGGGAGTCCTGGTCTGTGTTTATTGGTCTTGGAGTTTGCTGTGTTCTGCTTGATTGGTGTTTCTAATATCTTCTGTCTGTTTTGTGGCTTTTTTGTGTCTTGATTGGCTGGCAACATTGGGTTCCTGCATTGGAGGCTTTTAGTGCAGCTTGGCTCCGAGTAAATGGACGGCTATCATTTGTTAGGAAGCTAGGTTTCATCTGGGTGCCTGGCTGGGGTGTGTTTGAGCTGGAGGTATCAGGGGGGATCTGTTTGTGCCCAGGTGTTTGCCTGGCTAGTGGTGTGGAGATTTTTTTGTTTGTGAGTGCAGACTTCCAAATAATTGACAGTCTGGTGGAATCATCTCTTCTATTCATGCTTTCAGGTCTTTTTTCAATCTCTATGGCTTCTCTGATAATTCTGTAGCTGGGGTTTTCTATAGTAGCTAGGGTTTTGGTGCCATTGAAGTTGATGCTATGACCTGTGGCTTTCATGTGTTGGACTAGTGATGAACTGTGTTCCAGATTTTTTACTGCATTTTTGTGTTCATCCAGGTGGGTACTTATTCTTCTATTGGTCTGTCCAATATATGTGGCTGGGCATGATGCACAGGGGACTTCATATATGCCTTGGTTTTCCAGGTCAATTTTATCTTTGGGGTTTCTAAGGATGGCTGCTATTTTTCTGTTTGTTTTGAAGGCAGTCTTGATGTGATGCCTGTGTATTATCTTACTGATTTTGTCTGTAGTACCTGTAGTACCTGCCCTACATAAGAGGTACTACAGAGAAAAGAGAGAGAGAAACATACATGCAAGTAAACCTTTACTGAATGCTCTTCTAAAATGTTCCAGGCACTGATAAGCACTTCCATTGTTTTTCATTACTGCTAGTGTTTTCAACCAAATGGGCAAGACAGAAGGTTGAATCTCTTTAAGTAGAATCATTTGGCCTTTATTCAAAGTGGTAGAACAATTTTTAGCGGATTCTATTAACCCATTAGAATAAAAAGCAAAGCGTACTGTACTTTAACAAGAGAAAAAAAGAAATCAAATGTAAAGTTAGACAGGTGAGTCTTGATAATACACATTTAGCTGAAGATGCATGGAACACTGTTCCCTTCCCACCAAAGTGATCCCTATTTTTCTACTTGCATTTCTACATGCTTTCAAACTGCTAGGTTGGCAGAAGCTGGGACAAGTAACAAGAGCTCACTCCATTATGCGTGCTAGGGATTCAAACCACTGAACTGCTGACCTTTCTGATCCACAACTTCAGCATCTCAGCCACTGAGCCACCACATCCCTTATTGCTTAAGGATAGTCTCCCCAAAACACAAGGATTAGTGATTCATCCTTGCAATGCTTGGCTAACCCACTCATTTTGAAACATGAGTGTGTATGGAAAGGTCTCTAACCATGGAAAGGGCACTCCAGATACCCACTAATGAAAGACTAGCTTTTTAAATTTCTCCCTGATGGACTGTAGCTCCAGAGAATCCTCCAGTATCCAATATGGGAGTCCCTAGCAACCATAGGGAAGAAACGTTATACCAAGGACTGTGGTTAACACTGTGAAGAGAAGTAAAGTGCATGCTGGCTGGGAATCCTGACAGTTGAAGCCCACCCCACTTAATGTTCCCAAGGTTGAGACATACTGATCTAAAGCACTTTTTGGAATCAGCCCTCCATCCAAGCATGTTCACTTGATGGCCCTAATGTTTACCATCCCTGAGGGCAGAAGAAATAGAAGCACAGGCTTGGTTTATGACTTTGCAGAAATTATCTATTACTTATCCCTTTAATCACAGATTGGTGGGGTCCATCTATTTCACCGTCCTGGAAAATGATCCAACATCTTAGTTAATATTGGAACCGTGTGTGTGTGTGTGTGTGTTTCTATACATGCATGTGTATGCATGTAGTCTATAGTTTAAATCTTTTATATATGTGTCTGAACATTTGTTTTATATTTTGTGGTTCTGGCTCACTTGGGATGACGATAGCTAAGGCTGCTGGATACAGCACTGAACCATTCTTATCAGATGAAATGCCAGAGTGATTTGGCAATGCTGCCAGCAATGGTGAGTCACACATGTATTTCTCGGCAAAACAGTCCTCAAAATTTTCACTCTGGGAATTGAATTTTTATGCCAAAAGATTATAAACCTCTTTATGATTTTGGATTTTCTGCAAAACAAATCACTCCCCGAGGAAGAAATGGGATTGCGGGACCTCCTGAAGGGGAACTGAAAAGGATTTGAAAAGGTAAAGCTGCCACTGATTGTGACTTACGTAAAGAGCAGTTTTGAATAAACAGCATCTACTAAATGAAATTTTAGCAGCCTTTTTCCTGGCAACTTCCTAATTTTTCTCCGTGGCAAGAAAGACTTGCCAGATATGCTCCCAGGTTTGTAATGAAACTAGTCCAAAGCAGATTTCCAAACACATTTACTGGTAAATGTTGTTTGCTTTCTTAGTACATTCTCATTTTTATACTCATTTATCTTTTCTAGTTTACAGAACGCTAAGACTTGCTAGTTAATGGTCTTTTTAAGTGATTAAATATCTGTTGTTATATAAAGGTTAGGTAATAAAAACAGATCTATAATGAATAAAAGCAAGACATAATAAGGGTCCCAATAGCATTTCTTTAAAATTCTCCTAAGGTTGCTTTTGAAAAAGTCACAATCAGAATACATTTACTAGCAATACTTTGCAACTGGATTTAGAGGCATATTACCTCTGTGGAAAGTTAGCACCCACCCCTCTCCTTGAAGAATGAAATATTCCAGGAAATATTAAAAAGGCAGAATATTATATTTCCCTAAAGGAGAAACTGGGCCAGCCTATCTATAAGACAAAAGACCTTCAGCTCCAGGATGATGGGATTAGCCCTCACTCAAGATCCAAATAGATGGGGAAGAAATTGAGGTAGTGACAGATTTTATTTTCCTGGGCTCTAAGATCACTGCAGATGGGGACTGCAGCCAAGAAATTTAAAGACGCTTGCTCCTGGAGAGGAAAGCTATGGTAAATCTAGACAGCATACTAAAAAGCCTCACCCTGACAACAAAAGTGCGTATAGTCAAGGCTATGCTCTTTCCAGTTGCAATGTACGGCTGTGAAAGTTGGACCATAAGAAAGGCTGAGCTCCAAAGAATTGAGGCCTTTGAACTGTGGTGCTGGAGAAGATTCCTGCAAGTCCCTTGGACTGGTCAGTCCTAGAGGAGATCAACCCTGACTGTTCTCTAGAAGGCCAGATCCTGAAGATGAAACTTAAATACTTTGGCCATCTAATGAGAAGGACTCATGGATAAAAGCCTAATGCTGGGAAAGACTGAGGGCAATAGAAGAAGGGGATGACAGAGAATGAGGTCGCTGGAGAGTCACTGAAGCAGTGGGTGTGAGCTTTAATGGACTCCAGAAGATGGTAGAGGGCAGGAAGGCCTGGAGGAACTTTATCTATGATGGGTCAGACATGACTTTGCAATGAACAACAACAAGCTCCAAACCAGGACAAAGTCATTAAGATACAATAGGAATTGCCCAACACCCAGCAAGCCTCTTCATTACATCATCACCCAG
This sequence comes from Pseudonaja textilis, assembly GCF_049901715.1. Classification (NCBI taxonomy): domain Eukaryota; kingdom Metazoa; phylum Chordata; class Lepidosauria; order Squamata; family Elapidae; genus Pseudonaja; species Pseudonaja textilis. The sequence continues at coordinate 80,085,422 of NC_141990.1, read as the reverse complement.
CAAACTTCAGCCAAGCCTGAGAGTTCAGACAACCTACAAAGTAAGCTATGACCCCTACAGCAGCCAATATAATACATGTTCTTGCACATGTATTGAACTTGAGGAAGCTCAAGTTCAAAGCCCAAGAGAAGGTATAAATAATCCTCACTCATAACTCCATATGGTCAGCTTCCCAGGACCTCAAACTCATCTGGTTCTTTTCATCAATAAACCATCTTTCCAATCAGCCTCCATGTTTCCAGTGTCTTTCTCCCAGCTTGGAACTGACCCAGACGGATATTTCTCCCAACACCTCTAATAGAATTAGTGGTTTGAAATTCTGAAATTGTGATAATGAAAATGATCACTTGAACTCCACAAATGTGATCTGATCCCTATGAAAATTCACTTTGGGAAAATTTACCCAAATGGAAAATTCACAGATATAATGGGAGATATTCTAGAACTATGAAGTGCAGCTACCTGGGATAGGCTGAGTCTTTTAGAAAGTTGGAAATCTAGATAGGAACCATAGCAATAAAAATGCACAGATGAGGTCCTGCCTTGCTTTGTTTTGAACCCAAATCTAGCCAGACCTAGTTTTTCAGCTGAGAAGGAAGGTATGAACATATAAAAGGGCATGAACTTGCTGGGAATGAAAGGGTAAGTGAGTAGGTAATGCTTTTCATAGAGAAAATGTACAATACAGGTTGTAGGGCTGGCTTTCTATTTGTTTTGAATATACATTTTCAGTATATCAGAACAGGAAGGACCCTCTAGAGTTAACATTAACAACTTGAAAAAGTGCAGTCTCCCTCTTTTTCTATGGCATAGCTTATGCTTCAATGGAATTAAAATACATTATATTACATCTTATCATCATCTATCCTTCTATCTGTCTATCTGTCCATCCATCCATCCATCTATCATTAAGAAGATGATTTTCAGCAATATTCGGTTTTGTCACATACACCAAGAGTATCAATTTGACTTCCTAATTAATCCAGAAGAAGAGGTTGTCCAATGATTAGCCTATCTACTCCCTTTTCCATTGTCAAAAGCAGTAACCAATCAGATGCCGCTAAATATACGAGCAGGACATGAAGTTTATGCAGCATTTAATATTTAATGGCAGTTTCTGTTTAGGGAGATCCCATTTAACAGCTACCAACTGTTGTTCCTTTATTCTACAGCCAAATGCTGGGCACAAACTATTCACTGTATCTGTAAGTGGGGATCTAAACTCAGGATTTTGTTTTCTTTCCAATCCTTTCAATGAATTAATGACACATATAAGAGCTATTAATTATTGTAGAATGGAATCATCCATTAATAGATTAATGGAGTTTAGGTGGAGTTTAGAATTTGGTCTTCTAAGTTCATTTATATAGTAATCAGTAAATTTTTTCCTAGTAATACTTGAAATTGCCAACCTAATAGTCACCATCCACAAACATCAAGGTTTTGTCCATTTAACTTAATTTATATATTTAAAAAGTTGAAACTGGGAAACAATTCAAAATCATTCTGAAGACTGTTGGCATCACCACTGCCAAATCGCCTCTTCCTACATGTCTTCAACATATATAGTTTTTATAAAGAAACATTAAGAGGAAGCCTTTCCTAGTTGGAGTATATTCACCATGATAAAAGGCATATCAGCCAAAGCAATTTTCTATCAAGAGGTAATGCAGTTCTATATTCTTACATCAAATCACATTTGATTTAAGAAAAAATAGGTTCCTTTGATAAATTTTTCCATAGCAAAAGGGAACAATTCTCTCCCACAGTTTCACATTTCTGTATACTTCTTATACAATCCTTTTTTCCCCTAATTTTGTTCTCCTTTAATTGTTTTATTTTGCCTTAATTTTGCAGCATGAAGTGTAGTAAATAAATATAAAGTAACAAAGGAAATCAAGGCAATGAACATACATAGTACTCCTTCCTCCTCTTCTTTTTCAACAACAACCTTGTTGGGCTGAAACAGACTGACTGCCTGAAGCCATTTCTCTTAGCATTAATGCCTGCAAATAATCGGGCTTAAATTATCCCTGTTTGCATTGTTTTTGCAAATAGATGCATAGATGCTGTTGCATGAATTAGAGATGCCAGGGACTCAAAATACATTATATGAAAAACAGTGACAGTTTGGTCTAAAGAAAACACCCTGTACACATAAAATAGATGTATGATTTCTTATTTTAAAAAAATAACAGTCTCTGTGACTTATATGTGTCTCATATTAAATAAAGGTCAGCAACTGCTTCTGGAAAAAAAAGCATAAACAAATTATTTTTTCAGTTCCAAAGAATGAAAGCAGATTTCACCTTCAAGGCATCAAACACTTTGTGAAGTGTAGTACTGGAGCAAATTCAAAGGATCATACCCAGTATCGATTGCCATCTCAAGAAAACCATCACTGAGATGAAGCAAACCGTGAATCTCTCCATTAGGAGGCCTGTAGGAGATTGTGTTTTGCCTTGTGTACCACTTTACACTTTGTGGCTTTTCCTTTTAACACATTGCCAGATCAGTGGCAACCAGATGGTTGCAGTGTGCATGACATAATAAAGCAGTAGCTCTAGGCCTCACTTGATCACTCTTGCCATTTGGAGAGAGAAAGCACAACTTCTAAAGCATTCCGTCCTACTTACATAACTCAGAGTATGCGGCTGATTTGTTCTTTCACTGCAGCCACATCGTGTACCCAAAGAAAATACCTTGCAAATCCACGGTAAAGGAACATACCTGGTTGGAGAAGCGGGGAGGGAGTTGTTTGTTGGTTTCTTTAGGAAACGTTTTTGTCAATGAAATAAGCAGCTGTGCCCCCCCCCAAAATGGGTGCCTTTGCTCTCAATTTAATATACTTTGCTCAGCAAATAAAATTATTAAGAGTGTGAAGAGAACAATTAGATCAGTGAAGTCGTACTTAGGCTGATCACTTATTTCCCTGTGTGTTTTTTAACTTAGTTAAATCTCCCTGAAGCTCCTCTTTGTATAGATAAACTGATAAGCTGTAGCTCTTTCTCAAATGCTCCGTACTGGTTTGAGGTACTGACAGTTGTTTATAACTTAAGGAACTTCTGTTATTGAGATTCCTACGTTAGATCTCATTTAGCCCTCATTGTCCCCATAACTCTGTTAATGCTCTTAAGAGTCATCACTACAAAAGTTTTATTTGTGAACATCTTTGAAGTAAATAGGAATGGAATAGGATGCTGTTTATATGCATGTAATATTGATTTTATCAAACTCTTCACAAGACATTTTCTTAGTAGTTTACAGCATAGCCATTACTATCTAGAAAATCACTAACTCAACCTAATGCTATATTTCTCCTGGACAAAATTTACTGATGTGGTTAATAAGAGTTGACATTGACTCGATGGCACATAATAACCATCAATCAAAGATAATTAAAACATCAATATCTTTATTGAGGAGAGGAGAGAATGAGAGAGAAGATAGAGAAAAATTAGGAGAGAAAGTGGGGGGGGCTTACATTTAGAAAAACATCACTTTCAATGCTATAACATTGATGTCAAAATATGGCATTATATCATTTTCATTGCTCCCAAATGCTAAGCAGGATTCAGACTGTGACTTGTGTACAGCACTGCAATCATCCAACTTTTACATAAGAATAATCTGTATATTTGTGAATTGTTAAAGAAGGAAGAATGTCACAAATATAATCATTTTATTAGAATAAATTGGAAATCCCAGATATGGTTTTAGCCCATAGAATCATGGATTATGAATAAGTGGAATGTCAATCTCTGATACTAATTAATAACACAGCTTCTCTATTGCTACAATACAGCTGCACTTGAAAGAAAATAACTAGCCTCTCGTTATTTTGTTCAGTTTAGTTTCTCCTTTCAGGCAGAAGTTGTAACAAAGTTCTGTATGAGTGGAAAACTATTTTGGTAGGGTAAATTGCATATTTATTCTATTAGCTATGAATATGCATCATGTGCCCGCAAAAGGAGTTCCAAATGGAATTAATTACTAAGTCTTCAATACATTAGTAATTGTATCTTTTAGTCATGTTGTGCAGATGTAGCTTATATAAGTCACTGAGAGTCGGCATCCAATGATCCCATTTGCACTCAGAAGCTAAGCAGAGATGGGCCCAGGTAGCACCTGGATGGGCAACATCCACTCAATAGAATTGTAGTCTATTCTGGAAGAAGGTAATGGCAAACCATCCTCATTCTGCTGCATTGACTGTTGCAGGGATAAAGTCAGAGAAGGGAAACTCTAGACAGTTTTGGTGCCTAATATGCAACAGGCTTCTTTACTAATCTGGAGAAGTCTCCACCATTTGCTTTTATTATTCAAATGAACAGTGGTCGTTAGTAGTCAGGGCAACGTTTTGTCATCTCATTATGTCAGGAAAACTACATGAAGAGAAAGACCTAACTTCCTTTGTTCTTTGCAAAATCCAAGACAGCAGCATCTTGTGGCTGACTTGAGAGTAAGTAAACAACTGTATAGAAAAAGCTGCAATCTGAGAAAGAAAGCTAGTGAGAGAATTGTTGCTCACCTGCTGGCCGAGATCTGACGCTGGGGCGGAGTAGATCGGGCGAAAAAGAGTTTCGTCCCATAACCACCCTCCTCCTCCAAAGAGGCTCCTCCTTTTCATACTTATCCCGGTCAACTTGAGCACGTGTGCGCGTGTATCAGGGCCAGCTGTGGGAGCGCACACGTGTGTGTGTGTGTGCGCGCGCGAGCACATCTGAAAGGGGAAGAGGTGGGTTTATTCCCGCAAAGACTTTCTTTCCACACTTTTTTCTTTCTCTCTCCGTTCTCCCCTCCCTCCACCTCCTTCTCCCTCGGCGCTCGATGGGGGGAATGCGGTGGAAACCGCAGAAGGAGGCAACGTTTCCCCAAGGCTTCAGCTTCAAGGTGCGACGGGTCCTTCGCTTCTCTCTCAGCCGCGTCAGGCAACTGCAGGGATCTCGTCCTCCTTCGGAAACTGGCTAAAGAGAGCTCTGGATGGGACTCTTGGCCTTGGGTGGCCGCCTCGCCCAGGAACGCGACTTCGCACCTAACTAGGTGATCAGCACCAGGGACAGCTCCCGGCACCCATTCTTCCCGCGCCTCCATCCTGCGTTCTGACTCCAGGCGCTTGCTAGCCAGACGCCGGGCGAGTAAGGGGAGTGAAGGTCGGCCGCGAATATGGAAGCGGAGACCTGGAACCAGAGCGAGCCCAACAGCACCCAGCTTTTTTGCGGTGGACCCAACGGGACTCTTGGGGGACGAAGAGGCAGTTCATGCTCTGGGATCAGCCCTTCCATGATCACAGCCATAGTGATCATGGCCCTCTATTCCGTCGTGTGTGTAGTGGGGCTCTTTGGGAACTTCTTGGTCATGTATGTCATCATCAGGTAAGAAGAGCCGGAGGGGGGAGGAGCTGCCAGAGTTGGGGGCCAGCAACAGGGCTGCTGAAAGCAAAGTACGCACGGAGGGAGGGTTTTGAATTTGATGATAATGATGATGATGGACCACCAAAGTCAAGGAAACGGTTCTGTAGTTAGCTCTATTGGATCTGGACAAGCTAAGCGGCAGAGAAAATGTGTCGTTCTTCTCTTGCTAAAACTCCAAAGGCTTTTTGTTGTTGTTGTTGTTGGGGGATGCTCTCTTACCAGAAAGAAATTATCCAGTGGTTCTTCTCACAATTCTCCCCATAAAAGCAAGCTAGATGTATTTGGGATCAAATCTTACTAAAGAGCATGTCTATGAGTCTCCATAGCATTGTTACATGTTTCTGGTAAAGAGGACACATTGATTACCCCTGATTTCAGTCCCATAAGGATTGATATAGTATCTCCATCCTGGCAAATACCAAAATACAAAATTGATTGTCCACTGAGTACATTGGTTTTAAGACCCAAAGACATTCTGAAAGCAGCAGCAGTTCTTCTAGGATGGTTCTGAAGAATAATGTCTAATTATGTTGAGGAGAGAATATGTGAGTTTAGTAGGAAGTAAGAGACTGAAAATCTTTGCTTAACGTAACTAGGAAAAAAATATGTGCTCTGGGACGAAAAAAAGCATGCTGTTTCATATGATCATTTGTGCAGCATAAGCATTCAAGGCAAGCAAAAGTTATTTCATGTTAATAAAGTTGTTTATGTGACTGAGAATCATGTAAAAAATAAGTTAAATGAATAGCTCCTACTATTTCTGCAACCAAAACCCAAATCAGATATAATGGGTACAGGAGGTATATAAGGAAGTGAAATATGTTAGAGAGGCATTGGAATCCATAGATATGAGCTGCAGTGCAGTTCCAACAACCAGATCAGATGTCTGGTTTCCTATTTCTTTCCTCAACTGAACTTTGTGCCCCAAATCCCTTTCTTTGTATCCTTTAGGAAATTCCACTAAAAGAGCCTAAATTCATTTTCCCAGGAAGAGTATTCCTCAGCCAAAGAAATGCCAAACCGGTCTTCTTCCACAAAGATAATTATACCCATTGGAAGTTTCTGTAGTGGAATCTGCCTCATATTTAAAGATTTTGGTTGTCCTTAATTGAAAAGAACCGTGTTCTTTTTAAAATGTTTTTAATAGGTGTTTAGTGTTAAATTGGATTTGTTTAATGAAGGCCATGTAGAGAAAAACACTCAAATTTACTTTTAGCATTCCACAAATGTTTCAGAGAAATGAGTTACAGTCAATATCTATGGGAACACAGCACCATCTATTGAAATGATGGATAACAACAGGTGGAAACTGTTGCTTCTGGGATCCAAGTTGGACAGGGAAGACTTCTTTGCCTTAAGAAAAGAAAGGGAGGGGAGAAAGGGATGTTTACCGTCCAACATTTATCTCCACTTCTATTTTTCCAGGGAAAACATCTTTCTATCTTTCTCATCTGTTTTAAAGTAAGGTGGGCACTCAGTCATATTTAAATACAACACATAACAACAGATTAAATATTAAAGGGGGTGAGAGTTCTTGCCATCTTTTAGAATACTAGAAGCTGGCACTTCCCAATCTGCTGCCAGCTGTTTAATTCCTTATCTTCACTGCCAGCAGGGCCATGTTCATTGGCAAAAAGCTATGTTTATTGCCTGTAGATATCATCATCTGAAGTGAAGATGCCGCCAGGCATAAGTAGCCTGTCTAGGCCATTCTTTTTCTGTGTCATCAATTTTCTATTTTTCTTTTCACTTGACGCTGAACATTTGGAAGGCTGAGCAGGCTTTGTTTCCCTCTGACTAAATGGATACATTTTTTTGATTGCAATTCCTATCATGCCTCACCATTAAGCAGGCTGGTGGGAGTTCAGGTTCAATGACTGAATGAGTCCGCTTTGCTCTTCCTGGCCTTAGATGGCTTGGGATTTCCTCAATAGATCCATAAAGGCTGTAGAACTATTGACATACTGTTTTGTTTTGTTTTTGCAGTTAGATTACTATCCTTCTAATGAGCCTTTGGATGATTGTACAGGATTCTCAATGATGTCTTGCAGTAAATAAGCTCATAGTTGATATTGCAATAAAAAGAAGTGATTGATAGAATTATTGCAGGCGAATTCCTTTCCCTCCTTACAGAAGATAAATGCTTTAAAATGTTGTTAGGGTCCCTGAGATATCCAGGTTCAGTTCTCCACTAAAAAAATGGAGTTCCCATCTAGACCTTGTTTCCTTTCACTCTCGCCCACTGATAAAGGGTTTTTAAGGATAGAATGGAGCTCTTTGGAAGTGGGGTGAGGAAAAGGGAATAAAAAGATAAATATATAATTGTGAGTTTCCCAACACAGGATCTTTTTTCAGACATGATGGCAAGACTCTGAAAGATCAGATTAAATCTTAGATCCATTCCCTTTTCGGACACTGATGTGAAATTCATCTGTGAGACTATCATGAGCGTGGCATTTTGTGTGGTTTGCAAGAAGGGAACACCAATTCTCTAAAATAAATAAACAAATAACTTCCAGTCATTAATATTTCCAGTTTCATAATCTATATACTTTACAGGAGACCCTTTTCATTTCTAATTAAACCAGGAAATCACCACGGGGAGCAATTAGAATGTCGGCTAGAGATTTGATAGCTCTCCCTGGGAATGCAATTACAGCCTATGATGCTCATTGGCTCTTATGAATGCGTGCTTTACAGACTTTTCAACCATCAGTCAGAAGCAACTTCAAATGTAGGTTGATGTGGAAAAATAGGCAACTTTAGAAACATTCAGAAAAGAGTAATATTGCGCACAATTAGTAATTATAAATCAAGTAGGCCTGGAATGGAATGGGTACCAAAAACATCTGGAAAAATATATCAGAAATGAAAGGTGGATATTGATGTGCTTAGATGTACTTTTTAAATAAGTTTTGATATTTAAATGACATGTAACGCTGAATAGGATACCTTTCTTCCATTAAACAAAACAACAAGAAACCACTAGAGCTCATAGCATGAGACATGGGAAAGGACTATTTCATGTTTCCCTTTCTTTGCCATTGCTACCCTTTGCCTGGCCAAGTCAATTTTCTATCAGTGGAAATAAATATTTGGGACTTGCATCTCTTTTCTTCTAGAGGAGAAAGCAATTTTGGAGTGGAAAAGCAGCCTAAGGGGAAAGGATCAAATAATCCTTTCTCCTTCCTTCTGTTCTAATCTAATCTCCTTTCCTTCATGTTCATCAAGCTATTGGTCTCCCATGACTGTTTTTCATAATGTTATCAATCAGTTCTACAGAGTAGCTGCATTTACAATACATTTTATCTTCCCCACAGATATATTCTAAGACATAATGCTTCACCTATGATACCTCAGCTTTAAGGTTTGCATGATGCTTAAGTGTGGCTTATTTTTACACTAGCAATATAGATTTAAGATATAATAAATGTTGGCAGTTACTGTTTTATGAGTGTCAGTGACATTGTGAATATCTGAACATGTGTGCATATATATGCATACATCTAAAATTTTGTATAAATGTTTGATAATTTCCTGTCTATTTTAATTTTTAAAAAATGCTAAATCATTTTCTCATAGCCATAGCACTTGGTTCAATAAGGGCAATGCCCACAATTGCATGGTAGAACCATACTTACAGATTTATTTCTGAGAACTATGGAATGTTATGTCAAATGATTTAATGGTGATATTTTCACACAGCTAAAAATTCTATTCTGGACACTAATGAAAGGAATTATTTACTTGGTGTTTCAAGTACTTGCTTCGAATTCAGCAAAGATTACAGCCTAGCAACTGTATAGTGTGCATAATGGTTTTGTGGAAATATGTGCTGAAGTCACCAAAATTTATTTAGATTAATGTTTCGGCTGTTTTGGTGCAATGCTGGTAAAAAATGACTCTTGTGAAAGGATGCATAGAAAGTTTGTGTCCCAGGCTAGGTAAACACTTTTGAATAATAGTATTTCATCATGTCAACTATGATTAAACCATAGAGTATGCTAATACATTCTGTATTGATCATTAATTAATTCACAGCGTTAATTCTGGACTAATTCTTTGGGGATAAGAATAACAGTGCAATTAGTCCCCTAGAAATCAAATATTATACCTTGGAACATCAATATTTGAGAATAAGATGGTAAAGACCAGTTGTATTGATGACCTATTGTAAGAACTTCCCAAAGGCAACTAGATTGCATTGACAAAAACCAGACCAGATTCCATACACCTTTGATCTAATCTAGGAGAAATAAATGATGGAAAAGGTTGGAGGGATTCATGTAAACCTTTGCCTAAATTTAACAGATGTCTTAACAGATAATAACAGATAATCAGAGTTGGACGGGACCTTATAAATCATCCAGTCCAACCCTCCCGCCTAAGCGGGAGACCCTACACCATTTCTGACAAATGGCAGTCCAATCTCTTCTTGAAAGTCTCCAGTGACAAATCTAGATATCTCCCTATTCCCTTCAAAGTAAAATAAAGGGATTTTTACTCCTTTCCACTTCTTATACCTTTGTAATCTAGATCAAAAATGTTAAAAAACCAAGATCTGAAGTATGATAAATGAGATGCCACTTACATCTTGAAGTGGAAAGGGACAGGACTTCCTTTATTTCATCTTTGAAGGGAATGAGATCTCTAGATTTATCAGAAAACATCTGTTAAACTTAGGCAAAGGTTTACATAAGTTTTTTTCTTTCCTTTTCCATCATTTATTTTAATTAATTATGGTATTTTAATAAGCATCAAACCCATGGACTATACATTGCTTATGTCTGGTTTAGATAAAAGTATCTCTGCTAGAAGCATAATCAGATGCCTTTTAAATCCTACCCACAGGGAGGATGTTGTGCATTTATTTCTTTTGCTGTGCCACTATATAGTTGAAAACCCACTCTACGCATCACACTGTTACCTAACACAGAATCGCCATTTTACATGCCCTCAATCCCTCATTTTACTTCCATTTCCTCCAGAGACATACCTATGGCTGAATCCAGAGGTGGTATTCAGCAGGTTCTGACCAGTTCTGGAAAACCGGTAGTGGAAATTTTGAGTAGTTCAGAGAATCGGCAAATACCACCTCTGACTGGAGATTTTACAGTATCCTTCTCCTGCCCAAGCCACACACACAGAACGGATAGTAAAAACATTTGAATCCCACCACTGGCTGGGGCTAATTTTATTTCTTTTAGAGCTCAGAGTTCCCATCTGGCCCAAGGACATAAGAAACACATAAAATATAAAAGCCGTCATCATTTCCTTAGTCAGGAATACAGTCTTATGGCAGTTTTCATTGTGACATTGCAACACATATTTTACCCCTTGCCTTGCTCCTGTGTGTTTCAAAGGCTCCATGTGAAGATATCTCTAGAAGATACAAATGACTCCTTGGGAGACCTTGTCCTTGGGTGGGGGAAGGGCTTTTGAGACACGCAGGAGGAGGGGAAATGGTAAAATGTGTGTTGTTGTTGCAATGTCACAATGAAGACTCTGTCCATGGCATATTGGTGGGTGTTGTTGTAATACAAACATGAAAGGATGGAGCTTCTATCATGACATACACTTTTCGTTATTTTGACCTATCGTTTTGGTTGGGAACAGAACCACATACTTTGAGAATTAGACTCCAGTACTGCCTATTATATTTTAAAATATATATATTTCTTTAGTAATACATAGATTAAAAAGGGAAGGAGTTGGATATTATTTCTGTAAAAGCAGGAGCTCACAATCTAGATTGGCATTATATCATGTAGGCTTTTTTAAATGTAATTCATGGCTATATTTAAAGGCATATTTTAGCAGAACTCAGATTTTAAATAATTCCAATGATGTTTAAATGGTTGGTTTTAAATTCCGTGTTGCAGCCTTCTGAGAATTCTGAACTTGATTTCCCATTATAAATTGCAGAGAACATAGTTTTCAAATACATTTGAACATCATGGCTAAAATGTCATTCCCTCCCCTTCTTGTTTTGCATGTAGATGCCTTGGCTCAAAACTGAAGCATACTAACTTGGGAGAGGAGTTCAGCTAAGGGCAGAGGATGCAAATTATATGGATTGCATCCAGAGTTCCAATGAATGAAATTCTACTCATGGGACACACCCATTTAAACAAAGAGGAAGGGAATTTCACAGATTTGTGCTTCCTCACAAATTGTTCTTGGTGATTGAATAACCTTTTAGAACAATACCAGTGCAGAATGATAAGAGAATGGAAGGATTGGGGAAGTCATTGTTAAAGTCTCCATTGCAACTCAGATCTTTCATAGAAGTTCTGTGAGTCATGAAAAGATAATCTAAGTTCTTGGCCTTCTGTTAAGTGCAACATTTTACAAGTCAGGAAGATATATTGATGAGTTACATAGGCAATTTCATCCAATATTATGTTTGCAAGGACATGTATCCAAATGTCTCTTGAAATTTCACAAGTGAAGCATGATGTTTATGACCCACACTACTGATTTTATTTTCAAACGATAAGAGGGTAATTTTGAGTATAATATTTCCAGATAGTAATAGCAGACCATGGGTTCATCTTCCATCAATTTATATCATACCTTTTTAAAGCCTTCTAAGGCAGCAGCTATAACCATATCTTGTGGTAACAATTTTGATGGATAAATTCATGCATCATGTGAAACTGTTATGCTTTTGGCAGAGCAACTGTAGTTTCTAAATGATGTTTTACTATTTAAAGTGTTTCAGGATTCCACAATATTGTAATTTTTTTCAGAAAACAGAGTTAAACAAAATCTGGCTTAGCGCAATCTTGAAACTCAAATTATTACCAACATCTCCCTCCCTTCTCCCCCCGCTTCTCTTTCATATGCTGTCCATTTGGGGAAGAAAAAATTCAATGCACGTAAATTAAGAACCTACTAAATGCCTCAACACACACAAAGTCTTCCAAAATAAATAGGCCTTTGGAAGACTATTTAATGCAAGATTTTTTTTAATGAGATCTTGAAGAAAAAGGATCTGAAATACTGACTAATGAAACTGTACAGGCCCTTATGCTGTGTGATACACTGTCTAAAATTGTACGGGAAGATTCTCTAAAGCAGGTCATTCCTGAAACATGAAGCACTATAAAAATAACTATTTCCAAGCACTTATTTCAAATATGGTTTGATATCTTGTTGTCATTTCCTGGGACTAGGAGACAAGCATCAAAACCTTCTACCTCATTTTTTTCTTTTTAGTCATCTTCAGGGCAAGTGGCACATAAAGTTGATATGGATCAGCATAACAACGTTCTTATGCCTTACCCACCACAAAAGCTTCTGGAGGCAAGTTGTTCCTTAATTAATAGTTAAGTAATTAATTAATTAATTGTTCCCACTGTCAGGAAATTTCTCCTTAGTTCTAGGTTGGATCTCTCTTTGATAAGTTCCCAACTGATACTCTCTCGGGTGCTTCAGAAAATAGAACAATTCCTTCCTCTCTGGGGCAACCACTCAAATACTGGAAGACTGCTATCATGTCATTCCTAGTCCTTTTCTTTGTTAAACCAAGTTTACACAAAGTTCCTGCAACCATTCATCATGTGTTTTATCCTCAAATTATTGTTGTTATTCTCTACACTCATTCTAGAGCAGGGGTTCCCAACCGGGGGTGCGAGACGATATTACAGGGGGTGCGAGAAAAGTCCAGGTAAATAATAGGATATTGGCTATATGTTGGCATTTTTATTTATTATTTATTTCAGGGGGTGTGAGGTTCAAGTGAAATTTCTTTAGGGGTGCGGGGAGAAAAAAAGGTTGGGAACCAATGTTCTAGAGTCTCAATACCATTTTTTGTATCCTCGTGACCAATCGTCATGGCCAGGGAGGCATTGGCCTCCCTCCAGGTAGATATAGTTCAATTGAGGAATACACTTTAAGTTTTGTTGGTCAACCAGTTACGAATCCATCTGGTAATGATACTAACCAGCACAATTTTTTTAAATCTTATCACAAAGTAGGCTGTGGTCTGGGTACCTTATCAAATGCCTTGCTGAAGTCCAAATATACGACGTCCAAAGCATTTCACTGGTCCACTAATTTAGTAATTTTGTCAAAGAGTTTAGTCTGACATAATCTGCTTTTGACAAACTGATGTTGGTTTCTAGGGGTTTACAGATCTGTTGCTTGATTATCTTTTCCAGGATCTTGCTGGGTTTCCCTCAGTGCATGATTGCAATGCTAGAATTGCAATGAATAAATACATTGAAGAAATATTGCCTGTCATTTAGCTCCTGTCATAAATATATAACAAAACTCATGAAACAAAATTGTGAGAAAGTAACGAAGCAAAAATGCATTTTTTAATATAAAAACTCTGCTCATAGGAAACCCATTTTCAAATACAACTCTTGGCTTCCTTATCTTTTCCTATTCTAGCCTGGCAGCAATAAAGTAATATGTGCATTGCTTTACAAAGAGGAAGTCATATCTACTTTAACAGACTGCCACAATTCTTTCTAGAGGGTGGAAGGGAAACAGTTTACCAGTATAAAACAGAACAAATGGAACACATCCAAACCAATTATATAAAATGAAATATGGAGAAAATGGAGAAGAGCATTAAAATAGTATTTATCTATATATTTGTTATATTTATGTTATTCTTTTTCCTCCAGGAGCTTTATCCTACATTTTCCCCAAAAACACATTTAATAGGTAGGTTGAGCTGGAAAAGGGTTGACTGGCCCCAAGTCACCAAGAGAATTTTTATAGCTTAGTGTGGATTTCTTTCTAGTGCAAAAGTCAAAAGTATTATTAGAATAAATAGAGATGTGTCAGTTACATTATTATTTATTCTTAACTCTCAGTTACGCCAACATAGACATACTTAACTACTCTGGCTAGTGAGTTGTGATAGATGCTATTCCTTTCCTATTAAATGGAATTAATTTTGCAAAATACATTTGCTTGCTTGTTTGTCTTGGGCATGTAATGAATTCAGTTTTACGACTTGAGAAGGGCTAATGGAAAATGTATAATCTTGAGTCAATTGATACAACTAAGGATAAATGCAGGACATCATAGCTTTTCAGACTCCCAAGTAACCAGGAAATGGACATTGCAAGTAATGGAATAACGGCAAGCTTGTTAAATAAGGATTTCCCCAATTGCAGACATAATTGCTCTTCAACCCACTAATTTCAAGCAGGATTCCAAGGAAAGTAGAAAGCCTCCTCCAATCCAATCTACTTACCATAGTAATTTATCTACAGGATGAGAAACAAAAAGTTTAACTTACAAGGAAATAGATGTTGGTTGAAGAACAGGAATATTTTTCTAATGGTAAAAGCTATTCAATAGTGATATGACTGTGTCAAGAGATGAAGGGTTCCCTTTGCTAGAGGTGTTTAAATAGAGAACTCCAAGGTCTCTTTCAACTTTCCATTCTATAATTCTAACACTGTCCAGTAGAGAATTTGTGAATCCCACTTTTTTTGCTGTCCATAAAAATGATTCAGCTTAAATATCTGATGTTTTTTTTTAAAAAAAAACCACTTCTACAGTAGGGGGAAATTTGCCTGCAAGTATTATCTAAATCTCTCAAATATTATCTAAATCTCTCTAAAACAAGAGAGGAGGAGGAGGAGGAGGAGGAGGAGGAGGAGGAGGAGGAAATGATGATGATGATGATGATGATAAAAGTCTCCTGTGCAAGCCAACCTACTTTTTTCTCTAAAATGGGATAGTCTAAATCGGAATGTTTTCATTCTGCTGAAAAGCAAACAAAATAAATTAAAACAAGGTGTACTTTTCCTATGCTAGTGAAAAAAAATAACCTTAGACTTTAAAGCAGTTGATTTCTTATTGACCCAAATTGAAATTGGTTGTTATTTTTCCCTTAAGGACAGAAGAGCTGAAGGATGCAGTCAATTTAATTTGCATTGGGTCAAGATGAGACAGCACCTGCACAATTTAATTTGAATAAGAATATTAATGATTCAAGACAAAGCATAGGGCAATTAAACAAGAAGGATTCAGAGAAGAAGACCAAAAACTGATTTGTTAAGATGCATTCTGTATTCCTGACCCTAATTCCTATATTATAATGCGGTGAAAACAGATCTGTGGATCTTAGAGCTAGGAAGGATGAAATGTTCTAACCATAAATTTATTCTTAGGTTGGAAAACCTCAGGGAACTGACAAATATACTGTTAAATAAGGCTTCATAAATATTCAGATTTTGGAATAAGATCTTACCTATGTAAATCTAACCCAGGAATATATGCATTGACTTTAAAAGTTTCTTGCTAGAAGAATATGGTGTTATCTCTGTCTGTCTATTTAAAAATATCCATCAATCATAAAAAACACCTTCTCATCCCTATGGGTGGTATATGCCTTTGTCACTCATGTCTTCTGCCAGAGACCAGGGAGTTTGTATCTTGGACACAATGTCGTTGGTCTTTGATTTATTGGCGTCACTCTCCTAATTTAAGAGTCACAACCCTGAGTATACTGGGACCACTTTGGCCTTTATGTTCCACAATCTTTCTAGTTCTTTTTTCAGGTCTTGTACTTCTCCAGCTTCTCGTACTTTTTCTTCCTGAGAAGAAGTCACTTGGCATCACTATATCTATCACCCTCACTGTCTTCTGGTCCTTATCTACTACCACGATGTTTGTCTCATGTGATAAAGCCCTGCTTCTACCACAATGTACCTGCCTGTCCACCTCTAACTGGAAGTCCCACATAGCCCTGTTATTCTCCGTGAACCTCTGTAGAATCTTCCTGGACTTGGGAGGGACTAGTCCCTTTGCAGAGGTTCCTGTACAGAATGCCAGATATTTGGTTGCACTGTTCAGCATATGGTCTTCCTGCTTGCATCTTACACTCTGGTGCTATTTTGGGGACTGGCTCTGAGGCCTTTCTCTGCAATCTGCACCTCAGGTCCTGTCTGGTGTGGTAAAACCCTGCTTCTATAGAAGTGTTGCTTATTGTCGAGACTTGTGTTGCTGTGACTCAACATGAAGCCACTTTAGCTGTAAGAAATAGGCAATTCTGTTTCTTATTCTTTGCGGTAATTCAGGTGGTTCTCTTAAACAAATTATTTTACAGGTGGTTTTTTGTATATAAATGTGGTTAACTTTTTGTGCAAATGCTGTGCTGAGCTAAACCAATTTTTATAATCTTTTGATACTAGTTTTGCTTGATACACATCTTATTGAAGATCTGGATTTTAATATAAAGGCACAAAAACTCTTGTGAGATGATTTAATGTTAAAGTACTGTGCATTTAAGATATCCTACATTAGACAAAGGAAAAAAATTAAACTATTTCTAATTTTTTTTCCTGGCATACAGAAAGAGCTGGCATAATTATATGGTGGAAAGATCCTTCTTGTCAACTTTCTTTGTTAATTAAAAACCATTTTGTTGATTCTTTATATAAAAATACAATGATACGCTTAATTCAAGGGAAGCTCCGGCTTTTGCAGCTGAGTTAATTGCTAGCCTATTGTAGCAGTTTCACTTGATCTCTGCTCACAGTCTCATGCCCCAACTTTGTTGACCTTTTTTAGATACACCAAAATGAAGACCGCCACCAACATTTATATTTTCAACCTTGCTCTAGCCGATGCCTTAGCAACAAGTACGCTGCCATTTCAAAGCGTGAATTATCTGCTGGGAACATGGCCATTCGGTACCACTATTTGCAAGATTGTAATATCCATAGATTACTATAACATGTTCACAAGTATTTTCACTCTCTGCACCATGAGTGTCGATCGCTACATAGCAGTTTGCCACCCGGTCAAGGCTTTGGATTTCCGCACCCCTCGAAATGCCAAGATTGTCAACGTGTGTAACTGGATTATTTCTTCAGCAATTGGCATTCCAGTGATGGTGATGGCAACCACCAAAGAGAGTAATGGTAAGTTAGAATTTCTTTTCTTGCCTTCAAATGGACACTGAATGTTTCTTTACCTGAACGCCCATAGCTGGGTCTGGGGCAGGTTTATGAGGAAACAAATTCCTAAGGTAGTAGTTCCAAAACAAATTGGGAAGAGCCATTGTGGCACAGTGGTTAGAATGAGGGATTTCAGGCTAATTCTGCTGACTGCCAGAGGTTCGATCCTCACTGGCTCGGAGTTGACTCAGCTTTCCATCCTTCTGAGGCAGTGGTGGGGTTCACATTTTTTTACTACCAGTTCTGTGGGCATGGCTTGGTAGGCGGGGCAGGATGGGGCTTGGAGGGGATGGCAGGGGAAAGATGCTGTAAAATCTCTATTCTCACTCCATTCCACAGGGGAAGGTTACTGCAAAATCTCCATTCCCTCCCCACCCCACTAACCTGCTTTCCAGCTCCATTTTCCTGGGCAGGGCAACAAAAGAAGACCCAGCCAATCAGCTGGGACTCAGGAGGCACAGAATAGATGGGGGAAGGGTCAGTCAGAGGTAGTATTTGCCAGTTCTCTGAACTACTCAAAATATCCACTACCAGTTCTCCAGCACTGGTCAGAACCTGCTGAATACCACCTCTGTAAAATGAGAACCCAGATTGTTGGGAGCAATTTAATGACTTTGTATGCCACTTAGAGGGGGCTGTAAAGTACAGTGAGGCAGTATATAAGTCTAAGTGCTATTGCTATTGCTAAATTAGAATCAGGAACTGTACCAGGACTGCAATTATGCTATTTATCATATTTTAAATAAAGAATTATTGTGCCTTTTGAAACTCGCTGTTTTCTAAATGTAAGCCTCTCTCTCTGTCTCTCTCTCTCTCTCTCTGTCTCTCTCTCTCTGTCTCTCTCTCTGTGTCTCCCTCTCTCTCTCCCTCTCTCTTTCTCCCTCCCTCCCTCCCTCCGTCCCTCCCTCCCCCCCTCTCTCTCTCCCTCCCTCTCTCTGATTTTATACTTTGCCCTACTAACAGGAAATATATTTCCAGAAATCCAACTGGTTCTTATTTCCAAAATTACCTGCCTTACGGGGCTTGACATTAATCCTGAAAGCCTGCTAAACTCTCCAGATCACTTTACACCTAATTAAGACAGAGTTACTTTAAGTTGTTTTCTCATGCTTCCTACCTTTCCTGGGCTGACGGGTTGCTTTTTTCAATTTTTGTGTTTTCTCCCTCCATCTTCCCAGAAAGGCATTCCTAGGCATCCCTTCAAACTGTCTATCAATTTAGGTTCAAGATTTATTTCAGAATGACCCTTCAACCTGAGACCAAGAAGTATAGTTTGAAAGGCCCGGATACTCTGCAGAAAGAAGGAAGGGAAGAGAACCAAGAGTTTCACGAATATGCAAAAATTTTAACATTACTTAAAATAGGCATTGGTTACTAGAAAAAGTCTCAGATTTGGGCATTTTCACTTGAAGAAATGCATTTCCATCTCTGCCTCCTCAATAAAACAATTGAGTTTAATGGAAATACTCCCAAGTGCTTAACTAAGTATCAGAATGTAACAGTGGAAAGGACTACTCAACCGTTGGGTGTAAATTCCATTGTGTTTGATGAGGCTTTACTTTGGACTAAGTGTATATAAGAATACTGTCTAAATGTCAGATATTTAAGAAATACTAATAGATAAACCGGACCATTTGTGCTTCTCTCAATTTATTCATTTATTAATAAAGCCATGCTATCTTGCATTAATGTGAGCAGAATTTTAAAATTAATATAACAAGTGTTTTAGACGGGGTGTGTGTGAAACCCTGTAGATAGATATGCATTTATTTATATGTTTATATAAATGTAGCCATATATAAATAACTATTCACATATGGAAATTTTTAAGTCCATTTTAAAGGAAGAAGTACAATGCAAAATTTGAAAAAAGCAACCATGTTTCACTCCAATCACGTGGCAACATTTAGACAATGCTGAGTGGTTTTTTAAAAAGCTAACCATCGTTTGGCCTGGTACTGTCTGAGTGGGAGACTATCAGGAAATAACACAATTATACATTACGCTGGGAAATAAAATCACACAAAACATTATAGAAGAATGTTTTGTAGAAGAGAAATGTTTTTTATTTTGATATCCAGGAAGTTTCCAAGAGTTAAAGAGTTAAAGAGAAGCTTCTATTTTAATTGTTTTTCTTTTAACAATATGACTTCAAACTAACTTTGCAAAAATCAGATTTTTCAAGCATCCTTAAAAAAGCTTCTGTCTACAGTTCTCCCTCAAATTACCCAATTACATCTCTCTCTCTCCCTCATTACATCGGACTGTCTCATTAGATAAGCCACCTGGGAAAGTCAAGGAAATCATCAAAACCGTAAAAAAGCAAAAGTTACAATATTTTGGACATTGTGGGAGTTCAATAACCAGTCATTTCAGTGTGCAAAGATGTCTGACTGCCCGAGCAGCATTTATTACCTTTTATAGGGTTTTTACAAGTAGACAAAGGCAACATAGATACAGCATTTGGATTGGTGAATCCCCTCAACCAATCCTTAAGAATAGTGGTGATGTTAGTAAGGTGAGATCATGGACAAGTCTGGGACTTTCCAGCCCAAGATAGTAGGGAGTGAGATCATGCAGAGGCCCCTGTATTAGCAGTTTGTTGCTTTCGCCATCTACAGGATCTCTATTGCTACTACAGGTCATGTGATGCTACACCCAGAAAATAAAAATAGGATAAAAATAGTTGATAAAAATAGGATCGCCAACATGATCACCAATGTCCGATGATGGATATGGCACAAGAAGAAGAAGAAGAGTCTCATTAGATCTGGCAAGAAAAAAGTGTTATGGCCAGGGACTTGCATTTGGTAGGTCCCAGAGAGATGGGTCTTCCCTGCCATGGCACCCTCCTTGTGAAACATTGTCCCCACCCGAAGCAAGGCTTAACTACTTTAAGAAATCCTTCAAAATCTGGTTATGTCCTAAGGAATTTGAGAACTGGAGACAATACTTGCTCTTTCCCTGGTTTGTAGATTTAATTTTTTTAAAACTGATATGCTTATTTAAACAATTACTTTTTATCTTGAAAGATGGCTGTTTTTATTTGTCTGCTGTTTTATTCAATTATTGAACGTCACCCAGAGTTGCTTTGTGTGAGATGGGTGGCCACGTAAATATGGTTAATCAATCAATAAAGAATAGATGTGTTTTTAGATTAATACAAACTGTTTGTGTTATCTTTTCTCCCAATGGTGGCGGTGACACTTTGTTTTGTTCACAAAACAAAGATTGCAAGTAGGTTTCATTTCAAGTTACGTAAAAGCAATGGTTTCTTATCACTTGTTCTTGGGAGGGGGTGGAGGGACAATAACAGTGAAAGAAATTTGCTTAAATTCATTTGTCTTCTTTTAATTTTCATAGGATCTATTGATTGCACGCTTAAGTTCTCGCATCCAGCCTGGTACTGGGAGAACCTACTGAAAATCTGTGTTTTCATCTTTGCCTTCATCATGCCCATCTTAATCATAACGGTCTGCTATGGATTGATGATTTTACGCCTGAAGAGTGTCCGAATGCTCTCTGGCTCCAAGGAAAAGGACAGAAATCTTCGGAGAATCACCAGGATGGTTCTTGTGGTTGTGGCCGTTTTCATTGTCTGCTGGACTCCGATCCACATTTATGTCATCATCAAAGCCTTGATCCATATTCCAGAAACTACTTTCCAAACCATCTCCTGGCACTTCTGTATTGCATTAGGATACACAAACAGTTGTCTCAATCCCATCCTTTACGCCTTCCTAGATGAAAACTTCAAAAGATGTTTCAGGGAATTCTGTATCCCGACAACTTCGACCATTGAACAGCAAAACTCCACCCGCATCCGTCAGCACACCCGTGAGCATGCCTCCAGTGCCCATACAATGGACAGGACTAACCAGCAGGTATGACTAGAAGTGGAGATGTCAACCTTGGAAACAAGAATTCCTCCTGGAGATGACATGAATTCTGAAGTCACGGTCTTGACTGAATTGTAGCTTCTGGAAGTTTTATAAAAATTCTTCCGGTTTATTTTTCCCTGGCTGAGGTGATACATGAAGATGGAAAGACTTATCCAGATGCACTAGGAAGGTTGTGCCAGTCCTACTATGATCCTGGGGAAGCTAGAGAACTCCTCAAGTTGCTTCTTGTATAGCCAGAGTCGGTCTGGGTATCATTGTGTTATATATTCAGTACGCTGAAAACAGAAGAGATGCTTTCATTGTCTTTGCTTACTGAATGCTTGCTACTCCAGCTTTCGAGAACTTTGTGTATTTAGAAACTTCTTATACTAAATCAGAGCATTGGGCTATGTGACCTATGTGAACTAGCAGCTGCTTCATAACCAGTTCTCCAATATTTAATAGTCCTGCAATTACTGGTAGTCCTCAACTTACAACAGTTCATTTAGTGACTGCTCAAAGTCACCATAAAAAGTTACTTGGGATCATTTTTTACAGTTGAAACCTTTATAATTGTGACTTTGTGGCATCCCCATGATCGCACGTCCAAAATTCAGACACTTGGCAACTGGCTCATACTTCTCACCATTGCTATGTCCCAGAGTTACTTGATCCCCTTTCGCAACCTTTTGACAAACAAAGTCAATGGGGAAGCCGGATTCATTTAACAACCGTGTCACTAGAGTGATTCACTTAACAACTGCGCCAAGAAAGGTCATAAAATGGGACAACACTCCCTTGACAAATGTCTCACTGAACAACAGAAATTCTGCTCTCAGTTGTGGTCATAAGTCAAGGACTACCTGTACTAGAGACTTCTTGCAAATATATAAAGGCAGTCCTTGGCCTTACGACCATAATCGGCACCAGAATTTCCATTGCTAAGCAAGGTAGTTGTTAAGTGAGTCATGTCCAATTTTATGAACTTTTCTTGCTATGGTTGTTAAGCAAATCATTGCAATTGTTAAGCAAATGTCATGGTTGTTAAGCTAATCCAGCTTCCTTTTTGATCATGGGAATGCTAGAACAGTTGTAAGGGTGAGTGATTGGATGAAAGTCACTTTTTTCAGTGCCATGGTAACTTTTAGTAGTCACTAAATGAATGGTTCTAAATCAAGGACTACTTTGTATAGGCAAGTTAGCATCACCACAACTGATACACTTACAGTACACTGTTTTTTTTGTTTTTTTATATTTTGTGACTATTACCTACCGCACAGGTGTCAAAGTTGTGGCGTCATGTTGCCATCACATGACATTTCATCTGTTAAAACATTTTATTAGATTATCAAAGTATAAAATACAAAAAAAAAAAAATAACATGGAAAAGTAAGAAAAAAGGAAGGCAAAAAGTGAGGATATAGTGTAATGGGAGAAAACAAGGAAAAAAGCACCAACATTCGACTGTCTTTGGCACAGTCAAAGGTAACAACAGTACAAATACAACTTTTTGCTTTTACAAACAGTAAAACCCGTAGGCCGCCAGTTTGACACCTCTGACCTACTGTATGGGATTGCTGGAATGTAATTTAGCTTGCCAATTAATTATAGTTAACATATATATCCAGGGGTGGGAGTCAAATTTTTTAACAACTGGTTCTGTGGGCATGGCTTAGTTGGTTGGCATGGTTTGGTGGTCATGTGACTGGGTGGATATGGCTTGGTGGTCATGTTATTGGCTGGGTGTGGCCAACTCAATATCACTCACATCGAGGCACGCATCTCCTCGCCTGGCCTCTCATGATTGTGGGGATGCTGCAACAGTCATAAGTGTGAAAAATGGTCATAAGTCACTTTTTTCAGTGCCATTGTAACTTTGAATGGTCACTCCACACAAGCAAAGTACCAGCAAAGGAAGGAAAAAAAACTCCAGAGAAGTTCCTGAGACAGAAAGTCTAGTCCTGCCAAGAATATAATAAGGGTTAATGGAGAGGCAGTTTCTGTAAGCAACACCAGAATGTTTCCTTCCTGCCTTCCTTACAGGATTAGGCCAGTAATTTCTTCTAACAACTGGTTCTCCAAACTGCTTAGAATGTTGACAACCGATTCTAGCGAATAGGTGCAGACTGGTAGAATCCCACCCCTGTATATATCCCAAAAGGAACATTCATTATGAGAAATCCACCTTGAGGAAATATTACTGGAGGTTTGTTGCCTCAAGTCAATCAAAAGGCTCAAATCAAGTGGCTCACTCTGTGAATAAAAGTGGGGTTGCTTCAGGTCCTCCTCAGGGATACATGTCTATGGAGATTCTCAGTCATCCAAGGCATGGTTGACCCAAAGGTTCTTGTTCAAAAGGCAACTGGATTTTATTGGTTTTTCCTTGAAGATGTTTCATTTCTCATCCAAGAAGCTTCTTCAGTTCAGATTTCTCACTTTTCTACTTCATCAAAGGAAGCAGGAATTGAGCCACATAAAATATTCACAGTGTAGAAATGAGGGGAATATAACCAAGGTGGAAATCAGAGATGGTATTCAGCAGGTTCTGGCCAGTTCTGGAGAACCGGTAGTGGAAATTTTGAGTAGTTCAGAGAACCAGCAAATACCACCTCTGCCTGGAGATTTTACAGTATCCTTCCCCTGCCATGCCCACCAAGCCACGTCCACAGAACTGGTAGAAATTTTTTTAAATCCCACCACTAGTGGAAATGATATGTTTTGATAACTAGGGAGGCAAGATAACCACAGTGATAGCTCACAAGCAATTTGGGTGGGTAGAAATAACTGAGTCCGAAATAATGGAGGCATCTCTATGCTTATTTTGATGGCAGATTTGAGTATCCAATCTTTCTTTCTGAGATTTGATCTGTGTTATCATTTGGACACCACAACAACTGTGATTTTTCTCTAAATTAAGTAGAAAACTTTTAATAGAAAAGAAAAGCTATAAACAATCTTCTCTCAGTTCTTCTGTTTTTCAGATGCATGTCTGAGGGGGAAAATTACCTTGGGCATAATAAATGGGCATATCTCCGCTCATGATCAAAAGAAGTAATAAAGGTAACATGTTTTAGAAAAAATATGCAGAATATTGTTCTAATTGTCTTTCCTATTCCAAAAATGGATATCTCTAGGCAAATCTGAACTTAATAATTGTTAAATTTGATAATTAAAATTATGATATCATAAATTATTCTTTAAGACCAGTAAATCCTTGGATTTTCCTCCTATTCTTTGGACCAACCAACATAATGGAAGTTTCAATTGTATATAATTTGCCAAGCAGATGGCAGCAACTTTTAAGCCATGCCTACTGTTGCAGTCTTATATATTTGCCTTTAAATTAGTCATTGTGTTGTAGGAAATTAGCACCCACCCCTCACCTTGAAAAATGAAATATACTGGGAAATATTAAAAAGGCAGAATATTTCCCCTAAAAAGAGAAATAGAAACTTCAGGGAGGCAGAAACTCAGCCCCACCACCTTTGCTAATGGGCCATTAAGGCCTAGGCCAGAGGCCTACATAATAAAGGCCTCTACCCATCTCACCACCTGGCCTGGAAAGATTGAATCAGCCAACACTCAGGTGAAGCCACGTGGTCCAGACAGCCTACAAAGTTAGTTAAGCCCCCACCCCTGGGAGTCTGACAGCCAATGGGATACATTTCTTGCACAGGAACAGGAAACACTAAGGTGGGGCCCAACAGAGGGTATATAAGGATCTCTCAACATCTTGGCCTCCCTTTTTCTCTTTTTCTTCACCTTGGAGCATGTGATCATACTTCTAAGCCATATGGTCCTGTCCACCATTAAACCATCTTTCCAAATAGCCTCCATGTTTCCAGTGTCTTTTTCCCCACTTCGAACTGAACCCAGAAGGATAATTATTTCAACAATTTTCTCTCTCTCTCTGGGTTTCTATTTCTCTTTTTCGCGGAAATATTCTGCCTTTTTAATATTTATCAGTACATTTCATTTTTCTAGGAGAAGGGTGGGTGCTAACTTCCTAATGCATCATCCCACATTATATTTTCATGCAGTTGAAGAAATAAGCGTAGCATATAAAATTAAAGGCAAATATCAATACACTACTACATTGTTATCTTCAGTTACTATTGTGTAGTGTTCAAAATATTCACACGTGCAATACTTGGACCCATATTTCAAATCATAATGACTTTTGAATGCAGTATGCCAATTATTAATAATAGTGTAGCTGTTGTTAGTATGTCTATAATTAATGTTTTAATGATATTTTCTGACATTATTCATATTCAATAGGTATAAGGTTCCCCCATAAGAAGAAATAACCAGACATAAATGTACTGTATATACATAATATAGTTCTATAAATTAACACATTGTTTTACTGATTACTTTCATATTTACTCTCTAGGCAAGAAATATCTCTTGCTACAAAGGTTACTCTCACAGATAAACTGAAAGGTGTTAAAAAGACTTGCTAAAATTCAAAGATGGCTTTTTGCAATTATTATTATTATTATTATTATTTTGGACGTTGGTTATTCCTATCACCTAACACTCTTTAAATCTACTGAAAGGCTCAGGCTTAAGTAACAACTCACAAAAACTGTCCCTTGTGAGTGTTTCTGCCATTAAATTTCTAACCAAGACTGTCAGGAAGGTGCTTTGTGGGTTTGATTGCTAAATGGTGCTGATCCTTTCCTTGCATCTTCTTAACAGAGAACGAGAAGAATCCATTAAAGCTGGTCTCTTTATTATACAAGAAAGATCCCCACAGAAAACAAACATCACAATATTTTGTTTTTTGTTTTACTTGAGAAACCCCGTTAGGAAAATGGAAATCAATGAGTGTAAAAAAACTATGTGCATCGCTGAAGTAGTTGTTCGTTCATTCGTGACAAAATAAGGTTTACAGAAGGGTATCTCCAGTTTTGAAGTCTTTGAAACAGTGTGCACTAGATCTCTTGCAATCCCTGGCTTCGGTGCGGGGATCAGATTGACTGATTGGAGCTGACCATTTACAGACCAGATGCCCTTCCTGATGCCTATGTGGAGTTCACAGCAGACAATTACTCTCCTAGAGAGAGAAATATCTGCCACTACCTGGGATCGAACTGACAGCCTCCTGATTGATCATGAGGCGAGAACTCCACCTCTAGGCCACCACACTGTTCACTAGATCTCTCTATTCTAACCTGTAGAAAAGCCTCTGGCAATAAACATTCTCAGAATGTGCAAAAATTTAGATTGGGTACATGCCAACGATCCTTCTATTAAAGAAGGAAGCTATTATATTCATGCAGATCTTCAGGAATAGACTGAATGAAAGCATAGCAAGGGCAGGGCCCAATTCACTTCTGAACTGATAGGGTGGCCTTGTTCTTGGTCTCTTCCTTCAAATATTGCCATTGTTGGGAGCTAGGGAGCATGCCTTTTCTGTGGCAGCCCCTTCCTCTTGAATTTTGACAAGCTATCCTCCTATCCTTCTCAAAAGCACTGGAGACCTGGCTTTTCCTCCCAAGGACTGTAATAGGATGAGCATCTTCAAAGCTTAGGAAAGCTGATGGTTTTCAATGACATTACTGGATTACTCAGCATGCTCAGCATATAAGGATTACGTTAAGGCAAGCACAGTAGCTTTTCACCCATGGCTCAAAGCAAAAAGAAATACAGGAACATGTTTTCTACCAATATGTTGACAGAAGCCATTTAAAACCTGCTGTATATTATCCCTTGTGTCTGTTAATATATGTTTGTTAAAGATTTCTCTCTGTTCAGTGTGGCTGGTTTTGAATGAATAGGATGTGAACTGGTAATATCATGTTTGAATAAGTGAAGAACTGCCAATACACAAGATGAGGATCTGCCTGACATCTTACAATGTCTCTGCTAGACAGTCCCAATTACTGCTGCTGATATTTATTACGGAGAACCTTGAAAAGTTTGGAAGTATAGTATTACCTTGATGGCAGAACTCTCTAGGTAAACACAAACCAATTTTCAAAGACTCTTCTTGCATCTCCAGACATATTTGGAATTCAAAGAGCTGTGCAGGAGAATTTGTTAGAAGAGAAATAAAAGTTTGAAACCATTGCTGGAGAGATCTCAAAGACTCTTGAACATGAGAGGTGCAGATGAGTAAGGAAAAGATGGCAAGAGTTTACAGCTTAACTTTAAGAATCAGAGCTGATTTTGAGTGGGATAACAAAGATTGATGATCTACTGCTAATTCTTTGGAAGCTGAGAAGCAAGTATTTTAATATAACGCTAGAGAGGTATTTTTAGTCTTGGAGCTGGCAATCTTCTTTCTGGAACAATCGGTTAGAGATTGCTATTTTAAACCAAGCCCAAACTCCATGCAATGCAAGCTAATTCCACTTCCATCTCACCCCATAAATAATGTGTGTCATGGAAAACAAATGTATGATAAAGACCTATCAACATATTAAGTGCAGTTGTGTATAGGCGTTTGAAACAAATCCCCTCAGGTATAAATAATTGTAAAGATTTTTTGTTGGTGAAAATATTCTTAGCATCTAATCCTTTGCGGGGTGAGGGGAGTACAAGCTAGCTGCAATGATAAAATAGGTCAGAGCTAACTCTGAGATATTGAAAAAAGACATTCATATGCTAAAAGTACAATCCACATCAACTGAAGATCACCCTTTCATAATAATTGAAGCTTCTATCTATATTGTCTGTGTTCCCTTCAACACCAAACACCTTTGTTACATGTGGAAAAATAGTGTGAACGAACCATCTTCTCCAGCCAGGTACAATTCCAAAATTACCAGAAGTATCAGATTATGTAAATATTCTTTTTCAGACAGATCATATGTGAACAATAGCTAGGTAGTAATTCACATTAATTTTGCATTTTGTATCAAAAGTGGCTAGTGATAGCCAGTTCTGTAAATACTATTGTCAATATCTGTACAATGCTAACATTTGGGCGATGAAATATATGACAGTACTTCATTTTTAAAGAAATATATTCATCCAATTTGATTTTATACCATGTATTTAAATAATAAATTTTCTGTTTCAAAATCTGCATATGTTGAGTAATAGAATAAGATTACATGTATATGTTATGACTCTTATAAAATAATGTCATTATGTATAAATGTGTGCAAAAATGTAAGTGTAATTGTATATGTAAAGTAGTGAAGCATTTCTACGTATACATTAAGAAAAAATATTGACGCAGCATGAAATTAAACAATTTGTTTCAAAAATAAAATATAGCTTTATGTATATAATATATACTGTATAATGCATACAATGTGTTATACAAAGTTTTCTACATCATTGCAAATGTTCTCATTTGTCTCTTTGTGATTGCCACTACAGTAATTAACTTACAAATGTATATTCAAGTCAAAATAAGAAGCTTTTGGAACAAGCAAGAGTAATAATCAAACAGATCATTTGTAGTTAAATAATATGTTATACTTGTTTAGTGTTTCTGCAATTAAATTGTCAAAATGCACATGGGAAACAAAAAAAGAGTATTTTTGTTCTGATTATAAAAAAAAACCTTACCCATTGCTCTCTTTTAAAAATGTCTAGCACTGCATTTTCACTGCTAGTTTGTGAAAGAAAAAGTTTGTAGGAAGAAAATGCACATCTTGAGTGAAAATGTGAGTTGAATAAAATCAGATCAAATTATAAAAACTTATGTATTTATGCATGGAGACTCTCTGTAATCATGCTCTTATCAGGTTCAACAATTGGCAAATCACTTCTCTGTTAATTTATCACTGGTGTAATTTATATCAGTCATACAGGTAGTCCTTTACTTACAAAAGTTCATTTAGTGACCATTTGAAGTTACAACGGCACTGAAAAAAAGTGAGCTACGAACATTTTTGACACTTATGTCCATTGCAGCTTCCCCATGGTCATGTGATCAAATCTCAGAAGCTTGGCAACTGACTCATATTTATTACATTGTACTGTCCTGGGATGATGTGAACATATTTTGCAACCTTCTGACAAGCAAAATCAATCAGAAAGCCAGATTCATTTAACAACTGCATTACTAATTTAACAACTGGGGTATTCACTTAACAACGGTGGCAGGAAAGGTTGTAAAATGGGGCAAAATTCACTTAACAAATGTCTCACTTAGCAACAAAAAATTGGGGGATGGATTGTGGTCATAAGTCAAGGACTATTTGTATTTTCACCCTCACTGGCCATCTGGCCAGCATCTGAAAAGAGTTCACTCTACCCCAACCAATTGATGTGTTCCAATCCTTCCTTTTCAGAAGTTCCTTATTTAATCCATTTTCAATATTTGGATCTAATCTGCCTTCGAAGAAAGAACAGAAAGAAAAGCAAAATAACAAAGGATCAAATAACCATACCAGCAATTAGGAATGGATAAGAACAGCACACAAGTAGCTTTCTCTGAGGCTCATTTAAGATTTAGTAAGAACAATTTGAAGCAATCACATGACAACTGCAGCAGGTAACTTTGCCTTCAAACATGGACAGACAGTTCAAAGATTCTTACTCTACTCTTCCAAGAATTACCAATCTCCCCTGAGAAAACTGCCCAAAATGCCCTTGGAAAATTTGGAGAAAAGAAATTAGCAATGCAGTCTTCTATTCTTTCCACATTATTTGAAATATTGTAGATAAATTTCTCATAGCAGTCAGAAGAAAATTTTTGATGCTAAACATAGATTATTTCTATAGCTAAACTCATCCAATGCCTTTAATTTGTTTTGCAAGATTGCACAGTGTATTAAATCACAATGTGCATTTCTTCAATGCCAAATCTTCAAAGAATTTACCAAAGACTAAAATTAACCAATTGCAATAACATGTAATAGGAATGCTGCCACTAAGTTTTAAACTAATCTAGTTAAAGATACAAACCCAGCCACTAAATAGCCTAAGTAACTGAGAAAGGTGCTGGCTGGGGAATTCTGGGAATTGACATTCACACATCTTAAAGTTGCCAAGTCTGAAAAACATTAGTCTAGATAATGGTCTACCTGAGATGTGTGGCTGAAATGAAGCTTGCTAACAGAACATTTCTAAGTGCTAAACTACTAAGCTGTGAAATGCTTACAGTAGGTTTTGCAGGCTCAGTCAATAGATTATGACATGTTTTCAGCAGCTATCGATCAAGACACACACCCCAATTCCTGAGTTTTGGTAATCTCTCCATCAACCATATACTCATGTTTCATTTTTCTAGAGTCAGATGCAAATAGAATGGGAAAAATAGTCACTAAATTCCAAAACATCTGGAGATACCAGGTTCAAGATGTTTATATAGTATGGTACTTCTATGAAAAGTCAAGGAAGGCTACATTTCTTTGGATTTCTCTGTATGGTGAGCTGCTGAATTGAAGGAAGCTGTATTCTATCAAAATAAATTCATTCACAATTTGCCTTGATCCTAACCACTTAGAATGGATTTTTCCACATAGAAACATGTCAAAACAGGGATTCCCAAACACAATTACATTTTGTATCCTTTGATATCCTTTGGTGTATCACATTGGATTTGTCCTTCTATAGTTTTGATAGGTGTGGCTGCA
This sequence comes from Pseudonaja textilis, assembly GCF_049901715.1. Lineage (NCBI taxonomy): Eukaryota > Metazoa > Chordata > Lepidosauria > Squamata > Elapidae > Pseudonaja > Pseudonaja textilis. The sequence continues at coordinate 80,054,649 of NC_141990.1, read as the reverse complement.
TTTTTACTTTTTGGGGGAGGATTAGAATTTGAAAAGATAAAAAAGTAGAGAATTAAAATGTTCCCCCTAAGCTCTTCAAAATTGTCCAGTAAGGCACTGCTGGGGTTGATGGGGAGTTAATATCTGCAAGGGTTAAGGCACTCATTTTGCCTCGTAAATTCTAATTTTCAGAAATCAGAACATGCATGGGGTGCCTTTGGTGGTACATAACCAGCTGGTGGTTCCTATGGTCCCTGGGTCTCCCCTCCCCTCTACTCTACAAACAAGCAATTTTAGGGACATGTCTTTCTTTCTTTCTTTCTTTCTTTTGTAAATTTTATTTGAGTTTTCACAAAAAAAATACAAATAAAACATCTTTTTTGAAAGTAGCGTAATCCCAGGTTACATTTCTTCGTATAGACACAAATTCAATTTCATGCTCATTCTTATGTTCTATTCCATATCTTATTACTGTTTTACATTTTCTACATAGCTTCTCCCCTCTTTTAATTTTCTCAATTTTATTTTAATTATCTCATCTCAATTCAAATCATTATATTTATACTTTTTGTCTGTCCTGTTTCAATTATCTATTATCTTTTCTCATTAAACAAAATTTCTCCTGTAGTTACTGATTGGAGTATGACGCCTTTATATCTTTTAAGTTTATCCATTTAACTCTTATTTAGGCTTCAATATATACCCTAAAGTTATAACATTCAATATAATACATAACTTCCATTCGGATTCTGCTTGGTACATTCTTAAAATACACACTATATTCATTAAAAAAGAAAGATTATAAATATATGTAATTAAAACAACACATTCCATTCCAATTCAATTCTATCATTAATGTTAATAGTCACTAAAATCTTAACTTCTTTAACATTACTTTTCAATTAAATATCATACTTCTATGGGAACAGTTATAAGCTTTCCATAATTGATTCCCCCTCCCTCTTCACTTATATTTTAACATTAACTAATTAAAATGTTCCCGTCCCTTCCTAATTCAATTTTCTCATTTATTTTATTTCATTTGTTTTATTAACAAACATTTCACTAAATTACACTAACTATTTTATTCCTCATTTTAATCATACATTGTTTCCAATTTTCTAAAGTTTTTTCTATTACTAATATAACAATACAATCTTATGTACCTTTACAGAATCCCTTTTTCAGTTAAATTTTCACCCATTATCTCTAAATAGGCCCTGTTTCTCTATATCTTGTTTCAGTCCTTTGTAACTTCTTTTCCTTTCCTTCTTCCCTCTCTTCTTCTCTCTCTCCTTTTTACCTCCTTGTCTCTCTACCTCTATTTCTCTCTTCTGTATTCCCCTCTTCTGTTGCTTTCCAGTATTATACTTATTTTTCGAATTATTTTTCTTTTCTTTGGTTGTTTTTTTAAGTCTTAAATTCTCCATTCTCTTTCCCCCCTTTCCTTTTTCTTCCCCACATAGAATTACTTGTTCATTAAAGATGGCTTCTTCTTTGTCCCAGTCTTCTTGTTTTGGAGACTTTTCTTGTTGTTTCTCATAGTTCCAAATCTCCATTTCTAAGAATTGAAAAACGAAGCCAAAAGAACCCCTCCCTTCTTATTCATCTTCTTTGTACTTTTTAAGTTCCGTTTTCAATTCATCCAGAAGTAGTGCCATTGTATAAATTTTTAAACAACTACCCGATTAATTTTAGTCATTCAAATGCAATAACCAAGAATCCAAAGATCACCAAGTAATCCAAATACACGCAAGCTGTTTCTTTTTGCTTTTTTTCACTCTTCCTGGGGTTCTACTGTTTAGTTGCCAAGTTTCAGTTAAAATGTATCTTTTGTAAAATGTATCTGTCTTGTTGAAGTTTTACTGTAGATTCCTTTTAATTCCAGGCAGTCTCCTCCCTCTTTCCAGATCCTGCCCTTTTATTCTTTTTCTCTGCTTTCCTGTTTATAAAAAAAATTTTTAGTGTTCAGAAATCTTTATTATCCCTTTGACATTTTGTATTTATTTTCAGTTTAATTGCCTGTTAATGTCAAAGCGGATTTTTCCAATTTCTTATTTAAGTCTCTTACTTGTCAGTATAGGGAAAGGGAGAGAAGAAAAAAACCCCAAACCTTTCCCTTTTCACTTTCCTTCACTGCTTCAGGCTCTTCTTTGGGAACGATGTTATTTTTTTGTAAGTTTAAATTCCAGGATACCTTAGTTGTTGCTTTTGCAATTTAACCCAGTCAGCCAAAACTTTCACTTCTTATCTTCCTCCTGCACATTCTTTTCCAGTCAAGTTCTTCTTTGAGGTGGCCATTTCTGACCACCGCTGCAACTGCCTTCAGGAAAGGGAGTAATGGCCAGCTGAGGAGGAGAGATGTGGCTCTCCTCAACCCTGCTGGCAGTCTCCACCCTCTTCACCACCTCTACAGGGTGGCTTAGCCCCGAAACCAGCCAGCTCGGGGCGCTCCAACGGCGAGCCCAGACCGAAATCATGCACGATCACGGATTTTTGTCTGTCGCCGAAGAAGCTCAAACCGGAAGCTGAGACATGTCTTTCTGAGAATGGTAGGCAAAATGCATAGCTAGACAAAGCATCAGTCTGCTTACCCACCAGTTCCTTTGCTAATTTATGATTATGAAAAGAAAACAATGGAAGGGAAATGTTCATGACATTGCCTAAGCATGAAAAATTGTGATTTAACTGTTGCATGTACTGATGGATGTGAACTTATGGCTTTAAACAAAGGGTGGAATGATTTTGTACTGACGCAAAATCCAATGTTTTTTTTTCCTCTTCCCAATTGTTTCCAGCCAATTTTCTTTTATTTCTTGGAATGTTTTTTTCTTTTTCTTTTCTTTATAGTGGATACTGCTTTTTTTTAAGCAGAATGCCTTACAGCTAAATTTCTTTTCTTAAATACATATATCTCTTTCCTTTGGTATTTGATAATAGATAGATAGATAGATAGATAGATAGATAGATAGATAGATAGATAGATAGATGATAGAAAAGAGAGACTGCAAAATGTTTTCAGATTTAACTAAATTATGGTGTTAGCATCTTCAAGTGACTAAATAGTATTCAATTTTTTTTTTTAAAAATGAATACAGTAGGAAAAATAGAGTAATTGCCATTTGTAACCCCCTGAAATGCCACAAGGTTGCACTCATGTACCATATCAGTTTCATAGCACTTACATGCAGCAAAAGCTTACAATATATGTGGCTTAGTTTGAAAAAAATAAATTAGATTCTTTCCTTGAATAACCTGGAAAGGAGATGGAGGAAATGGTGATGTTGGGAAATACATTTTTTTTTCTTCTGAAAAAGAATCTGCCTGAGTATTTTTTTAAAGATGGGGATTTATTTTTTCTACCATAGATATTATTACATCATTCATCCAAAATGGTGATGAATTCAGGCTACATTGAAGTTATGATAAGAAAGAAAGAATTCCATATCTGTTAATCGTGTACTTTGGAGACTGTAATCCTATAACCCTACATAAGATTGACACGTGATCAATCTTTTAGCAAACCCTAGTTTCAAAGGAAGTATTTTAAGTGATTTTGTTTTAGGTAGATATTGGCTGCATTTGCACTTAAGAAGAAATTAAACTTATTGAGCCCATCATTTTCAGACTGGTATTCTGTTGGTTGCAGTCATCACTCACGATCAGGCCACATGTAACTGTTCTGATCATGGTCTCGTACTCAGTTTAAAATACTTTAACATTGCATTGCACATTTAATGTGCAAAGCAGCAGAAAAAGAAGCCATTGGTAACTTTTCTTCCAGAATATTGAGAGAATATTGGGCCCCAGGAAACAGGTCACCATTGGATACTGTTATATGCAAGGTGATGGATAAATCCCTCCCTACATGCTTAAATGTTCAAACCTGCAATTGTTCTGCACAAGCATTCCCTTAATTTTCAACTCAGCCACAAGGCTTAAATTGGCAATTGTGTGCCAGTAGTATACTTTCTGGGCAGCAGCAGGTGCTGCAACCAACAATCCTAACAATTCAACTCAACCCTTAGCATTCTGAATATGGTCATTAGGCTGACCAATACAGAACCCTTTTTTAAAAAAAAAATTACTAGTTTTCTTTCTCTGTCTTAGGGCAGGCTTATGTCACAATAATAGAAACCACAGAACCTTCTTCCTGTTGTTAGAAAGTTCAGCCATTCTGTAAAGTTGCTTTTCCTTGATTAGTGGCCATTTCATGATTTAACTACTTGTGCATGTGTAAAATTAGGTCTAATTTCAAATAGGGGACTGCGACCAGAAAAGGACATGCAAAATGCAAGCATAATGGTGTGAGCTGGGTGACCAATTGTGTGCATTTTTATAGGGATTCCCTGCAGGAAAAAGGGCAATATTGAAGTGCTAGGCTTTGTTTAGATGGACTGTTGACTTGCTTCTATTTCATCCAGCTAATAAATATACTAAAGATATATATACGCATGCAAATTTGGAAAGGTTTCAAATTTGAGAAGAACTGTCAAGATGCCTGTCATAGATACTGAGATTTAAGAGTCGTGGTGGTGTTAAAATGCAGTATTGCAGGCTAATTCTGCTGACTACCAGGAGTTCGAGTCTCACTGGCTCAAAGGTTGACTCAGTCTCCCATCCCTCCAAGGTTGGTAAAATGAGGTCCCAGATTGTTGGGGGAAATATGCTGACTCTTTAAACCACTTAGAGAGAGTTGTAAAAAGCACTGTAAAGCAGTATATAAGTCTATTGCTATTGCTATATCTAAGTAGTTTTCAGAGCAACAAATACAAACCTTGGCATGTATTTGTTGTCTCAAAGTCATTTTACTGATAAGTAGCAGCTATAAAAAAAATCTAGAAAACCTGCAGAAAACCTGCCATTGCTTATCTATGGACTGTTGTTGTTGTTTACTTCAAAATCTAATTTATACTACTTGACTTTCCTCACGATCTTCTATCCAAGGACAATTCAGGTCTGGTTTGGCTTAGCTTTTTGAGATCAATCACATATGGCTAAGTGAGACTGAAAAAATATCTACATTTTCACAAAAAAAAACAGAAGCAAAGCTTATATGTCTGTGTTTTGTATTTGTTTTCATTTACAGTTAGGTTTATGCTCCATAAAACATTGAGGAAAGGTGGACACATAACATTTTGCCCAATGAATTTATTTGCTCATAAAAACCAATTCAAACACAACTTCGCAGACATGATAAATGGATTTTTTTCATAAACTTGAAAATATTATGGCTGCAACTGTGTCCTTTGAGTAGATCATGAGAAGGCTACATAGAATACAAACACCAACCTTCTTTTATTTATTTCTTCTGTGACTAAAAACCATCCATCAGCAGGAGCAATTAAAGCATTGACAAGCTGTTGCAAAATAGTGCATTTTGTATAATTCTTCCCCTGGTGGTTTTTTTTCCAACCTGAAGTGTTCTGCTTCTCTCTCAACCAAATTTTAAATGGCCCAAGTCTTCTTGTGTACATATCCTACATTCAGAAAACTGACAAAACACGTTTTCTAAAATATTATTCTTATTGCAAAGTTGGCTGATTTTACAAAAGATCATCTCAATTCTCATCCATCAAAGAAATATTCTTCTTAGATTTGTAACAATAGTGGTATCATGATGTGATCATTAGAGGAGATTTTTCCTATCTTCATGAAATTTCAAAAAGGGAGGTCATGCTCTGGACAACAGACTCTGTGTTCCAGGGCCAGATTAATATCAATTGATGTTCTAAACCTGATAATAATAATAATAATACTCTAATAATACTTCTCCTCAATTTTTCCATTGATTAATTGACAAGACATAAGACCAGTAGTGGGATTCAATTATTTTTACTACTGGTTCTGTGGGCATGGCTTGGTAGGCATGTCAGGGGAAGGGTACCGTAAAATCTCCAGTCAGAGGTGGTATTTGCCGGTTCTCCGAACTACTCAAAATTTCCGCTACCGGTTCTCCAGAACTGGTCAGAACCTGCTGAATACTGCCTCTGATTAAGACTTAGTAAGTGTTGAAAACTAAAGCTGAGTGTGGCAGTGAAAGAATTAAAGACATGATCACTAGGGGAAAAAACCTCTATGCCCCCCTTCCTTGGTACCCTGAGCATATGCTTATTTTTCTTGTTGGTTGTTGGTTAATCCAGGGCTGCTCATAGAAAGTACCAGTACCTACAGAAGCAAAACCTGAAGATGTAGCAGTTTAAACAGAATGACTGAAGAGATCAGTGATAAAAAGTTCCTCAGATAGTATTTCCAGTCAATACTTTTTATCCAACAAAAGATGACTGTGGGGTCATTTCTGATTCTGTGTTGTCTCCTTCAGTTGTAGACATAGTGTCTGGTGGCTGATAGATATCTTGAATCAAAATGGAGTTTGTATTCTTCCACTCTCTATACTTTCTTGCTGTTAGCTTATGATCCTCCAGCAGCTGGTTTATCATGGCCAAGTCATGTTCTTTGCACTAGTCAACACAAGAAGAAAAAACAAGTTACTAGAAGTAAACATTGGGAAAGATAAATGACCCAAGTCTTCTTGTGTGCATATATCCAACATTCAGAAAACTGAAAAAACAAAAACAAAAAAATGGTCTGTCAGCTTTGGAAGCCATATTAGCACCAGATGCTTCCACACTGTCACATTCTTGAGCCTGGGAAAATGAGAGGGGGGATTTCTTGAAGTGTATGTGGTTAGACATAATAGCATTCTTCTTCTAAGTCAAGGTCATGTTATTTCTGCACCTGGTTGAAAGGACATCTCAAGTTGGGACTGATGATGATTGGAGCATGCGATGGGTGCAGGGGGTGAATTTGTAATTTTTTACTTATTGCAAGGAAACCGGAACTTTCAGATTTAGGATTTCCCAGATGTGCCAGTTTACTACTCTAATAAAAAGAACCTTGGAGAGGATGTCTGGAGTGGAGGTTTTCTGGAACACTGACACCGTCTCTCAAATGTCAAGTCCCCTGATCTTTCCACTACTTGTTTTCAAAGAAAAACTATTTCCCATAATTACTAATAAGTTCCCTTGTTTTTTAAAAAGTAATCATTTCATAATAGATAAAAATATTTTTAACTGTTGTTAAATATCCTACTGGTCATAATAGTTATATTTGCATTATATAAATAATAGACTGCATTACAAAGTAACTAAATAACTGGGTTTTTACGAAAAGCTAAGCTATAATCATACATGCATGCACATATTCACTAACCAGAACTAAAATTAACTACTTGCAGTCCATCAGCTGAATGCAACCATTGCTCTTTTCACTAGTCTAATTAAGCTGTTCATGTGAATACACCCAAAGTCTCTCTCCCAAATCCAAAATAGCTAGAAAGAACATCTCTCCTTCATCAATCTTTACCTTTAAGGTGCTATTCAGAGCTCGGATTTTATGAAGTTTCTCATTTACAGAAGGGTTTTTGCTCCTTTTGATAAAGGACTTTCTCAACTCTTTCTTAGTAGAAGGTCGCCGGTCCCCAATGGGAGATAAACTTGCTTGCTCTAAAGACTTGTACAGCTTCTCCATTTCATCCACAGAACACTTGGTACGATCTGCATGGGAGACAAAAGAGAGGATTCAGTGATAGAATGCAGGTGAGCTAGTTTTTTTTAAGAAAACCATGTTTGGTGAATGGGAGAGGGCATCTTCTGGTGGTCTGGAGGAAACTAGGGGAGGGAAGCAATTTATGAACTATTTTGACATTCTCATCCAGGAGTTGCTCTGTGGAGATACTGTATGAAGAATACTAAAAACAAGACTCAAGATTTCAGGTGCAATAGCCAAAAATGTACACGTATCAGAAATGATGCATTAATGATGGATGTCTCTATTCTAGCAACTTATGATTGAAATGTCTGGACTTTTATAGGAAACATTTTCTCCACCTAGCACTCTATAACTGTGCATATGATTGTACCAGGTCTATTATTTTATTTTTAATAGCAATGTTATAATACAATGGTGCACCTCAAACATTTGTAATTAAATACTCCCTAATATGTCTGTTTCATATATTTTATAGAATTATGCAAGTATAAACATGCCATAATTGTCCTTGGATAAAGGCTAAATTTAGGTTACTACTTTAGCCCAATGCTGAAGAAAATGCCCGGACTCTAGCAGAACAGCCTGTTATAATAGCCAATATGACCTGGATGACTGAGAATCTCGAAAGACTAATAGCCAATATGCTATTTTACTGTTTCGTTCTGACTGATCACCTCACTAAATGTGACTCAGTTTGTTGTAGGAAAAATCCAATGTAAGCTATAGTTAATTAAGCAAGAGCCAGTCAGGCAAATTTTATCTCCACGGCTTGAATGAGAATAGGTAGAAAAAAATGTAGAATTTCTCTGCATGGTGTTAATTTCAACTTTTGCTAAACATCTACCTAAGCTTAGCAGTTAAAGAACTGAGGAGGTAGTCATCTTTGGAACCTATACGATCCACTGTCTTTACTTGAAGTATACTAAGGTTTTTTTAGGTCTTATTCTCTGACACAATCAATCATCTTAACTTTTTTCAAAGATCTCTAGAATCCTCCATAAGGGAGTGGATGACATTGATAAATTAAAGCCTTATTTCTAAACTGGAATTCTTATAAAGATCTCACCAAAATCTAGTAAAATCAAGGTGACTCTGCTCTCTGTACTTTGGAATGCCACCTAGACATTCAAGCTGCCAATTCCCCACTGACAATGTGCAAAAGTATTAAAATAACATTATTCCAACAAGCTTTTAGCCAGGATTAAGGGTTTCTAGTGTCTATGATTTCTAGACTTTGAGTGACTTTGGATCAATTTAATTTATTTCCACGTTTTCCTTTAGGCCTTCAGTAAGTACCCTTATCACTAGGAAAATGTTTTGGCCACAATTATTATTATTTTTTTCAAATGAAAAAAATATGGATGATATCCCACTTGGATAGAAGAGCTTAAATTCTAGATATATCAAAGCACTACTCCCACCCTTCTGCATTTCAAAGGTACCTAGAAGCTTCTGTCTATCTCGCTTGAATCCATTCATTTCTGAAAATCAAGTCTTAGAATTGTTTAAAGCCATTGTCTCCCAAGTATACCTTCTAATGAGGCAATAAAATACAGAGAAAAATTATTGAACATAAAATGCATTGGACCTGACTCGCCTATAACAATTGTCTGCAAATGTCTCTAAATATCTCAGAAAAGAGAGTGTTACTGCTATCATAGATGAACAATACAACGTAAGTAAGGCCCATTCTGTTGTAGCTGTGTTTCTATAATTTCTTCTTTATTATTATTAGTTTTTATAGCCTCCTGTTAAAACCAAGCATATGCAACTCACATCAAATGAAAAGAAAAATGACAGCAACTAGCTGTTGCTTCTATCTGTTCTTTAGATTAGAAGTAAACCTCTGGATTAAAGATACATGTGCCAATCCTTGTGTATAGTTTTACAATCAAACATTGTACAACTGGGAATTCTGGATATTTTTTTACCATGTGCTCCTGCTTTGTTGTTGTTTTCTGCTTTTAATAAAGATAGCTAGTCAATCATGGCAGACTGATTTACTCTCTTTTTCTCTAGTCATTTATCCAGGTTTTTTTTCCACAGAGGCCACATACATGTTTGCATATATTAAAAAGCATGTATTTCCTTTCACAGAAGGAAATAATAGAAGCCACATAAATATTTGCATATATTGATTAAACATATGTATTTTAATTAAATTAAATACATGTATTTAATTAAAAAATTAAAAAGTGTGTATTTTAATACATGCAAACATTTGAATTTTAAGTTTAAAAATGGGCATTCAGTAGTGTGTGTGAAAACGGGCATTCAATAGCATGTGAAACTCCTGTGATACTAGTATTTGGTTTCCTGCTTCTTGAAAAGCTTTTAAAATCATTTCACACTTTTCATAAGAGGACATGCAAATGATTCTATTCAGTAAGAAACTAGCTAAAGTTTCCCAACAGAATAAGCATCTATCAGGATTCTGTTAACTCGTGTTCAAAAATGCAGTAAACCCTCCATTTAAATAGACAATTCAGAAGGCAGAAAAGGTATATCCATCATGAATGACTATTAAATCCCTGATGGATGTAAACTGTCTGTGCTGCAATTATTCACTATTTTGACTTGACCTCTAGAGAGAAAGTTTGTCTGTTATATTTGAAGTCTGCTAAACAATTTTTTTTTTAAATCAAGAATTTGGTATCTATAGAAAATATATTGCTATAGGAATTTCAATGAATTTGGCATCTTGTTAAGAATTGTTAAACCAATAGTAGAAATGCAGCTGTGTGGCAGAAGCAGCATCTGGATTGACTCAATCCAGTTTAATTATATAGACTGGAGTTATGAATACACATATGTGATTATTCTAAATAGAAAAAGAAATACATGCACACACACATACACACAATGAAAATTCCAATATATATCATCCCTAGGGAGTTGTATTAATATAGAACATCTAGGATTGCACATAAACAATAGTTTTCTTCCCATGACAATTTCTCATGACAGTTTTCTTCCAATTAAGACAGCCAGTCTGGGCAACCAAAGCAGTTTTAGTGCTTTATCTTGGTCTAAAATGAAAGTGAAATGGCCCTTGATCATTGGCTTCTTTTAAGTATATCTGTGCACATCCAACTACAGATGTCTTGGAAAAAATGACTAATCAAGATCTATTCCAATTTGGTTTCAGGCCTGAATAAAAGCCAGGTCCTCAAAATTCAAGGAGAGCGCTTTCTTTCCACATAATAGGTATAATTCTTTTCTTAACTCAGAAGCCAAAGGATTTAGATCTCGGCTGAATTGCAATATATGTGAAGGCTATTTTTTAAAATTATTGGAAAAACAATACAGCTACCTGGATTTTGAAAGTACAAGAGTATTGGACTACATTTCATTAAAGTTCAGACAATTTTATAGGGTGCCTGCCTGCTTCCAACGGCGGGGGGCGGGGCGAATTCAGCTGCAATGACTCAGATATTAAATCACCTCCTGGGAAGCTTTGAACCACACTTTCTATCAAGCAAAATAATGTGCATTCTTGGAAATGTTTATTTTTATTACAGTATCTATCTTGTCTTCCTGCCTGCATAAGTAATTCAGATTCTTGCCAATGCTTTCTTTTTTTTTATTTGCCAGCTCTTTTGCTGGTAGTCCTCAACATATAGCTGCAATTGAGCCAGAAATTATATAGGTTGTGGGAGTTGTTAAGCAAGTGACTATGTGATCATACTCACTTTATGATCTTTTTACTGGTGGTCATTAAGTAAATGCAATGGTTGTTAAACAAACCCATTTTTTTCAATGGGAAGGTTTTTTGCCAGAAACCAACAAAAACTGCTGAACATCGTGATTGTGTAATAGCAATAGCAACAGCACTTCCACTTATATACCACCCCATGGTACCACGGTGCAATATGGGCCAATTGTTAAGTACCACACATGACTAAGTGGGTGGGCACAGTGGTGAGATTAAAAAAAAATTAGTACCAGTTCTGTGGGCGTGGCTTGGTGGGCGTGGTTAGATGAGCATGGCCATGTGACTGGGTAGGCGTGGCTTCTTTTTCTCATCCACCCCCCACCCAATTTTTTAGGCCTTTTGGGCCTCAGGGAAGCCTCCTGGCGAGGTGTTTTTGCTCCCAAAAGGCTCCCCTGGGGCTCAGGAAGGCAAAAAAATGGAGGGGGGCTGTGCCCCTCCCTCCATTTTTTGCCTTCCTGGGCCTAAGCAAGGAGAATCCCAGCACAGTTGATCGTATAAAAAGATAATTGTTGGGAGGGGAAAAAAAGAAATACCTTAAGGGGCAAGAGTCAGGCGGACAGGGTGAGCAAGCATTGGGTGGGTGGGGCAAGCGAGACTGGGAGACTGGGCAACCAGGTCAGGGCATGGCCAGCCAGAACTTACTACTGGTTCGGTGACCCACGCCATGAATACCACCGCCTGAATACCACCAGTGGGTGGGCATCTTTGGAACTCCAGAACTGGATCATAAGTACCTTGAGGGAGGAGGGGGGTCCATCATAATGTCAAATGGGTGACTGGTTGTTAAGCAAGGACTACTTGCTTAGCTTTAAATAAACTATCTTTTAGTTTCATAAGACAATTTTGATTTAAAAGATGGATTAAAAGCAAAAGTGGAGGAGCTACTTGAATAATGTATAGGGTTGCTTTTTTTTCCTTTTTTTTTTTACTCACCTTTACTTAGAGTTGCTGATGCTATTTTTCCAGGTACAGCTAAGTTATCATTGACCTTGCCTAATGAAGATTTGTCTTCATTCACTGTAATCGGATTGCTTTCCTTGGATCTGCTGGTACCGCTTTCCACGCTTTCATTACAGTCTGTCAACCTGCAATCAATGTCTGAAGAGTCACCAGAGGCAGCTGGAGGTTGATTGTCCACTTCGTCTTGAGCAGAAGAGCTGTCAATTAAGTCCAGCCATGACTGTCTCTCTGAATACAATAGGTTGCACAGCGAGGAAGAAGAGGAGCCTGGAGATTTCATCATGCTGCTTTCTGGGGAAGATAAGAACTGTGGTACTTCATTTAGAAGGTGTGGTGTTGAGGAAAGCTCTTGTTGGGCCTGGTTTCCAGAACAAATAAAATAAATAAATAAAAGATAAAGGCTTGTATTATTGTTATTGCCTGGAACTTAGGACTACTCTCATTTCATACTTCTAATATTATTAATTAATAAGTAATTAATTAATTATTAATATTATTAATATTAGCCTGTGATCTCAACTGGGCTAACCACCCCTTGCAGCAATTCTGAAACAGAAAACAGATGCAAACTGCAATATTAATCCTGAGGTAGGCTTAACACATTTTCAAAAACAAAGAAAAATAATACCCCATCGCTAGAAAATGGACAAAAATATCCAGCCTTGTGTACATGTATGGTGTGACTCTAAGCACTTTGATCCAGGAAATATACTTATTTACTTTAATATGCCCCTTGTTAAGTTTGGGGCCTACTCAAGAATTGGTTGGCTATCATTCTTTACGCTGTAGTTCACCCATCATTTTTACATAATATTTTTAGGTTTAGGGCCAGAGTTTCCACAGGAAGTGCTCTTCTCAAGGACAAGATGATTTTTTTATGGGTACAGGTAGTCCTTGATTTACAACAATTCCTTTAGTGACTGTTTGAACTTAGAACAGGATTGAAAAAAAGTGACTCCTAATCATTGTCCACGCGTATGATTGTTGCAACATCCCTGCAGTCATGTGATCAAAATTCAGCTGCTGTACAACTGGTTCATATTTATGACAGTTGCAGTGTCCTGGTGGGGATGACATGATCCCCACCTGTGACTTCTGACAAGCAAAGTCAAAGGGGAAGCCAGATTTACTTAATAACCATGTTACGGACTCAACAATTTCAGTGATTCACTTGACAAGAAAAATCGCAACATGGACAAAACCCTCTTAAGAAATGTTTCACTTAACGACAGAAATGTTGGGCTCAATTGTGGTTGTAAGTCGAGGACCACCTGTACATTTTTTTCCCATACAAAATCTATTCTGAAGGTTGGAGGATCTCTCAGAATCGCATAGGAAGGCTGCAACGAAAATGACAAAAACAGGGAACAATAGACAGGGACCCTCACTCTGTCAAGGACCTTGGAGTTCTCATCTCTGATGATCTAAATGCTACAGCCCACTGTAACAACATTAGGCATTAAGGCATTAAGGCATTAAGACTTGTCAACCTAATTCTGTGATGCTTTTTCTCCAGTAATATTGTACTACTGACTAGGGCATACAAAACATTTGCTAGACCAATTCTTGAATACAGCTCATTTGTCTGGAATGCACACTGCATGTCGGACATTAATACAATCGAGAGAGTCCAGAAATATTTCACGAGAAGAGTCCTCCATTCCTCTACTTGCAACAGAATACTCTATGCCTTCAGACTTGAAATTTTAGGCTTAGAAAACTTAGAACTATGACTCCTTCAGTTTGACCTAAGTATAGTACATAAAATTATCTAGTTCAATGTCCTACCTGTCAATGACTACTTCAGCTTCAACCGCAGCAATACACAAGCACACAATAGGTACAAACTCAGGGTAAACTGCACAAAACTTGATTGCAGGAAATACGTCTTCAGCAGAATGGTCAATGCCTGGAATACTCTACTAACTCTATGGTTTCTTCCCCAAACACTTTAACCTCAGACTGTCTACTGTTGACCTCACCCATTCCTAAAAGGTCTGTAAGGGGTGTGCATAAGCACACCAATGTGCCTACCCTCCCTGTCTTAATGTTCCCCTTTATTCATATCTATTTATTATCAAATGCATGCTTGACAAAATAAATAAATAAAATAAATAGCCTATTCCTCTGGTAAGGAGGTTTTCAGAATTACAGACCTTTTTCACCATAAAATAGGAAAATGTGTTTAATTAAATTTATTTTTTTTCCTACCATGGACTTGCATAGGCAATGTGCATGTATGTGTGTATGGGTGCATATCTCTGCATGTGGGTGCACCATGTAATTGAACTGAGTTGGAGGCACATTGCCTATGCAAGTCCATGGAAAGGATTACCTTATCTTACTAAAAACAGAAGAAAACTATTAGGAGAAAATATTGGCATGCGCGTGGCCCTCTGTTCTAATAACATAATTCCTTATTTGATATTTGCAAACTTGACAAGTCTAAAACCTGTATGAGCCAGGCATCTTTCCTTTCCCCCAGCAAAAGGCCATTAATTCTATGTAAAATACCTCACTGGTGAATATTTAGAAGTAATTGTTGGGGATAACAGCTAGAAACTGGGCTGTCTGAATTACATGGAACCATAATTCAGGATAAACACTGAGGCAGTTTAAATCATTTTAATCCTCAATGCTTTCATAGAGTCTGTCGCAGATACATTACGTTTATTTTTACAAATTTTACCCTACATAGTCCAGAAGATGCTATTTTGAAAGGCTTATTCTCTAAACCAAGAATGTGAAATTTATCTGACTGCGGTTCTTTTGATAAGTTCTTACTAATGCTGGCTAAAATATTCTTTCCCCGGAACCTCTTTGTTCTATCACATATCCCAGTATTTCTCAACTTCAGCAATTTTAACATACATGGGCCACAAGTCAGCATACTTGCTGCGGAATTCTGGGGCTTGAGGTCCAAACAACTTAAAATTGTTGAGGCTGAGAAACTCATTATAGATGCTGATAGGCTTCCAGAAGAAGCACAACCCAAATATTTTACTATATTCCAGAGGTCTCCAATCTTGGCAACTTTAAGATTTGTGGACTTCAACACCCGAAGTCTACAAGTCTTAAAGTTGCTAAGTTTGGGGACCCCTGCTGTATTCCCTTGGTAGCTGGAGAATAGTACAAACTCTTGTTTCCTCTAGCCTCCTTCTTAGTTCCCATCATCTCTAATCTCCTCTTCAAATGAAGGTGCCATTTTTCTGTTCCTTTCCTGATGCTCTGAGGGATGGGCTACAGCATATCCCAGTCCCTAATGTGCCTGCTTGTTTGTTCTCTCTTTAAGTTTCAGCCCCCAAGTCAGCTCTCATTGGCTGACCTTGTTACTAAGCTCTGTTCCAGTTCATGAATATACTCTGACAATTCTTTGATAAATAAATCAAACTGTTGTAAGGGAAGAGAACCATGGTGTGCTTGTGTGATGAACCTTTCCTCGTGTGATGATTCTGGGAATTGAAGTCTGCAAGTCTTAAAGGTGCCAAGTTTGGGGACCCCTGCTGTATTCCCTTGGTAGCTGGAGAATAGTAGAAACTCTAGTTTCCTCTATCGTAGAAACTTTTCTCCTCAATTCCTTGCATCCCACTGTGCAAGGTTTTTTTTTTAAACCAACAGGGCAACCTTTGACCTTTGGTCAAAAATCCACCTTTGGTATGTGTAGTGCTTTGATTGTACCACCCTGGCCATCATCTTGAATTTGTTATGCATTTTGAAATTATAAACTGCCTGGAGAGGATTACATGACTGGTAGTTTAAAAGAAATGATACTTTAAAAGAAACAAACAAAAAAAATACCATAGCGAATCGCTTAACATTTCTTTCGTCACATGACTAGTTTTAAACAGTATAAACAATTCACAACTCTTTCTACGGATTGCTTGTCTTGGAGCTCTCTTTTAAAACGTACAGGGTGACATTTGGACAAGGCCATTTAGCAAATGGAAGCAAGTTAATTACTATAATTCATACCAAATTAGACAGCAGCAACTGATCTGAATATGGAGGGGGTGGTGTCTCTGCATTTATTTCTGGATCTTCATGCTCACTTTCACTATAGCATTCTGAAACAAGATTGCAACCATTAAAAATGTGGAAGACATTCTATTTTTAATGCCCTGTAAAATAATGCATATTTTCACGATCACTTTAATTGAAAGCAGAACACATTGATTTCTGACCCTATCGTTCAGAAAGGGTATTTTGAATGCAAACTTCTTTCCTGAAGAACAACTTTTGTTTTTTTCTACCCACTTTTAGAATAGAATAGAATAGAATAGAATAGAATAGAATAGAATAGAATAGAATAGAATAGAATAGAATAGAATAGATGTATAAAGCCTCTTGTAGCAAGAAATAACAAGAGAAGTAGCCAAATGTTCACAAAGGCAATGCAAAAGTCACTGTACAGGAGCAAATAAAATCCTTGTGTAAACTACCGTTTTAATCACCAGAAACATGGTGATTACATCTGTTAGAATGGAATGAGTTACCATATGTTCAGTCTATATTAGAATAGACTTTGGACTGAACAATACATAAGCCCTAGTAAATAGAAAAAAGGAAGGACTTTCTGCATTTACATCATTGGCAAAATCACAGTTTAGCCAGACTCAAATTACCAGTAAATCTATATTATACGATAATCTGATTCCATCCCACTTTTTCTTTACTCTTTCTACATTTGGATTTCTCTTTCAAATGATTTCTTTTGCAAGTCAGTGTGGTCACTTTTTAAAGTATCCAAGGATGCTATTTGTATAGTTCTACCTTTACTATGGGTTGCTGGATTAAACCTCCTCTTCTGCTTTTGTTTTTTTTTAAACAGATTATTAGTTGATGCTTTCTATTGGAAATATGAAAAAAACCCAAAGCTCTGGATATTTACGGATAGCCATGGAGGGGTCAGAAAAGTCAAGATAGTGGCTTTGATGACATCATTGAAGCCCTGCCCCTTTTTACATGTGTTCCTTGTGTCACCTGCTTCAAAACAATTAGGGCTGCAATCACACAATCATTGATACCATCCTGGATTTTTTTACACCCCATCCTGATTCACATGGGAAAAGAATAGGCCTTTTTAAAATATCACATATAGTGCAACAAAACTGATTAGCATCATCTAATCAAAGCCCAACCCTTAATTGCACCTACGTAATCAGGAACATCAAACAAGAAAGTCACTTGATTCCCTTCCTGGGTTGAGGTATTAGGTCTTTATAACTCTGCCTAACAACACACAGTAACCCAGAGACTGATTAATTTCTTCTCTGCCCAAAACTGTTCTCCTTTTGAAAATTACTGTTTGGATTTTATAGTAGCAAAAGCCATCCTGCAAGAAGAGGCTAAATTTTTCAGGCCATCAGTGATACTTACATCTATCAAGAACATGCCCAGAAATATGTCACTCATTTTCATCCTTTGTTTCAGATGAGACTCAACAGGGAAGTGAAATTTTGCTAGGCTTTGACAGTATTAGGATAAAACAAGCCTGTTAAAGTGACTGAACTTGCTAAACAGAGTAGCTGCTTAGTGTCTGCTGCTCTTTAGAACTACTGGTTCTACAGAACCAGGCCAAACCAGTAGCACCCTTGGTAACTGCTATATTCTTTGTTTTGGTACAAATAGAAATTGAGTCAGATGGCTTAAGAATGTACACTGAACCAAATCCTCTCATATCCCAGAACTAATCCTGTCCCTATCCTGCAAAATGTTAGAAGTTGTTCAATACTAAGGATTCATTTTGGTCTAATCAAATATTTAAACTCCCTATTGTTTTTTTTATAAACAGTAGTCTTCATATACAAAAGCACAGTGAGATTCCTTGTAAAAAGTTGACATCTGAACTTACCTTCTTCATTTTTTTTATTAGCCTGTTGCTCTAGGACTGCCACACCTAATTTATTTAGCCATCTGAAATTTAAAATGGAGATACATTTAAATAGAATGTCATATCAAGTCTGTCTTTAAAAAGTGTGAACTAATTAATATGTGTTCACGTAATTTACCAGAGTGTTTATTAAAGTAAACTAAATCAAACCTACCAAGCAAACATGATTCCTATTAAAGATCTTCACTCAAATGAAAATAATTGAAGATATTTATTTGCACTTCCACTGCTGTGTACAATTCAAATTTATTTATTATTTCTATAAAACATTTATACAGTTCCCTGACATGTTTCCTGAACTGAATGGAGAACTGAGAGGTGAAGTTTAACTTTCCCCATTTGCAATCTTCTTGAGTGCGTTTTACTTAGAAACTGTTGAGCCATAGCAAAGATGGAGTTGAATATGTTTGCACGGATCAGTGGATGAGAGAAAGAAAAAGAAGTAAGGTCCTTGCTGATTTTACATTCAGCCATGAAGATATGTGATCAGGAAAAAAGACAGACATCTTATGTTTGTTTTTTCCTGAGCTTTATTATTTTATTTTATCTTTGATAATTTTTTTTATCCTGCCTTGATTACTTTATAAGTAACTCCACACAGTGAATTTACATAATACTCCTTCCTCATCCTACTTTGGTCACAACAGCCCTGTGAGGTAAGTTGGACTGAGGGAGAAAGTTACTGGCCCAAAGTCACCCAGTTAGTTTTCAAGCCTAAAGGGGGACTAGAACTCACAGTTTCCTAGTTTGTAGGCCATCACCTTAACTAGTGCCATTGAACTGACACTTTAGACAACGGTCTACATAGAAATCATAATCAAAACAATACAATCAATCCACTGAAAGAAATTGAAGTTCCATATTTATTTTTACTTACATATTCATTTCATGTGCATTTTCTGCTGCAAAATAGAATGTCTTGATTTGTGGGTGTGTGATCTTCATCGCGCTTCCAAAACAAATTAAAATATATGGGAAAAAGTTAGACTTTCTAAAAGTTAGGCTGAATGAAAGAATCAGAAAGGTTTCAATACAATGAAATATCCCCAAAACCTAGTTTCATGAGGTATTCCAGAAGACTATCGTGGGGGGCAAAATATCCAGGTAATTCAAACAAGTTAAGAAGATCTTGCTCTCAAGATGACTTGAGCAATCTCAATCTCATATTTCATCTTAAATCCATACTGTGTCAAGAGCTGAAAACAGCCACTAACCTAGGAAAATCTTATGTATAAGTTTTAATTATTGTAATGAAATGCAAATTTTTTTGAAAATCTACTAGGCTGCAATATTGTGCACTCCTTTTTCCATTGCTTAACAATGTTCAATCCCAGCTTCTGCTTAATTTTTTTCATAATTCACAATAACTTCAAAATAATTTGTAATTTTCCCAAAGACCGAAATAAAAATGATAGACTTACTGTTTTTTCTTGCATTCTGTTGCTTGATCCACTGTGAAGTTGGGAAGGTTGAGGAAGCCTTCTGCTTTCTCTGCCTAACGGGGGGAGGGAACCACAAAATATTTATATATGCCCTGTTATTCATCAAAATTAGATATTGGAAATTAATTGAACTTCATATCATGGTTCACATTATGGAAAAGATATTTTAGCTTCTTGAACTAAATTGTAAACCATAGTATATTCTGAGGGATTTTCTCAGTAGTGTAAACAAATAGGGAATGAAATACGAGGGCTATCCACAAAATAGATTACGTTTTGCGATAGAAAAAAAACAAAGTGTAGGAAAAAAAATTTATTATATACACTTGAAAGTGACACTTAAATACTACTTTTCAACATATTCACCGAACAAATTGAGGCACTTATCATAGCAGTGAACATGCTTTGTAATTCCATTGTCATAAAATTCAGCCTCCTGGTGCAAGATCGGGGCTGTAGGGCAGATGAGGAAAAATCTCCCACTTGAAAGCATTCAGGACTTCTCGAGTGCGATTTGCTGTGTGTGGTCGAGCATTGTCATGCAAAAACAAATTTTTCGAGCTTAACTTTCCTCTACACTTGTTCTGAATTGCTTTTCTTACGAGGATGGAAATTTCAAACAGTTTATGGTTTTTTGCCAACAAAAACCTTATCACTGATCACACCTCACAACTCGCGGGATTTTCAATTGCAGCACACATTTCAAACGTTTGCTGTGAAATAACGGGCAACGATACGAACCTCCCACTCGCACGACTAGATTCAGACTGAGCAGCGCACCCACAGACCAAAGATGGCCGCGCTAGCCCCGCCCCTTCTTGCTACAGATGAAAACGTAATTTATTTTGTGGATAGCCCTCGTATATAGGGTCTTTGCTCCCTGCATTCTTATGCTCAAATGTTTACCAATTACTTAATTGGATAATATAGAATTTATATTCTCTCACTAGCTCATAGAATTCTAGACAGCTGTAAAATCGAAACTAACTGTGTACTCTAATAGAACTGCAGAAATTCAGATCAGTTCATGTGTAAACAAAACAAACAGACAAGCAAATACAGATAGTCCTCAATATACAACAGTCCATTCAGTGATTATTCATAGTTACAATGGCACTGAAAAAAGTGACTTTTGACCATTTTTCACAGTTACAACCTTTGCAGCTTCCCCGTAATCCTGTGATCAAAATTCAGATGCTTGGCAACTGGTTCATATTTATGACCAATGATTCACTTAACAACTGTGACAAGAAAGGTCGTAAAATGGGGCAAAACTCACTTAACAACAGAAATTTTGGGCTCACATGTGGTTGTAAGTCAAGGACTACCAGTATGACGTTACCATGGGTGTATATGAGCACATCATTCATTAGCTGATTTTTCTGAATGTAAGACAGTAGATACCATTTCCTATTAATAGAAAGCTGCTAAGTCATCCGCTTCTAAGATATTTCAAAAGGGGAAGTAAAGAAGAAGATTGGTGACTGATATATCATTGACCATGTATCGTTCTAGTGGAAGGTGCAGAAATAATTGTCATTCTCAAATTTTATATTAGAGTATGCTCTAATATAGAGTATACTGTAGAATATGCTATGAAATCCACACACACACCCCCAGGAGTAAAACTAGTGGATTTTTGTACTTGTGAAAACTGCATTTCTCACATATGGCACCAAGTAAGAAGCCTGCAAGGTTTTAGAAAGCTCCGTTCATTAATTTTTATTATGGAATGTGAGTGGAATGGAATGTGAGTCAGCTGCCCATTCCCTGGTCAAAAAAATTAGCAAATAAAAGATCAGAAAAACTGGTTCAGATATTAGTGAACTAAACCCTATTTAATACCTTTCGTGCAATCTGTTAAACTGTCCCTATTGTCAAGTAGGAAAGAGGGATAGATAGATATGGAACAAACCCTGGTAGAAATAGAAGAACATGAACAAGCACTTGTCATAATATACAATTTCATAAAAACCTTTTTTAATATCCCCACTTTCATGAGAATTATTAGCTAGAACCTAATATAATATGTAACCCCCTAAAGCACAATAGAATAGAATAGAATACAACACAACACAACACAACACAACACAATACAATACAATAACAGAGTTGGAAGGGAACTTGGAGGTCTTCTAGTCCAATCCCCTGCTTAGACAGGAATCCCTACACCACTTCAGACAAATGGTTATCCAATTTCTTCTTAAAAAATTCCAGTGTTGGAGCAGTTACTTGCTCTGGAGGCAACTTGTTCCACTGATTAATTGTTCTAACTGCCAGGAAATTTCTGCTTTAATTCTAAGTTGCTTCTCTCCTTGATTAGTTTCCACCCATTGCTTCTGGTCCTGTCCTCAGCTGCTTTGGAGAATAGCTTGACCTCTAAATCTTCTTTGTGGCAGCCCCTGAGATATTGGAACACTGCTATCATGTCACCCCTAGTCCTTTTTTTCATCAGACTAGACATACCCAGTTCCAGCAACTGTTCTTTATATGTTTTAGCCTCCAGTCCCCTAATCATCTTTGTTGCTCTTCTCTGCACTCTTTCTAGAATCTCAACATCTTTTTTACATCGTGGTGACCAAAACTGGATGCAGTATTCCAAGTGTGGCCTTACCAAGGCATTATAAAGTGTGGTATTAACACTTTGTGTGATCTTGGTTCTTGATTGAGAACTGCTGGACAGTTTTGGTAAACCATTTACTATAGTTACAAAGTAGATCCATCAGTAACAAAATTCTCTCCTTTTCTCTGTCAGGATTCTGGTAGTTACTCCAATTAAATCATGAGTCTCGAGCCAAACTTCTAAAACTTAATAGGAAATATTGGGTTTTAACATGCCGGCACAACCTGGGTGTAGCAGACTCTGAGACACATAATTCACTTTCACCCTTGATCCTGATTTCCACCCACCCACCCCTCTGGGTGTATCATAATTCATATTCTCCAATGAAACACGTCCATAGCCAAGTGTCATCAATTACGTTCTCTAGTTGGATTTTTGCACGGCAGAAACTTCAGTAACCTAGTTACAATCTCTGAAAAACTTTGCCTGGAATACACTTTCAATTCCAAACTGTCGCACTGCCCTTTCAAACCCCTTTCCCCTCTCCCTTTCTGTTGGCAACTATAAAACATCAATAGAAATGTTTTTTGAGTTGACAATCTAATTGTGACGTTTTCCCCAAGACAAAGAGTCTTGAAGGCCATGTATCCCTTGCATTGGCTTTGGTTACACAAACTGATTCACCAGCTCAGCTAAACATCTATCAGGTGCATGAAATAAACAGATAAATAAAAGTAATCCCTATTATTTTACATATTCTGAATCACTAACAATACTTTAGGGGGGATTCAGATTCACATCGGTGGGTTTTTAAAAAGAATTCCTAGTTCTCTGGGAAAGAATCTAACGCAAGTTAAGGCAGAAGGAAAGGGAAGAAGAGGATGACCAGCAGCAAGATGGATGGCCTCAGTTACAGCAATGATAAATGAACAGGATAAATCACCCTGGAGAAAGTCTATCCATGTAGTTGCTAGGATTCAAAAACAACTTGATACCAATAATCAATCAGTCAGTCACCGTGTCTGACTTTGCATGGTTCATTTCAGGATTTGCTAAAATCTAAAGTAGATCCCTATTTGCTACCAGCCACCGTGATTCAATGAGAATTGACCCTCACATAATTGGCAAATATATGTGGAAAGGGCAGAATGTAGGCTGAATTAATTTAAAAGCCTAACTAATATTTCTATTCTCTGGGATCTTACTGACAGACTAGGAGATACACTGCACCAATCTGCTGTTGCTAAGTTACATTTCCCCGAATCTCTGGGCGACAAAAGATATTGTTCTGAGACAATAGTCTTCTTCCTTCATTAAAAAAATATTACTTCCCATCCTGAAGAAGAATAAAGTGAGCATGGCAGGCCAGGCAATCAAAGGGTGAACAAGGTTTCTGCAACTAAGGTATCTGCCTCCACAAACAGATCAGTGCCTAAAATTTCCATTTACAACATTTGATTGTGAAATGAGGATAGGATTGCAGAGAATAGTGAAGGTTACAAATCACCATATTCCTAAAACCCCAGGAAATAATGGGTGCTAGGTTGCAATTACAATTTCTGCTTGCAGAAAAAGCTTTTGATCTTAAAAATTCTATTTCTATAGAGAGGCATAAAACAGCCTTGCAATGTTTATACCCAGTGCACTCTTGTTAACAGAAATCACCTGTTTATAGGGAAGCCCCAAGAAAAATAGATGCTAGCAAATGCTTTGGTTATACAAACTGATTCACCAGCTCAGCTAAACACCTATTAGGTGCATAAAATAAATCTGAAACCGAAAAGTTATATCTGGCCAAAATGGTTAGGATACAGTAGTCTTCCTCAACAAGAGAATTTGGGTTCAAGCTGTCTCCATCTCTGATAACCAAAAACAATGGAATTTAACTTCTCAACATGGCACTGGGTTCAAGAAAGCATTCCCATTATTGGAACTATCTTCTTTAGACGAAGACATTATGGGTGCATTAGAGCATTTCATCTCACAGTGGTACAAAGAAAATGAATGCTTGCACAGCAATTGTCTTTGCTTGGCAGTTAACTGTTTCCATGTGGAAGTGAAACCTGAATCATAAGTTCTGTTCTAGTACTAAAAATATTTTCTTTGCTCCTGAGGTCTGGGGTCTTCCACTGACAGGCATTCATGGAAAAACTTTTTCCTTCTCACAGTTAATGAATCTCTCTCCCTTGGGCATAAAAGATCATTCTAGAATTATGAGGTTATTTAATTTCAAGTCCTTATTTTACGCTGGGATTAGAGGGCCTGAGGTTAGCCACATGACCAAAGAAATCCATTGCTTTCCACCATGTGACTATTAGGTGGGAGAGACACATGTCTGCACATGTGACTGATGCCTTAAGTCTGTGATGGCGAACCTATGGCATGCGCCAGAGGTGGCATGCAGCGCCCTCTCTGATGGCACGCAAGCCGTCGACCCAGTTCATCTCTGATGCACATGCATGTGTGCCTCCTGCTGGCCAGCTGGCCTTTGGGTCTCTGCTGTGCATGCATGGGGACAGGGCACATGCAGGGAGCTGTACGTACATGTGTGTGGGCTGCAGGCGCATGGGCAAGGGCATGTAGGGGTTGCGCATGCATGTGTGGAGAAGGTGGGGCACAGGGGGCAAGGTGCATGCCTGGGGGGCAATGGTGATATTCAAAATTACTACCGGTTTTGTGCTTGGTGGGCGTGATGTGGCTTGGTAGATGTGGTGTGGCTTGGTGGGCATGGCTTGGTGGGCATGACAGGGGAAGGATACTGCAAAATCTCCATTCACTCCCCACCCTGCTAACCTGCTTTCCAGCTCTGTTCTCATGTGCAGGTTAACAAAAAAAGACTCAGCCGATCAGCTGGAACTCGGGAGGCAGAGAATAGATGGGGGCGGGGCCAGTCAGAGGTGCAATTTGCCGCTTCTCCGAACTACTCAAAATTTCTGCTACCGGTTCTCCAGAACTGGTCAGAACCTGCTAAACACCACCTCTGCTTCCAACTCTGTTATTCTATTTTATTCTAGTCAATGGGGAAGCCGTATTTACTTAACAACTGTTCTACTGACTTAACAACTACAGGGATTCACTTAACAGCTGTAGCAAATAAGGTCATAAAATAGTAAAATAGCAAAATGTCAGAACTGGCTGAATACCGCCTCTGCCGGGGAGTGTGGGAACGCATTGTATTTTGGGGGTTCAGGCATACGTGCATGCTTTGGCCACTCAGTCCAGAAAAGTTTAGCTATCACTGCCTTAAGTACTTGGAGTACCACATGTTTTCAACTTATAAGAGCATTTCTTATGTAAGATGAATAAACTTTTAGTTGCTCTTTATTCATCAAAAATCACTTGTGGAGTAGTAACCTAAAAAGAGCAAGACTTCTATTGATCAGCTATGATTTCTAGTTGCAGAGCCTTCATGATCAGATAAAATTCAATTATCAGAATCTCTCTTTCCTTCACTATTCAGTAAAGATTGCTGCTGGCTGCAGTTTTAGTCTGGTTATCCATGGTACCTCCTATGGAAAGTTCCAAACTTTCAGAGGCCAGATAGAAGACAGACTGGTGCTTAAAGGTTGCTAAGATGTTCAGAATGCCTCCAGTGTAGACTGTCAAAAAGAATCAACTCCAGACTTCTCTACAGGTAAGGGACAATATATAGGTCTTATTGTGGTGGCAGTTCTCTGGGGACTCAACAGACCACAGCCAAAACCTTATTTCCAGCCTTGTCCTTTATATATATATATAGTCATCACATTTCCTTTTAAGCTAAGCAATATAATGCAGAGTACAGGAAAGAGATAAATGTCTACAGAGATTCTCAGTTATCTAGTCATGGTTGTCCCAAAGGTGCTTTTTTTCAAGAGGCAATTGGACTTTCTGGGTTTTCTTTGAAGACATTTCACTTCTCATCCAAGAAGCTTCTTTAGCTCTGAAGAAGCTTCTTGGATGAGTAGCAAAACATCTTCAAAGAAAAAACAGAAAGTCCAGTGGCCTCTTGGGGAAGAAAAAGCATATTTGGGACAGGAAAGAGATAAGAAATAATAAAAGGGAGGGAGGAAAGAAATAGTTTACAAATTAATAATATTCATTATAATTCTCCACACTTTTCCTCTCTTCAGACAGTCCCTGTTCCTATCACATCTACGTATTGCTTCAGGCACTGCCTTTTGACCTTTAAATTCCTCACTTCTGTAAATTCATCAACTCCATCCAATTCCACTTTCCTCTCTTCTCAGTTCATTCCATTTTCTTCATGCATTTGCTTTTCAGTCCAGTCCATGTTCATTCTGTCTATAGAACAACTCACTGCAATGTATCTTTTTTATATACCTGTTAGTCATTTTATATTCAGTCTATATAATTCAGCACTCGTCCATCTTCTGTTTTCTTCATGGTTTACCACAGACACTACCCTCTCCATTCAGTTTACTCTTTATATTTCTTTTGACGTACCTAGCTCTCATGTTTTGTAACAAGCTGAGCAAAATCATGTTCTTATACACAGACATTTTCATTTGACGATAATAATTTCTCAGAACAGACTACATATATTATATATTATCCACCACCATTCTACTAACATTTGCCCATCCAAACATTTTCCCTTTAATTTTTACCTCTTTAATAAACAATCTGCTGCGGTACAAAAGTATATGTTTATATTTTATTTAAGTATAACATGCAATCATTCACCCCATTTTTCCTGTCAGCTACAAATATGTTTGCCTTTGATATATTCATTTTCAGATCCATATTTCTTTTTGCATCATACAACTTAATATTCACTGAAAATCTTTCAGGTTTTCAATCAACAACATGGTGTTACCTTCATACAAAAATGTACATTCATGTACTTTGCCAAAAAGTCTGTAATATCACCAAAACATCTTGATATGTTTATAGATCAATTCTTTAAACAACCAAGTGGTCATATTCTGTTTGATGTTGAATATACACATTCTGTTTATCCTCACTCGTGGTTTAGTTCCAGCATGTACCTCTCTTATCATATTCAGAAACCAATCTGCTATGCTATATTAGCACAAAATATTCTATACTTTCAGCCTATTAATTGTATCATATATTTAACAAATGGCCTGAGTTGTGAGGGATAGGGCAGTTTAGAAATACAGGTAATGAATAAATCATACAGTTTCTGTAACCAAATCGACAGCTGTATTATAAATTTCTGAAATTCATACATTTCTTCCCCACTATTAATGGCAATCATGGAACTATTCTGTTGCTTGCAAAATATTCTGGAGCCCTGTCTGATTACATGTGACTATGGGCCAGTCACTCTCTTTCCAAATCATCTCACAGGATTATTGTGGACAAAATAGGATTAGGAAGGAGTATCGTGTGTGCTGAATTATTTATAAAAAAGAATAATAAAGATGGGATAATAAATAAATAAATAAATTGAGAAAAAACATAGAGCAGATGGAGTTCTTCTTATCATTTTGGCTACATTACAATGAAAATACAAGAAAAGCCATGCTAGACTAAAACAAAGGCCTACCAGGTCCAGCCATGTCCAGCATTCTTTTCCCACAATGGTCTGGAAGATACCACTGGGAGTCATAAGGTGGAAATCAATATCATCCCATTAGTCACATGAGATGTGAAGAGTCTGTAGCTCTCTAAATATTGGTGAGCAGGACTTTCTCAAGAATTGGAACTCTCGGGAATTAGAAATGAAAAACATTCAGGAATTAGAAATGAAAGCAGAGTCTGCAGGGAATGGTAGTTCAGAAAGATGTGGATGGGGAGGACTATATGCTAGTGGTTGTACAGTGATTCCCAACATTTTCTTCACCATGGACCCCCTTTAAATACCTTTTGTGGCAACAGACCACCAAGATTTAACTCAAGATTTAAATCATAACATTTTTTCAAGTCTTTGTGGACACCTTTGATGACATCGTGGCCCCACAGGGTCTACAGACCACAGGTTGAGAATCACTGTGTTAGCATATAGCCATTGGAATAATAATCGTAGTTTGATGGTTGATGACATGATATGTCATGACAATGGTGACAAATCAAATCCCAAAGGATTATAAGGAACAAAACTATGGACAGAAAACAGCAAGATACTTTCAGAAGTGTTGATCGTTCATAAGACTTGCTATAGTCTGAATCTTAATAGCAAACCCTAAATATATTATAATACACTAATTCACTCTAGGTTTTCAATAGAAATAGCTGGTAAATGCATAGATAGATGATAGATAGATAGATAGATAGATAGATAGATAGATAGATAGATAGATAATGTTTTTGTAGATTTTCACAGGTACAGATATGTAGGTCTAGGTGTGTTCAGGTCTTTTCCTGTGTAAGATTAAGAGTATCTTGGCGACGTCTCGGTGAGGTCCCACTCGCCATCCTCAGGCTGGTGCTTTTGGCTTCGTTCCAGTGCAAGCAGTTTGCTTGCACTGGCATATATATATGTGTGTGTGTGTGTTTTCTTAAGTTTTCACAGGTACTTACATGTATAGTATTCAGCTTTGTTTGGGTATTTTCCCACAGTCATTATAGTTGTGCTTTTAAAGTTGTAGCAACGTTTCGGCAGAATCTCATCTGCCATCATCAGGCTTCTGTATTGTGTTCATCAGATACCCGAACAAAGCTGAATACCATATATATATTTTTTTTTTCTTAAGTTTTTGCAGGTATTTATATGTATGGTATTCAGCTTTGTTCGGGTATTTTCCCACGTCATTATAGTTGTGCTTTTAAATACAGAAGCCTGATGATGGCAGATGAGATTCTGCCGAAACGTTGCTACAACTTTAAAAGCACAACTATAATGACGTGGGAAAATACCCGAGCAAAGCTGAATACCATACATATATATTCTCCTATCCAAGAATAACACAGGAATCAACAAAATTGAGCAATCAGTAATGAAGACCATAATTTCATTTTTTAACAAACAAATCATGTTAATCAACGTTGCGTAGCTTTCTCCATGAATATCTTCAACTATTTTAGAATCAGGCTTAAAATAATTCTTGTTAATTTTGTCTATATAATGTTTTTCTATTCTTCTTTTCAGTAAAATTTCAGAGGCACTGGTGAACCAAAATCGAAACTATCTGTTTAACAACACAGTTAAAACAAAAAGCAAGAGGAAGCCAGTAATAAACCCTAATTCAGCTTTTCATATCTTCAAACCTAATCAGGACACACTTCTCTCCAAAATCTTGATGCACACTATCCATGCTATCATTTAATAGGATATCACTAAAATACTGTTATATACATAGATTTAAGAGTAGGATTCTCTTAGAACAAACTTCTTAATGAAGGAGAACTTCTAGCACTAAACCTCTAGGACTAAAGATGTTGTCTAGTCCGATAACAAAATCTCTTCAAGAAAATATCCAAGAGAGCACCAAGGACTCCACAGTTACCAAAGTTTACAGTGGATCAAAGAGATACTGATGTCAGATTTATTTTTTTAAAATATCAAACCAACAGTAGCATCTTGACTACTGGACTCCCAGAAGACAACAAGAACTGGTTCTGTATTCAAATTGGATTAGAATCCCAATATTTAAATTGATCCATAATTCTAGT
Organism: Pseudonaja textilis; assembly: GCF_049901715.1. Taxonomy (NCBI): domain Eukaryota; kingdom Metazoa; phylum Chordata; class Lepidosauria; order Squamata; family Elapidae; genus Pseudonaja; species Pseudonaja textilis. The sequence goes on along the minus strand of NC_141990.1, from coordinate 80,024,968 downwards.
ATCATCCTGGAGTCTCAAATGAATCATACTTTGGGGGAATAGTACTTTGTCCTGTTACCATAAGCACAGAAATTTAGTAACCCCCTAGTTTATTTTTTTTTAATGTTATGCCAGATTACCTTTATGAACACAGTATTAGTAAAAAAAAAAAAAATCCATATTCAAACACAAGTCCTACAATCTTCAAATAGGGCAGTGACTACAAATTATAGGTATTGTAACATGGAGACCACAAGAGTGGAAAAGACAGATAAAGACCAGTTGGCATAATAACAATAATAGAAACAGAAACTATTTATATTGTGCTTTGCTGACACTAATTTATCTGTGTAACTTTCTAAAAAATGAAGGACACATTCAAATTATTTAGAAAATGCCATCTTGGAACCATACTGCTGTAATGGAAAGGACATCTGTGAATTGTACATGGGTGTAAGAAAAGTAGGACATAAACACTTATATCCAATAAAGAGATTGCTTGGATTGTCGATCTATAAATTCACTTGCATCAAGCTAGTGAGAACAGTTAGGCAAAGAGAACACACACAGCTTTCATTTGTTGACTGATTCAATCACATTGATATTGCCGACCGTCCCACATAGTGATTTTGCACAATATTCAAAATAATAATCTAAATGTATATAAAAACATTAAAACAACTAATCTGAATGTTAAAAAACAAGGTGAAACCAATTTAAAAAAACAAAATAGCAGTAAAACCTCCCAAGATGATTTCCATTAATTGTCATACATAGCATCAAACAAGTTCCACTATCATGTTACACCCAACCCAGTTCCCAAACCATAGTTCAAGGCCTTCCAGAAGACCAGCAGGGTTGGTGCTAGCCTCATAGAGGGGTAGAGGGGAAGAATAGTCATTCTAACATACTCCAGTCATAACATTTTCCCTTTCCTACCTTACAAACTGGGTGAAAAAAGAATGTGGATAGGCTTGATTGCACACAAGTGGGAAATAAATATGTTCTCTTTTTACAAGCCCCAAACTTCCCTCATGAGATATGCTTTACTTAAATATTTTTCATCAAAAACAAACAATTATTCCTGTCAGAAAACAGTGTCTTTCCCACCATTGTTGAATTACCTCATATATGACACCAAAATGCACCAGATACAAACACACACAAACACACACACACCTACAATTTGAATTTTAGGCAGGATTTCATTGTAGGGAAGTAAGATTCTATTTTGATTTATCTATAGAAATGAAGAGATTGACATTCTTACCAGCTGATAGCTGTACCAGTATAAAGACGAAGCCTTCAGGACACACCAAAACTTTTTCCATTTGTTGCCAATAAAGCCTCCTTTTTCCTTTTTTTTATACAGCCAACCCTGACAATCAGCCAATCCAAGATCCTTACATGAGATCCTTCGGCGACTCATGCTGTGAAAACCTATGTAATTAGAAGTAAATATCACTTTTTGAAAAAAACAACAACAAGCAGAGTACTATATTTACTTTTAAATGCACACTGGGATTTTCAGGGTATGAACAGTCCACAAAGTTAAATTAGTGAAAGTGATGCTTTCAGGAAAAATCCCTCACAATGAAAATACATTTCCAATGAAAATCAGCTGCTAGTTTTTACTCTTAGAGATCTCTCCAGCAAGTATTAATAATATGGCTAAAATATCCTTCGAAGCTGATTTGCTCAAAATTATTTGTCACAGCTGATAAGACATTTGTCTTGTTTCACACACACACAAATGCAGATACACACACAGACACCATTATTGACATACCAAAGCAGTTTAGTCCAAATGAAGAGCATGTCATTGTTTTCCACTGTCAGTCAAACCCAAAACTGAACAGAGTACGAGACAGCAGCCGCCACCAGCACTATCACAAGCTAATTTGAAAAGCCCTCAGTTTCATAAACAAAAAGAGGAACAAAGCAGACTCAGTACCTTGATTTTTCTTCCTTGTCTTCTGACGCAAAGGGATCTGCAAGGCACGCAGAAAAGAAAGAAAAGAGGAAATTTCAATTGGTGTTGTAACATTTGCAGAAGACAGAAAAGGAGGAGGAGGAGGAAGAAGAAGAAGAGATGAAGGTAGAGCTTGCTATAGAATGCAATCTTTCAAACAGGCTCTCCACACAGCAAATGGGAAAGCCAGGAGCTGAAGCATAACATGCTCTAATTAAAATTGATTCATGTGGAGCTCCTAGAGAAAAAGTACTGCGCTTTTCTCTCTCTTTTTCAGTGTGGCTTCCTGTTTCACACCTGCAGCAAGCTAGTCTGTGTAAGGGTGGCTAGATACAGGAACACAAACCAAAAGCAACCATCTGAAAAATGAAGCTTTGCAGCTTTATATCGGTCCCTAATATTCAAGGGGTAAAAGAAAACACAGTGAAAACAAGGACTCGGTGGTATGTAAGGTATGAAAACCTGAACACCCCACATGGCATAACCACCACCTATCTTTGTATTACTCGGCAGCCATTCCCATGGCAGAGAATCAGGGGAAGGAGAGATTCAACCTATATTTTTATCACCAGTTCGTACCACAACACAGCCAAGGTAATCCTACTGAAATCGATGAGACATAAATGTGAAGGTTTATTTATTTTATTTATTCATTTATTCGTTTGTTTGTCAAACATGTACAAGATAACAAGTATAAGTGTGAACATAAACAAGAACAAAGGAAGTAAATACAGATAAATGGCGACAGTAAGACAGGGATGGTAGGCATGCTGGTGCGCTTATGCACACCCCCTTTAAGGACCTCTTAGGAATGGGGGAAGGGCCATGGTAGACAGTTTGAGGTTGAAGCTGTGAAGGGTTGAGTCTGTAACAACGGAGTTGGGTAGGGCGTTCCAGGCGTTGACCACTCTGTTGCTGAAGTCTTATCTTCTGCAATCGAGTTTGGAGCGGGTTCAACTGACAAACATCACACAGTGAATCCTTCCTTGAGGACTAGCAGTTAAACATATGAATCACCTCTAGTGGAAGTAGTGTGGTTACCGTGGTCATGTATTTGTAGATTTTGAACCGGAATGAAGTTTTACCCATTGGTGTGTCACATAGCTGGTCATTCACATATTTAATCAATGTAAGTATGCAAAGTTGTACGTTCTTTGTTCAACCCTGGCAATAAAGGGTGTTATGCTTCGCTTTAGTATCTCAATTCACCACACTTTGTCTTATTGAATTTTTAAATTTCTCCATAACATAACACATTTTACTTGTGATAGTTCACAACTATTTCTCCATAACATAACACATTTTAGTTGTGATATTTTTGTTCATTATATGCACTGTGGGTTATAACTTGGGAAAGAGCACAACTTGTCTCTGGGTTAAATTCCTAAAATTTCAATAATGTTGATTTAAAAAATCAAGGAAAAAGGCAAAATCGTCTTCACAAAGATAAAGGCTTCGAAAAGCATCACATAGCTATACTTGGGTTTGATATTCAGTGGTCTTCCATTAGGGCAAGAGATTCCTGGATTGTCTTGCAAGAATAACTTGCCTTCTTCCAAACCCATTGTCCCTTTTGAGATTCCTCTCACAACACCTATCCATACCCAAACCATTTCCCATTCTCATGTGTGTGCTATGCCAACTCTTACTTTACTACTGCCTGTAAATTCTTTTATATCCACAGAGCCCATTTCCCAACTGTGTCTCTTTAGTCTACAGCTGATATTTCATATTATAACATACATTCTTACCTGGAGCCTCATCCCCATAACTAAGCACCTCCCCACATTGAATTTGCCCTTTAAGCAAAATGCCACATGCCCATACTACAGCTTGCTAGAAATGTGGAGCTTCAAAGTTGAGTGGCAGATGTAGCCAAGATGCCCTTGATCACCTCAGCATGAACAGCTACTGTTCTTGATAAGGTCATGCCTTGCTATGGTGACATATATGCCTTAGTTGCATCTATATGCAATTGTTGGAATGTGCTCTGCCTTGGCCTTCCTTCGCATCTTTGGGAACTGGAATTCCCAAAGTGGAAAAAGTGGAAGTCAGGATCATACTACCTGATCCAGCAAGGGTCTATTAGATACTCTGTTTGTTTGTTTGTTTGTTTGTGGGCACTATTATTGATAATGAGATTTAAAGTCCAAAAAGATGAGGGCTGAAATAATCCTCCCTTCTGAAATATTAGCTTGACCACAGCTTAAGATCTGATGGTGAGGCCACAATTGGTATAATTAGTATGGAACAGAGAAGGGCCACTGGTCACACTTAAATTATGGAGTTTTCGTCTCAGACAGAACTGGCACTCAATCTGCTTATCTATCTGATTTTGCTGGCCTCAAGTACTAAAAATTTTCCTTGAGTCTTAAAATAGAAAGGCCAACATCAACACCTTCCAGACCACAACTAGCACATTTCATAAGTTAAAAGGCAGGTTTCGAGGCAGGTCTGCCTGAACTGAAGCTCAAGAGAAAGACTTCACTATTCATGCAGGTAAGTATGTTAAACTTGAATGCTTTGTTCTCACTAGCCGGACCCTAAGATCTGAGATCTTTCTTCATGGATGCCTACCTAGTAAGGCAAAAGGGGTGGCCACAGGGAAGAACTTGTTCAATAGTTATTCCTCCTTCCTCCACTATGCCATCTGTGAACTGAATCTTTTGGACACTTTTCTGATATCTGCTGAAGACCTTTTTAATCTAAAGGCAGTTGAAGAAAATTTATTAAGCATATCAACTATTATTTTTCCAGACGGATTTATTATTATTTTAACTACTGTTGTTATTACTGTTGTTTTTGTTTTACAGTTATTTGTTTTACTTTTTTTCTTTTCTTTTCAAAAATTGTACACTTTCAGGGAATTGTAATCAACCAAGAAATAAAAGCCGAGCAGACATGCAGAAACTCTCTGAAAGTGTAATCTTGTCTTGGAATCATAGCGTTAGAATGGAGGCAGGCAGGGGTGGGATTCTACCTGGTCAGACCAGTCCTATAGAACTGGTTGTTAAAATTCTGTGCAGTTCGGAGAACTGGCAAATCGCAGCACTGGCTCTCCCCTCCCCGCCCACTCACTCCTTAAACTGCCATGCACAACATCCAACTTGCCTGCATTGCGCCTTCGCCTAATTTTTGATAAGTTGCTATTTTTCCTTTTTTTTCCCCCAACCATCAGCTGTTCCAACTGCCAGCGGTGCCAGGAGATTTAGATTAGCTAGAAAGCAGGCAAATGTTGGATTTCTTGCTTTCTAGCTAATCTAAAAGCAGAGCTGAACCTTCCTTAGCACTGAAGCTTCTATTTTTCAGTACGGACTCAGGAAACAGATTGCAGATAGATAGATCTCTAAGAGAATCTGTGATTCTGTGAGCAACTCAATGTGCCTGCCTGCTTTGCCTGATTTTGGGTAAAAGTTGATCTTTTTAATAAAAAATTCAATATTTACATAAATATTTATAATATAAATATAAGCCACACCCAGCCAGTCTTGTGACCACCAAGCCACACCCACAATTAGGCCATGCCCACATACCTGTTGTTAAGAACTTTAAATTCCACCCCTGGAGGCAAGAGAATTATTTCTCCCAGGATGCGGGTATGGAGCTAATCCATGGCATTTCAAATGACTTCAGTCAAAATATTTGAGCAGTATTTTTGTCCTGGTGAGCAACATAGATGAGCAGTCTCATTGACAGGGCCAACATATTCCAATCCCTTTTGGATTTTGTGGGCATTTTAAGGGGCAAAATAGTTTAAAAAAATAAAGGATTCATTTTGCTCCTTAAAAACAGAAGGAGTTAGAGTTTTCAAGGGTGTCTTATATATCTTAGGTATCCATTTTGAATCTTAACCTCTTCAAAACATGGGAAGTTGAAAACACTTATGGAATGCTGGAGATTGCATAAGATCTATAAAGACAAAAGTTACTTTCATTTTACTGAATGGGAGGTTAGAAACTAATCTCAATCAAGGTAAATTAAAATGTTTCAGATGTGAATTGAACTGTCCCCTCCCTTAGGGAACTATCACATCATCTCTGTCTCAAAGACTGTGTCGAAAGCACAATGCTTTCTCATCATCATCCTGGCGATGAGTAAACAACACACTGCATTGTCACAGAAGCAACATGGATGTCAACAGAGAAGAAAATTGGTAACATCATAACCAGAAATTGTTCTTTCACCTAGTTTTAGTTGCCTCATGAAAATGTATTTGAATTTAGTCTGGATCTATGTGAATTCTTTTTCAAAAAATTATTTATAGACTGTTCAGGTCACAGTTTCGGGGATTTCTTAAAATCTACAACTTGAAATAAACAATTGAATGTACTTAACCTGAGGGAGATTGTTGTTACAGAAATTGTTAACGTATTAAAATAAAAGTGAATTGGCACTAAAAAGAGCATCCGATGTCAAACACACACAACACACACACACACACACACACACTTTGTTGATGCCAAATGTACTCTCTTTGGAAGATGCTCCAAAATTTGCAGAAATCGCTGAGATCCTTTTGTCCTTTTCACAGACAGAATAAAAAGATGACGTTCCCCTGATAATCTCAATGCACAGGGTTTATATGCAAGGAAGGACTCCTTTAGACATATGCCTCATCCATTGGTTGTTAAAGGCATACAAATAGACAGCTAATATGGCTCTTTCAGAAATAATATAACATGGATTCATCTAGATAGACCATCTAAGACATTGATATCAGTGCTGCACTAGTTGAAATTTCTAGGTCACTTCCAACAAGTAGAATGCTTTTCAATCCAATCTATAATGAATAATGATTATTACTGTAGCCAGACTATGTAACCTATAAATGACCCAGCAGATGGATTGATCCAAAGTTCAAACCAAATAGACTGTTATGTAAATCAGAAATGACAGAATACAGTGAAATTTGAAGACTTCTATGTTAGGGGCTTAAACAGAATTCCCATGACACTACTTTTTAAACTTGAACTTGCAGGTAATAGTGAAACTGTTAGGACAATTTAGTTATCTAAGCTCAGATACATAGAAGACAGCTTAGAGCAGTGGTCACCAACTGGTGGGCCGCAGCCCATTGGTGGGCCATGAGAAAATTTTGGTGGGCTGCAGAGAAATCTCACCCCCAGAGCATCCCCCCAAAGCAATTAATCCAGGCTGCACAGAAACACAAGGCTGTGCAGCCCACATGGCCCGCAGGAACCCTCCCTGCCCACTCACTCCTTACATGGCAAACTTGCCTGCTAAATTGCTATTTTTCCTTTTTCCGATTGTCATCTGTTCTGCTGTGTTGGGAGATTTAGATTAGCTAGGAAGCAGGAAATGGCTGGATTTCTTGCTTTCTAGCTATTCTTTAGATCTTTGGCTCTGCTTTTAAACACAGCCGAACCTTCCTTAGGACTGAAGGTTCTATTATTCAGTGCAGACTCATGGCAAGCAAATTTGAGAGACTAAGCTAGCCGATGGCAGATAGATAGATCACTGAATGATTCTGTGAGCAACTCAATCTTCCTGCCTGCTTTGCCTGATTTTGGGTAAAAGTTACTCTTTTTATAAAAAAATTCAATATTTATATAAATATTTATAATATTTACATCCAAGCCATGCCCAGCCAGTCACATGACCGCCAAGCCACAGCTACAAATTAGGCCATGCCCACAGAACCGGTTAGTGGTCCCTGGGATTTAAAATTATGAGTTTGGTGATCCCTGAGGCCCAAAAAGTTGGCGACCCCTGTCTTAGAGCACACAATAGTTACACACTGCATGTTCTTCTCCCACTCTTTGGGGAGGCAATGATAAAAGTAATGAAGGTGCTGATTACTTCCCTAAACTGAGGGGGGAAAGCTTAGGTTATGGTCTTCGTTCAGTTGGACTGATATCTGCTTCTCAGATACCTGGCCCCAAAGAGAATGTTCATGACTGTACAACACTTACTACATTATTACAGGTGTCAAGAGGGCATCTTCATTCAAAGCATTCTCCTCCGGAAATATTGAATTGCTAACTAGAGCATACAAAACTTTTGTTAGACCAATACTCAAATACAGCTCATCAGTCTGGAATTCGCATTGTATATCGGACATTAATGCAATTGAGCAAGTCCAGAAGTATTTCACAAGAAGAGTACTACACTCCTCTGTTTGTAACAGAATACCCTATATCACCAGGCTTGAAATTTTGGGCTTGGACAACCTTGAACTATGCCGCTTATGGTTGGACTTAAGCATAGTACACAAAATTATCTGCTACAATTTCCTACCAGTCAATGACTACTTCAGCTTCAACCGCAACAACACAAGAGCACACAACAGATACAAACTCAATGTTAACCGCTACAAACTTGATTGCAGAAAGTACGACTTCAGCAACAGAGTGGTCAATGCCTGGAATGCACTACCTGGCACTGTTGTTACATCCTCTAACCCCCACTCCTTTAACCTCAAACTATCCACCATTGACCTCACTCCATTCCTAAGGGGTCTGTAAGGGATGTGCATAAGTGCACCATCATGCCTACCATCCCTGTCCTATTGTCCTCATTTATTCGTACCTATTTCCTGTATTCTTACTCATGTTTCTACTTATACCTATTATCTTGTAAGCAATTGACATATCAAATAAATAAAATAAAAATCTGTTCCTGATTTCCTAATCAACGTATTTGTACAAATAAAGGCATTAGCTGAATCTTTGTCTTCATCCTTAGCCTTGCCAATTGAAATTAGTCTTGCAGAAAATATTATGTTCTGGATTAGGGGTCTGTGAAGCTTCAACATAGAAATTGCATTTGAAATTGATTCGGTCAAATCTCTGGATCAAAACAATCCTCTACAGTGAATTTGAAGTCAAAGAAAATTGTGAAATTGAATTAAATGCAATGAAGTTATTTCAACAACTTGCAAGCATTTGCCACATTTGTAAATTTCTTAAACAGATTCAGAAAATTGAAGCAGTTTGATTTTTTTTCTGAACATTTTTCCTGGAACTTATTAGTGATACTCTCTAAGTCAGAACAGCTATAAATAATTTCATTCCACACCACACTAAGACTTCAAGGACTGCAACCACTCTTTAAGAACATGGTGCTCATGACAATGTCTTCTTCATATCCCCTAAGCTTAGTCAACTGCTACTAATTGTCTGACCCATTGTGGAATGAGTATCTTTCATATTCCCTCAACAGAAACCTTACTACTTGCATGATTGTGGCACTTTAGCGGTGATGGAGATGATTATGTAAAGGGGACTGTCATCTGCCCATTTCCTGTTGAATAAGCTGGAGACTAGCATGTCTGGCATTCTATCAATCATACCGGGTGAATAGAAACTGACAAGCAGATCATGTGACAGAAAGGGAAAGTCTTACTCTATGAAGTCATCCCTTCCCAGATCATTGCACAGCCTCCCTGCAGGTAGCACAGGAGTTGAAGCTGGCTAAAGAGGGGAACTTTCCCTGTTAACCTGAAGCGTGCCCTGGAATATCTCCCTGGCTTCAGTCTGTGCTCTCTCCCCACACCACACCACAAGATTAGGGAGTGGGGTGACTCTAACTTTGTTAGCTAAATTTGTATGCCACTGTATCTTTTCAAATTCAAGGTAACTTACAACAGTACCATATATCATAATATGTCCTTGGTAAGAATAACCCTTTAAAAATAAACACTACAACAAAATCAATAAAATGACATTAATACAGAATCCAAGTGAAACATACCATTGGTGAACAATCATTCTAAAAGACCCTTTGGGAAAGTTTGGTCTTCACCAGTTTCCAAATACATAGAGCATGTCCTGCTTGGCAGCCCATAACAAACCCCATGGCCCACCATGTAAGCAACTGATACGCAGGAATGTGATGAGTTCACTCTATTCCATGGCTAAAGCATTGCAGAAGATCCACGCAGTTGGCAGGAGCAAGGGAGAGTACCAGAAGTGGTATTCAGCAGGTTCTGACCAGTTCTGGAGAACCAGTACTGGATATTTTGAGTAGTTCGCAGAACTGGCAAATACCACCTCTGACTGGAGATTTTACAGTATCTTTTCCCTGCCACGCCCAACAAGCCACACCCACAGAACTGGGAGTAAAAAAAAAAATTGAATCCCACCACTGGAGAGAACAAAGTGGCACTGACCTGTCAACATGCCTAAAATTGCTTCTGGCAGAACTCCATCCCACCAGGGATAGCAATTTGTGCTTCTTTTTTTTCCCACCTGGCAAATGAGAATGTTAATGGGAGGGAAAACTCAGCCACCAATCACTGCAACTTAAGTGGCCCTACGGTGAACTGCCAGGACAACACCATTGTAATTTTCACTGCCATCAAGTATAGACATAGTCATTATGAAACAGCAATTCAGCCATGAACCCGACTACATCAGCATTTCCAATTTTCCAGTAAACGGAGGAGCTGGTTAGACAGAATGGCAAAGGAGAGGCCCAGGAGCCCCTTTGTCAACCATTGGTGTCTTCTATTTCTGAAATTGGGTGGGGATTTTTAAGCCAATTGCTTAATACATAGCCAAATGCTATGTAATAATGCACAATATCCTATGCACCAGAGGGACTGCACACCCACATTTTTTGAGAGGAAAATACCTTAGAAAGGGAGAAATATTTCATAGTTTGTTGAGTTATGAAAACCAAGGAGATGATAATGGAATGGACCATCTAGAATTCTGATCAGAATAATTCTGTATTCCAACATCTTGTTCAGGCTTGTTGCTTTAAATTAAGCCTGGGAAAGAGACAAATCTAGACAATTATATAGCCCAATGCTTTTTTTTCCAAGTGGATTTGAGAAAACCCTTCCATGAAGCTTCTAATCTGCCTCATCTGTATTAGAAAAATGGTTTGTATACAGCCTTCTAATTTGTGCATTATTCTTTTCAGCAGTATAATACAGCAATGCACCTAGTTACCTGAAGAACAATCTACATTGTTTCACATTATTGAAAAGAAGACTGGTAGCCAAACTGACAATCTTAACCTCTAGGAGCCAGAAGAGCTGAAGATGCTTTTTGGGAGACAAACACTGAATTCAAGAAGGTGTCATTAGATTGCATCTTGTTTCAAAAAAGCAAATCAAGAAGTGACCAATGCAGCCATTTGGGAGTAGAAATCATCAGATGTTCATTCTTACCCATTTTTTCTGCAAAGATACTTATTACCTCAGGAAGAAAACTTCCCATTAACCATTCTCCCATAGATGTTGGCATGTTATCTCAGCGAACGGAGTAGGGTGTGTGTGTGTGTGTGTGTGTGTAGTGGCAAAATGGTAGTTGTGACTGTGAGAGTGAAGCTTTTTTGCATATGCATATATAATGAACATTAAAATGGGATGGGGCCTGAATCACATGGAGACAGCCACCATCTTGATTTTTTTTTTAACTTTGCTGCAGATCCTGCTGGTGTTTTTACAAGGAGAATGCGACCCATTATTAGGAAGGCAACAACTCTACCATGTCATTTTTCTGTATGTAATAAAACTACTGTATCTCTTTTGGCACTAAAAAGTGCCAAAGGCTGGGTTGCAAATATTCTCGCCATATGGTCAGATCCTGGAGTGTCATCCATGATGCATTGTTTACTAAGTACTGTATCTAAGTATCATCTGGCAGTGGCACTTTAGAAAGTGTTTTCATCTGAAAAAATAAATCAGATTTTTCACAATTTACAATGTTCCTGTCAAAGTCATTATCCCCTTTAGGTACCTGAAAGTTTACTGGATGCTTCAGTGGCCAAAAAGAACAGAGAAAAGGCTTTTATAACCCCACCAAATAACTTTCTCACTAAATGAATAATATTAATTTCTTTTCTCTCATTAACGTTAAAAATTATATACTCACAGTGGCTTTACCATCAGCTGCCATCCAAAGTATTGAAATAAACGGAGAAGCTGGAAAACAAAGAGGATAAGTATATTTTAGAAAGTAATAATGCTAGGAAAATGCTTGCCATTAGCATTTAATAGACATACTGGAGTGCTGCTAGTTACACTGTGCTGTATTCCATGCAACAGAATTCAAAGGAGCTCTCTAAATAGCAAACATACAGAAGAAATAGACTCAGTCCCTGAGGCCATGAGTTCAGGATTGAACCAAGGAACCAAAGATAAACAGGCCAAAAGGAAAGAAAGGGTTCCTTTCACACATAGCACTGAACTTGAATTCTTTAAATCATAGTTTGTTATGTTAGAAATTGCCTGGTTGATACACAGTGGATTAGCCCCAAGTGGGTTTGTATACATTGGCTAAAAATGAATAGCCCTCTCCACTTCCAGCAATTGACTATACAAGATGCGGCTTGGGGAAGCAGGATATGTAGGCTGAAACCCATGAGGAGAAAAGGACAAAGGATAAATAGTGAAGAAGAGGAAAAAGTTCTCCAGGGATTTACAATTATACCATCGGTGCAACTCCCTGATTGTTTAGACAAGAATCAAATATTTCATCAGACATTTTCCTCTCTTCTTCACCCAACACTGTGACTTAGAAGCCAAAGGCCCCAATTGCCAAGTAGGAAAGTCTTTGATGTGTGGGGCCATTGTTGCAGGAATATTTGTTCTGAGCATAATTTTCACTCAGTGGGCAATAACAACAAATGGAGTACATATCCACTGTGCTTAAAACAGGATCACAAGGCACACAATGGTGCACACTATGATGTTAGAAAGCTTGGGTGTATTTTTTTCATCTATAGCTCTACAAAGGCAGGCTCCAATTTCTACGGTTTAGAAATTAAATCTTTGATTGCCACCTTCACCCTCAATGAAGAAATGTCTTTATTTTAAATTTTGTGCCTCTCCAAATTGTCTCCAACTCTCCCATGGCACTGTTCTAACCAATGTCTTTTTCTAACAAATTAAACACAATTCAAAAGGAACAGAAACCTTGTAATGCTTTTACAAAATAATTAGCTGTAATAAGCACAAGCCTTGCCAAACTGTGTGAGACTTGCCAAAAGATAAGACGAGGAAATAATCTGCAAAATAAGAATCTTCAAATACAAACTCAGGATACTGGAATGTCCACGAGGCTGTAGTTTCAAAATGCCTTTGCCTTCTGCAAAGTACATTGTTTCACAACTGGCTTTATCTTTTTGAAAGAGGGGTCATTACCTTGCAGTCTTACTCCTGAGTCGCCCATGCTGTTGTAACTGCTCATTCCTATGCACAAGCCTGTGTGCACATGCACTTGGCACAGGCTCCTCGGAAACTTCCTCATCACTTCTGCCAGCCCCCACAATATCTGAAGGCAGCAGTCCAATCCCTAATGGTCCTGGCCCCTCATCTGAGTCCTTGCATTCCTCAGCCATCCACACCTGCTGCCAGCTAACCACAACAGGCACTGAAAGGAGGCATAACTGATGCAGGCATAATTATGTAGTGACACAACTCTAATACTTCAACCATCCATACAACTGGTTTTGGAACAATTCCCATTAGTAAAATATGATATTAAGGATTGAAGCACATTTTGACAAACCACAGAGCTTCAATTACTTAGAGATTCTTTGTAAAAATATTTTTCTCTGCCTTTTCAAAAATATTTGGCCTAAGGAACGGAAAGTTAACTTAACCAAAAATAAAATTACTTTATATATGGACAGACACACAGATGAATTTGAACAACACAGTTTCATAAGAACAACTTCGATGCATTATTTTTTATTTAAAAAACCACTGTGGCTAACAATAAATCAAAATATTTGTGTTATCATATTTAATTATAATGAATTAAAAATAATAGAGATGTTAAATTTGGCTATAAATGACTAACACAAAGTAAAAAAAAAACATTTTCAGTGCTGTATAAAAATTGGATCCCAAATATAAGCAGACAGATAGGAAACCCTTTCTTTGATATATACATTATAAGGAAGAATAAAAGTTAACCAGAAAAAGAGAAATAATGTTACAAACAATATTCTTATAATTTAAAACCTATAAGAAGCAGTGAAGAGAAAGGTGGACTATAGTGAAGTACTATTATTCCCATTACAACCAAGAGAGGGAAGTTATGAATGCCACCTACAAAATAGCAATAGCAGTAAGCACTTAGACTTATATACCACTTTGCAATGCTTTACAGCCCTCTCTAAGAGGTTTACAGAGTTAGCAAAATCTGTGTCATCATTTTATCAATCTCAGAAGGATGGAAGGCTGAGTCAATCTTCAGCAGGTGAGAATTGAACTGTTGGTAGTGAGCAGTGAATTAGCCTGCAATACTGCATTCTAACCAATGCACCACCACTACGGCTCTTATAGTTGTGTGTTTCTAGCATATCTGATGACATCTGGCTCTAAAGTTCTAAAGCTTCTTCCAATTTATTAGACACACTACTTTATGTTTATAATGGGATTAATGTAGGTCTGTTATCTTTGCCTGGAATTCTACAAAAGAATCTGAAAGAAGATTCACCAGACTCCATGGCAGCAGATGGAAATCATATTTACATTTTTTTTAACTGTGTAAAATAACCCAGCTTTGCTTAACCTCTAAAAACTCAGCTGTTGCAGAGAAACTTCTTCCTTCTCCAAGCCTTCCTGGAATGAGTGTGTGAATTTGCAATGTCATGAAGTCATATGAGAAAACCAGGAAATGCAGAGAAGACTTCCATCTACAAAAAGAGCCCATGCTTCCACCAGGGTTTTTAAAAGATTTAGAAAGATGAAAAGATCCCTAGTCTTTTGTTCAGTTTAGTAATTAAGTGAAACCCTCATAATGGGTTGTTTTCTTTTTTCCTGAAAAAAAGGAGGAAGGGAGACTGCACCTGGTCATTTCTGTTAGTATATATTCCTCTGTGGATCTGTTGTTACTTTAACCATTTAATCATGTCTGACTCTTGATGACTTTATAGGCAGCTGTTCTCCAGGCTACCCTTGTCAAGCACAGCTTCAATTGTTGGACGTTCAACTTTGTGTCAGATTTGATGTTATCAACCCAACGTGTTCTCTGCTTGCCTCGTCTTCTTGTTCTGCTAACCATCCCTAGCATTGTTGCCTTCTCCGATGAATTTGCACGCCTGACATGACCATACTAAATCAGACATAGCCTTATGGTTTTAGTTTCTAGCGATGTGTCTGGTGGATCTCTTTGGAGGAAAACAGCCAATTTTGCTTCCAGCAACACTCAGTGGATTGCTTATGACCCTATTAGATCAATGTCAGCTTTCAAGATCTTCTACTACTGCTTTGCATCTTTTGGCTGCCATAAGTAACGGGGGGAGGAGGGGGGATAATGTCTGGGAAGAGAGCTGGAGGTGTTACATTCTTGTGTTGTGTAAATGAGGAGTGGGAGGGAGTATAAATTCCTGCTTAAGTTTCTATTTCTCACTTAGCTTTCTTTTCTCTGCGCAGCTGCAAACCTTTATCAAAATATGCCAAGGTCAACGGACAGAGGCCTCATCACCACCCGAAGATGATCATATTCATGATCATATTCAGAACATTTCCATCACTTTGTATATGTGATTTGCGCGCCTTATTTCTCAGATTCAGAATCCTACTGATGCTACCACTTCATTTTCAGTAAAAGAATTCTTTTCTCTAATCTATGGAGTCTAAGTATTTCTTTCTTGAATTTTGAATGGAGCGCCGACTGACAATCACTGTCAGTCAGTAACTTTATGAAAACAAAGGCTCACATAATTTTAGGTGAGCCTGGCATGTATAATATGTCTTGGGAAAAGATAGCATTGTGCCACCTAGATGATTGGGATTACATAAACCCAGCTATCATAGCCAATGTCAGCTCAGATGTGGTATTCATCAGGTTCTGACCAGTTCCGGAGAACCGGTAGCAGACATTTTGAGTAGTTGGGAGAACCGGCAAATACTACTTCTGACTGGCCCCGCCCCCCATTGATTCTCTGCCATTGATCAGTCCCAGCTGATTGGCTGGGTCTTCATCTGTTGCCCTGCACAGGAGAATGGAGCTGGAAAGCAGGTCAGTGGGGTAGGGAGGGAATGGGATTTTGCAGTAACCTTCCCCCAGGAGTGGGGTGGGAACGGAGATTTTGCAGTATCCTTCCCCTGCCACTCCCACCAAGCCACACCCATAGAACCAGTAGTAAAAAAAAATTGAATCCCACCACTGTGTCAGCTGCTATGGCTATGTCAGTCCAGAGCAGACAGAATGCATCCATTTGCTTGCCCTGGCTTGAAATATTCCATTCCTATCATTCTCTAATTATCATCTGGAATGAAGGACAGTTCATATGCTTCCCTGTGCAACTTTGAGAAAATTCTCTGAACACTGCTCTTTGGCTATAACAGTAACTATTTTATAAAACAGTGCAGCATGATAAAAGATCCTTCAAACAGTAAGAAAGGTTTGAAACTGTCTGAATTTCCAATGCTTCCACACATTCAGACAGGGAAAATCTCCAGCTGCCCATCCTGACCGGACTAAAGCCATTGCTTCCTGAGTCATCTGAAAATATCCCCTTGCCAAATCTAAATACGAATTTTCAGGTAAGAACTGAAATGAGGACTTCACTATGTGAATAAGGGATGGGAAACCTATTGCTGTTTTGTTTTGTTAATATTGGTCTCTGCTCTTGTAAGAGTGGCTAGAAATTATTCTACCTTTCAAATTTATTGTTGTCTACCAATGTTAGATGGGTCAATCCAGAGGTGGTATTCAGCAGGTTCTGACCAGTTCTGGAGAACCGGTAGCAGAAATTTTGAGTTCAGAGAACCAGCAAATACTACCTCTGACTGTAGATTTTACAGTATCCTTCCCCTGCCATGCACACCAAGCCACACCCACAGAACCAGTAGTAAAAAAAATTGAATCCCACCACTGGGTCAATCTATTAGGGTTGGGGCTTAGTTTTAACCAGTAGGTAAAGATATTTATTCAGAGATTATTAGATCCAAATTAACTGACTCTCATTTCCCATCAAAGTATTTGTAATACAGGGGGAAATCTTGAAGGTATTTCTTAGTCATTTTGTTTGAATACTGCCTAAGATGATCCTAGGTAACATCATCCTGTCTCATCAATTGTTATTCAGGCCTTTTTTTTTTTTTTTGCTAAAAAGTCCACAGTTACTGTTTTGAATAACCTTTCCTAATAAACACCTTTTCATAAAAAGTAAATATTTTTAAATGTATTCATATTTACCTTTCATACACAGAGAGAGATAGGTTGAGTCAGCCTTCTATCCTTCCAAGGTCAGTAAAATGAGGACTTTGTAAGCCATCCAGAAAGTGCTATGAAGCAGTATGTAAGAATAAATGCTATTGCTATATATATTCTTTTGATCCTCGTTTCCAACTATATAACATTTGAACAGATTTGCAACTGGAGTGGAAAATAATGAATATTTGTATTGTCATTCATCGGTCCTGCAAATAATTCCATTTTGGCAGATGATGTTACTTCTAGGTCCAGAAGTCCATGTTGATTTTTATATACAGCAAAGCCGACAGGGTGATTGGGAAAATATTTGAATAGATGGCAGAAATGCAGTGTTATTATGACAAAAAGAGGAGTCAATTATCTGTGATAGGATTTATTGAATAGTGGTACATAGACCACTAAAGTGTAATTGATACCCAATTCCCCTGCTAACTTGAAAATAAAATAAAAGTTGATCTTTGGGCACAGATAAAGTTAAAAACTTCCAAAATTAGAAAAAGTTTTCTTGAATTGAAAGACTCCTTACCAGACCTGCATAAGAATCAGAGTCAATAGTAAAGAAAAAAACCAAATTGCTTACCTGAAGCAAAGTAAGATATGCTTTTGTTATTGCGTCTAAATGCTTGCTTCAGTGGTAAAAACCTGGGGGAGGGAGAGAAACAGGAGTGAAGGAAAAAGTAAGACTCATTGTGGAACAATCAGAAATAATAAACTGGAAAGAAAGTAACTTGTACAACATGCTACCTGTTAATTGCACAAATCAGCATCACAATGAAAGTGTGTTGCGCACATGCTGACGTTATACTTTGGC
Organism: Pseudonaja textilis; assembly: GCF_049901715.1. Taxonomy (NCBI): domain Eukaryota; kingdom Metazoa; phylum Chordata; class Lepidosauria; order Squamata; family Elapidae; genus Pseudonaja; species Pseudonaja textilis. Next base: position 80,007,060 of record NC_141990.1, on the reverse strand, counting down.
TAAATGAAGAGTTTGGGTTTGGGTTGTACCGATCAGATCACAGTGGTTTATTCTGTTCAATTGAAAATGAAATGTCTTCATTTGATATAATTTATCATCAACACAGTGAGAGGAATTTTCCATCAACCAGAAGAAAGATAATTACATAAGAAACTAGAGGTATGAACTCATATACTTAATACTGAATTAAAAATAAAAATGTGCATTGCCTTTAAAATTGATCTCATTTATTTCCTGGTTTATTTGTTCTTCTGTCTGGTAAAAAAAATAGTAAGGCCACTTTTTGCTATTTACTATGAGGCTGGCTTTCAACAATTGCTTAATTTTTAAATACTTTTTGTTCAGACACAATATGTGAAACTGAAAAGCACATATGAAATTGGTGTCTATTCATTACTTTAGTAGACAGTTTGCTGGTTTATATCCAAGAAGATAAGTAGGTGTGCTTCATGAATTGGAATAACTGTTAGGACCCCCTAATCTTTTTCTGTTTCTTGCAGAGTAATTAAGTAGTTATCAACTAAAAAGAAAAAGAAAAGAAAAAAGAAAAAAAGACTAAAAAATAGAAACTAGACAAAAGGCCATAACAAAAAAAAAAAAACCCATGCATAATTAGATATAAAATACTTATAAATATTAAGTATGTTTGCAATCTTAAGCAGAAGTGCAAAACATCAGTATTTATGTCTTGAAAAAAGAATATAGAGAGGAGCACTCTATAGCAGATTGCTTCATTAATATCAATAAAAATAAGACCAAATCTGACTAAAACAATGTTTAATTTTAAAATTCTTCAGAATTTTTTTGTGCTACATTTGTGTTGCATGATTTTTGCACCTCATCTTCTTTTCCACACTTTCAAATACCATTGTGGAAATGATGTACTTCAGTTTCATTGCGTTCTGAAATAATAAATCTGACGCATAACAAAAAAAACTGAATTAACCACTTGCACTGTACCATTGCATAGAACCAGAGGAAAATGAACACTAAAATCCTGTTAGAATTGATTAGCAAAAATTATTCTGTACTTTTAATTTTTTCCTCATTTCTTATTCCCTTATTTAAAATTTTAAATAAAATTGAGAATGCCCCAAAAGATAATATGGTCCAATTTGAAATTTCTCAAAGAAAACTAGAAAGATTGGAAACAGTACCACACACTTTTTATTTTTAGAATTAATTCCTGTAAATGTGCCAAAACATTTGAAACTTGTAATCAATTCTTCTGCAAAGTACATTAAGCAGAGCTAAATTTCCCATCAGGAGGCAAGCTTTCTCTGTCTCCCTCCCTTGAACTAGTCATATTTAACTTAGCAACTGGAGTAATCAAGGAATAGGAGTACCGGCAATGAAGACAAACATTGTTCCCAGTTTATCCAAACTTCTACAGGTAGTTTTATATAAAGTTTCGGGACAGTTGTTATGAGATGTCTTAGGATCTATGAAGAAACATATCAGGCTGCCTACCCCTTCTGAGTTCTGAATAATTTCACTCCTAGCTTGAATTGAAGAACACTGAAATGATGGGTATGAAACACCTCTGGTCAAGGCTAGAGATAAACAGTGTGGAAAAGCAACCCACAATTGAAGCAGAATTCAAGAGAGCTTGAGATGTGCCCTTTTGTGTGTAAATTTGTTTTTGTGCAATCTGACAGGTGAGGTCTGGTTTGCTGTTCTTGCTGTATTTCTATATTTATACTATGCATATTATAATAATGTATCACATTATAAAGCTAAGCAAAGTTTCTAATGCACAGTTGTTGAACCTTTTCCCAATCAGCCAAACATGTCACAAAACATAAGCTACAACTCCAGATAAATACAATTATAGTAGACAATCTTTCAAAAACACGAGTGCATGCACAGACAGAATTTTAAAAGCAAATTATCGATATTGCAAATTCTGACAACAAAGACTATACTCATTTGTACTTTGTTTTGATTGCAGTAATAAAACCTTTATTCTATACCTGAACTGTTCTGTTAGCATTTCTTCTACATTTCACTATGAAAGTTAAACACCATCTGAGTCCAATGAGCAGGATAAAAACCCAGAGGAAAAGATTTCTGTCCTTAGATTTCAATACATGCATTGAAGGCAGTAATTCAGAAATAAGCCCCTTTTCAAACAAGCTGACTTATTTAAATCTCTCTCCTTGAAATCAGTGGGAATGTAAAATGTTTAATTCTCTCCGGGCCATGCCCTATCTTCTCACTACTTATCTGCACTGCAAAACTGAAGGAAAAGAGGAAGTCACACTGATCTTTGAAAAAAGGAAAACAACAAAAGTGAGCAAATGCCTGTTCTCTATAATTAATTCCAAACAATTATTTTACAGTTGAAGTAAACACCAGAATGGCATTTGAGTTTTAAAAGGAGCAAATTGCACATACCGGAGAGCTAGGGGTTCTAAAGAATCTGCCAGAGGTCCCACCTTCTCCACTTTCTCAAAGGAGACAGGAAACTTTACTCATTTCTTTGAGTAAGAAATGTTCTGCAATGAAAGATTACACAAGAGGAAGCTGGAGGAAAAGTCTTGAGGAGGCAAACCAAAGGCAATAGTTTTGTTGGTATGACAACTGTAGAAAACCATTTGACCAACAGGCTTATTGCTCCAAATGAAGACATAGCATGGAGTTTTTCTCATTCAAAGTTGGATGAGCTCAGTTTATAAAACGAATGCAAGAAAAACTTGTGTAATTCATTTGTCGTTCATTTCAATGATACATTCATGGTACAAAATTAGGACAAAAAATAGCTTTTTTAAAGAAGATTGGCAGCCAGTTGTATTAATCAGTTATTTTTCTTAAGATTAGAACAGTCATCTTCTACTCCCTATTATTTATTTGTGAGGGAACATTTTAAAATTACCCAGAGAGGTTTTGTTGATATTTGTACAAAATATTTTGTACAAAGGAAATATAAAGGCATATTCTCCCTGGCAGAGCTGGGAGATCAAAAGCTCTCCAAATGTTACAGTGTTGGAGTTTTAGTCCAACAACTGGGTTTCCAGGAGTACAGGGCTTTGTGCCCTGGCAGTTCTTCTAAAGCATCAGTTCAGTTGCTATCTTGTTAAATGTCTGAGAGATCAATAATTTGCTGCCCTATCAAAGAGCGAAACTGTCAATTGTCTGTGGAAGCAAAGGACAAGCAAAGATCTTCATAATGTGCATTCAAAGTGCATTCTCATTTCTTACTTATGTGCCGTTTGTTTGAGCTCTTTTGTGTTAGCTCATGAAGGCAGGTTGGTTAAGATCACAATCCAACCCAAGAGTTTAATACTTGTTCTTCATTATGTGATTAAAGGAGGTTGCTGCTTACATTACTTCACTTAAATTAACAGAGATGGACATGTTGATATTATTCCCAAAGCTGCAGAAGAAGAACTTCAGATATGAACAAGCACAGCACTTCAGTATTATTCATTAAAGCACAAATGATGCCTTTCAGGATTCAAACATGAGCCAGAAAAAAAGAGTTGCAAATATTTGAAGTTCATTTCTATTTGAAACCTCTTAAGAAAACTACCGTTTATTTTCAGAGTCACAGAAGGTGTGACTCACTTCTAAATCTTTTTGTGCACTACAGAATTTATACTGCATTTAGAGTGTCTTCTTAACAATTGAGAAATGTGATTGTAACACTCTCCATAATACAACTAGGTATATTTTAAGGGGTTGTTTTTTGCTTGTTTTAACGACATTGCTTTTACAATGAACTCAAGGAAGAAGTGTCGTTATTTATCACTTCATTATACTTATGAGAAATTGCTACTGTGATTATCTAATCCTTTTTGGTACAAATTTAGCAGCTTAACTAATTCACTGCATGAAGGGTATAGTCTTAAGAAAAACAACTTGATAATCAGTTATTTACTGAAGAATTATTCCCAGAACCAAACAAACAAATTGCAGGCTCCCATACTAATTTAACTACATATCGGAAAAAACAACTAACAACTCCTTAATGTTGGAGCTGGCCAATACCTAGGAGCAACAGAAATTTTGGTTTCTCACCTGGGAATTTTTGATTTAGCCAATCATGGATGATCAGACATAAGTTATATATAGATGTAGATCAGGGGTCTTCAAGCTTGACAGCTTTAAGACTTTTGGACTTCAACTCCCAGAATTCCTCCTCCAGTCATGATAGCTCAGGAATTCTGGGAGTTGAAGTCCACAAGTCTTAAATTTGCCAAGTTTGAAGACCCTTGATATGATGTATATCTTATATATCCAGGAAGAGTTAATACGCTTTTCATGTTTTAAGTGATTTCAATTTCACATATCATCCAAAAGCAAAACAGTTGTTTAATTTAAGGTTAGCTAAATAAGTCAGCCTCAAAATTCATTGAGACATGCTAAAGTTGCAAAACCACATCATGGTTTATGGAGATATTTAATAGCTTTTCAGAAACTTAATTCTACATTTTATCCAGTTTCTAGTTTCAGAAAATGTGGCATATTTCAAGTAACAAGGCAAAAATTTCAGATCTGTTTATCCCCAAACTCATAAATCTAAAGCTAGAGGAAAGCAAACAAAGAAACGTTTCTGGAAATTGAAATGCTGAAAATCTGTCAATCAATCTCTCAATCACAGTTAGCTGAACACCTGAAAGATGCTTCATTAACCTGACCTGAACCAATAAAGAAGCCTTCATTTCAATGGGATCTCATGATTACCATGCAAGACCAAGAAAGAGATAGGTCTTCTTTGATGAGCTGACTACAGGTATACAATCAGGTGAGATCCAAAGCATTTCCCCACTTTGGATCCACATACTGCACAGTATGCAAGGGATACCTTGCTGGAGAAAGATCCATATTACTTTTTTTTTTCCTGTAGAATTATTGAAGCTTTTTTTCAATTCAAGTTTTTCCTATTTCCCTACTTTCTATTAAACCAAGAATGGGCAACATGTAGCAGTCCACACACAGTTTCTATTCACTTTAGCCAGTACAGGATAGTGACATATAGTGCTTTATATGCTAGCATATAACTGCAAACATATCACACTTTGGGTTTTAATGTAATATGCAACATGACCAGTAAACACTCACATTTACGAATTGATAAAAATGTTTTGTCTGTGTATTCCACAATAAGGTCTTTATGAGTCAGCTTTCCAGCATATCTGTTCCTTTTTTTTTTTTTCCAAAAATTACTCTCAGATTAAGCTCCATCCTGGTGGCTTCATGAAAACTTTCTTGTAGTATCCTTGTCAAGAATATGGAATTGATGTGTCATGGCTTCCTTCCAGAATGCTCTTTCAAATTCCCAGCTCAGCCTAAAGACTTAACATTTTCTGATGATTCCTTCATCAGGTATATATTGTTTAGATTAGCCTGGATTAACTGGGTACTACTAAAGATGGATGCTCCCAACATTTATATCTCTGATTGTGACATAGTTTTCCTCAGCTGCCTAAACTTATTATTATATATTTCATAAATATATATAAATAGTACAAATGTTCCCATTTCAAATAACTTTATTTAAGGAAACCAAAATCCTCGGTAAATCTTCAAATTTCTGATGTTCTCAGGTATACAAGCGCCAAACATTTGATTATGTTATATTATATACGTCATACAGTACATTTTTCAGCTGAAATCACAACTAGCATTTCTTTAGTTTTAAGACGTTTATAAACATCTTAAAACTGAACTTTTAAGTTAAAAATAACCTTTTAAAAAATTTTATTCACTTCTTACATTTATTGACTTCTCATCTTACCACAAAAGTAACTCAGGGTAGTTTATGATATTAAAAAGATAAAAAATTTTTTACAAAACCTATATACACAATTCTTATACACAATAGGAATTAAATTATTAAAAGGATAAATACACAACCCTAAATAAAATATGGAGAAGGAGGGAATAGGATGAGCAGGAGGGGAGGGGAGATCTGTTATTAGTTTGTCAACTAGTCCCAATGTGAAGATCTCCTCACCCCCACCCCATTGGAGCCCCAAGCCAGCTGGCAGAAACAGGTTTTTAAGCAATTGCAGAAGATCGGGAGGGTTGGAGCCAACCTCTTTCTGGAGAGAGGGGGAGATCTTCCAAAGGTTAGGAGCAATGGCAGAGAACCAGTTACAGGAACTGGGCATGGCTAGTCTCGTGAAGAGAAGGACCAGGGAAGACATGATAGCCAGACTTCCAATATTTGAGGGGCTGCCACAGAGAGGAAGGGGTCAAGCTATTTACTAAAGCGCCTGTAGGCCAGACAAGGAATAATGGATGGAAACTGAACAAGGAGAGATTTAACTAGAAACAAGGAGAAACTTTCTGACAGTGAGAATAATCAACCAACAGAACAGCTTGCCTTTGGAAGTTGTGGGAGAGCCATCACTTGAGACTTTGAAGAAGACATTGGACTCCCATCTGTCAGAAATGGTGTAGGGTCTCCTGCTTGGGCGGGGGTTAGACTAGATGACCTACAAGGTCCCTTCCAACTCTGATTATCTGTTATGTGTTAGAGAAGGCTCTTTTCCTGGACCCCACCTGCTGGAACACTGTGGCTGATGGGGCCATCAGCATGCCTCCCCAGCCAGCACGGGTGGGGTGGGGCAATCCCAGTGGGATGAGACCATTCCGCAAATATGGCTTTATTGTATCCATATAAAACTGACCCAGTTTATCTTGTTTCTCTAACAGGTCATCACTGGCAAGGGTTAAAAGTCCTAGAGAACTAAAGTGGATCTTTTACCTCTCCTGAGCAGACATATTCTCCAGCCCTCCTTCTGCTGACCGAAACTGCACAGCATAACATTCATTGTCTTTGTTGTTGAAAGGATAAAGATTGGCTTCTGCTTCAGCTAATCTGCTTGAATGGGCCATGGCACTCAGTTCACTTTCCCCTTGTAGCAATAGATTGTACTTGGGGCTGCCCTCCGATGGTGTCATAATAAGGAGGAAAATATGTGTTTAACACCAATAGAGCTAAGCATGATTTAAGCCTGCTTTACCAATAGGCTAGAGGGCAAGGTGAAGGCAATGTCATGGAGAACAGCAGGACAGAAGAAAAGTATGACCCATTGCCAAGCCATGTTTGTCGTGTGGTTAGATTTTCAAGAGGGAAAACTCCTCTCTGCTTCTGTTCTTAAACCCACACAATGTGGCTTAATGAATGACTCATCCGGCCCATTTGATCACAGAGAAACCTCCCCAGGTGGAATGATTCAGACAGCAGGTTGCCCTCTCTTCTGACTTCTTCTCCAGTTCACCAAGTCACCCCCACCTACCACTTGAATACCAATAGAAACTAAAGTCACCCACCAACTTTAAAAAGTTGCCTCTTCGGGCAATTCACATCATTCAAACGTGGGCAGTTTCAAACCTAAACAGATGGTTCTGTTTCACATTCACTTTTTCCGTCAGAAGTTTATTAATGGCTAAAATAGATGTAGACACTTAAGATCGCGGAACAAGTCTAATTTTTTCCCTCTCTCCTCCTAACTGTAGTCACAGAAGAGGCCTCTGGTTATGTAGTGAGGACCGAGCCAGTGATAAGTTTCATTAAAGATAAAGAGGAAATGTTCAATCCTCTCACCTGGGCAATTTTCCTAATGAGTTACCCATGCATCAATAAGCATGTTATAGGGAATTAATCCAAATGCTTGAATGTATTGTGATGCTAGAGATGCTTCACACATTACATAAAATATACTCAGCTAGTTGATGAATCAGTGCCTGTGTGAAGGCAGCACTTGAACTGGGTACTGTTAGCTTTAGTGAGGAAAAGCACAGTGATCTACTCTCATGGTTAAGTAGATTTCAAGTTCACGGTATCTATTTTTTTTTACATTTCATTCTCATTCTTCAAAAAAATTAAAGGAAACACAACTTTGTAAATGACCTTTTTTTATACTCAAATATTCAAGAAACGGCACTGTACACTTTAAATGCCTGAAAAACTTCCATTGGTTACAAGGTCATTTACAAAGTTGTGTTTCCTTTAATTTTTTTTTAAAGCAAGGCAACTTCTAGCTGCAGTATTCAGATATATTTCAAGATAGGACTTTATAGACTTTAAAATTTTCCAAATTTAATGTCGAAACCTTGTCTTTTTCACTGAAGTAAATACATTTCTATTTCTGCAAGTGGCTATTGGTTTAATATGTTGTACAAAATTTAAATGTTATGTGTGTTTGAAATTCCGCACGTACACTAAAGCAGGAGTCTCCAACCTTTCGGACCTCAGGGAGCACTAAATTCATAATTTTAAATCCTGCGGATCACTAATATGATCTGCCTAATGACTGGCTGGGTGGGTGTGGCAAGGTGGTCATGTGACTGGGTTGGTGTGGCCAACTCGATGTCACTCATGTAGAGGGGCGCCTTGCTGGCATCTACTTGCCCCTCCCCTCCCAGCTATTCCTTGCCTCCCTGCCCAGGCTCCTTATTGGACCTATGCATGAGAAAGAGTTGGCCAAACAGCTGGCTCAGTTCAAATTGGATCTAACCGAGAAGGTGGCTCAGCAGAAGCATCTCCCTGAGGACTACAAGTGTAGGCTTTCCAAGCAGAGGGAAGATCTGCAGTAGTGCAAGGCCAGATACCAGTGCCTGGAGGCTCAGTGGGCTGAGATGGTCAGCCAGTTCCAGGCCATAATGTAGTCCCACTGGAACAAGGCCCTCTGACTCTTTGCCACCAGTGGCACTTCCCTCCAGCCTTCATCCAAAGCCCCACACCAGGAGGCTAAAGCAAACCCCAAGTCGGAATTTCTGCTCCCCTCCAACCTTCACAAAAAGACCCCGAAGGGGGAAATTTCTTTGCAGCAATACAAATGTTCATTGCACGTAAATGTCCTTGGGGTGATAGTTTGAGGACCCCTGATTTAGTGCAATATAAAAAATGCAAATAATTTTTCTGCAAACCACCACAGAGCTAAAGATTTTCCATTTAAACCGGAATTTGTTCTCCTTGGAATAATATCAGAAAATTTTAAGAAGGAAATAATGTATCTAATAGTACATGTATTGACAGAGGCTAGAATGTTATATGCACAATACTGGAAAAATAAAATCATACCTCCAGAAACAGAAATAATAAGAAAAATTATGACGTGCAGAATCAGATAGGTTAACTTTCAAAATAAAAGACAAAGGAGAGTCTAAATATGACAAAACATGGAATAAATTTTATCAATGGTTATATAGCAGAAGACAAGGTCAAAATATTAATAGTTATGAATAGATCAATTAGTAATTAATATATTAAATAAGGACATTATAAATGATGAAGTAAAATGTATATATGTATAACAAGGATAAGTTGGATGTATTGTGTTGTATTCTCATAATTAAAATTTAAAAAAAAAATTTTTTTTAAGATTTTCTTTTCCAATTGTGAACTGGGCACTATGACTTTATATCACCTTTACCAGTGATGGGATTCAAATATTTTTGCCACTGGTTCGGTGGGTGTGGCTTGGTGGGCACGCTTTGTGCACATGCACACACTTTGCGTGCACGCATGCGCCAAAAGTGTACTTTGCGCAGGCACAGAGGCATTTGTGCAGGCGCAGAGGCATTCTAACTTGCCTCCTGTAAGCCTGCACAATCCCGGTCGCTTCAGCAGCTGCCGCTCGGCACTCTTCTGTGCCACGCAAAGCAGCTGCGCTTCAAATTCAGTGGATAAAGGTGAGCAGGAGAGCCCAGGCGGGTGGGCCCAACAGCAAAGCAGTGGAGAGAACCAGTTTGACCTCCGCTGCTCATCACTGCTACTGGCTCACCACAACCAGGCCGAACCAGTAGAATACCACCTTTATTATATTAAAGTTTTCAGAATAACTATAAACAGTTTCCTTTTTATTTTATTTTCATCTGTCAAATCCTGCATTAGTATTTATAATCATTCAGCTATTTTTTGAAAAGGCACGAATTTGATTTTAAGCACTTTATCTATATTTTATAGCCCTGAAAATATCAACAAAGGACCACAATTATTTGTTAATATCTGCCGGTTATTTGCATTCATGAGCTGTTATTAAAATAATAATTTCAGAAATTTAAGTACAAATAGTCTGCAACTTACAACTATTTAGTGACCATTCAAAGTTATAATGGCATTGCCAAAAGTGACTTATGGCCATTTTTCACAGTTTTGGTCTTTGAAGCCTCCCCATGATCATGTGATCAAAATTCAGATACTTAACATCTGGTTCATACTCAGGACCATTACTGTATTCCAAAGTCAAGCATTCCCTTTTGTGATCTTCTGACAAGCAAAGTCAATGGGCAAGACTTAACAACCCTGTTGTTTAACAATTGCAGTGATTGTTAACAATTGCAGTGATTCACTTAACAACTGTGGCAAGGAAGGTCGTAAAATTAACTTAACAAATGTCTCACTTAACAACAGAAATTTTTAGCTTAATTTTTGGTAGAAACTTGAGGCCTACCTGTACTGCTTTAGGTTCTTCCTATATTTTCCACAAGGTGGCAGTGTCTACTTTATGCAATCCAATAGCTTCCATGTTTAGCTAAGAGAGCTTACAATATTTCTCTGAATAGAAGCATTAAAGTGATGTAACCAGCTTCTGGCTCTTGTTTTCTACACATCACTTTGCTGCTTCTATTCAGAGAAATATTCTATGTCTAAATCTATAATTTCAATCCGGCATCAGACTGACCTTCTCTGGACTCAGACGCTAAGCAGATCCAGCTTGGTTGGTACTTGATTGGAAAATCACCAGGAATTGTCAGAGCTATAGGTTAATCTGGGAAGCAGAAAAGCATCTCAGAAGGCAATAGCAAAGTATTTCCATGCTAAAGAAAGACAAATCATTGATTTGATTTGATTTATATGGACCTATATATGAAGTTGTAAGGAAGGAGAAAAAGCGGATAACCAGGAACAAGATGGATGGATTCAGTTACAGTGGTGATGATCTTTGACAGACCTGAAGGATTAAATTTAGGGGCAATTCATTATCGAAAAAATCTATATGGTCACTAAGAGTCCACCTTGATTTAATGGCATATGATGAATCAATCATTCATAAAATCATCAAGAGCTGAAGACATCTTGAAGGAAACTTTACCTTTTGTGACACTGATGGCTTTTCTGCTCTGAAGGAATCAGTTACGTCACTGGTTTACTTACACTGTATGGCCAACTTAATTCGTATGATATCCGCATAGAGGACATTTTAAGAAGCCTCCTTTCTCAGAGTATTTAAAGATATATTTAGAATTCTATTCTTACATCATTGCAGTTTATTCATATTAACAATTGCTTCCCAACTAAAGGCAGCTACGTTTCTTTTCAGAGACAGCTAAATAATCTTCCCTTCCCTCTCCCACAAATTCATTACCTCCATTGACCTATTTTTCTTGGAAGGGATTGATTGAAATGATTTTCATTTTCTTAAAATACAAAAATTGAGATATAGAAACATAGGACAAATTTACAATGTACATAAGTTTCAAACTGTCTTCCTTAACCGAAAGCAGAGATATTGAACCTTTTTGGGCTGAGCGTGTCAAAAATTTGGAAACTACCTACTCTGCTGGCATGCTAAACACACACACACACAGAGAGAGAGAGAGAAATATTCCAATATCTAAGGGGATGCCACCTGAAGACAGAATTAGAAACAATGGATGGAAACTGATCAAGGAGAGAAGCAATCTGTAACTAAGGAGAAATTTCCTAACAGTGAGAACCAGTGGTGAGATTCAATTTTTTTTTTACTACTGGTTCCATGGGCGTGGCTTGGTGGGTGTGGCTTGGTAGGTGTGGCAGGGAAAGGTTACTGTAAAATCTCCATTCCCACCCCACTAACCTGCTTTCCAGCTCCGTTCTCCTGTGCAGGGCAACAAAAGAAGACCCAGCCAATCAGCTGGGACTCGGGAGGCAGAGAATAGATGGGGCAGGGCCAGTCAGAGATGGTATTTACTGGTTCTCCGAACTGCTCAAAAATTTCCACTAATGGTTCTCCAGAACTGGTCAGAATCTGCTGAATACCATCTCTAATATAACAACCACATGCAACAACTTGTAAGGGTAGGGACAAATTTTGGTAAGGTGTTAGCATTTAAAATTATTCAGAAATTCCAAGATTTCAGTAATATATTCCAGCAAACCAAAATACCGTTAGAGTCATCAGGCAAAGCTAAAACACTACTAGTTTTTTTCCTCTTTTATTCACGTTGTGCTATAATTTGAGCATTCCTTTGATCACATTTGTCACCAGTATTACTAAATCATAGCAAGTGTGAATTAGAAGGGACTCGATAAGTCATTTAATAGATCAGCTATTTAGGTTCTTCTTCTATTTCCTTTTCCTTGAATAACAGCCCAATACATAGCAGTTGCATTTCCCTGGCTTTCACAGATAGCAAGCCTTTGAAGCCAAGTGTGTAAAAATAGTTGACACCTTAGGCTGAATTCTGAGGGCTATGAACCAGCTTGTGTTAACAGCCATTATTAGCTAGGTGAAGTAACCATGTTATCAACTCCATATCTGTGAGGCAAACGTCTTCAGAAAGCACTGCAGGGTCTATTCAAGAACTGGCTGATTAAGTGTACTATTTAAAAGCCCTACCACAAGACACAACACCCAGAAAATAAATAACTAGCCCTCAGGACATCCCTTGCTTTACTACTTATGATAATGCTTCCCAAAATGGATTCTAATGTTAAAGCTGAAAGGATTTTGTGAACAAACATGCTGATGTAAGGGGGAAAAATAATTGCCTTGTTATTAAATTTACAACACAACTTTGTATTTGTGTAAATATTCAGAATGGCTTACAGAAGTCATAAGGCAATATTTGGGAAATCTCTGTGTGAAAAAAGATTGCTTGCAGTATGGGCACAGTAACTGAAGGTCTGCATTCTGTGTTTACTTAGAATGACAGCTGCTGTCAGCAATGTCAGGTGAAGATTTAAGCACCAGTGTAGAAATAAGGAGAATTATTCCTGCTCTAGGTTAATTATGCATTTAGATTAATTTGCATTTAGCAGAAGAACAGCATTCCTCACAGGACTTTCTCTATAACCAATAAAAAAGCATAGAATTGGGAATGGCATTTGATTGGCTTTCAACTTTTTCAAATAAAAGCTTTTGACTCTCTCGCTCCTTTCCAGCGACTTCTGCAGAAGTGATATTCAGCAGGTTCTGACCACTTCTGGAGAACTGGTAGCGGAAATTTTGAGTAGTTCAGAGACCTGGCAAATATCACCCCTGACTGGCCATGCCCCTATCTATTCTTTGCCTCCCAGTTGATCAGCTGGGTCTTCTTTTGTTGCCCTGCACAGGAGAATGGTTAGTGGGGTGGGGAGGGAATGGAGATTTTACAGTATCCTTCCCCTGCCATGCCACCAAGCCACGCCCCCCAAGCCATGCCACGCCCACCATGCCACACCCACAGAACCTGTGGTAAAAATATTTGAATCCCACCACTGGACTTATGGGTAAGAATTTCAACCAGTCCAGGACACAGTAAAGGTCTCAAAATGGACAAATTAAAAGAGCCTTTCCTGATAAATTGCTGATTGAATACGTTTTGCATTGACACATTATTGTGATATTAATAGCCTTCTTTTCCTCTGGGAATAGAGATTCAACTTGTATTGAATTAGGACTGCATTTCCTTTAAAATTACAGATTTGCAAGTTGTGCTTTTATATAATGGACAAACCATCTTTCAGCCCCATCCTAGCCTTACATTTGAAGCAGAAACTATCTGCACTTTTCCTCAGCTTTCAAATTATTCCATGTAATTTCTGAGAACCACAGATCTGGCCATGGCAACTCGGGTTCTTAGTTTCCATCACTTATGGATTATTTCAATGTGGTCTCTGTGGGATTGTCTAAACCTGCAGCCAAGGTTGCTAAAAGTCCTTGTGGAAAGAGCTGCTTTGGCTCCTGAATTTTGGAAGCAATTCAACATGGGGGTGAAACTCATTAAAGCACTTTATGTTTTGTCCTACAGTTTCTGAAGGATTACCTATTTGTGTTGCCTACAGATTGCCTATAGCACACACACACAGACACACACAGAGACACTTTATTTATTGTGATCAAGGCATTTGATCCCCCCCCCCCCTTCCAAGATTCCAAGGCCAATATCTGATAGCCAATATGCTGGTGTTTGATGGCGTGGAATCCTATTTATTTTTAAATAAAAGCAATCACAACACAGATAATGCGTTCAGGACACCTAATGTGGCTGACCCAGTTCTATCTCCTTGCGCCTCACCACCAACCCAACCCCAGTTGTCTGAGGTAGTTGCTTCCTTCTGCCTTGTGGCAGTGCCAGGATTCTGCTGGAAAAATCCAAGGATGCCCTCCCTCTCTCCCTCCCTCTCCCTCCCTCCGTCCCTTCCCCTGGTCAGAGCAGAACCTCTTCCGCATTAGCTTTCGATCCCTAGAGTTGCACATTCAGCAAGTCATACAACCCCTTTTCCCCAACCATCAGGCATTCCAGAGTTACCACTGCAGAGATTTAGTCTCCTTTATGTGAGAGAGTGCTGGAAATCTGGAAACTGACTTTATTTACAGCCTCTCGGGCAGAGCATAAGTAGAGGCAAACAGGCATTCCTTCTGTACTGCAGGCAGATGATCCCTAGATAATAAGTGAGGCTCATTGCCAAGACAGCACCCGCCCTCCCCAACAAGTTTACACTAATTCCACCAAGGAGCCCTCCATTCTCTCTCTTGTCCTGCCCATTCCAGCTCCAAATTATTTCTCGTGCATACAGGCTGTGTCCCCCCTCCCTTCTCTAAAGCCATCATAGCAGCGGGACTGCCTGCCTGTGCGATTCCCCCTTGTTCATTCAGAAGCATCATTCTTACTCCTATGGTATGGAGTGACCTTTAGCAATAGGAAATTTCTGTATAGTCAAGACCTGGCCACTGCCAAAGTTTATCTTTTCTAAGTAAAAATAAAGACTCTTCCAGAAAGAGTGCAAAGAAAAGCAACAAAGATGATTAAGGGACTGGAGGCTAAAGCATATGAAAAACAGTTGCAGGAATTTGGTATGTCTAGTTTAATAAAAAGAAGGACTAAGAGTAACATGACAGCAATGTTCCAATATCTAAAGGGCTGCCACCAAAAAGAGGAGATCAACCTATTCGTCATCTGAAGGCAAGACAATAAGCAGTGGATGGAAACTGATCAAGGAGACAACCAACCTAGAACTAAGGAGAAATTTCCTTGCATTTAGAACAATTGTTCAGCGGAACAACTTGCCTCCAGAAGTTGTGGATGCTCCAACACTGAAGGTTTTTAAGAAGAGATTGGACAGCCATATATCTGAAATGGCATAGAGTTGCTTTAGCAGGGTTTGGACTAGAAGACCTCCAAGTCCCTTCCGACTTTGTTATTCTGTTATTCTGTTCTGTTACATAGGAGCAGAACAACCAAGGGCTGAATTGGACTGAATTATTCCTTTATTCATTCTAATTCTAATTTTAAATCCCTTTAAAGTCGCTTTTGGAGACCTCTCAGTTTTCTCATGACCAGTCCTACAGACAGGTAGATAATCTACTAATATGCATTTCCTAAGCACAGGAGATCCAAGTGCAGAAAGCAATTTTTTGAATGATCCCTTCACCCATGAAATAAGAATAACCATGTAAAGAACAATCTGAGATACTATTTGCTGCAGATTTGTTCCTGCATAGCTACTTGAAGCAAAGCAGCCAGGAATTAATTTTCCAGTCATTACCTTCTGCCTATGATTCAATGATTAAAGTCAGAAAGGAACAAAAACTTGGGAGTTTTCTTAGAGGTGAAAAACCCTATAGTTTTGGATGATGATGATGATGATGATGATAATGATGATGATGATGGCTGTAGGTCTGAGAGGCAAGGAGGTTACCAGAAGAACTAGTTGTGATTTGAAAATCATTTTTTTTTCCATATACATGTCTCAAGGTGATTTTGTTATACAGCCACCATCAATTTTCAGAGTATTTTGGGATTAATCTAAAAATCTGGCAAGATTGAGGTGCATAGGAGAAGGAGAAAGCAACAGATCCAGGGAATGGACAGGGTCAAGAGATTGTTGAAATGTTATTGGAAGAGGTCAGATTGGTAAGGATTTATTCATAAGATTACCGGGAATTAAGTGCAACTCAGTAAGACCCAACTGGCCATAAAGCCTGATTCTATTTTACCGATGGATGGAAACATGGCAGTATGGTTGGACACAGCTAAATTTGATGGTACGATTTTGCAAGGTTCTATAAGCCTCAGACAAGCAATTTGGGTTGATTCTCTATTGCAGAATGGGAAGTCTCGCTAGGGGGAAAACTCACTGTGGGACAATTCAAACAAATACAAAAGTTAAATGAATTTCAAAAGCACTGTGGCCAGGGGCGGGATTCAACCAGTGACTATGTTTTGTGCCTGCAGGTGTAAAAACCTTAAGCTGTGCTGCCCGGACAGCTGAAAAGTGCAGCACGCAGGTGTGCAGCGTTTGAAAAGTCTCTTTTTTCCTGCTTTTTCAACCTCAGCTGTGCCACGCAAAGCAGCTGAGGTTGAAAAAGCAGGAAATAAAGGACAGGTAAGAGCCTGGGTGAGTGGGTGGGCCAAATAGCAGCAAACACAGAACCGGTTCGATGTCTGCTGCTCTTCAGAGCTGCTGGTTCTTTAGAACTGGTAGCATCCCACCCCTGACTGTGACCAACAATAACAAAATAAAAGTCAATCCAAGAAATACAAGAGTTACAATAATTTCAATGAAAATGTGATCACCAATAATAAAAGTACTTGAATGAAGCTATTAATACAGCGTTAAATTGTCCTACGGCAAGTCGGCCATAGCAAGTTGGTCATGGTGAGTTGGTCATGCTGAGTTGCCCTAGACCCCTCTATTGTCTTGTTGGTTACAGTTGAAGCTATGGCCACTTCCCCTATTCCTACTGCAGAATTCAGCATTTAAAATCCCAAATGGGTATATCAAAAGAGGAAGAATTCTTTATTTAACCACTGGAAGATGCCATATATTTTATACACACCAATAAACTGGACTACTCTTCAAAGCCTTCTGCACAAATATAATTGATGATAGTCTCCCAGAAGACCTCCTACAGGCCACCATCTAAAAGCTTGGAAGGAGTATGGCATTTATCCAGGTTTTCACAATCAACAGATTACATTTATCCATATTGCCAAGAATGACAGAGGCTGCTCACATGGAAAATAAATATTTTGGAGAGCAGGCCTAACACTTTCCAGAATGTAGACTAAAGCTGAGAAGGTTGTTTATTCCCAGGCTGTGATTCCAGGTTTTAATCAGCTCTAAGTCCTCTTATCTGAGCCAAGGAGATTTTTACATCATTTTCCCTCTGATCTGCCCTTCCCCCGTTCGTATTTTTCTTTCTTTCAGACTTTCCAGTTGGTTTTATTTATGTAGACATGCAAGCATGCTAAATTTCAGAGCTTTAATTTGTGGCTTCCTGTCTCCAAGATTGTTCTGAAGTAGTTCTCATGTGGCCATTCTTCCAGTTAAATATTTACACACACATAAACTGCACAGAACTTTTACTTAGGGGCAAAACACTCAATGTAGCTTTGCTTCACTCTTCAAGTTCTACATGTGGTTCTTATCATGACAACATATTGAAAATATGTGCTTAGCAAACATATTTTAGATATATTTATACAAGCCATTATGTGCTTATCTTTGAGGCATTTACTATATATAGAAAAAATGGAAGATTAGATTTCCTGTTCTCGTTGCTTGCCTCAAGAGCCCCTTCTGTATATTTATCATGTCCAGCCTCTTGTTTTAGAGTCAAGTCTCTCTTTTTCTTTTTTCCAGCTGTAGCTACAATCTTCATAATCAGTTAAGTACAGGTAGTCCTCAAGTTACAACACTGACTTATGGCCGTTTTTCACACTTACAACCATTGCAGCATCTGGCATTAGGCATTTGGCAACTGGCCTGTGTTTAGGACAGTTGCAGTGTCCCAGGGTCATATGATCAACTTTTGCAACTGTCTCAGTTAAATAGGGAAGTCAGATTCACTTAAACAACTGTGTTACTAATTTAACAACTGCAGTAATTCACTTAACAATTGTGGCAAGAAAGGTTGTAAAATGGGGCAAAATTCACTTAACAACCATTTCACTGAGCAACAGGTGCATCTTTTTTTCCTACTATGAAACAACAAAAGAAACCCCAAAGTCACACAATATGCAATGTGCTTTTCATGCATACAGAAGTGCCTCTGATCACGTACTACTACTTCCATGCTGAAAGGATTTTCTGGTGACATTACTGTTGCCCGGGGAACATTCGGTTAGGGGCTCAATTCATGTCCCCATTAAGTTGCCCACTGAAGTGATCCCCATTTATCTACCTGGGGTCGCCTGCTTTTTGAACTGCTGGGCTGGCAGGAGCTAGATCTTGTGATGGGACCTCACCCCACCCCAAGGCAGCAACAGGTCTTGAATAGGAGCCTGTCAATCACCGGCCCAGCGTTCTAACCTCAGGAGCCACCAGGCTCTTCCCTGATCATGTGAAGATGCTTCAGGGTAAGAGTACTCGTGATGACTCATGATATATCCACTCAATCCTAAGCAATACATTTATATCAGAACATGTCTTAAAAGAGTTCAGGTGCACCTAGGAGAAAGACTGCACAGAACAACCCTGTGTGTTTCTACTCATTAAGTAAATCATTCATTGTTCAATTGGGCTTCTGTGTAAGGGTACACAGGGGGCTGCAGATTTGCTCACAGGTGTTCTTTGCACCTTTAATTTGCATTCCTCATTCATCTAGTTTGTCCCTTTGGCACAAAGGAAAAGCCCAAAATACTAAAAGCCATATGCAGGAAAAGTAAAGAGGAGCCAAAAAATGGAGTCCCGTTTTATTCAAACTACAGTATGTATCTGTTTTTTTTCCCTCACTTGAACTTTGCAGAAAAACA
This sequence comes from Pseudonaja textilis, assembly GCF_049901715.1. NCBI lineage: Eukaryota > Metazoa > Chordata > Lepidosauria > Squamata > Elapidae > Pseudonaja > Pseudonaja textilis. Next base: position 79,988,160 of record NC_141990.1, on the reverse strand, counting down.
CACACACACAAATAAGGCTTTGTGCTGCCCTGAATGCGGTCCACAGTTACTGGTCCAAGTAAATATCAGCACCATGTCTATTTAGGAAACAGAGAAAGAGCTTGTTGAATGGGCAGCCAGTAGCTGATTCTGGTAAAAGCATGAGATCTGCAGATTTATCAGGCCAAAATTCTATTAATCTTGTTCAATTCCCTACCAGGGTAGCCTAGACAGCCTGCTTCATTATTGCTAATAAACTACACCATTGCTAAGGTCATACAGTCATCAGTGGAGCTTAAGCGACATAGTTATGGGATTAAAAGCTTTGTATTTGTGGTTTGAATTTATATTGTTGTCATACATATGGCTTCAAAGCTGCCATCATGTACCCACTTGCTTGACAGTAAATCTCCACTGGAATAAGAATATATGTTGTTAGATCAGGGGGCCCCAACCTTTTGGGCACTAGGGACCAGTTCCATGGAGAGAGGGGTGTTTTTGTGGACTGGAGTGGGCATGGTTTTGTGTGCTGCCTGCATTCCACTTTGCTTGTTTGTGCAGCCAGGTTTCTGTCATGTCGTGGACTGGTGCCAGTCCACAGATTAGGGGTTGGGGACCCCTGTTGTAATAATTCCCTTGCCTAGATATTACCATGTTTATCTCAAAATAAGACCCCGTCGTATATATTTTGCCACCAAAGAAAGACACCAGGTCTTATTTTCAGGGGATGTCATCCACTGACTCATCACACTTGCGCGCGTCGACCCCAGCCTCCTTTCCGCTGTGAAAGGCGTTCAGGAACTTTTTCTTTTGCAGATGGCAAGGTTGGCAAGGCTTTCCTGAAGGCCTCTGCAGCCAATAACAGGGCTCAGGATCGATCCAGAGCTTTGTTATTGGCTGAAGAAGCCTTCAGGAAAGCCTCACCAGCCTTGCAGGCTACAGAAGAAATGGGCTGGCAAGGCAGATGTCAGGGTGTGCGAGGTCTGGCTGCAACTGTCCAAAGGTAAGTGGTAGGACAGCTCCACCCCACTATCAGAGGCGGTATTCAGCAGGTTCTGACCAGTTTTGGAGAACCAGTAGCGGAAATTTTGAGTAGTTCGTAGAACTGGCAAATACCACCTCTGATGCCCCCGCCCCATCTATTTTCTTTTGTTGCCCTGAACAGGAGAATGGAACTGTAAAGCAGATTAGTGGGGTGAGGAGGGAATGGGATTTTGCAGTAACCTTCCCCCAGGAGTGGGGAGGAAATGGGGATTTTGAAGTATTCTTCCCCTGCTATGCCCCCCAAGCCACACACACCCCAAGCCATGCCGAAGAACTGGTAAAAAACATTGAATCCCACCATTGCCCACCATCCCCACCCTAACTCACTTTTTACCCATGCACCCTGGAGTGGATGGAGAGTTTAGGGCTTATTTTGGGGGTAGGGCTTATTTTGGGCGCACATATAAAAATCAAGCTAGGACTTACTTTCAAGATAGGTTATATTTTGGGGGAAACACAGTATATAGACATTAAGACATTAATTATAAGAATAATCTATACGTGCTATATGGATGGATGTAGTTGTATACTTTTTATGCTATCTGAATATGGTTTACTCTAAGCAGCTCACAATAACAAGCCACCAATACAAGTAAAAGAAATAATAACAAAGCAAAACATTGCATCATACAACATTAAATCCACAGTGCCATCATTCTAAGGTTTTGTTTTGTTTTGTTTTCATGTTTTTAGATATACATGTCTTTCCACTTATACCCATCGTTCTTACTTTGTTTCACACATGTACATAAATTGAACGTGCTTCAACTTTTTATTTAACAGGGAGAGTGTCATGCCCCTGGTGGAGACTGACTCTGAGCAGTCAGAGGTGGACCCAGGCCCATCCCCTATCCATCCTAGGCCACGCAGGGAGGAGAGGATCAGGGTAAAATGTGGTCTACTCGGGAGGAGACAGCCATGATCCTCTTCATGGGTTGCAGGTCTGAGATCTGCATAAGAGTTTGGACCTGCATGCTAACAGACGCTGGAGACAATTTAGTGTTTATTCCTAAAGAAGATTTATCTTGATTGGTGTTCTTCCAACGGACTGTACCTGGTTATCTTCCTGAAATTGGCAATTATCTATCCTGGTCTGTCAAGGAACTTTATTCAGTGCGGTTTGTTTTTGGTTTTTGCTTCGTTATCGGCTCTTTGAATGTGAACTGTGTTTCTTGTCTTTGAAATATTATTTTGAAAGTAGTTTACTCCTCCACTGTGAACAATTAAACAGTGAAGCCAAATTGAAGGCATTAAAGGACTTTCATTTATGTTTTGGTTTTTGTTATATTTCTGAGATACTCTGGGTCATCACAGAGAGATAATATTTTCTTGTAAATGGTTAATAAAATGTTGTTTTCCAAGTATTCCCTTAGGTCAAGTTAAGACTATGCACCTGATCCCACGGTTAGGAAAACAATGTCAGAGCTAAGGGTTAGATGTAAATAATGTCTGACTTACAAAGAACAAAATACAAAGACATGTGGATGACTTCTGGGAAGAAATGGTGAACTTAAGACAGTTCCACTAAAAGAAAAGTTGCCAACCACAGTAGAATGAAGAGCCAAGCAAGACCCAGCTCTTCATAATTCTTATATCTGGACAAGGAAAGGACTAGAGATCACCCACAAGTGTTCCAGACAGTTGCTTCTTTTGAGGAAATCAAATGACAGTGGTACCAAGAACATGATTTTGATACTTTTCTATATTGAATTTATAAAAGAGGCTTGCCAAATCTTTGAAGAATTTTCTGAGAAGGTACAAAGAAAAAATAAAAATCAAACAAGTTCTAAGACATTATTTGAAGGGACTAAAGATTAAGATTGTAAAGAAAAGGAAGGAATATAATGTTGATTTATTTAATCAAGGTTAAACAGATATGTTGTTATCCCAGGTAAACCTTAATGAAACTTTGCTGATCAGGACAGAATTGATGTGGTTTTAAGGATTTGTTTATGAATAAGACATGAGATATGGCAAGAAGAGATAATTTATTGTATTTTAGAAGAAAGTGATGTTACTAAAATTGTTTCTACTTGTGGTGAACGGGAAAATCATTTCCTTATATATTTCTTTTCTTAATATTGTTAAGTTATAAATCTACAATGATATTGTCCAAAATAGGGGCTACAATTTATATAGGTGCATAGTTCACTGATGTTTAAATTCTCCTTGAACTGCTGTTCTACCATGAGAGCTAATTTTGCTGCAAGTCAACTGAACATTTGCAGCCAGAAATATTTTATCACTCCTCAAAACTCCAGCAGTTCAATACAACAGTGATGAAAAGAAAAACAGCTTTTAATAAATCATTATAATCTCTTGCCAAGTTAAACAAATCCTGGCATGTGTAGCATAGCCCTCAACCTTGAAGGGACCTCTCACATGGATGATCAGCGACCTTGTTACTTCATTCCACAAATCTTTTTGAACTGTCAGGTAACCCGCAACACTCTTTAACAGCCACATTTTGTGTTATTTCCTATGAACATGGCCTTGTATCAAAAATATTCTGCTAAACACTTTGGAAAATGTTGTTTGCCTAGGCCAAGATTTGAACACACCATGACATTTTATATGGTGACTATTGTTATGCAGCACATTTATCGTGGTGAGGGTGTGTGTGTGTATTTCTTTGTCTTGCATCAATAACTTTGGGTACCATACAAACGTACAAACATACATTTCTTATTTCTCTTGCTGAAAGTTGTAGAAATAGAAACATGTTTGCCATTTTACCTGTAGCTATGGAATTCTTATTTCTTCCATATCAATATATGGAATTCTTATTCCTTTCATATTAAGCAAATTACCTCAGAGTTGAATATCTATAGCTGCTCTGGAAATGAGGAAACAGAGGCAGCTCACTATGGCTCTATCTTGCATTTCCTGCCAGTTATAGCAAGTTACTTGGGCTCCTTTTCCTTGATAGTATCCATATGCCAGACAGGGAACACAGTTGGAATCCATTCCAATGTTTCAAAAAAAAGGAGGTAGGGTAAAAGTAATGCCAAGAAGCAACAAGAAAATAAAGGAAAAATCTTAGGATGAGGTTAAATAAACTGAAGAAAAGTGTATAATAATCTAATTCTACTTAGGGTGAAAAAGCTTTTCTCCACCTAACCTTCAGGGAAAAGCACTTGAAGAACATAGGGTGATGGTGAGTGAAGTCAGAACTTGAAGTGGGCAAGGCCCAAAGGAATTTATCTTGTTTTTTAAAATAACCACACAAAAGCAAATCCTTATGCAAAGATCATTTGTGCCACTAAATTCACTGAAAAGTCCCTAGTACAGTAATCCCATTTCTGTCTAAAATAGGCACATGACAAATGTTTCTTTCTCTCTCTTCCTATCTAAACATTAAAGAACGGGCATTTGTTACTTTCCTTTCAAAGTCAAGGGCTGGATTCTCATTCTCATTCTCCAGACAACACTGTTCTATTTTTAAAGCTAGCACAGAAACTTAGGTGTTGTATTATATTTGATATTAAGACTTAGCTTCACCTGTCTATATTATGGCTATCATTTGACTGAAAAAAGCTAGACTGTACAAGCAAACAAAAATGGAGAAAACTTGGAGAACTGGTGACTAATTTATTGACTGATTGATTGTTTGACTATATTTGTTAAATGCTTCAATCAAATATCTCTGGACTATTTCCATTTGTCTATTTTAATTGCTGCTTGAGCTGAATAAGGAAGCAGAACACCACGTTGTGTTACAGGCTACTTTGAGGAAGGCTAAAATATTTCATTTATATTTAGCCATGGTAGATTTTCTACCACTTGTTTCTTTCTTCCAAAATGTTATCTCTGGCATGGTTTGCAGTGTGAATTTGGCAAAATAAAAAATAAAAAAGGGAAGACACTGACTTAGGAACATAACTTGACATAACTTGATTTCATACCATTGCTCATCAGGACACTGTGAATATTCATAGCTGGATAAGAAACTCAGCAATGGAAGTTATGTTTTTCTGACTTTTGACCCCTCTTCCTACACTGTAGTATATCCAGTGTGATGTATTACAGCTGATGTATGTTTAATTTTAGAGTGAAGCTGGGTAATGTGCAGACATTCAGATGGGAACTGGAATGTATCATCAAAGTTTTCCTAACTTTGTTTTCAAGGCCTTGCTTCATGCTGATATATAACTGCAAGAAATTTTGAAAAACAATTCAAAGAAGAACAGTGGCAAAGCAAAAACTAATCTCAACTTTATTGTTTAATCTCACAGGCTTGTAATTTATAAACTTTGTTTTATTGTTTGGAGGAATCTTTGTATTCCATTTTGCTTTTTGAGAAAGCAAAGATGGAACTGAATGGTCCCATTCAGATAATATCACTGAAAATGCTGTGAGCAATCCCTTCCTTTCTAAGCTGGTAATGTCACTGAAGAGAGCTCTTCACCATATACAATTGTGCCCTGAAGTAGCTGTCCACCACTCACCACTAAAACTCTACATATGAACGCCATAAGCCTCTGTGATGTTGCTAAGGATTTCATAACATAATTTCAGTCTCCCACATTAGGAGGGAGTTTATTTACATGAATTTGTTTTGAAAACTGGTGTGCTTTGTGGACAGTTTCATTGTCCAGAAGGTGAAGGAGGAAACAAGAGGGTCAGCTAAATTGAGTTTAATATTACCAAGAGGGAAGAAGTAGTCAGAGAAGTGGAAGCAGTAGGAAATTTGGATGAAGGTGACCATATAATCCAAAAGTTCACTATGTTGCAATTTAGGCATAGAAAATTTCAGATAGCTAGTTAAGTATTCTAGATTTCAAAAGGCCTTCAGCTAACTAAAAAGGAAAATAGGTAATATTTCATGAACAAAAAATCCTTCAAGGGAAAAAAAAGATCATGAGATCTGAGCAATTCTGAAAAATAATTTTAAATCTTAATCATCAATAACAAAGATGGGGAGTCCATTAACAAGGCCAACAGAAAATCTCTCTAATAAACTAAGAAACAAAAGGACAACTTCATGAAATGAAGTTAAATAATGAAATGAAATGAGAAATCAAGAAATGAGAAATCAGAGAAATGAAAGCCAGTTTGGTGTCGTGATTAAGGCACGCTAGAAACTAGGAGGCTGTGAGTTCTAGTCCCACTTTAGCTATGAAGGCCAACTGTGTGACTTTGGGCCAGTTACTCTCTTACTCTCCAACCCACCTCATAAGGATTGTTTATTATTATTTTTTACAAAAATAATAATAAAGGCAGGATAAAAAAAATGTAAAGAGGGGCATATAACAAAAGCAAAACATCAGGAACTAGCACAAATTTCCAAAAGTCCAGTTAAAAAAGCTAAGGTCAGCACAAGCTGAGATTTGTGATGAATGCCAAAAAAAGAAAAGGCTTCTTTACACAGAAGATAATAAAAATCAAGGAAACAGATGTCCACTAACTGGAGAAAACTGCAAGATGGTAATGGGGAACAGGGCAAAGGCTGAATTGCTTAATTTGTACTTTTCATAAAAGTGGTCCATCCTGTCAGAAGCTGCACCATTGGGGACAGAAGAAAAAGGAGGTCAAAGTAGGTAAGGAAAGAACACCTAGCTGCTTTGAAGGAATTCAGATCTCCTGTACCGGATGGGGCCTAGGGTGGTAACACAACTTCTGGATGTTTTCTTAGAGCCACGGACAGAAATGAGCAAACCCAGAGCATAGGGTAAGTGCCAGGAGATTGGAGAAGAGACAATATTGTTCCAAATGGGAAAGGGAAACTATAGACCATTTAGTATGATACAAATATCTTGGAAAATTCTAAAATGAATCAAGTGGTGGGCTTGCAATCATTTAGAAATGAATAGGGCCATCACTTGAATTAGCATGGATTTATTAAAAAAAACAGCTTGCACCAGACAACATATTGTTCTTTTATATTGTGACTAGATTAGCAGATCAAGGGAATGTTGTAGGTGTGTTGTTCTTACACCTCTGTAGGGCATCTGATACAAGACTATAGTCTCCATCTTAATAACCTGGATTAATTTGGGATGATTGGCACTACTACCAGATGGATTTGTGGTTGGCTAAACAATCATAGGCAGCGCATGATCACATAGTGGGAAGTATGCAGTGGAGTACCTTAGGATTCTGTTCTAGGCCCAGAACTCTAAAGCATCTTCATAAATAACTTAAATGCAGGAATAGAAGGGGTGCTCATAACATTGCAGAAGACACAAAGCCAAGGCGTGTATATTGCTAACAGTTCAGAAAGCTCAAGATTCAGCATGATCTCAAGAGACTTGGTTGCCCTATCCAACCAAGTTTAATGGCAAGGAATTTTACGATCTCGCAATTTGGCAGGAAAAAACAGACACCAAACTACAAGGCATGTGGTACGTGACTGAACAGTAATACCTGCCAAACGAATCAGGGTGCCCTTGTAAACCAGTTTTAAGTGGAAGCCAGAAGTTTGCTACAGCTGCAAAAGGAGCCAATGTAATTTTGGACTGCAGTGAGGAATAATATAAAAAGAACAGAAATGATAGCATTTGCTCTCTGCTGCTTTGGTCAGACCACATCTGGAATATTGTATCCTCTTCTGTTGTCATAATACAAGAAAGATGGGAGGAACTGAAAAGAATGCAGAGAAAATGGACAAAGATAGTGATGGGCTTGGAAACTAAACCCTGAGGAGTGGTTAAAGGAACTTAGGCTAAAAGAGGCTAAAGGGAGCCATTATACTATATTATACATTACAGCAATCATCCAATATGAAGGTATGTCACTGAGCACACAGCATGGCTTTATTCCACATAGCACTCAAGGGTAAGACTTGAACCAGCTGATGGAAGCTTTATAGGGGAGATTCAAACCAGAAATAGGAGGAATTTTCTGACTGTTAGAGCTATAACTAGATAGTGCAGCAGCTTGTCTTCTGACTGTTCCAGGTTTTCAAGAGAAGATTGGGTAGCTACTTGTCTAGGATATGTAAACTCTTACACTGGGCAGGATGCTGGATCCAAAATCCTTTCCAATCCACTGATTTTATGAAACTTGGTTTTTCTATGAAAGATTCAAATAAGCATAGCTCCAAAACTGACTTTTGAAACCAATTAGCAGAGCATGTTCTGCCTCTTCTGGACATCTTTATTGTAAAACCAATGAAATAAAATGTTTACAATAGGAAAGCTCCATTTTTACCATCCATTTCCTCATTTGGCAGGTACAAATGTTGTTTTAAAACCTTTTTCTTTCAGAGAGAAAACAAAAAGTTAATTCATTTCCATGTCTCTGAGGATGCTAATTTAAATTACATTTTTCTTCCGTAATGAGCTTTTCTATAGCCATTAAAAGTAAATGCATCTTCCATTTTTCTTATACAGTTTAATAATTTCTTTTTCCATTAGGTCAGTTCCCAGTGTATTTGCCTAGCTAACATTTTAATAATGGACTTTCTAATTCATATTTGCAGTTCCTGGGCACTCAAAGGCTATATGTGCACACTTAGAATAGCTTATTTTTAAACTTACTTCTTAATATTTAAAACTGACCTACTTGTAGTAATGTGTCAGTTATTTCCAAGTTAGTTTGAAATAAAGTAAACTAGGTTAAAACCAATATACCCTTTATAGGAATTAGATCCAAACATTTAATTAATGTGGCAAATTCGGACTTGAATTCCAGAGCAAGACCGTTATTTAAAGATGGAGAAATGATATTCTCCTTTTGCTTGGCAGAGAAAAAGGGAGCAAACCAAATTTAAAAGTGATTACTTTTGATTATTTTCTCAAAGGTTTGGCACTGAAATAATCTCCTCAGGAAGGAATAATGAGATGAGTATGCAATTAAATTATCATTTAATGTCTTCCCTTTGGAAATAATTTACAAAGAAAAGCAGCTCATTAAGACTCCAACTAAATACTTAGTCAGGTTTAATGGAAAAGCTCCAGTTTTGTAACCATCTTGCCAATTAAGAAAAGGACGCCAAGGAAAAGTAAACTTAAGAGTCTCTCATCCAAGTTATATCAACCAAGAGTTGCTGCAATTTTAGTTTTGTGGGGCACTTCGGTGAAACTTTTCCAGAATCATTTTTTATGTCTGTCTGTCATCTATCTATCTATCTATCTATCTATCTATCTATCTATCTATCTATCTATCTATCTATCCATATCTGTCAACTATGTATGTTCCTGTTTAGTGTTAGGATATGGACATCCTGGTGCCATAAAATTTGTAATCATATCCACACTCTGAACTTTACATGTACAAATTAAGTCAAATTAGGAAATTTGCTCCATTTCCACATATATATTTTACTTATACAAGATCATTACAGCCCCATGCCTTGAGTGGAAATGTTATTTAGGATTTTTCAGAATCCACAAAATTTCATCTATATTTTATTGGAGTCAGGTATGAGAGCTAGAAGCATGCTTTTCATATTTAAAAGTGGAGATTGCCAGAAATTTAAATTCTGCACTAAGTATCTTGTGAATTTGGGGTCAGCTATCATATCCCGGGTAGGAATATGCAGTTAATCATAAAGGAGGCTGACAAACCTCATTTTTAAAATCTTGTATTAGAACTGCAAAATTTAATTGGCTTCCATTTCTCAGCAGTTACATTTATTCTGCAGTAAAGCTATAGCCTTTTCTGCACCCACAGAATCAGCACTATAAAACTGCACATATCTTGCAAATTACCGCAACCACATACAGAAAGGCTAATTTTATGGCCAATTCCCACCAAGAGTGGCACCTCAAGAGTAGGCAGATTCTGACCAACTGGGAAAGCCTTCTAAGCCCCCATTCACTCATATGTTTTGCCTGTCTTCCCATTGTGGAATTGTAGCCCTGAGGAACTGCTCCCTTACTAATGTGTACAAGAAAGTACATACAGACTAAGCACTAAAAACAGTTGGACTTTACTACACGCATGGTTATACACAAAGGTGCTCTTTCAAAAGGCAACTGGAGTTTTTTTTCTTGAAGACATTTCACCTCTCATCCAAAAAGCTTCTTCAGTTCTTGCAAGAACTGGAGGGAACTGAAGAAGCATCTTAGATAAGAAGCGAAATGTCAAGAAAAAAACGAAGTCTAATTGCCTTTTGAAAAGGGATCTTTGGGACAACCATGACCTGGATGACCGAGAATCTCCATAGACATGCATGATTACACAGGCAGCGTTTGTCTGGTATATTTGCTGCACGCATAAAATGTAAAAAAAACCCACAAACCCTATATGATAGTTTAGATCCACAAGACCTCCTATTGTATCTAGTCACTTTCCACGTGCAAATATTCTTTGCAATTGGTAATTGTGAGCAGTTACTTTTTCTCATTTTCATTGATGCAAATAATTCAAATGCAGTTGGCCTGGGCGGGACAATTGTTCTGCTTTCTGTATTTTCTAAAGTAGGATAAATATAACTGAAATTTGCTTGCCTACTGCCTTCTAAAGTGGTGGTATCTATCTCTAAAGAATTCTGTAAAGAGATTCTTGAAATATGCCCTAGAGAAAAGAACTATTATGGGCACTGAATTCATACAAATAATAGTTCCAAGATTACCTCAGAGATCATCTAGTTCTAGATTTCTCTACTCTGCTTCTGTGGGAAGATTATATTTCACGAGAGATTAATGGACTTTGGCCCATCATCCGAGGTTCCAATAAATTTCTTTTTAAAAATCTGGGAGGTTCCAGGCCTGAAAGTTTGAAACTCCTAATCTAGTCTGATTTAATGTCCAGAGAAATTCTAATAGATGGCTCTCCAGACTGTGTGTGAAGACCTCTGGTGAAAGAAAACATACCATTTCATGAGGCAAGCTTGTATACTGGTTGACACCACCAGGAAATGCTAAGCAAGACAGCCTTTTGCTCCATCTTGCTTCCCACAGTTTTAAGTGAATCATTGCAGTTATGTTAGTAACATGCTTGTTAAGTGAATCTGGCTTCCCCACGGATTTAGACTCTGCCATGCTTCACTGCTCTATTTACAAATTTAAAAAGACAAATCTTCAGTATAAGCATGTCCAGCCATACTCCACTCTTGCAGATGGAAGGCAAAGGCAAAATGGAAGTTCAATCAGGATCATGTCAGGGTTCCCTGACTTGCTCTTGGGTTGCCAGATTACACATTAAATGTCAGGTAACATCTGAACTCAGGACTTTTTGGACTCACAATCAGTAGCACAGTCATCTTTTTCTCTCTTTATTATTTTCAGTATGTACCTGCCATTACCTGCTAGCTAAGCTGGGAAAGGTTTTAAAAAACAGGATTCCTTCTTTTGCCACAGCAGTGGTTTCTGCCTCAACTTGCAGAGAAATTATCAGCTTGATTAAACAGATATATGAAAAGCATGTTAGGTCCCTTGTCCAACTTGCTGAAACTCCCAAGATAACTTGCTGGTCTTAGAAACATTCTCCTCTATCGTTGTATTGGAACTGTTTAGATTTTATAAGGATTCTTTGTGGTAGACTTATCCAAACCTTTTATATAGACAATTCTGAATTTCAGTTCCATTTGAGTTTTTTGGGAAATGAGTCAGTGGTGAGATTCAAAAATTTTTTACTACTGGTTCTGTGGGCGTAGCTTGGTGGGCACGGTGTGGCTTGGTAGGCATGATAGGAGAAGGATACTGTAAAATCCCATTCCCTCTCCACGCCAATAACCTGCTTTCCAGCTCTGTTCTCCTGTGCAGGGCAACAAAAGAAGACCCAGCCAATCAGCTGGGACTCAGGCAGAGAATAGATGGGGACAGGGCCAGTCAGAGGTGGTATTTGTCGGTTCTCCAAACTACTCAAAATTTCCACTACCGGTTCTACAGAACTGGTCAGAACCTGCTGAATACCACCTCTGAAAGGAGTGCGGAGGAAGTGTCTTTCCCTTTATAAAAGTAGAATACAGGTAGTTCTCAACTTAAGACCACAATTGAGCCCGAGATTTCTGTTGTTAAATGAAACATTTGCTAAGTGAGCTAGTAACAGTTAGTAGTTAGTAACAGTTGTTAATGAATCTGGCTTCCCCATTGACTTTGCTTGCCAGAAGCTTACAAAAGGTAATCACATGATGCTGTAATAGATATGAGTCAGTTGCCAAGTGTCTGAATTTTGATTATGTGACTATGGGGATTCTATAACGGTCATAAGTGTGAAATACAGCCAGAAGTCACTTGTCTATGGAGATTCTCAGTCATCCAGGTTGTGGTTGTCCCAAAGGTCCTTCCATTCCCCACTATCCAGTCAGAGCCGAAGAAGCTTTCTTGGGTGAGAAGCAAAAGGTCTTCAAAAAACACCCAGAAAGTCCAGTCACCTCTTGAAAAAGTACCTTTGGGACAGCCATAAGTCACTTTTTGGGGTCGTTTAGTGACTTTGAACAGTCACTAAAAGAACTGTTGTGTGAATATTTTTGATATAATGGGAAAACAAACAAAATAAGGCATGAATGACTCCAGCATTACTGGAGTTTATTGAACTGATACCACTATCGAGTTGAGTGTGAAAGAAATATTGCTGCCTCAATTTTGGCTCTTGCCTACAAGGCACATTATGTCCACCAGCTCCATTTAGCAGTTTGAACAGAATCTAAATTGTTTTTGCCTCATAGATAATGCAAGGCCTGTTTTCCAAATGTGAAAAAAAAACCTTATTAGTTTCAAAACTAACATTTTTAATTGATAGATTTGTCATGAACTGTTCAGTACAACCTGTGGAAGTCAATCCAATATTTGGAAGCAATGTAAAATCTGCCCTTTTCTTTTTCATTGCAAATAGTATACCCCTAAAGAGGTTGTTTTTTTTTTTTGAGTAAATGACAAATCTAATAACAATGACACCTTCACAGCTGTCATGAAATCATCTAAATGAGTTAGTTAAGTGAGTTAAGGTAACAATAGGTTCATACTCATTAGTAATCATAACTAAGGGAGTAAACCCTGAATGACCTCTAAATCCAAATAAATAAACTTTAGGAGAAAAATACAGTACAATGTCATGTTTAAATTATTTTAAAAATGAACGCTCTTTGTGAAACTATACCAATACTCTTTTCTTCATTTAAAAAAAAAACACATTCTTAGTGGTTTTGCAAATACTTTCTTTCCATAAACGGTTTCCATTCCAATCCAATGCTATGGAAATAATTGGGACAGACACGATTTTTTTTCTACCAGTGTTTTAACATAACAAACTGTTTTAACAACATTGCCATTTCTCAGAACTCAATTTTTATAACACAAACAACATCAAACCAGTTCAACCTTGACCCACCATGATGCTCTAGAAGTCTGCAGGGTTGTTTTTTTTTTTAAAACACCACTTTGGTTAACAGCTATTCAGTCTTTTTTTTTTTTCCACAAGAAAAGATATATTCCTTTAGTTTTTACCATTGTCACTAAAAAGGCATATCCGTGGCATGTGGTGCCAATCTATGTCAAGGGGATCAAGACTGCAGCAGTTAAGGCAAGGATAAATCAGCGGCACTGAGGTTTTAATAACTGGGATTGTACCCAAAACAGTGATATTTGTGGTGAACCAGAAGAACTGAAGAAAGCCTTCTCTTTCCTTAGAGCTGTGTTTTCCGCAGGCACTTGTAAGTTGCATAGTTTTGAAGCAGAATGACACCTTCTCATTTCCACTTCCTTGGTCAGAATTGTAGCTTAGAGGGTTTTCTCTCAGTGCTACAAAGCCTCCACATCTGAGTAGCTGCATAGCATCTGAGTAAATGAAAGGCCATCTGACCTTAGGCCAAAGCCTAGAATCCATTGATTTCACATTAGCAGTGACTCCTGAAGTCCTTGAGCTAGATTGCTTTCTCTGGAGGTCTATGTGGAAGTTCTCTTCATAGGCAGTTTAAAAAAACAACATATGGAGATCTCCTCTGCCTCTCCATTGACTCCCTGTTCCCTCCCCCAGCCCTACCAGTGAATCTGAGATAGCAACATCAGGAAAAAGAAGGATTCTCTGAAGGGTGTGGGGGAGGGAAATAAAAGACATAGCCCACTAAATAACTCTTTAAGAAATAGAGATCCCTCTGACTGGAGAATAAAAGAAGGCACTTGGTGAGACATTCAGCCACTTTCCATCCACAATCTACTCAATGAGTCAATAACCTCAACCTTGTGATCCAGCTAACCAGCAAAGAGGGTTCTGTGGAGGAAGATTTTGTGGACGTGGTGACAGGCGGCCTTTTAGCAGCATCCTCTTGGAAAGGGATGGTTGCGCTGTTGTGAAGATCCACATTAACGAAACACCTGCTTCCCCTGATGTAGTCGGCGCCTTTTACTATCTGTTTATCCGCTACTGGCCTGGGAAACGGATGCGGCAAAGGGGAGTTTTCTTCAATGATGGGTGGGATTCTTTCATTGCTGAAGTATCGGCAGAGGGCGTTTTCAGCTGGAAAACCAAGCAGGAAAGTCTTGTAAGAATTTGCATTCAGAAACTCTGCAGAGACTAAGGTGGTAAAAATGATTTTTTTTTTCCCTGTCTGTTGTACAGAAGGAATATAATCTGAACTGGCCCCCACATCTTTTTTTTATACTGACATTCTTTTTCTTAATCTGCTAAAACCTGAATCTTAACCATCGGAAACAGCACCGGCCCAAATTTAAATTGATGAGTAAAGTTTCTACTTTAGAAATTAATAAACTATACATAAATGCATTCATCTTTAAAATCCCATTGTTGTTTCCTTTAGGAAAGAAAATAAATTTAGTAAGGGACAAACTGAAACACATGAATTGCAAGGGAAATATTTAATTCCTCAGTCTTTCTTTTGGAACTCTATTACCATGCTATATCTCCATGTCTCTTCCTTCTAAACAAGCTTCTGAATCACAGCAAACTGAGACTGCTTCAAAATCTGACACAGATACAGTGATGTAATGATGCAAACTGCACACTTGCATCCTAATGTTTGCTGCAAGCATGCACTCACTTTCTGCATCATGGTGCATGTTTTGGACCTGACACACACAAATATATACATACAGCCTTTGCAAACACCAATGTTCTGACAAGCTCTAGGCGACATACATTTTCCTCTTTTGGTCCAGTACTTAAGATTTGCTAGCTGCGAGCCCTTTAAACAGTATTTTAGCAACAATTGAATGTCCCAACTCAGTATTCATCTTAAATGAAAAATTAAAACCGGTGTTTGTGCAGAAGTCCACAATTTCTGCTAGGCTAAGGGCCGCAATATGGGTGACATCAAACTATACTGTGATTTCATTTACGCTTCATTAAAATTAAACATAGGTCTTGATGTGATTACTCTCCAATCAAGCATTTCATAATTTCCTCAAGTTATCGCATTAAACATTAAAATTTGGCAAGCATTTCCAGAGGTGTCTTTCTGGAGCCACAGGCAGCCAGGGTTGTGCACTTTTACTCTCAGCATAATAACAGCTTATTACATTAATATCTGGAGTACAAAGTATCATCGAAAGCACCTCTCCTATTAGATTAACATAACATAAACTAAGAGTCAATATTGCTTTGACATTTGCCATAAGAATGTCTAGTTTGATGACCCCAGGGAGGCTATCTGATTAAATAAATAAATATGATGCTTGTTCCTCTCCGCTTGGCAAATGCACAGGTGGAAATCTAACATTAAACTGCAACCTGGACCATGGACAGACATTCTCGTTGGGAAAAGCAAGTGAACTTCAACAAATTCCTTACCTTTTCTCCCCATCCCTCGTGGCTTAGAGAAAGATTCTGCAGCTCCCGACCAATTTCCATCAGCAGGCATAGACAGTGGGCGAGGCTTTCCTAAAAACCACAGATAGTGTTACTGCAGAGCTATTAAGTTATGTGATCTCTAGGTTCTTGGTAGTTTCTTAGACTTTTAATTACTAGGCTAGGTAACATTATCAGTGCAAGAGGGGGATATTTTTGCCTTGATGATACAAGAACCCAACCCTTCAACCCTGACCTACATACTCTCCTCCATGCAATCTATGTAATGGCAATTATTGTGAGAAGACAATTTTAAACAAGTTCATCTAACGCCAGCAGCTCCCATCAAGATACCACTGGAGTCTCACAAGCAAGGCATCTTTACTTCTTAATATCCAAAGCTAGACTCTTCAGTGTACGGAAGTTTATTTTAATTAACAAAATTCATAGATACTGATTTACTAGTTATTAGTAATCTGCAGATGAACTGATAATTATTTTTCAATTATTACATTAATTTGTATGTTATCCTAGTTAGCCTACAGAAAATAATATAATACAAATATTTTAAAAGCCATTATGTCTACCAGGTCCCTCAGGCAACAATTCCCATATTTGAAAAATCCCATGCATTTATCCCATGCAACTCAAAGTGAAATGAGTGATTTTATACATACAGAAAAATCTAGTTAACATATCAAAGCAATCTGCAGGAGAGTCTTCCAGTTTGTTCTTTATCCAACAGGGAGCAAATAACCTTAAACAGAGCCATTGGATGAATTTCTCTATACACACAAGTTAAGTGTGGAGAAGTATGACTTTCACCACTCTTATCACCACAGCCTATACCCATGTTGGTGAACCTATGGCACATGTGCCAGAAGTGGCATGCAGAGCCACTTTTGCTGACACAGGAGAGCTTGCCCGGAGGAGTCCCACTGCACATGCATGCACGCCACTGCCGCCCGACAGTTGATTATCAGGTATTTGGTGCGCATGCACGGGGGATTGTGCGAGAGATGCGCACGCATCCTCAGAGATGTGCAGCGTACGCAGAGGATCACGTGCATGCAGAGATGCATGGCGTGGGGGGATTGCGCGCATGTGCAGATGCATGGCGCATGGGTGGAATTGCGCGCACATGTGCAGATATGGGGGGCATATGGGGGATCATGTGCACATGCGCAGGGGGCTTGGGGGCCCCCAGCACGCATTACCTTCTGGGTGCTGGCATGTGAGCACAATTATTGGCACGGGACCCAAAACAGTTTAGCCACCACTGGCCTAGACCTAAACAGGGGCATCCACTTGTATTCAATTATTTTCATTCTTCACCTTCTGCCATCATGACTGTATGTCTCCCTGTGGTTGTTCTGTTTCCCACAATTCTTTGGTAAGCCACTCATTCTACTCTATCTCCATATTCCTGGACTTGTGTGGCACAACTGACTATCTTCTGAGATGGGTAAAACGGGGACCCAGATTGTTAAGGGCAATATGCTGATTCTGTAAACTGCTCAGAGAGGTCTGTAAAGCACTGTGAAGCAGTACATAAGTCTATTAAAGGATCCAGGCACCTGAGATGGACCACCTTAATTGATCTTCTACTTTTGTCTCTTTGGCAGAGGGTAAGAATGGAACTAATTCTTTTGAGTTAAATTTCAGCAACGCAAGAGGGGTCTACTTGCAGATCTACTCAAAAACTGTCTAATAGGTTCAATGGGAATTGATACCATGTCAGTGAGTATAAGACTGCAAATGAAAAATTATAAATTGCAGATACATAACTGAGCTTATACTTTAAAAACCTTTTATGTATTTTTCATAAGAGTATTTCCATCAGTTACAGATTCACTAAGTTTTAGCCTTCTAGAAAGGAAGAGTTTTTAAAGACTTTTTTAAAAGGTGGGAGTTAACTCTCAGAAGAAGAAAAACCAAATATAGGTTCAGAGTTTTCTCACCGAAAGATGGAGTTTTCTCCCTCATCTTCGCTAGTGGAATATTTGTTTCTCTGGGATAGGCAGGCAACGGATCAGAATCTATCAGAGTAAACCTTCGTCTTCTACACTCCTGATCAAGGAAAGAATTGGGAGATTCTGCACCTTTAGAACCAGAGAGAGGCTGCCTAGGTTTATTGCCTCCTCCATAAATGAAGTTCCCCTTCTCGTCCCTGAAAAGATATTAGATTCAATTAGCAACATAAACAAAGGGCCTGCAACCCTGAACCCTGAGCAATTCTCAGTTGCCACCTGAGAGATACTGAAAAGAGTAAACAAAGAAGGAAAACAAAAGGAACTTGGACGGAGTTCATATGTGTGCTGCAGTTGCAGGGAAAAGTAGAAAATGTGGGACAGCCCCAGAATTACATTTTCTTCTTTTCTGTTTTCTTTATAAAGTCCCTAGCTTTTACGGTGCAAGCAACAGCATGTTTAAAGATAACTCAAGATATTATCACATAGTACTCAGACAGGCGGCTGAATAAATCTCAGTAATCAGAAGAATGGACTAAGTATTCTGCAATTCAATTGTCCTTCCCTAATACTGGCGGCAACTCAATAAATCATGCAAGAGACCTGATTCATAGTTTTTTCAATAAATTACACAATGAGAACCTATGTATCATTTCCTAATCTATACTGAGCAGAAGGACTCAATTTTTACCTTCCTTTAGTATTCTATTAATGTTATATTAGATTTTTTTAAAACAAGGGAATTACTGATATATTAGATTTTTTTAAAACAAGGGAATTACTGATTAGTACTCCTGTCAAGTATTACAAGGATCTTTTTTTTCAAAACAAAAACAAAAACAAAACACCTTTATTCTTTCTATAGGAAGAAATGTTGTGCACTTTTCCATCAGTGTCTTCAAGGTGGCTTACTTTTTCTTTTTGCAATATGTAAAAAAAACCACCAGTATTCAAAACCAATTAAAATGACATCCCAAGCTAGCAAATTCAAGTAATAAATATAAAGTTGAAAAAGAAAGACGGAATGATTGGTTATCAAAAGCGGGAAAGAATGAAGCAGTTTCAACAAATCATTTAGAGATGTCATAGAACTAGTCCGCAAGATTGATTCTGACATCTTACATTTATTTTAAGTTACTGCTGAATATCCTGGTGAGAATATCCATATGCAGAGAGAAGCAATACTTAAGAGAGTAATTTGCTTCTGGGGACATAAATGACTGAACTAGGCCCTCCCCTCATATGACAAAAATGTATTTGACAAATCTCCGAAAAGTAGAATCTGAATGGAGTGTTCAACATGTAGATTTTTTCCCCAAAACAAAAGATTCCAATTGAAGCTTTTATCATGTTGTGCATGAATATGGTGCTTAATGTATGTCTCCACATTAACATCAGAAAACAATTATCCCTTTGCACTTTTAGTGACTTTGGTGTGACTATTTTGGCTCCCAATTCACCATCTTAGCATACAGCATTCTGTATCTCAGAGGCATCTGGAAGGCAAGTGATCAGTAAGTTAAGATGGCAGGCACTCCTGTGGGATCCAAGTTACACCCCCAGAATAGAAGTGGGACCTTCTGACAGTCTTCCCAGTAAATTGGACAGGAAACACTACCTGAGGAATTAATTCTACTTTATTGTAAGGCTACATTAACAGAATCCGAAGTACAAACTACCCACTGCTACTTTTAACTGTTTGATCCATTAGACTGGATTCTTCCTAATTTTTTCTGACCATTAAGCTACTGGGGGCTCCTCTCTTTCTTGTCTGATTATTTCCTAGGCAAGACTTCTTCCCCCTTGTTCCTCAAGGTCATCCACACTTTCCACCATGCCATCTCTTCTGCAATCAAGCTCACATCTTGGCTTTCTGACATGCCCCAAGAATGCTCTTCCTGCTTTTTCTTTCTTCTGAAAAGCAAAACCAAAGCTAACTCTAAAGGGTAAACCATTTAAAACATTTATGAGTGAAGAGATGCAGACATTTGCATCTCTTTTTATTTGCACATGCTTTTTTTTATTTGAGTATAAATAAATGTGACCTCCACTAACATCTACTGCAATCAGGCCACTGCAAATGCTCATGTCCGTTGAGCCTTGATGAGACAACTTACACAATTTCAGCTGCTTAAAGATATTTCAGCACACCAACTTGGACTCAAAAGCTTTAGAGGCACAACCATTTATAAAAGAAAAATGTCTCGCGCTAGACATGAACTTTTTAGGAAGCAGAGATACATCTTGGACAGAATTTAAGAATTTTGCCAAGCTCTAGTCCTAACCAAATGATACACCTTCTACTAAAGATTTTCTAGGAATTTCTCTTTGTAGCACAAAACTGTGCTATAATTCTACTGAAAAAAACTTTTTCAGCTGACAGAAAATAACACTGCCGTACATTTAGGAGCTCAAAAACTGTAGGAAGCACAAAGTAATTCATCTGGAGAATGAATGCAAAACAGCCAGATAATAATGAGCAGTTCTTTTAAGTAATATGTAGCTGCTGGCATACCGAGGTGCATAGGGAACAGCTGGTGGTGGAGGTATGTAAAGATCCAGAATAGCTGGTTTCTCTTTCTTTAGTGATGTCTCCTTGGTGTTTTCCGATGACTGAGCTGTAGCTGGGTGTAGGCTGGTCTACAGGGAGAAGATACAACAGTGCTCAAGTAATTTTAAAACTACAAAATGCAGTCAGGCCAGT
Organism: Pseudonaja textilis; assembly: GCF_049901715.1. Classification (NCBI taxonomy): domain Eukaryota; kingdom Metazoa; phylum Chordata; class Lepidosauria; order Squamata; family Elapidae; genus Pseudonaja; species Pseudonaja textilis. Next base: position 79,967,832 of record NC_141990.1, on the reverse strand, counting down.
TCCTCTACCATATGCTTACATTATTCTTCATTTCCTATTTTTATCTGGTTCACTGGAAACTGGAAACAGTGATTTCTTCAATTACTTTATTTTAGGATAATTATTCTTGGAATTTTATCATATGCTAACTGTCTATCTAGGTGTGTTGACAATAAGAACATGTACAGTACAATATTTAAAAAATAAATACCCCCCCCCCCGCACACACAGGTGCCTTTCCTTTTTTGTGTTCTATCATATTGGACTTAAATTTGGCCAAAGTCTTTAAGCCAGGTGTGTCAAACCTGTGGCATCATGTATCGTGACTTTTTTCCTTCGCTAAAACAGGGGTGGGTGTGACCAGTGCATGATGCATCCGGGCCTTGAGTTTGACACCCCTGCCTTTAAGCCAAACAGAAATACAGAAGCAGTTTTAGGAACTGCTGTTTTATACAGATCTGCTTTAAAGCATTAGGCACAAATTAAGAATTAAGCAACGGGCAGAAGTTCAGGTTCTACCCTGCTAGAGACAGATGCTATCTGTGGATGGTTTAAGATTGTTTATCAACATGGAAGCCATTTCCCCATGTGATCTCTCCCCAAACCTCCTCAAGCATTCAAGTAATTAATCTCATAGGGTGATTCAGTTAGATTCTAAATATTTCTTCTACATATGGTTCAGATCTTAAATAACTTGCAGAAGAATATAGATTTTGTTCCATTTATAGCATTGTTATTGTAAAATAAAATAAAATACTGTATTTTAATTTTTAAGACATACTTTTTTCCTTCATGGATTCTTTCTTAGAGTTATTGAATTCCCCCTTCCCGTCATTATCTGCTTAGACCCCCAAGAAATTCTCTTTGAAAAGATTTTAATCCACATATCTTCCACACCCTTTTTCCCTCCCAGGTTTCACAATGCCTCCAATTTTGCTAATATCAGCAATTGGCACTTCAAGGGGAAACAGCATAATTCAGATAGGCTATAAAGATTAATCTTTGACAAATGCAATATTTGGTCACAGTTTTTCTACTCTGCAACTAACCATGGTTATTTCCTGAATTCAACTTTTCCAAAGGAGTATAAACAATTCAGCTCAAATAGCCTTTTAGTTATCCACACCAGTTAAGAATGTCCTGGGAATCGAGGAAAAAAATTATTCTTCCCTATTCTTTAATTTCTTTTGCATAAATAAAAGATTATTATAAAAGGAGATTTCACAAATTCAATTTAAAACAAAAATTGGCCGAAAAACTATTTTGAGAAAATCAGTTGTTATGACCTACCAATTATTAATTTAGTTTTTGATATTATTTATTATTTATTGATATGATTATTTTATTTATTTACATACTTGCTACTAATGATACTAATATATCTCAGTACCTTTCAGAGCTTTTCGCTGGCTCTCTATTGGAGACAAAACCTAGTTTGAACGATGAAAGTTTTTTCTTTGGAGCCCTCTGATCATAAACTCCTTGGATTTGACTGCCCTTATTTCTTCCCACAATGCAGTATGTTCTTTATATTCCCCTTCTTTCAGTTCCTCTTTCTAAGGTCAAGATTTTCAAGTTTTAGCTTTTTAATGACCTGGCCCTGCAAGTTTGTAAATCAGTATCTTCTCTTTCTCTGTTCCTGTAGAAATGTGATGTTTAAAGGTATTTAAACCACCCCCTTTAAAAAAAAAAAGGGTTAGTCAGGTTAAGTTTTGGCTCTTCTATCCTATCCTTACTTCGTTGACAGTTCTAGGTTAACATCTGCTTTTAGTATTGATGTATATCAGATTGGCCTAACTCTGTTTACCTGAGGTCATGGCTATGTTCCCAGGTTGGATCAGAATATATCTGTTGGTCCCCATGAATTAATTTTATTTAAATATGTACCTTAAATGAGTATTGATGGTTGGGTTTTATCTCAGCTGCTGATTATATATTTATTTTGCTTTTTTTTGGTTGATTTTCTTGCTGTTTTTTTTTTAGAATTGTTATTAGCCACCCAGATTTGTTTAAGATGGGCAATTACATTAACTAAATAAATACTTCATCTTATCTCAAGGAACTGCTTCAGTGTACTGATTTTGCCTTAGTTATCTTAGAATTAGCATCTATTTACTAGGTTCTGAGCTAATTTGAGTGGGTTGATTTGTATTTACTATATTGTATTTTTTATACTGATTTTTTTTAAACATGTGTAATAAATCATCTTCTTAGTTTAATTGAAAAATTCTTTATGAACTAATGATGCTCTAAAACAGGGGTCTCCAAACTTGGCGACTTTAAGACTTGTGAACTTCAACTCCCAGAATTCCCCAGGCTGGCTGGGAAATTCTGGGAGTTGAAGTCCACAAGTCTTAAAGTCGCCAAGTTTGAGGACCCTTGCTCTAAAATGTTTCAATCTCAGAGACTGCTTCATTTCCACATCCCATTATAATCTATAACAAACAAATAAGTATACATTTTTAAGTGTGCTTTTATTAGAATTGACTCATTTTTTCCTTTTATTTTCTGAGATCAACGTTGAAGCATTTTAAGTGGTTTCAAAGGAAATAGGGGAAGAGAGATATAAGCAATTCAAAACTGTGTTATGCTGGACAGTCCTTCCTGCAGGAATGTATGTAGATGAAAGACCACTGGGTCAAATGCCAGTGATTAAAAAATCAAAAAACCCAATCCTCAAAACTGTATATGGAAAACTGGAATATAAGAATCACTGCTAATCTAAAATTTTAGTTTCTGACATCTAATTGTTCATGTTCTGAGAAGCTATTTTTTTTGTTTTTAAAGTAAAGAACACCAGATATCAAACAACTTCAACCAGTAGGAATATGAAAAAGAACAATTCAATAAGGACTCTATCAAGTGCTTATTTTGCATGTTTAAACAGATCGCTTTTTTGTAAGTTTGGAATAAGGTAACGTGAAAAAAAAGAGTATATTTTTTTTCAGTATGAAACTATTTATGACATTTCTATCCCACCCTAGCTTTGAAAAACACAAGGTATTTTGCATAATAGCAAAATATAATTAAAAAGTTCTGTCACACATGACCAACTATGGAGCAAAATATGTGTGTGTGTGTATATATATATATTCTGAGGTTTTTGCGGGTATTTGTATGTAGATCTTTGGTTATTCGGGTTTTCTCCCACTTAAAATTGGAAGTATCTAGGCGACGTTTCGATAAAGTCTCATTTATCATCTTCAGGCTGGTGTCTTCGGCTTTGTGCTTCTCGAGGTAATGTGAGCTTGCAGTTGCTTCTTCCTTTTAACTGCTAGTGGGGGTGTGACTTAACTGGGTGGGGGCTTGGCTGTGTTCTGATTGGGTGGGGGTGTGTTCTCATTGGTTGGGGGTTGGCTGTGTTCTCATTGGTTGGGGGTTGGCTGTGTTCTGATTGGCTGGGGGTCTGTTCTGTTCAGGTGGGGGCTTGGTTGTGCTCAGGTTAGTCTTAGTTGCCACAGGATTTGAGCTGATGAGCTGTGATCCTGTTGTTTGGCTTCGCGTTTGTGCCACATCATGAAGATGTGGCACGACCACAAACGTGAAGCCTATAATGACGTGGAAAAATACCTGAACAAAGCTGAATACCATTCTTGTAAGTACCCACGAAAACTTAAGAAAACAAATATATAAATATAAATGGGAAACAAAAGGGGAAACAAAAACTTGGTATAACTTCATATTACCTGTACAAGTGGTGGTTTCCACCTCAGATTTTTAAGTGGTGCAGGGGTAAAATTAAAAGAGCCTGTATGGCGTTTCTTTACTAGGAGAGTAACACCAGAAGGATTCTCACGGAGCTTCCTTACAAGATTCTTCAACTGCCATCCCACCTTTTAAATACACAACATATAAATCATTTCATTAAATCCAATTTAAGAAATGAATTTAAAATAAGAGCATCTTCAACACATCAGAAGAAAGTCAAAATGTTTCCCATTACTATGGGGTTTTTTGGCATGCTTTCAACAGTGTAAGTGCAAAGTCTCAATGGATACAGTCTTCTTTTTTGAGATGAAACAGTTATGGACAAATAGGATATCGCTAGTCTTAGCTATACTGTCTCTGTGAACCCCGTGGGTGTCAAATGTTGAATGGCTTTAAAGGAAGATCCGTTGTGGAACAAATAATATATCTATGGGGTCTATATCAACCCAAGTAGGTAGATATGATTAATTCCTGTGGAAGATGAAGTGTTCCACCAATAAACACTCTCCAATTTTCCTGAGGATATTAAATCTTTTTCTCTTAAAAGACCACCTCCAATAGTTCTATAAGCATTTGGGCTATTTGGACATTTTCAGAAGCAAACAACGAGCCCATACAAGAAAAAAGTAGATTTTAATTTTACTAGCCATATCATCTTCATTTTTCTTTTTCTGGTAGAGGCTATGATTACTGTTAGGCTAGGGAAGCAAATAATAAACAGGGAACAATTCCTTTTATCCTAGGGCAAAGGGGGATGGGGATGATGATGGCAATTAAACCTGAATACAATTTCAAAATGGAAATTGTTGACCAAATTCCTTTTCTTCCAAAGCCCTCTGTGTACCCTTGGTTATAATGGAAAGGCACAAAATCTCTTTTGCTTTACTGGCCAAGAATATTATGTTTAGTGTTTGTGCTGCTTGACTATATTGCTCAAAATGTTGTAGTCTGGCAGACAACATCTCTAGCTTGCAACTGGCAGAGCCACAAAAATCACATACAGCAGAGAGAAACTGTAAAGGGATGAATAGGAATCTTTTCTTTGAAGTGGAAATATTTCTCTTATTAAAATGCTAATTCTCCTAAATAGAAATATATTTATAAAAATTTATCATTTACTATTCATCATAATTGGAATGATTTGTAATTGTAAAGATGCCGGAGGCTGCATTTATGAACATTTACACATTGCTTACATGATGATCTTAGACAATGCACTTTGATAAAGTCATATGAAATGTTCCCAGCAGCCAACATTCAAGATGAATAGTATTCCTCTAAGTATCTCTATTTTTTTAAAATAAGAACCAACTATTCAAACCTGTCTTTTTCTTAAAACCAAAGTGGGTTTTGACATTTCATTCTTTAACAGATGGTTTTGCTACTAAATGCATTAAGATAAAACAGTGTTTCAGTATAAAATAAAAATAAAGGAATACAATAGTAAATGAGGCTAAATTTTGGTTCTAAGTGGTATCTTTTGAACCAATTTTGCTGTGGTCGTCTACTTACCACTGTCTGGCGATTCACCTGAATCACTTCGTCCCCAGCATGGATTTTCTGAGACCGATCAGCAGGAGACTACATAGTATAAAAACAAAGCGAACAAATACTTCTAATTTAAAAACGTTCAGATGGTACATCCTTGGCAGCAAAACTATATAAATGGAAATGTCTGTAGTGTTTCTGTGTGAGCTATAGCTGTCTCCTCTAAAGGCAAGCTCCCTACAACTAACTAGTCATTAAATAACTAGCCAATTGTTCAAAACCAAAAAGGACTTTTCTTACACTGAGCCAAAGGTTAGCAATTCAACAGGGAAAAAGAGGAGGTCATTTCAGTCTGCAGAATTATTTTTCTACTTCTCTAATAAGACACCTGAAACTTAATTAGGCATCTCTAACAGAGGGAATGAATCCACTTGTCTCAATTCCCAACAATATGCGACCTGAAAGAGAGAAGTGTTAAAAACTTTGATAGTCCAGATATCCTAAGAAAAGAGGTGAATTATTTGATTCTCTATTAGCAGGCAGCTTTGGAGTCAATCAACATCTCACGCTGATGGAAAATACTTTTTACTGAAGAAACAGGAGGGAAATCTTTCCCAAACTCCTTTATGTGCCTTTAAAGTCTGCTGCAGAGAGGCTCCCATCAGGGTATGGGATGAAGAGGAAAAAGTTCTACTGTGCTGGCAAAGTTAGTAAGAGAATTAGGAGAATTTTTGCTCAGTTCTACACTACAAGGAAAGCAGTGCTGTGGTCTTTGTTTAAAATGGCTCTGTGGCTGCAAATCTGGCCCAGTGATTATCTTGACAGTTCACATCATAGAAAGTGCAAAACGGTCCTGAGTTGACCCATGTGACTCAAAATCAGCTGAAACAAATGGCTCATTTCCCTTGTTCCCTTATCAGGTGCAATGCAGGGCAAGACAATCCCCTTAGGGCCACCTGAGGTGGAAAAATCTGACTAGGAAAGAGATCTCCCACTGTCATCTGACTGATCTAAGGCATTCCTATCTTACACATCAGCATTAAGAGGCAAAACTATACATGCTGCATTTTCACAAATGGAAGCTCTGGCGAAAGAGAGGAGATACATTGGGAAACATACAGACTCCAAGATAACTTCCTTTTCTTAGTAACCACATTCCTTTGAGGGACTTAGCTAATCTCTCTCTGAACAGACAATTGTAGACGTTGCGTTTCCAAATCCCATTCTTTCTGAATTGAGAATTTGTTAATAAACAAAAGGGGGGGGAGCACACCCAGCTTTTATCACCAGGATTTGGAAAGTGACTGAAAAGTTTTGTTTAGGTCAAAACATTCCCACCAAAAGCAGGAAATCCAAAGTCATTAAAAAACAACTTGGAAATCCCATCACCTGACAGGAATTGGACACATCTCTCCAAGGCATTAAGAGCTGCTATGTCAGAGATGCAGCTGGATAGATACCAAATGACAGGAAGCCACCAGAGGCAAGGCGCTGTCATTATACTACTACAAAGAAGGGAAAGGACGCTTATCTTAGCAACATGATTTCTCAGCAGAGATCTGGAAACCCAAGAAAAGAAAGTTACATGCTTGGGAACGCCGACTGAGGTTCCTAGCACTGAGTTCTTTCAAACAGAAAGCATAACAACAGTACATCTAAAAAACCAGTTTGGCATGGTTAGGAGAAAGATTTGAACATATGCATTGCTTCGGCATTTTAAATGTTTGGGATAGGAGGCAAAATGACCAATGGCCACACTGACTGGGGAGAATGGGGATTGTAATCCAATTCTATATATGCAGGTCAATGGGACAGGATAGGGTATAGAAGAGAATCACAATCTTTTTGTTCAGGCAAAACTGAAACTGGAGATCATAATTAGTTTCCCCACCCATTACATATATCTCCATGACTTTTCCTTTTTAATTCCAGAGGCGCTTTGCATTTAAAGAATTCTCTTTCTCTTATTTTAATAAGTTCCTTTGATTCCCAGGAAGCATTGGACTCTTCTATGCTGAGTCTAAATATCCTGCTGGTGTTTTCAGAAGGAAGAGAGTGCACTACTGCAATGGACTGAAGATCCGATAATGGATCTTCAGGATTCTGTTGTCCACAAGTACTCCATATGATGGTGGTCTCCAGCAGCTTTAGAGCTTTAGATGAGGGATCCCAATCTTTGCCCAAACTGTGGTTTTGAGCCTTTATGATCATAGGGTTCAAATACTTCCTATCTTAACCAATTTTGGAAATTGCTTGTTAACTGCTTTTCAGATTTTATCAACCTTCAAATGGCAAGATTTACTATACCAAATGAGTTTCCTTTACATACAAATTTAAGGACTTCATTTGGAAGACAATATGGAAAAGGAACACATTTTAAAGGATAGGATTGAGGCTGATTTGAAAGTGGATTTTAAAATGACTATGGGCTGTGGAAATGATGTAAGGAGACACTACACTGGATATACAAATGAAACTGACTGATGGCTTAACAGACTAAAAGAATGACCTGGATAACTTTCTTATACTAGATTTACAAAAGAAACCTATTAATTTTTTTAAAAATTTTTTGTTAAGATGGGACAAGGAAAAAATGAAAAGAAATCAAGTTCAAGGACATTTCTGAGGGGGGATTAAGGATCAAGATTATTAAAAATAAAGAGAAGAAAAGGATAAATATTAAATAAAGTAAAAGGAAGAAATATAAAGTGTGTTTATTTGACCAAGATTAAAATGGATATGCTGTTATCTCTGGTGAACTTTAATGGACTTCTGCTGATCAGGACTGAATGTCAAGGTTTTAAAGATTTATGTATAAAGAGATGGAATATGGGAAAAAGAGAAGGTGATAATTTACTAAATATATAAACTGTTAAATAAGTTACTAAAATTGTATGTGTATACACACATACATATATCTATATAAGGAAAAAGTTATTTCTTTATAGATTCCAATTTTTTATTTCTTTTCTATTCTTTTTCTTTTCTGCACTTTTTCCAGTTTCTATTAGTTCTTATCTTTTTAATTACAATGTTTAATAAAACTACTATTTTAAAAAAGGGTTTGCCTTGGGTTCAACTTTATCACAAACAGTTTATGTTAATTTCCCTTTGATGAAGTCATTAAAAATACTTACATTTTCTGTTGTCCCAGTAACAACATGTAAACCATCATAAGTGGATTTTATGTACATTCCCTAAATTGAGAAATGGAAAGATAAAATAAGCATAAGAATAATTACAGCACATCCACAGTTATACCTCAAATGTTTTTCAGACAATTATTTCTGAGGAACAGCGTGGCTGATAATACCATCTGGAGCCTGCCCCAAACCAGTCCTGTTGAATTGTGTAAATAGAGTATAGTCTCCTTTTGGAGTGGGGTGGGGGTGGGGAAGGGGGGGAGAACCACCTCCTACCTATGGAGGTGAGAATCCAAACAAAAACCACTTAACACCAAGATACTCTAAATCAATCAAGAAGGAAAAGTAATCTCAATTTATTTCTTAGGAGAACATTCTTGAATGGCTGAAGGGAACAATTGTTTATTTTCATCTTTAACATGGGGAATAAAAAGAAATCTCTATGTTTAGTCAAGGTTGCTTCATGTTTTATTTATCTATTTTTCACATTTTTGAATCACCCATCTCCCTCAGTGTCCCTCATGTTATTTTGTTACCATTTAGGATGGTATTGTTTTATTGAATCTGTGCTGGCAGTATTTACTCCTACTTTTGTTATTATTGATTGGAATTGGGCGGCCTTAGGTAATCTAATGAATAAATAAGCATAAAATTATCTGTTTATAAAAGTTGTTAAATTTTGATTTATTATAACATACTGTATGCATTGCTTGTTATGCTCAAATTCACTTTGAATCATATATCAAAGCAGCATATAAATGTAAGTGAGGAATAAATAAAATAAATATACCATATTTTGTATCTCAGTATTTAGATAAGGGACACAAAATGAGTGTGAGTCTCGTGGGAATGGCTGAAAATCTTTAGTCTGAATATAGCCTAGAACAGTGGTCACCAACCGAGGGGCCATGGCCCACTGGTGGTCTGTGAGAAAATTTTGGTGGGCCGCAGAGAAATGTCACCCTCAGAGCATCCCCCAAAGCAATTAATCCAAGCTGCGCAGGAACACAAGGCTGAGCCGCCTACATGGCCCACGGGAACCCTCCCTGCCCACTCACTCCTTACCCAGAAAACTTGCCAGCTAAGTTGCTATTTTTCCTTTTGTTTCTGACCATCAGCTGTTCTGCTGTGCCAGGAGATTTAAATTAGCTAGGAAGCAGGAAATGGTTGGATTTCTTGCTTTCTAGCTAGTCTTTAGATCTTTGGCTCTGCTTTTAAGCACAGCCAAACCTCCCTTTGGACTGAAGTTTCTATTATTTAATGCAGACTCATGGCAAGCAAATTTTATGTGACAGACTCAGGTAACTGATGGCAGATAGATAGATCTCTGAATGAATCTGTGAGCAACTCAATCTGCCTGCCTGCTTTGCCTGATTTTGGGTAAAAGTTGCTTCTTTTTTTATAAAAAATTCAATATTTATATAAATATTTATATTTACATACACGCCATGCCCAGCCAGTCACATGACCACCAAGGCACACCACAAATTAGGCCATGCCCACAGAACCAGTTAGTGGTCCCTGGGATTTAAAATTATGAGTTTGGTGGTCCCCGAGGTCCAAAAGGTTGGCGACCCTTGGCCTAGAAAACTCTTCAAAACATATATACATGCTGGTTATCAAATTTAGCTTTTTAAAATGTTTTACGAAGCTAGAGCATAGACTACCCTGAGGTTCGTAATATAATTTTAATATAATTAGTCTTTAATATTAATAACACAATCCTCTCTTGATATTTACATTTTTAGTAATGACAAATCTTAATGGGACCCCATGACGTTTCAGGCCCAATACAAAGAAACCTGTTTTAAGTGTTTCTCTGTTCTCTTGTATATAATAGGATACATCATGTGGGAATTCCCTACTGTAAAAAGTTAAAAGTTATAGGATACATCATGTGGGAATTCCATACTGTTAAAGTCCTGGACATGAACAATTACAGCTTTTATATTTCAGACTGCAATGTAAACTGATTATTCAAATTAATAAAGAGGGTGCTTGCTGTCTCTCCCTCATCTCAATACTGTCATAGATAGGAATGACTCTGTCTCTCTTTCTCTATGTGTATTTGTGTGAGTGTGAGAGAGAGAAAGGTAAACAATGAAAGAGAAACGTCAAGGTAGTGGCCCACTTCTTTTCATATGTGCATACATGTTGTGGACAAGATGCATATAAAAAATGGGCAGGATTTCAATTGTGCGTTTGTAGCCTCCATCTTGACTTTCTTTTTACCCTACCCGCTTTGGGGAAATAAAGTCGACTTTGTTACTTCAAATAAATTTTAAAGTGTAATAACTGGGAGCAGTTTAGAAGAGTAAGGAAATGCAAATCTTCTTACCAAGCCTTCCCCAGGTTTGATATTGTTTAGGTGGACTTCTTCGAGACAGGCACCCTGGCTCATCAACGGATCAGTTGTTGACCTGATTGTCTTATCACAGATTCCATTCAAAACTTTAGACTAGAAAAGAATAAGAACATGCTTTACACATTATTTCAGGAGGTGGGGTGCTGTCTCATGTACTGCCCCTCCAATGAACAAAATAACACCTAAATTAAGAATGTGTTAACATCATTACTTCAAGGAGGTGGGATGCTGGTGTCATGCATAGCCCCTCCAACAAAGAAATTAACAACCTAAATTAAGAATCACTTTGGTGCTAGCTCCAGATTCATAGGATACAGCATCTGCTCAAAGTTAACTTTCATTAGCTCCATTGGTAACAAAGCTGTGGTACTTTATTTCAAATTAAAAATTCTGTAGCCATGATTCCAGCCCTTTTTAATTTTGGACATAAATGATCCAAAATGGCTATAACTGTTAATCATTCACAAGTGTGCAAGACAGTAAATAACATTAAAGTAATTTTATTAAATAATATTAAAGTAATATTATTAAATAATATTAAAAAATCTTACAATCCCAGAACAATTCTTTGGGACAAATGATAACATACAGGTTGAGTCCAATTAACCTGAAAATCCTGAATTAATCAGGAGATTCTCCTCTCCTGTATCTAAGTCAGCTTTCCTTTCCCTATGCCCATTGTACAGTACTGGAAATATCCAATCAGCAGGGATAATAGCTAGGAATTACTGGATTTGCAATCTCATCACATTTGGAGAAAAATCAAGTTAGATGAGAACATTTTCCAAAAGTTTGGTCACAAACATTAACCAAAAACCTGAATTTATCATCTAAAGAAAAAAAAAAGTTAGTCTAATTATCTTAGTAGTTATTAAATTGTACAATTTGTTTCCTAAAATATGTCAAGAAAAATTCATTATTAAGCATGTAATATTTAAATAAAATTTAAACTGTTTGAGTTGGCAATGTTAATATTTAGGTTTTAACATTTATAGTATTTACTTATTTCAAAAATAATGAGATGATAAGTTGCCTTGGATTTCCAAATATGGATGCATATTTCAAATGAAAAGAACATTTTATTGCCTTGTTTGGAATCACAAACATTTGGCTCGGAGATGTAAATTTAACAATACATACGGAGGGGGGTGCAGTCAAAATTAGAGCAAACTGAAGCTGATTTAGAAAGGCATTGAAGAACAAAGTCTTCCCATTGTGGAATTTTGCTATTGTGATCGCTGCTTCTCAGTTGCTATTTACTTTGCTTCAGCAGGATATTTACAGTATGAAATGGGGAGGAAAAATCAAACTTCTCTCTTCCATCAAATGCATAGTGTACAATTTTTAAAAAAAATACAACCACAGATCATAATCACAGGGAAAATCTCTTCCCTTCCCTACTCTGTACATATATTGAATGGCTAAGATATTAATATACGATTCTTTCCGCTAGACACATGCCTTTCCTTCTGAACTAAAAAGCTCTCTCAAATTAATGTGAGAAAATATTAACAGTCGTAGAATGCTCTATTAGGGATCTTTGATAAACAAATACCAAAAAAAGTGAAATATATAATAATACATATTTTGACAGTGGCCAGATTGGCTTTTGCACAATGTTGGAAACAGCCTCATGTTCCATCAGAGGAGATGATTATTCAAAAAATTTCAAGTTGTGCAGAAATGGACAAATTAACCCTGGCATTAAAAAATAAAGTCACTTCAATATACTACAACAGCTGGAACCGCTGGTACAAATTGATAGACCAAAGATAGATTTCACACTAAAAGGCAAAAGAGGATAGGATAGAATCGTAGTAGTGATATACAGATATATGTAAGGATTAAGTGTGTATATGGCATAAAATAAAGATAAAAAGGAGGTCTCACAAACTGTTGAAGATGAAAATGTATTTTAATTGTTTGCTATCTTTTTCTTTCTATTTTCTTCTTCTTTTCTTTTTCTCTCTTATATTTATGTATGTGTTGTTGGTCTGTTTTAATTGTAAAATCAATAAAATTTATTTACAAAAAAAAAGAATGCTCAATTGAAAGATCTAAGCAGAGTTTTCCTCCTGTCAGTAAGGAAAAGCAGCCATGGTGGTGACATAGTGGCTAGAATGCAGTTTTGCAGGCTAACTCTGCTGACTGCCAGCAATTCGATTCTGACCAGCTCCAGGCTGACTCAGCCTCTTATTCTTTCAAAGTCAGTAAAATGAGGACCCAGACTGTTGGCAGCAATATGCTGACTCTGTAAACTGCTTAGAGAGGGCTGTAAAGCATTATGGAGTGATATATAAGTCTAAGTGTTACTGCTAGCCAAGAGCATTGAAAGGCAGCAGCGAACAGGGAAGTGAAAAGATATTTGACACAACTGTAGAAAGTACAGGAAGGAAAAACCAAGACAGTCTTCTCAAAAGAATGCATCTTTGCACAAACAACATCTACAATGTTATCATTGAATAATAAACACTCAGAATTATTTCCACGTCATCTCACACTTTAAAGGGATGCAAAGGTTATATATGTATGAGGCAAAACAGGATAAAATCAATAGAATGGGGCTGCAATTATTCAATGGGCCTGCAAACAAAACGTCACTGAAGAAAACTAGAGGGAAATCATCAGAGCACAGGTCCAGGTTTGGATGTTGGATCATGTCTCAAAATCTATGTGCACAGGTACACAATTATATTGTGGAATGTTTATGGTCAAATCATTTGAAAATTGAAAAAAATAAAATATTGCCAGACATAAAAGGAATATTGAAACAGTGAAGTAGGAAAATAAGCTTCAAAGATCCTTATGAAACATTATTTCAGAAAATCAAGGAATAATCAAAAGGAATGAGTTCTGAGATCCACTGAAGTCAATTTATAAATACAAACCTCCCAGAAGTTGAAGAAAAGATACTTCTTTTATTTACAGCACACCATAGCAAATGATTGCACTCAACCTACATGTGCATCTCCACTGTCAGTCAGAATAATCTATTAATCCCAATAATCAATTGAAATTCTCCAACACTTATCTAATACCTATCCAGCCTTGTATTTCCAGCTTCTCCTTGCTATCAGTTCCAGTTCTTATCCCTTATTCCCCAATATATACATATATGATTTCAAATCTGTATTGTTGCAAGTTCCACCTCCATAACTTATTAGAGGAACAGCATTTATCTGTGTCTTGCATCTAGTACAAACAATTACAGACTCAGTAATATTCACTCTGGGCACTTCATATTGCAAAAGCCAGGAACAGTGTATACAAATGTTGTTGGAATTTGACTAATAAGTTGACTCTTACGTACTATTTGGGAGAACTGCCCCAAAGCCAAAGCCCATAACATTCCTTGTGAGGAATGTTACTATAGATGCAGGAAGAGTGTCAGGAGCACCTCTAAAGCGCCAATCCAACACACACTATGACACTAATTAAATAATCATGGCTACTAGACCAGAAAGGGATATGGGGCAGTGAAAAGGAGCCAGTGAACTGTATAGAGATGCTCTGTAAGCTATAAGCTTCTCATGTCGTTGGAACACAGTTATTGAAAGCAATTATACTTACACTCTCACACCAAACAATGTTACTATAAAAAGTAAGAGTACTGAAAGAACCATAATGCATAAATAGAAGGGCGTATGGATTTTTTTTTTTTTTACGGAGGGTAATCAACAATTGTTCTGTTTTGAATGGAGGTGTGAGTATTTTTAGATACTGTGAATTCCTCACCATCTCTCTGGCAGGCGGAAGGTCTTATCAAAGAACACAGCCTGATTCATGTCAAAAGGAGGAAGCAATGATTAACCATTACAAAATATTGAACGCAGGTCACTACATCCCTAGTCAAGTCACAAGACTGCCTCTAATGTATTTGGAAAATTCCCCTTTCACATCACTTCCAATTCAAAAGAGCATTTTCCTGCTGTTGTAATGTATTGTCGTGTGTTCCCCTCAAAGTTCCATCCTCAGAACAGTGAGCTCTGAGCTCTGTTGAAGGAAAACTGTTCCCTTCATACTTCCATTGGAGGCCTCAAAACAGACTGCCACAAAGACAACGATGGCTATTGAAAGAACAATAAGCATCCAAACACAAACCAGGCTGGAGGTCCCCAACTTACAACAGATCCATAGTTCTATTAAAAAGCCAGGTTTGACAGCTCTCCTGAAACTCAGCAGAGTTGAGTAGATTGAAGGAAGAGCAGAAACAATGCAAGTGGACAAGAATTTTTCATTTGCTTACTCTGTGGGTCACATTACAAGCAGCCTCCATTGTTTTCCATTTCCTGTCCTGAAATTTCTCTGCTCACACAGAAAAGGATAAACGCAAACTCCCCATCCGATGGGCCAATATCCTCTTCATATTCAACCTTGGTGTATTTAGTCATGAATCTTGCAATGACAGGATGGGAATCTTTATACATTTCTTTGAGAAACAAAAAATGCTATCAACTGAGCTGGAATCCAGAATAATGTACAGACTCGTATTTGCATTTCAGAGCAGATGAAAACCAAACTGAACCAGCAGCAGAAAGAATGTAGGGAAATGCTTGAATGTAGCCTCCACTTTATCCCATTTTTAGCTTTCAACTAGGCAAGCTACGTATCAAAATAGGGCTTTTGGATCCTCTAAAAATAGTTTGGACTTTTTCATTTTAGGCGATTAGATAAGCCTGGAAACTATGCAATAAGGAGCCATAGATGCCTGCTGTTCCTATTGAGCTTCGTAATAAGTAAAGCTGCTTTCAATCATAAAAAAGTTCTTAACAGAAAGGAATTCAAAAAATGAATTAAACATAAACATTTATACTTACTACATTGAGAACTTTATCTTCCATTTCAGCTACGAGGCAGTCCTTAAAAAAGAAAAGAACGTATTCTATTACTGGAAGATCCTTATATAGCATCAAACTGTAATTTTAACTTGATTGATTTGTACAGTCAGTAAAATATGTCTGGAGCATAGAGGACGATGCAGAAGTTTTTTTACAATGATCCAAAAATCTAAATCTCTCCAGAAGCTTAACTGTTGGTTTTAAAATATTTTTATAAGCCCTTTAATCAAAGCCTTTTCTCACATAAAATAAAACAGTTGGTTAAAGGAAGCATAAAGTTAAACTATTAGTTCCTCAATAGACTGGCAACTTAAAATCAACATTGATTTTAAGATGTGTGGACTTCAACTCTCAGAATTCCTCCAACAGCACGCTGGAAGTCTTTAAATTGACACGGGTGAGAAACATTGCTGTAAGTCAAAGAAAAAGGGAAGCATCAATAAAGGAGAATGCTTAAAGCTCAAGGCTGAAATGCGTGGTCCTTGGTTGTCTCTGAGTTTGGTTGTTTTCTTGCAGATGTTCCATAACCCAAACTAGGTCACATTCCAGAGTTTCAGAAGCAAGTATTCCCAATTCTAACCAGGGATGTTAAGGAATGATCAGGACAACGGAACAAGGCACTAAATCTAACAGGTGAGGTATGTGCCCTACAACTACAATAAAGCCTGTCCATATTCTGAACACACAATGTAAAAAAAAAATCAACCATGATTTGCATCTAAATAAAGGCCTTTTATATGTGCAAATAATCTTCTGCTTAAAAAGAATGTGTAGCAGCTTCAGTGATTCATTGCCAAATCCCACTCAACTGAGGTTTGATCAAAACAGTGTTGCTAGTTGAAGGACTCAGGGGAAGCAATGGGAAGCAAGGAAAGGGTAGGAAGGCCTACACGTAGACTTCCAGCTGAAGTTTTCTGCATCTCGTCCATCCAGAGTGCTTCTATTATCTTCATCTGCTCACAAAAGCTACCAAAATGTGATTCGCATAGAAAAGTATTTGGCTTTGCAAATATTACCTGCAAAAGACACTGGGCTGAAAGGACTACATGCAGCAGAGCGTGAAAATATACAAGGCATCATTTATTCAACAGGAGCAATGAAGAATTAGAAGATTACACTTTCTTTTCCTTTTAAGGAACTGTCTGAGCCAGAATGGCAAAGTAGACATACTAGCAAGCAAAAGATTTTAAAGTAGCACCCAATTAAGTGTTGCATCCCAGAGAAAGAGTCGTTGAACCATCACTGGACAAGGAAAGTAGATTTTTGGGAGGGGGGCTATTTTCCTCTCCCTACTGCACGTACAATATTCTGACAATAGGTATGGGGGTTAAGGGGATAAAAAATAGCCTTTACTTCTTGTTCCACTGGCAAAAATCTCACCTGGTCAACTGATGGCCCTCTGTCAGCAGTCACCCCAATTGGTTACAGCTTAAAATAATTTATCTTGATCCAAGCAAGAGGAGGAACTGACCATGCCATTATTGGGAAAAGAAAAGACCCTAAAATTCCCAGTTCTGGAAAGATGGCTTCAGCTGAAAATAGCTATAATCATACCTATATTTAGAGCATAGTCTTTTTAATCCTGGGTGTCTACTGTAGAACGTGACAATAAAGACAAGGATGGCTTGGGGAAAAAGACAAAGGTTACCAGCCACTGAATAAAATGAAGCTACTGCTGCCTATAAGCCCATGATGATGAACCTATGGCACATGTGCCAGAAGTGGCATGCAGAGCCATCTCTGCTGGCATGAGAGCCATCGCCACAGCGCAGCTCCACTGCGCATGCGCACGCCTCCCACCAGCCAACTGATTGTTGGGTATCTGCCGCACATGTGTGGGGCGTGTGCAGGAGAGATGTGCAGATGCCCAGGGGGGTGGAGCATGGGGTGGGAGCACATGCACGCACAGGGAGGCGTGCATTGCATTATGGATGAGGCATGCGTGCGCAGGCGCACTCTCAGCACGCAACGACAAAAAGGTTAGCCATCACTGCCATAAGCCCTACACATCCAGAGACAGGTTTTTAGATCCGGCTGTGAGTTAAAATATTTACTGGATCTTTTCGGCTGTTACATTTAGTCTGACTCTAATTTGTTTCTACATTTGAATGCATCTCATATTTCTTTCTGCCTTTCTTTTTGGATCAATATTCAGGTAGTCCTCGACTTACGACGACAACTGAGCCCCAAATTTCCACTGCCAAACAATGCAGTTGTTACATGTGCTTGGCCCCATTTTATGGCCTTTCTTGCCACAATTGTTAAGTGAAGTATTGCAGTTAGTAACACAGCTGTTGAATAAATCTGGCTTCCCCATTGACTTTGCTTGTCAGAAGATCGCAAAAGGGGATCATATGACCCTGGGACACTACAACGGTCATAAGTACAGGCCAGTTGCCAAGCAACCAAATTTTTATCACCTGACCCTGGGGATGCTGCAACAGTTGTAAGTGTGAAAACATCACAAATCACATTTTTCAGTGATTTTGTAACTTCAAATTGTCACTAAGTGAATGGTTGTAAGTCAAGGACCTTCTTTATTCCACTTCTTGCTGCCTTCCGTGTATTTATCTCTCTTCTGGTTTTATAGATCCCACAACTATAAGTTGCTGCTAGCAAAAATGAGCTACTATATATAAATTACGCAGGACTGTAACTGCTTTGCTTTATGGTATGCATCCTGCTATTCTATACCTTTTTTAAAAAAAATTAAGGGCTGTGAAAATATTTACAGACCCCTCACAATTCTGGACATAAACTGTTTCAACTTCTACTCTGAAAACGATGCTATAGAGCACTGCACACCAGAACAACTAGACACAAGGACAGTTTTTCCTTGAATGTCATCACTCTGCGAAACAATTCCCTCAACACTGTCCAACTATTTACAAAGTCTGCACTACTATTATTATTAATACCCCATCCTTCCTTCCACCCATCTCCTCCCACTTATGACTGTATGTCTATAACCTTGTTGCTTGTATCCTAACAATTTTTAATGACTGTTTCCTAGTATGATTTGATTGCTTATTGTACCCTATGATTATTATTAAGTGTTGTACCTTATGATTCTTGACTCTTTTCTTTTATGTACACTGAGAGCATTTGGACCAAGACAAATTCCTTGTGTGTCCAATCACATTTGGCCAATAAAGAATTCTATCTATCTATCTTAAGAGGTATTACCAGTAAAAACCTGGAGAAAATGATATGTTAAGGCCTTATGTTTTTATATATTCTAACAGTGGTGGGTTATTAGCAACAAACGGCTGCTACAAAGGTACTGTTAGAATTAAAAATCTAATAATGAATTTATAAATTCCTAAGTAACTAGTTGATTAAAAAAATCCTTGTTAAAATGATAGTGTTAGCTTTGGGAGACCAAAACAACAATACCAAGGAACAGTTTAAACCAAAGGTGCTTGATCTGATCATACAAAATCCAAAACTCACATGTATCACTAAGCTGCTCATAAAATTATATTACAATTATTTCTACTATTCTGCATTCCTTTGGGAAATTTAGAAAGAATAACAGCAGAAAAAGAGAACAGACACACACGCTCTCTTAACCGACCTTCTGAACAGTGGTGGTAAGATCCAAACACAGCTGAATGATTTTATTCTTTGTCACAGAAAAATCAGCTATCCCAGTAAATGGAGTCCTGTGGTAAGACAAGAATGTGCCTTTAAAGGAAAGAAGAGTCCAAATAACAACAATCAATTACTAAAGGCTTACTTTGTATGACAATGCTACTATGTGTTGATTATCATATATTGATTTGTGCAGGATGATCATATCACTTTACAATAGGTTATAATCAAGAGTTTCAATTGGGGATTTGCTGAAGATTTCTACATCTGGGCAAAGGCAAGGGCTGTTTTACTTTAGTTTTCCAACTAAGATACTTTTTGTGCAGAAACTAAGCAGTGGATTTAGGAATAAGAGTTCAGAAGAAATGAAAATTCTGGCACAAGTTCTTTCCCCTGACTTCCATATTTCTGGAGTTGCTCACTGGAAAGGATACACTCCTCTTGACTTAGTTTCCAAAACCTACATTAAGGGTTAAAGATGACTTTCCTTTCCTGGCATTGCAAGCTCAAGAGACCAACTTTCATACAGGTAGTCCTCAACTTATGACCACAATTGAGCCCCAAATTTCAGCTGCTAAGCAACACAGAGGTTAAAAGACTTTTGCCCCATTTTACAATCTTTCTTGTTTATCTCTGCAGTTAATCACTGTGGCTGTTAAGTTAGTAACCCAGTTGTGAAGTGAATCTGGTTTCCCCACTGATTTTGCTTATAAGAAGATCACAAGAGGTGATCACGTGACCCCAGGGCACTGCAACCGTCATAAATATGAACCAGTTATCAAGCATCCAAATTTCAATCACATGACTATGAGGATGCTGCAATGGTTGTAAGTGTGAAAAACGATCATAAGTGCCATTGTAATTTCAAATGGTCACTAAGCGAATAGTTGTACATCGACGACTACCTGTATTATGTGTGGTGAAAGAGAAGGGAGCTACTCCTAGTAATATGCTACAGAGATCAGTGAAACATTGATCAAAACTTATGAGGCATGACAAGGAATTTCCATAGATGAATAGGAAAAAACAAAAATAGAAGCAATTGTTCTAAGTACGTAATTACTCTCTAAAAGCTAAGCTTGTTAAAATGCACGAACTTTAGTTCAGATTAACAGTTATTTTTAAAAACTAACCTAACACATAATACTAAGAAAGTATCGATGTCACCCAGGGGAAAAGAAAGGTATTTTCTCACTCTGGTTAGAACAAGTTACAACCACAGTCTGTAACAGGGTGTTTTAAGAAGCAGAGACCTCTGACTGGGAACAGATCTCCCCATCATCCTTGACCTCAGGAGCTGAATAGGGAATAGCTTTCTTACAAACGTAAGACATTCACATGGATAGTATCTGTCTGAGGTTGGAAGCTAAGCAATACTGGACTTTGTCAACAGCTGGATAAGAGACTACAAAGAAATCCCAGGGTTAAAGTTTAAACTGGGAAGGAACAAAAATACAACCTCCACCCCCACCCCCCAAAAAAAATCCAGAAGAGAGTGATGAACTATTTCCATATTACTAGCTATATGGAAATGTCCATGAGGTCACCAACAGTTGAGTCTAAGTTGAAGAGGTCTACCCACAGCATACATCTTGAGTCAGTACTATCTACTCTGACTGATTATGCTTTCTCATCTGAGGTAAACTCCCACTGCAATCTTCCAATAAATTACAGCCTCTTCCCATTTAAATCTTACTTCAGGCCTATCTATACAGATAGTCCTCCAGTTATGAATATAATGGAGCCTTCCCATTCCACTCATAACCCAAGGATTACATTATAGCCAAGTGTCATTTCTCCAGTGTTGTCACATGAAAAGATATACTTAAATATTTACAAAATGTGAGGAGGTATACTCACTCCTGTGATATACTATAGATCAAGGGAAGAAAAAAAAAGCAGAAAAATGGGAGGGGGGGGGGGGAGGGAATCCAGCAGAAAATAGTAGCTATTTGTAGTACATGTCTGTTTACTCAATTATAAGCTCTTTTAATGGTCATTTCGTGGGTATCATAAAATGGCGTATAATATCAGCTCAACTGGATGGCTTAATGGTACAATGAGCCTTTGTTCAGCAAAAAGAGCCCTTGAGACTACTATAATTGGGAATCTACAAAGTAAGTCAACAATCTCTCCATCTTGCATGGTTCTTTAATGTTCTAACCAGTGCTTCCCTGCCAGTAATATATCTGGTGTATTTCATTCCTTTCTCTAAGACTGTGTTTCTCAACCTTGTCGATTATAAGATGTATGGACTTCCATTCCCAGAATTCCCCAGACAGCACACTGTAAGTTGAAGTCCAGACACCTTCAAATTGACATGGGTGAGAAATACTGTGTAAAGGGAAGCATCAATAAAGGAGAATATTTGCAGCCTAGGGTTGGAGTGAGAGGTCCTCAGTGGCCTCCGAGCTTGGTTGCTTTCTGGCAGACATTTCATTACCCAAGTTCAGTGGTGAGATTCTTTTTTTTTTTTAGTACCGGTTCTGTGGGTGTGGTTTGGTGGGCGTGGCAGGGGAAGGATACTGTAAAATCTCCAGTCAGAGGTGGTATTTGCCGGTTCTCCAAACTACTCAAAATTTCCACTACCGGTTCTCCAGAACTGGTCAGAACCTGCTGAATACCACCTCTTCCCAAATTAGGTAACATCATTGATGTGCAGCACTGATGATGTTATATCTGGGTAATGAAATGTCTGCAAGAAAACAACCAAGCTCAAAGAGAAGTATTTTCTAACCCCGGCCCCAAGGGTGGGATTATACTGGTTTGGCCCGGTTCCATTGCAGCATTAGGTCAGTAGCAAACCCTCTATGCGCGTGCAAAGTGTGCACTTGGCGCGCTCTCTCACCAAAACAGTTGTTACAGTGGTTGAATCACACCCCTGCCCAGCCCCAGAGATTATTTGCTCCCAAATTAGGTATTAAAAGCGGCTAAAAATGCTCCCGCTGCTGTAGCATCACCAATTACCCCTCACTCCATTTTTCACTTAGGAACAAATGATTCTGACTGATCTGTGGGAGAAGGTAAACAAAGATGAATGCTTGGCTAGGCTAGGGACAAAAACATCACTTATCTCTTGGCAGCAAAACCAAAGGACACAAATTAATGAACGCCAACATCCACAGAATGCGTTTGGTTTGATAGTCAATTCTCATAGCAATTTATGAACAGCCCACAGAATCGCAAGGTCCTGCATTAAAATACAAAGTTACTTTTTAAAGATAATATTTGTATTTAATCTCACTCTAAAACAGAAATGGGTAGGAAAACAAAAGCCCTTTCAGAGAGCCAGTCACCTGATTCTCTCAGTATCTGCAGGAGAGGTTAAGGCAGAGACAAAATCAGCTTGGGAAGTAGCAATGGTATATGAGCTGCCTTTCATCCTGCAGAAACACCTATCTCTTTATAAATCCAGGGGAAACAATTGTACCAGGCTGTCTCCAACACTCTAAACTGGAGTGGGGAGTCTACTCTGATGTAGCAGCTCTCCTGTTAGAAATGGCTGCTCTGAAATACAGAGAAAGAAGAACGTGGACTCTTTGAGTTTGGGCATTTGCTTGTAAGAAACAGCCCCATGGCATCTGTCCCCTGAGTTTTAGTTCTTAAATTGAAGTCTTCTTAATTTTATCTCTTTTTATATTTATATTTTTACTATTTTGGAAGCCACCCAGAGCTACTTTATTGGTGAGATAGGTGGCCTGTAAATTTAATAAATAAATAAAATTACCCAACGATGTAAGTAACATCATCAATGCTGGTGAATGTGAGGTTTGCTCCATGTATATATATAGTGTGTATGTGTATGTGTATGTGTGTATGTGTGTATGTGTGTATGTATGTATGTATGTATGTATGTATGTATGTATGTGTGTATATAGATAGATAGATAGATAAGATAGATAGATAGATAGATAGATAGTACCTTGCCCTGCCACTTCCTACTGGTGTGTGTGTGTGTGTGTGTGTGTGTGTGTGTGTGTGTGTGTACACAGAAAAAAGAACATACTGCAAAATGCAAAGATAAAGATATTTCCCTGCAGCCCCCTTTGTACTCAAACAACAATTTTATTTGAGTGACAAACTGAATGGGACCTCTGCAGAACACTGTTTAAACTGATGGCTTACAACTTGGAAGACCCAAGATCGACTTGTCATTCATCTATGAAGTTCATCAAAGGATCTGATGCAGGACGTTTTTCTCTCAGTATAAATGGCTTCAGAAGGCTCTTGAGAAGACAAAATGATATGTGGAAAGTTTGGATTTGAAGCAATCGAAGTGCTAAGGATTAACACTTGCTGAACCTTTTTTGCAGTTCCTTGAAGGAGTCATAATCTTTCCTGGGGTGGTAAGGTTTGGGCTTCAGAAAATGTTTGAATTAAAAATATTCCTGAACTGAATTATTTTCCTAAGTTTGCACAGCTGTTGGTTAAAGAAAAGAAGTAGTTCCTTGAAGGAATAGCCAACAGGTATAGTAAGACAGCTGACGCCAGATCTGATTGGCTGCTTCACCTCCAAATGTTGCACACCAATGGTTGTACTGAATGTTAACTCTTTTGCCTTTGTTTGGTTATGTCTAGCCTAATCTTTGAATGTGGTTTGCAATCACAGACATGCAAGCGTACTTCTCTGCTTGCAAAAGGACATTTCAGCCTTCTGCATACGTAGGTACATAAGTAGACAGACAGGTAGAAAGGAAGGAACAACAAATATGACCCAAGTCTGGGAACAAAGTCCAACTGAAGGACACCCTGAAGTCTCTCTCGGAATGTCTCTCCTCTATATTTCCTGTCTCACAAGTTGGAAGGATGCGAGAAGTTCTGTGCTACCTCCAAATCTCAGGTGTTAGCAGGATCTTCTCAGCTACTTGTCATCTTCCACTGCAGTTGTCACTACACTGTAATCAGCGGTGGGCTTCAAAAATTTTAGCAAAGGGTTCTCTGTCTAGTTGCTGGGTGGGTGTGGCCTTGGTAGGTGTGGCCTAGTCAGCCTCCTGCACCATGGCAGGGTGGGTGGGTTTGCCCTCCCCAGGCTCTGGAGGCCCTCTGGAAGCTGGAAAAAGG
Organism: Pseudonaja textilis; assembly: GCF_049901715.1. Lineage (NCBI taxonomy): Eukaryota > Metazoa > Chordata > Lepidosauria > Squamata > Elapidae > Pseudonaja > Pseudonaja textilis. The sequence goes on along the minus strand of NC_141990.1, from coordinate 79,943,656 downwards.
CTCATTTCCGGCCTTCCTGAACTTCCAGGAGGCCCATTTTTCATCCTCCCTGAGCCTCCACGCATGCACTTACCTGCATCCAAAATGGACCACGTGGGGACTCCTCGGAGGGGAGGGGCCAGCCAGGAGTGGGATTTGGGGTTTCTCCAAATTGCACAGAATCTTAGCTAGGGGCTCTCCCAAATCCCTGCGAACCCCCAGCAGCCCACCCCTGACTGTAATCCATAATATTAGCTAGAAAGTAAAGACATTTATCTCAATATATTTCTCTTTAGGCCTCTGACTTGGCTCTTTTCATGCCTGGTGAGGAAACAGGCACTTCAGGCTGCCATCTTGCATCTTCTCACCTGGGAACAATCCCCACTGCACACAGTCTTCTGAATATTCCCATATGCCTGTTTAAGAATCAGTTGCAAAATGTAAAGCCAGCCTAGTTACCACAATAAAGAATTTGGTCACTTGTTGTGGGTGAACTATGTTAACTGGAAATGTCTCATATAAAAAGGGAATCCAAGGGAGATTTTTTTTTAAAAAAGTACTTTTGTTGGCTCACTCAAATATCTGCCTCAGCAAAAGGATGGGCCGGGGGGAGGGAGGGAAATCTTACTAGTAAGCCAGGAATAGATCACTCCTAGATACATGAATTACCTCCTCATTTGCTGAGTTTAACAGCATACAGACTCCTACCTGTCCAGCCATGTCAGCAGAGCCTTAGCAGCACCAATGAGTTCTACCACGGAGGTAAGGAATTCATTAGGAGGTTTGCGTGAGCTATTTCCATCGTAGTTTGAACTCTTCCTCCGAGTGCCAATGTAGTTTTGCAGATTGTTGGATGCAGCGCGTAACTTAAGAATCAAGTGCTTCATGTTGTCTGTTTCAAGGCCATAATTCTACAGAAAAAAAGAATAATTTTTAAAATGAGTGTCCTGGTCTCTCAGCATGTTCGCTGAGTGCCCAAGGTGGAAGCAGAGGTAGAATATCAGGAGGCACCTATAACGCTCCATAAACCTGCATACAAGGTAGTCCTGAACTTGCAACAGTTCTTTTAGTGAACTGAAAAAGTGATTTATGACCATTTTTTCACACTTACAACCATAATCCCCATGGTCAGATGATCAAAATTCAGACTCTTGGCAACTGATTCACAAATATGACAGTTGCAGTGTCCCAGAGTCATGAGACCAGTTTTTCGTGACCTTCCAACAAGCAAAGGCAACGAGAAGCCAGATTCACTTTAACAACCGGGTTACTAATTTTATCAACTGCAGTGATTCACTTAACAACTGGTGGCAAGAAAGGCCATGTAATGGGGTAAAATTCACTTTAACTGTCACTCTTAGGAACATACATTTTGGGCTCAATTGTAGTCATAAGTTGAGGGCTACTTGTGTCATTTGAATGCAACTCCTTAAGTGGTACACATCTTTTCCACCGATGTTGCTACAGCTGTGGGGAAGGGGGGGCACAGATGCATGATTTACAGGAAAGATGCAGATGTGTTAACCATGCCTTGGGGGGGGGGATCGCAACCCTAAATCCTATTCCAGCACTCAATTTTGTTCTTTTTGTCACCTTCAATTTTGTTTTTTTGTCACCTTCAAGAAGTGAGGGGAGCCAAATGTCAACTCATAAAGCATTCCTATGCCTGTTTTAGAGTTGCCATAAATGGGGGGGGGGGGCAGATCTGAAGGAACAAAGCGGCAGTTTAAAACCAGAAGTACATTCCAACACCCCTTAGATACTGTGAAATATCATTTAACATTTGAAACCAAAGAACTGCTCAGCCTGCACAGCCGACATCTCATGAGCTGGTAATCAAACTTAAATCATGTATTTTGAGACCTTTTACAGGGATTGATTTGATATTTTAAAGCTGGTAATCTACTTCCTTGGAACTCCTCTGAATATAATAGGACTCACTTCTAAGTGGTTATGAATGGGATCATCCTGCCAATCAGCAGTTGAAAATTACCAATACTAGAAATACTAGTTTTAATAAGTTAATTAAAATCATACTTTTGATTTCCAGTATATGCTATTCCAAGCATTGACGCGTTAAGTCTTTTTACAAATGAATAATAACATATGCAATTCAATGATGCATTTCTACTACTGCATGCCCCCATGCATATTATGACATCTGAATATTTTCATGCTCACATAAAAAGATGCTCACAAAGAGAGTTACAAGCAACCAAAGCTATTTTAGGGCTAAAATTTTTCTGGAAGCAGGAATGCCAATTAACTGATAATATTTTGGATAGAATGTTCTCAGATTTATAGACCTAGATTAATCAAAAATTCCTTCCTGCTGTCTCCCAAAAAAAATGAAGCACTATACCGTATTCTTGCTTTTCATTTTAAAAATAACATTTTAAAAACCCCAGTTCTATTTAGAACTTGCTCAGGCATTGAGTTTAAAGAGGAAACTAAAGAATTTATAATTGTCTCAGCATTATATTTAAACGTTCTTTTAAATCAGAGAACTTGATTTAAATAATTTCACAACATTCTTTCAATCAGTTCTTGCTCCTCTATTTGACCATAATTAAGTTGCATTTCATAAATGACATTTGATTGATCAATGCACACTGCTTCAGACACTCACATATGTTTAAATTCATCCCTGAAGGATGAATTTAATTCTCTTAGGAAGATTAAAATAAGTTATTAATTCAAAATCAGCATCACAACAACTCTCACCCAAAATATTTTGTCTCAAACTACAATATGGACCTCCATGAAGAATGAAAGTAAGTACAGGAATATGTTAAAGAAAGCAACACATTTTTTTCTACCAAACTATGCATACTTGAGAATGCATTCTCAAGTGCAAAGCATAAACACTATAAAAGCCATCTTAAACCTAGTTTTAAAATATCTGGGGCATATGGGTTGAAGCAGTAGGCTAATCTACAGGTACCCACTCTAACCATTAATAATTACAACAAGAAGCAGTTATGCACTAGGGGTTAACTATATAGGAATAACACTTGCCGCTTCATAGTGCTTTACAGTCTTCTCTAAGTGGTTTCCAGAGTCAGCATATTGCCTCCAACAATCAGGTCCACCTCGGAAGGATGGAAGGCAGAGTCAACCATGCGCTGGTCAAAATTGAACTTCTGGCAATCAACAGAATAAGCCTGCAATACTGCATTCCAACCACTGCATCACCATGATTATATATGGCCAAACAGAAGTTGCCTCTTTTCTCTTTGGCAGGATATCTTTACTGCCAAGTTTGATCTTAATGTAATCCTGGTTTGTTTGTTATGTGCACATGTACTGGCAAATGCATTTGCTAAAGTCTAAGTAATAAGTAAAAAACAAACACAGCTACACATGTAGAGAGATTTAGATCTGAGGTTCACATTTGTTTGTGTATATAATCTTCCATCATTTTCATTGCTCTTTATTACTAGTCATGATTTCTGAGACTAGGTTTTCTTTCTTTAGGGTACAATTAAAGAGCAATAAAAGGAACAGATTCCCTTGAGTCAAGTCAGTTCCTTGTTACCCTACAGATATGTCCATGTAGTTTGCTTGCTATCAATTTGGAAGTAGTGTGCTATTACCATCTTCTAGAATGTTGTTTACAACTTTCCAGGGCAGCCTGCAAATTTGGGTCTTGTGGGTGGTCTCACATCCAAATAATAAACAAATTAAACCGCTTAGCTTTCTCTGTATCAGCCAAGTGTGCCCAGTCTGTTATGGATTAAGCAATGAAAACACCCCAAACTGAATTGACCACAACCTCCAATCCTCTGCCTAACCATATTCTTTGAAGGTGGTTCATCGGTCCTCCATTGGATCACTTTCTGGTTCACACGTCAATCATTATGTTGCTTGATTGACCTCCATGCCAATGATGATTAATTAAGATGGAGTAACTTAGGCAGAAAATGGTCTAAATTAAAATTATTGCCAGAAGATACTAATAACTTGAAGCCTTTTCCAATGATCAGATGTCCTGTCTTATTGTGCATCTAGTTTTTGGGAATTAAAAGATGAATAGGCACCATTGTCACTAATAGCATCTCCTAGATCACCTTTTTTCAGAGAGAATCCCCTAGCTATCTCAGGAGCGTCAGCAATTGAAACAGCTCACGTAGGGTCACATTTGCAGAAAACAAATAGTGAATGAATGGCTAAACCACGGAATCATGGCAATAACAGCCCTATAGCAGATTTATTTCTTCATTTTTTATTAGGCCTGAAGTATAGCAATAGCAATGGCACTTAGACTTACATACTGGTTCATGGTGCTTTACACCATTCTCTGGGCAGTTTGCAATGTCAGCCTATTGCTCCCAACAATCTGGGTTGTCATTTCACTGACCTCAGAAAGATGAAACGCTGAGTCAACCTTGAGCCAGTCAAGATCGAAATCCAGGAAGAATCAGACTGCAGTACTACATTCTAATCGCTGCACCACCACTTGGCCATTCAGCCAGGGCTCAGTTATTTCACTCATGTTATTCAATATCTATATGAAATTTAAGGGGTGATACTTCTGGAGTGAACTATCATCAGTATGCCGTTATTCAACTATGGATAAACCTGGGATTATATGGAGATCTTGACTCTGGAAGGAGATAGTTTGGGTCAAATCAAAATCAGATTGAATCCCCTGCAAGGAGGACGTACTGCCTGTACCTATATCTGTATCAGTCGTGGGATTCAAATTTTTTTACTACTGGTTCTGTGGGCGTGGCATGGCAGGGGAAGGATACTATAAAATCTCCATTCCCACCCCACTCCTGGGGGAAGGTTACTACAAAATCCCCATTCTCTCCCCACTCCTGGGAGAAGGTTACTACAAAATCCCCATTCTCTCCCCACCCCCCTAACCTACTTTCCAGCTCCGTTCTCCTGTGCAGGACAATAAAAGAAGACCCAGCCGATCAGCTGGGACTCAGGGGGCAGAGAATAGATGGGGGCGGGGCCAGGCAGAGGTAGTATTTTCCAGTTGTCCGAACTACTCAAAATTTCTGCTAGCGGTTCTCCCAGAACTGGTCAGAACCTGCTGAATACCATCTCTGATCTGTATCATATAACCTGTATCAAACAGGCTTCATCTTGATCCCTAAATCAGTTCTAGATGAGGCTGCCCTAACCTTGAAGGAAAAGATCCTTGCTTTTGGGGGCCCTCCTGTAGTTACTGCTTGACCAACGGTTTGGACTTTTTCTAGATGAAGACCCCCTAGGAATATTCATGTTCTCATCACCTCAAAGTTAGATTATGGCCCAGAAGCTACAACTGATTCAAACGCAATAGCAGATTCATCCATACTGAAATTATTGATTACAAACAGGCTTCTGAATCAATTCAAAGGACTTATTTTAATTTTTAAAGCATTACAGGGTTTGGCACCCATGTTCAGATGGACTCTTGGTATGAACAATGGAACTGGGTTAATTGTTTAGGATCTTGTTCTTTTATGGTTTTATTTTTTAGTTTAGCTTTGTATACACTACTATCTTGAGCTGTTTTGAAATAGGTCTATTTACTATATTAATACTAATAAATAAGTGGTGGTTGAGAAAAGAAACTACAGCATTCACACAGGAATGATGTGTGAACAAGCACTTAAAAAAGTGTCTCTTTGCTCAACGGAGAACTCTATGCTCATGCTGAACTTCATCATCCTTTTCATGGTGAAAAGTCTGCAGAGTGTCAGAATGGAGTTTATATGCATGTCCTCAATCCCCTCCATGCAAAATATGCAATTTCTAGAAATATTTTCCCCCTTATTTATGTGGGCAGTTGCATAGCACATCTCAGAAGCTCAATACACCTTTTCATTACACAGAGAAAAACACACACATCACTGGGAACACACGAAGGTCAAACATTCCTGTCTTGTTAATCATTAATCCTTGTAAGTATGGATCAAGTTGCCTTTGACAGGGTTTCTATAAAGCTTATTAGAATTTACCCAGGCCTAATGCAGAAGGCTGTAACGTTAGCATGCACCCGATGCATCTTACCAGACAGGACAGTGGAAAGTGAACATTGCCTTTTAGTAGTCAGTGTTTTAAAAGATAGCCAGGAAAAACAACCTGCACACAGTGTGGTGTTATTATTATTATAATTTAGTACTTACACAGCATTTCAAAGCTGCAGGCAGAACTCAGCAGTTTTATTATAGTCAGCCTTACAACAGTCATCCAGCCATCAGTGTAGTGCTATTATTTCCACTCTCTCCTCCCAAGGGAATGAAACTAATTTTCCCTTAAGGCCATCCGTGGGTAAGTAGGGATTAACCAGCTAACACTCCAATCCTCTTAAATTTCTCATAGAGGCTCTTAGAAGGTAGGAAGAGTTATGTGGCCCTGAATTCTGTCTACCTACCTACCCACCCACACATCAATTATCTTCAAGATGATTCTTTATCAACTGCCTAGATAGTCCTTAAATCTTCTTGGCATATATATATATAAATATGAATTCTGCTTCCTACAGGAGATGGAGTAGCATTTCGACTAATTCTACCTAATGCATTAAGCAAAAAAAATTAAGCTGAAAGACCAAACTGAAGAAGGAACGCTACCTTTGACAAATGTTGATCTCTTTTCTCTATATATCCCTGATTAAAAACTAGAACAGAAGAATGCCCTTAGGTAGATGCCATAGATATTATTGAAAGCAAGGTTGTATTCAATAATTTCAGTATGACCCTAAACCCCCTTACTCCAACATGGAGAGTTGTATTTATTGAGAATTGCCAAGTTAAGTATGTTTCCTTAGCTTCCTTTAACCCAAATTATCTGCAATTGTATAATTGCAAGGAATGGAACTGATTTAAGTCAATAGTTGCATGCCTAACGCATCTGTTACAGAACAAAAAGCATCTCAAAGCTTCCAGTTTATCAAGTGCAAATGATTTCTGCCCTAGCCCTCTGAATGCAATTTGCACAGGGAATTCAAAGCTCTGCCCATTTTAAGAATACACTTAAATGTAAGAAGTGTTACATAATGAATGGAATGCAGCCGGTTAAGGGCAAAAGTGTGACGAAAAATTCTTTCCCACCATTCTTACTGATGAAACAGTATATGCTTTTGGCACTGGCTCACAGGATTGAATAAGCAATTCATCCAAATGTATTCCTACCATGAAATAAACTGCATAAGCGCAACAGCCATTAATGAAAAGGACAGAGGTGCGGGTGGAGGAAAGCATCTTACTTTAAATATTTAGAGACAACCTTGTTTAACTGTGATGGCCAACCTATGGCAGGCGTGCCACAAGTGGCACGCAAAGCCATTTGTGCTGGCATGCGAGCCACAGGCAAACTTAACTTACTGTGCATGTGTATGCCTCACAGCTGATTTTGGGGGGGGGGGGTGGTTTGAGGCCTTTTTTGGCCTCCCAGAGGCTTGGAAAAAGCTTCTGCAAGACTTCTCAGGCTGAATTATAGGCCCGTTTCGTCACTTCCTGTAATACCAGAAGTGATGAAACGGTCCTATAATTCAGTCTGAGAAGCCACTAGGAGGCCGAAAAAGGCCTCAAACCAGCCGAAAAATCAGCTGTGAGGCACAGTGCAGGTAAGGGGGTGGGGGATTGTTAGCGCATGTGCAGGAGGCATGGGAAGGGGGGCACGTATTGCATTCTGGGTGCTGGCACCTGAGGGTGAGTGCACTGGCGCGTTTGCAATTTTTGGCACAGGAGCCTAAAAAGGTTAGCCACCACTGCTATATATTTTTTGCATGAGGGGAAGAGGTGAAAAAGTCATCCATGAAAGGTTTTCTTTTCAATGAACTTGCTCTGTCGTGAGTTGAAAAGCTCCAAACCCTTTCCAGGAAAAGAAAATGATTCTTCCCAATCCTCAATTCCCCATATAAACACCTCCCAGAAAAACCCACTAGGCCCTCTCACTCACGCATTACTTAGAACATGGAATGCAACCAGTAGTGGGATAGCAGGTGTGTGTGTGGGGGGGGTGTAATTTAACAACCAGTTCGCCCAGGGTCAGGCTATCATGGGAGGCGTGGCCTATCCCCGCCGCACATGTGGGACAAGCCTCCTGCGGCGGTCAACCTGACCCTGGGTGAACCGGTTGTTAAATTATCCCATCCACCCTGCTGTCAAAGTGGATCCTGGGCGCTGCACTCCACTGCAATGGAGAAACAGGAAACAGAGCAACCAGCCATTGCAGGATCCACTTTGATAGTGGGGTGGGGGGTGGGGATAATTTAATAACTGGTTCACCTGAACTGGTGCAATCTAGCTGAATCCCACCATTGAATGCAACTTCCTACATCCCTTTAACAAGATAGCCCCTTTATAATAGATGAACATTATATTACAAGCAAGGTATGACCGAATCACAATCCCTATCATCCCTCACCAATAGGCCAGCTGAAAAATGCTGGAGAGGTAATATTTGGAGGTCCATCTGTTAGCCACCTCCACCCCAATAGAAGAGATTTTCCATGGTCATCTTCTTTGATTTGAATGGGAAGTATTCAGGAAGCAATATATATGAATTAAAATCAGAATGATTACGAATGTATAACAACTTCTCGGTCCAGTTAATCCACTTGCAACCATAATATGTGTCTATGTGTAAAAAGAGAGATACTTTGAGAAAGGATTTGGCAAAGTTGCCCAACCTTTCTCAAGGCAATCAGTATCTCTCTTTTGATAAATATTATTCAAGATGAGAAAATTGAGAAAAGAAGGTCAACAATGCATCTCGACATTGATTCTATCAACTCACCAGTGCACAGAGGAGATCCACAGCCTCTAAAACAAGCTCTTGGTGTCCAATCCGGGTGACCCCCAGTTCTTCAAGATCCTGGTGGGAAATCTGTAACAGCTGAGCACCATTTATCTTCTCTCGTTCAAACTTTTGGACATACTGCTGAAGACAATCATCCAGTCCTGTATAAAAAAAAGAGCCAATGTAATTGTATTTTTTTATTTAGCTTTAATTTAAAACCATGCACATAAATATCCACACAACTCTTACCCTGGTTAATATTGCCTAAATAAAGCATTCTGTCTCTACCTCTTATGCCTAATTAAAAACACTTTAAAAATAAAAGCAGGAGAGGCAAAAAAATAAATCATGAAAGCAGAGAAACACAGTATTTATGAATACAAATATTTTGGGGGTTGTTGGGTTTTTTTTAAATTGCTTACTTGGGATAATCTTGTTGGGTAATTCTCAATGCCTCTAACGAACCCATATTCATATAACCCTGCACTTTTCCTTTGTCTCCATTTTATATCACTTCTACATTTACCTCCATTACTTTCATATACAGGTAGTCCTTGACTTACAACTATTCATTTAGTGACCATTCCAAGTTACAATGGCTGTCAGGCGACAGCCGCTGTCTATATCCCACAGGTTGAGTCGGCTGTACAGGGGCAGCTCTTCTGTCATCCCTGGCTGTAGTTAATTGCTTGCTGATTGAACTAAGCCCCTGATTGTTTCTCATTCCAGGACCTGATTCTCGCCTAAGGGGGGTGGGAAGCCTGTCAGCTTGGAAGCAATTTTTCTTTGAGGCTTCTGGGCTGCCACATTCAGTGCCTGGGGATTTGGGAGGGGGACTTCAAGGAGCATTGGAAGATTACCCACAACATTCCTTTCTCATACAGTCAAGGACATGTTACCCTGCACCTGGAGAGGAGTGCCTGGGGATAGTCTCCAGTTGGAACGAAATAATGATTGGACCATGTGATGGACTATGGGGTGCAGAGGTTGGATTTTGGTTTTCTTTGAGCTAGGGAAAACCCGGAACTCTCAGATTCTGGTTTTCCCCAGATGTGCCAATATGACAGTGTTATACTTTTTTGAGGCTTCTGGGCTGGCAACGGCATTGAAACTTTTTTTTTACACAACCACTGCAACATCCTCAAGCCACATGATCAAAATCCGAATGCTTGGCAAGTGGCATGTATTTATTATGATAGCTGCAGTATCCTGGAGTCATGTGATCATCTTTTGTGACCTTCTAACAAGCAAAATCAATGGGGAAGCCAGATTTGCTTAACAACTGTGTTATAACTTAACACTTGCAGCAATTCATTTAAAATCTGCGGGAAGGAAAGTCATATAATGAGGCAAAACTCACTTAACAGCTGTCTTGCTTAGCAATGGAAATCTGGGGCTCAGCTGTGGTTATAAATTGAGGACTACCTCTTATTACAATCAAATTGCATAGATCATGCCACAATGACTCCTCTGTCTGCTACTAGCTTTAGTGATGTGATATGATGGAAAGTAATGATTGGGACAGAGCAACACTTAATTTCCAATTTCCAAAGTTGGTAAGCAACAACCTTCATCACCGCTGTTATTACGGAGTGAATTGTTAACACTCGCCAACAATAGCAAGATAAGAATAAGACATCCAGATTTTATGGTCATCCAAGTGGCCAGGTAACCATAGCACTCTCACTCATAAAGAACCCGGAGGGAAGTGAACTTTATGCAATGACAGGATTTAAGAAAGAGCCTATTGCTGGGATTCCCTCCCTCAATTAAGTATGTTAGTAAAGCAGGAAGATTTCAGTTAGGGATCTGAACTGGCTTGCTTCTGAATAGTTTTGTGACTCTATCACTTCAGATGATTGTGAAACAGTGTGGATCGTACAGAATATTTTTATGTTTCACAGCAGTGCAAAATCTAGATTCTCAAATGCACAACTTTTTGGTGCCTGGAGGTTGTACTTATGGATGGGGTGACAGTATCTAAAACAATAGGATGCAAAAACAGAAAGTAATATGGAAACGATCTGGCCTTCATACCAGAACAAAACCATTATTTTTTATTACCCCACCGGGTTCAAAAAGGAAGTTTTTAAAATGATTTTTAAGCTTTTATAATGCAGTTTTCATGGGCTTACTGCTAGGAATTTTACTTACTGCCACTAATATTGTATGGTTAATTTTTACAGCTAGGGTTAGGAAAGATCTAGAGAAAACCAAAAAGTTATTCAGACACTATCTTTAGCCCTGATGTGTCTTCTACCCATGGAATAAAGTTCTCCATCTGTCCATCCACCCACCCACCCACCCAACTAATAGGCCAGTCCAATCATTGAGGCAGTCACTGGTTTTGTTTTTAAGCAAATATAAACTGATTCTACACACACACACACACACACACACACATGCACATGCACATGTGCGTGCGTGCACACACACACACACACACACATACAAATCTTATCTAAAATTATAACGAACATAGGTTGAACACAATTTTGGCAACCATTGCCACCCAATTTATTACTTCTGCTCCGGAGGGCACAAGGTCAAATTGTGTGAACCCTGAATAGTTACAACATAAAACTTTGGGTTAGTTATCAGTCTTTAAAAGTGCTGGAGTTTGTGCCATTTCATTTAGCACCCTACTGATAACGAAAAAATGGGATAAAATGAAACTCTGGAATGCCAAAGAAAACAATGCAACTGTTATTAATCCATTAGTTCAATGTGCTAAAAGCTTCTTTGTCTGAATAAATTCTTTTCCAGGGCAACAATCAGATAATCAAAATAGGCCACCTAACAAAGAATCTTTCAACGGTTTAGTTCAGCAAAAACCAAGTATCTAACTTTAATTCTTAAGTCAGTTATACAACGTATGTGGGAGGCACAAAAATCCAGAACACCATGTTTCAGTACAATATAAACATTGAATATAAACTCAGGCACATCATCCTCAAACAGGTGTGTATGGAAGAAATCATATCTCATCCAAGTTAAGTTAAGTTACTAAGTAAAGGGGAAGTACCATCCTAACTGTTTTTATTAAAATGCAGTGTGTTGTAAAATGTTGCTTTACAAAAAAAAAAATGTAAAAACCACCTTTCTCTCTCAGCGCTTGATCAAAAATACGACAAAATGCAAATGGTTTGCTTATGTAAATACACCACTTCTTGGATATTTTAAGGAAAACTACATTCCTCACTTTTCCACCACCACCAATGTGTGTTTTGAGAAGGATGTTAACACAGAACTGCTTTGCTTCTAATATTTGGGGAAACTGAATGGATCTTTGCAAAGAGATCTAAATTGAGATGTTCAGAATCCATATGCACATCAAAATCATGTCTACTATAATACTGCTGCAATCATATAAACTGGAAGTCCATTCAAGTAGAGCCTCATGCTTGATAATCTCAAGGATACCTCCTTGCAATTTGTTTTACAACAATGAGAATGGTGTTAGTTAAAGCTTAGTTCTAGTAAAGACTGTTCCTAGATTACCTTCATTCCTACATTAGCTGCATTTCCAGGAAGTTCCTACCATAAGAAAATAGAAGAAATGTCCATGTACTGTAGAGTCCTTGGCAACAAGATGGCAACCGTTTTCGACTGTTGCCTTTTAGGATGTTCTTCAATTTCCCTTGATACACTTAATGTTTTGGAGAGGTATCCCATCTATGCTGTATCCCGATTTGACCCCATTTAGTTTTTCAAGATCAGCCAAAGCTACCTATATGATAATTTATTGAATTTATTATGCCACCTGATCTCAATGACTAGGGGTGCCTTACAATAATAACAAAAAGATACAATAAAATGAACAAAACATAAAAGATAGAAGACAGAAGATGGTAAATGAGATAGATATATGCAATGAAGGAATGGGTCCCACTCTCCGTCACCAAAGGCCTGGGTGAAACAGTAAAGTAGGGGGCATCTGGATACCTCATTCCAGAAGTCAGATGCTACTGTAGAAAAGGTGCGTTTCTAGGGTTCCAATCAGTTGCATTGTTTAATGTAAGGAATACAGAGGACAGCACCACTGCAGGATCCAATTGGTCAAGGAGATGTTATGGGAGACAGATGATAACCAGGCTCTATTCCACACAGATTATATAGATCATAACTAGTCCCTTGAAATAACTTGGCAACCAGTATAGCATGTGAAGCAGAGATGCTGCATCAATACTGCTACTGCATTCTAGACCAGTTGAAGTTTCTGAGTGATTTTCAGCAGCGGACCAAGTACATTGCAATAACTACTTGTCTATGAATCACTTTTCTGCTTAAGGAGATGGAGGTACAGAAACACTGAATGAATGAATGAATGAATGAATGAATGAATATGTTTAATATGTTTCTAGACCAAGGGTTTTCAAACTTGGCAACTTTAAGGCTTGTGGACTTCAACTCCCAGAATTCCTGAGCTAACATGACTGGAAGAGGAATTCTGGGAGTTGAGATCCACAAGTCTTAAAGTTGCCAAGTTTGAAGACCCCTGTTCTAGACCATCATCTCCTCAAGCTTCAAAGCGACTTGTACACAAGTGGTTATCTGAAGGCCCTCCCTGATTTAGGAGAAGGAACAATAACTCCAAATGGAGTTGCATGTAGGTCTCCCTGGCCATAGCGGACCCCTGTTCTTCAAACCAGAGAAATTAAAAATGATGTATAGTTAATATTTATAGCAAATCTTCAGCATACTCCTTCCTGCAGAATGAATGTGCATATATTCAAGACCATGCCAACATATACTGAATCACACTTTTTTGCTCATCCCCTATAAGTACGTCATTGTTGTGATGGACCAGTGCATATACAGGATTGATAAAACAACAGGGTTTAAACACTGTGCTAAGTCAGGAAGCTTTGTTAATCATGATTTATTTCATTGGCTGAATCCATAAATCATGCTAAGCCAAAGACTATAGTTTTCAAAGCATAGCTTGTTATGTCTGAATGACACAGTTGAAAGCACAGGGTAACCCAAATAAAATTCTAACTTCTGAGTAATTTCTATGACTGAACCGGACTACACTAACATAAGAGATTTAAAGGAACAGGACATGAAACCACTGTTGATCCAGTGTGCTAGTTCCCTCAATGAGTAACAGCTGAAAATGTCATCTGAGCTTTCTCACCAACGAAACTGGAAGAGACTGGTAGCAACAGATAATTTTAAAAGACAGAAGGCTGATGTTTCATAAATTCTAGTAGTCTCCATGTGCAACTCCCTTCAGTGAAGGGAAATTATCATTCAACAATGCCAGATTAGCTAAGTCATGTAAATTATATTGTCAAATGACTGGGACAAAAACTTCCCATCTGATTATTCCAAAGCAGGAAAAAATGTGATTTTCTAACTAAACAATTTACACAGATGCAAATTGGTTGTTGTTACTAATATTATAACTATTAGTATGCGTAAATACTTTGCAGCTGAAACGGGCATTAGTCTTACTTTTAACTAAGAAGCAATGAGTCTCATGTATGTATGTTTATTTGGAAATCCAATGAGGTTGTTTAAAAATTTTAAAATCCCCCACCTTAAAGCAGTACTATTCTTTGAAAAGGCCTAACTACACTGCTCAAAAAAATAAAGGGAACACAAAAATAAGACATCCTAGATCTGAATGAATGAAATATTCTTATTAAATATTTTGTTCATTACATAGTTGAATGTGCTGACAACAAAATCACACAAAAATTATCAATGGAAATCAAATTTAGCAACCCATGGAGGTCTGGATTTGGAGTTACACTCAAAATTAAAGTGGAAAAAAACACTACAGGCTGATCCAACTTTGATGTAATGTCCTTAAAACAAGTCAAAATGAGGCTCAGTAGTATGTGTGGCCTCCACGTGCCTGTATGATCTCCCTATAATGCCTGGGCATGCTTCTGATGAGGTGGAGGATGGTCTCCTGAGGGATCTCCTCCCACACCTGGACTAAAGCATCCCCCAACTCCTGGACAGTCTGTGGTGCAATATGGTGTTGGTGGATGGAGCGAGACATGATGTCCCAGATGTGCTTAATTGGATTCAGGTCTGGGGAATGGGTGGGCCAGTCCATAGCATCAATGCCTTTGTCTTGCAGGAACTGCTGACACACTCCAGCCACATGAGGTCTAGCATTGTCTTGCATTAGGAGGAACCCAGGGCTAACCACACCAGCATATGGCCTCACAAGGGGTCTGAGGATCTCATCTCGGTACCTAATGGCAGTCAGGCTACCTCTGGCGAGCACATGGAGGGCTGTGCAGTCCCCTAAAGAAATGCCACCCCACACCATTACTGACCCACTGCCAAACCAGTCATGCTGGAGGATGTTGCAGGCAGCAGAACGTTCTCCACGGCATCTCCAGACCCTGTCACATCTGCTCAGTGTGAAACTGCTTTCATCTGTGAAGAGCACAGGGCGCCAGTGGCTAATTTGCCAATCTTGGTGTTCTCTGGCAAATGCCAAACATCCTGCACGGTGTTGGGCTGTAAGCACAACCCCCACCTGTGGACATCGAGCCCTCATACCACCCTCATGGAGTCTGTTTCTGACCGTTTGAGCAGCCACATGCACATTTGTGGCCCGCTGGAGGTCATTTTGCAGGGCTCTGGCAGTGCTCCTCCTGTCCCTCCTTGCACAAAGGTGGAGGTAGAGGTCCTGATGCTGGGTTGTTGCCCTCCTACGGCCTCCTCCACGTCTCCCGATGTACTGGTCTGTCTCCTGGTAGCGCCTCCATGCTCTGGACACTACGCTGGACAGACACAGCAAACCTTCATGCCACAGCCCGCATTGATGTGCCATCCTGGATGAGCTGCATTACCTGAGCCACTTGTGTGGGTTGTAGACTCCGTCTCATGCTACCACTAGAGTGACAGCACCGCCAGAATTCAAAAGTGACCAAATCATCAGCCAGAAAGCACAGGAACTAAGAAATGGTCTGGTGGTCACCACCTGCAGAACCACTCCTTTATTGGGGATGTCTTGCTAACTGCCCATGCTTTCCATCTGTTGTCTATTCCATTTGCACAACAGCATGTGAAACTGATTGTCAATTAGTGTTGCTACCTAAGTGGACAGTTTGATTTCACAGAAGTGTGATTGACTTGGAGTTACATTGTGTTGTTTAAGTGTTCCCTTTATTTTTTTTGAGCAGTGTATATACATCAACTCCAGGAATAAACAAAAGATAAATTACAGGTAGTCGTCAACTTATGACTGCAATTGAGCCTGAAATTTATGTTGCTAAGTGAGAAATTTGTTGAGTGAGTTTTGCCCCATTTTATGACTTTCCTTGCCACATTCGTTAAGTGAACGACTGCAGTTGTTAAATTAGTAACCCAGCTGTTAAGTGAATCTGGTCTCCCCATTGATCTTGCTTGTAAGAAGGTTGCAAAAGAAGATCACATGACCCCAGGACACTGCAACCATCATAAATATAAGCCAGTTATCACATTACCATATGTGGTGGACATGCATGGAAGCTAAAAGATATTGGACTAAAATACACACATGGTTAGAAAAAATGATAAAACAACATATACTTAAAACCTGAGATGTTTTTATTGGAGATTTTACCTGAGCTATAGTAAAGAAATAACATATTTGATTATTAAGGTGTTAACTACAGCTAGAATTGTATTTGCTCAAAATTGGAAAAATGAGAAAATTCCAATGGAGAAGAAGGTGATTAAGAAAATAATGGAATGTGCAGAAATGAGTAGATTAACATTACCAATTAGAAAACAAGAAAATAAGTACTATAAGATGTGGGAGTTATTCTATGGATGGCTAGAAAACAGAGTTAGAAATTAAAGGATATTGTATTAATAGCGATATACTAAAATTGATTATTTTTGAATAAGCTTTAATATGAATATAATTTAGTAAGATTTGGAATGTGCCTGTAAGGATAGTTTGAAATTGAAATAAAAACTTAATGACAATGTAATAATGATATTAGAGGATATAATGTTGATTACAATATAATATGAATGTAAACTCAATAAGAAATGTATATCAATATTATTATGTGCACAAGATATATATATCTAACCAACACATTGTATAACTGAAAGATTATTTGTTGTTTCTGTTGTAAAAAAATCAAAAAAAATAAATAAATATGAACCAGTTGTCAAGTATCCAAATGTAAATCACATGACCATGGGGAGACTGCAATGGTCATAAGTGTGAAAAATGGTCATGTCATTTTTTTCAGTGCTTCAAATGATCACTAAACAAATTGTTGTAAGTCAAAGACTACCTATACAGCAATAGCACATTATAGTCTTCAGTTATAAGACATTATTTTGCTTTCAATTCCTTTCCAGTAAAAATGGACAGCATGCGGCCATCCAGATGTTGCTATAACTCTTACTGTTCCTTATTATAATAAGACATTTATAATAGAACAATAATTGATTTAATATTAAGGCTGCTAGGAAATGTAGTTCAGCCCAGAGTAACAAGGGACAGAAATGGGAGCTTGAATAAGGCCTTGTTATGGTTTGTGATTTTGACACCTGGTTTACTTAATATAATGAGCTTTGGAAGTACACTTCTGTAGTAACTGCGAGATTAGGAATAATTCACCAAAGTACCATATTTGACCAATACATAATCTTTCAGCATGGCACATGAGCTGGAGTTGAACAAACAAAATGGAAACAAAAGCACATTCACCGATTTTTTGCAGACACCTGGTATTTCAAGTTTAAACAATATCATATACAAAAGCTGGTGGCTTGCAACTATCAGATGCAGTATCAACTGAACTAAAGAAACACCTGCCCAGAGAAGCAAGTCTGGGCAATATTTGTGCCACCACAAAACCATCTGGATGGGTATTGCTGAAATATGACACTCATTTAAAGTTAAATGTTGCCTTGTCAGAATAAGATCCCACTCCAGTAGGTTGCATTCTTTCAGGATTTCTTGAAAAAGGAGAAAAGCCAAATTGGGGTGGGGAGTGGCGGGAGATACTCCAAATGCCTTAATTTGTATCATTCAGGAGAAAATATGGTTTAATTTTACCTCTTGCATTTTGTAGTGAAAAGAAAGATATGTGTTGAAATATTTCAAGTATAACTAGAATCTGAAGCCTCAATAAAATCAGTCAAAGCAAGTATAAACTAGCAGGTAAAAAACTAAGCCTTAACTTACAAACCAGCTGGCCATCTGGGGGTGCGGACCACTAACCACTAACGGCCCAGGTGTTACCACAGGTTGTTCTTTTTCCTTCTCATCCTCTTGCTCTAACTGGCTTTTGCTGTCTACACAGCCCTCCACTGCCTCCTCAGCAGTTTCTTCCATTGTCCATGTGGGATCTGTACCTTCTGCCATTCTCCCCTTTTCTACTATCACAAACTACAGTTAGCAGAACTCCTAGCAAAATACAGCAACGCTGACTTTCTGTCGGTCTCTTCAATATTCGTTGAAATATTTCAAGTACAACTAGAATCTGAAGCCTCTAAAAGCAGTCAAAGCAAGTATAAACTAGCAGGTAAAAAACTAAGCCTTAACTTAGAAACCACAATGGCTCAACAGTACAATACAACCCACCAAACCCAGCTTGTCAGAAACTTTACAACACAGCATTACTGCTCATACACTGTGGTGTTGCAAAGAACCACATTACAATTTCAGTACATTAGAATTAAATGCTTGAGTGAACAGTCACACTGGCACCAACCTCCAAAGAAAGAACATTCCTTTACTCAGTGCCACATAATGTAGCACTTTCAACAATGGGACGTAAAAGAGCCGCTCTTCTCTTTGTTTTACAGACCTGCAAAAGTGTTAAATGTGGGCATTGATCACAAAGTTATTTTTTCATCACCGTTATAACTGCAAACAATCATTGTCCAAGGCAGTTGCTAAACAAAGACTATCTGTATATGGGTAAGATGGCGAGGCCGTCTCTCAAATATGCCAGCTCTAAGTTGGTTTAAACTAAACATTTTAGACTCAGTTCTGATCCTTTTAAGCTAGTTAAAGCCTAGACTCACATATCAGGCTAAGTCATAATGATGTTTAATTCTGACTGAATGTATTATGAGAACTCATAGCCAACTACAGCTTGTTTAAGAATCCATGGCTTAGAACAGGGGTGTCAAACTCAAGGCCCAGGGGCCGGATCTAGCCCGTAAGGTGCTTAGATCTGGCCTGCAGGGCCACCCTGGAAACAGCGAAGGATCGACCCGTGGTGCTTCTGCCAGCAAAAATGGGCTACTGAGCTCCATTTTGGGCTGCAACGACCTCCTGCAACCTCTGCAAGCGAAAATAGAGCCCAGGAGGGCCGTGTGCATGTTTTACTATACACACACACACCCGACATCAAACACAACCCTGATGCGGTCCTCAGTGAAATCGAGTTTGACATCCCTGGCTTAGACTGTTTTGAGAACTTCAATGATTTCATCCAGACCATTAAATTGTCTAATTGAACAATCCGGCATTTTTATAAAGCCTCACACATTGTATTTATACTGGTTTTCTATTCCAAACAGTAAAACAAGTCGCCCTCAGTGTATGACCATACTTGAGTCCCAAGTTTCTGTTGATAAGCAAAATAGTTGCTAATTGAGTTCTGCACCACTTTACAATCTTTCTTGCCACCATTGTTAAGTGAATCACTACAGTTATACAGTAACACAATTGTTAGGACAATCTGACTTTCTCGTTGACTTTGCTTATCAGTATGCTGCAAAAAGTGACTCCCAGAACACCGCAATCATCATAAATACGAGTCAGTTTCCAAGCATCTAAATTTTGATCGTGTGACCATGGGGACGCGTCACAGTTGTTAAATGTGAAAAATAGTCATACATCACTTTTTCCGGCGCTATTGTAACTTTGAATGTTCACAAAATGAACTGTTGTAAGTTGAGGAAAAAAGGTTACAATCCCTCAGTAAAGTCCTACTCAACTGCTGTAGAGCCAAGCTCTAGTGAAGTATTTTTAAAACTGTCCTTGTATGTAATGCTTATTCCTAAACTCCATTCAGCAAATCATTTTAATTGGCAAGCAAATTTAAATGTTCTAGAAAAAGAAAATGCAAGTGTGTCCTGCTGGTACCAATTCAATATTTGCACACTAGCAGGATTTCAGGAACCTCCCTCCTTCAAATCAGACAACACTCTTAATGATTGTTCAGTATTTGAAAGCTCCTCCAGTATGTTTTTGTTTATAAACATTAATGTGATTTGAGTTATTACTCAGCTGCGGAGACCAAAGAGGAAGTTAAACATTTTTTAAAAACCAGAGCATCCCCACCTCTGCTGCCTATGTTACCAATCATTTGTCCCACAAAATAAACCAGTCCCACCCAGTCTGAAATGTGGAAACCAATATTCAATATTTAGATTCTAGGAGATTTAGAATTAGATCTATTATACTTTGGACTAGTCTACGGGTCAAGACTATGGAAATGCTGCATACAAAAAAACAGAAAAGTAAACATACTCAAATGTCCACACTGCACTTTTTCAGTGTACATTTCTATATCCATGTTTTATTTTGTTTAAATCCAAATACAGAAGTACAAACAGATTAATCCATGAAGTCTTATGTCATCTGTTTTTTTTAAAAAAATGTCATATTTTAACACACCATAAAGTACTTGGAGGCTTATTTTTGCTGCAACAGGATTAAAAAAGATAATCTCTTTGAAAATTAAGAAAAAATATGACTTTGAAAACAAGGCTTCTTTGATGTGGAATACAACATTTAGAAAATAATCCCAAGTAATTTAATCTTGTTTTGTCGAGAACTGTTTTGAGGAACTACCATTTTTTGAAAAAAAGATAAAAACCAAAACAGTCAAGCCACTCTTTTTAAATGCTTTGTTTATTTCCAGAGTTGCCTATGAAACATTTGAGTTTCACTAGTGCCATCCAGGAAGACCAGGTTCAGTCTTTCCAACTAGACTTTTATTTACAGCATTCCAAGCAAACAACTGCTAAGTCAACAAATGTTCTATTATTTTCACTGGTCAAGCCCAGGTTTATTTTAATGTTTAACAGCAACAGCAGAGATTTGTTTATCATATTACAAACTGCTATTTGTACTTCACTGGTATGAGAGTTGGGTATCACAAAACATATCCTGCTTGGAGTTGAACAATCACACCCTATTTTTCAAGATATATATGTGGCCTGCCATTGAGAGTGGATGTTACCAGACTTGTTTATGAATCGCAAGGACTCCATCGGCTGAACTCTAATAATTAATAGCTTGGCACTTATTCCCATAACGAAATCAGGAAGCTATGTTGCAATGTTACTTGACATGAGGAAACACCTGGGTTGGTGTGGGATATCTCCTCCTGCAGCATGACACAGTTTGGAAGATTGCAACAGTAGACTTGTTCAAATCGCCATAATGTCTGCCTTCCCAATTTTGATGTGACTGCAGATTATGCACATATGTATGCGTGCCCACAGAAACTGTGGTAATACCGATAAACAAGTCAGAAGAGCGCCATAGGAAGTGCACATTTGCATGTAATGATTCTGAAATCAAAGGGGGAAAAACCCATGCAAAATAGATGTACTAAGTAGGTCTGTGAATAACACCTGTCTATAGCACCTTAAAGCAAAATTCCATCTTTTTCCAGGGTTCTTTCAAGGTGATATAAACATTCCACAGTCCTTCATGGACCAAAACTCTTTTAGAGATGAAACCCACAGAATACATTAATGGAGGCAGTCTTTTACTTACAGCCATTCATTTATTGACCATTCGAAGTTACAACGACACTGAAAAAAAGTGACTTATGATGGATTTTCCTACTTATGACCATTGCATCATCCCCATGGTCACATAATGAAAATTTGGGCATTTGGCTACTGACTCATATTTATGATAGTGTAAGTGTCCCAGGATCATGTTAACACTATTTCTAATATTCCCAGTTGGCTAGACAAGTGAGGTTAATGGGGGAAATCAGATTTGCTTAACGAGGGCATGACACATTTAACAACTGTCTGGCTTAGCAACAGAAATTTTGGGCTCAGTTAGTAAATAATTACCTATAATGGGCATTTCCAAGCTCTGTTTCAATATTACCATTTCAATACTACCATTTCACCATCACGCTGAGACCAAAAAATCGTATGTGAATTAAATGCATCCTCAGCCAGAAATTACAGTTCTGCCTTAGTGTGAGATATGTGTGTTAAGATATAGACCAGGCCACAAATCATAGTTCCATCAATCATAGTTAAAACAAATGCTTCATGCAATATTTCAGCCCAGTCAATCCAGATTTCCTACCCTGCAATAGACATATAATTTTCAATCAATTTCAACCCCATTCTTATTTCCTGCAAAGGGTATTAGAGGATGAACTACACTTTGTATTTAACAGAACATGGTCTGTTAAATTGCTCACTGAGGCAATTTAAGTGCTTGCAGTTATGCAAGCTCCATTAATGCAAACATAAATCATTAGGTTCTCAAGAAAGTTGTGGGAAATGAATGAGAGGTAAATAAAAGACTTGGTGTGCCAGATATGGGACTTTATTATGGGGAGTTAACATTTTTCTCAAATTATACTTGAATTTTATGCAAACAGAATTTCTGCTTGACTGAAAACCTGCAGGAAAAATACAGCTAGCACCCCACAATGTTTCTACTAGAGCTGCCTAAGTAAGTCAATGAGCAGCTTAATAACACAAGGTTTATATACCTTTGGAAGCAACCAGTTTGGGGGGTGGGGGAAGGGGAAATCAAGGATAGGGCTACACTTCAGAACTGTTAGCCATATTATGTGTGTGAAAATGAGCCAGTTTGGTGTAGAAATTAAAGGCACCTAGAAACCAGGAGATTGTGAGCTCTAGTCCTGCCTTGGGCACAAAGCCAGCTGGATGATCTTGGGCCAAATACCCAAGGTCTTTGAGCCCTAGGAAGAAGGCAATGACAAACCTGTTCCAAAATCATCCCAAGAAAGTAGAGTCATCCAGGCAGTTCTGACTGACTCAAAGTCATGAAAAGGAGGCAAGGGATCAAAAAGATGCAATGGTTGAGTCTGCCATGTTGCAATTTAGCCTACATAAGGTGGTTCCCATTCAGAATGGTGCTTCATGCTAATAAATGTTGTTCACCATGTTGTGGCAACACCATCTGCCTTCTTGCACAAGTTGCGTAAGAATGTAGTTCCTCTTTCCAAGCTAGGGCATTCACAGAACTTTGGCTGGATGGGCAGTTGCCAGAAGCGGCTGCAGAAAACAAAGCAAACTGAACCAAAGCAGCCACTTCAGCTAATTCAGAGAAGTAAAGCAACCTGATTGCTTTACTACACAGTGGCAAAACATCTGCTTTGTTCAAACCCCAAAGGTGTTTTTTCAAGAGGCAACTGGACTTTCTGTTTTTTCTTTGAAGACGTTTCGCTTCTCATCCAAGAAGCTTCAGAGCTGAAGAAGCTTTTTAGATATTATTTATATTTATTTTACACACATATACACACACACATACATCATCATCATCATGGGCATGGTGTAACCTACATATACTCTGAAAACATTTAAGGACTGCTATATTGGGTAAGGTAAAAAATAAAACTCTGGAATTAAATTTACAATAATTAGAAAGAAAAGTATGGCATACTCAAGGTTTAAGAATATTTTCAGCAATCAGTTTGTTGTGTATTTGTGCTTCGTTTAAGAGAATGTTGTACTATAAAATACTCTTTTAAAACAAAATACAGGCAAAAAGAGATAGTGCAGTCTAGTGGTTAAAGTGCTAAGACTGGAAAGACTCAGATCTACATCCATCCTCAGTCATAGAAAAGAGAAAAACTGTACAAGATTAATGTTCTCCATAACTTTAACAGACAAAGCTAACAATGATAGTTCCAGTTCAGGAAAGACCTCCGTGTCTGCCTTAAAGCCTACGATTTTTTTTTAATTAAATAAAAGCTTGTCAAGTTAGATATATGAATTAAATTTCCAAGCAGATGAATTTGAGAACTTGGAAATCATTGTGCATTCCACAAATAGTTGCTCAGATTGCCAAGAACCTATAACTAACCCACAAAGAATGACCTTGTATATACTAATTTAGAAATACCAAATGCATTTGTGCAAAATAAATCTATTTTTCCCTTCCATACTTTAAGTTTACATTATCTATTTTTTCATTCCATGTTCTAACTCTGAATTAAGTTAAACACTGTATAGGCCTCTAGATGTTTCAGAATAGTCCTCAATGTACCTAATAAGCCAGGATCCTAGAAGTTAAAGTAAGTCAACATCTGGAGGGCAAACTGACCATAGTTGAAAACTATCATTTAGTTCTTTAGTGCCCCACATGGCATTATAAGCCTCCTATTTTAGTATCCCAATCTCACCCTACTCCCTTCAATCAGTATTTGTTTAATTCTGGATGGCAGAGGGAAGAGCTGCTACTTACATATGTTGCTGTATGACAACTCCCAGCATTTATTATTACTGGCCACGCTGGCTGGAGCTGCCAGGAATTTCATAGACACTCATAAATTTCATAGAAATCTAATTGCGATAAAGGAAGAAGCTCTTTATTTTGCTCCCTTGTTTTTTCAACCCCTCAATGTCAGAAAAACCAATTTCTGACTTCAGAAAATCTCTGGAAGAACAATGCCAGCTTCACATTAGGTCTAGTAGAAAAACCAGACTTGTCTCTATTCAGTTCATCATACGCAGCCTGCATTTCTTCTCAGGAAGTTACTTTACTGTAGTATTGTACATGCTCCACACTACACATAGCAGACACTCAGCAATTATTTAATGTGGGCAACAGATATTCTTGCACCAAACTTCAAATCTTCAACTTTATATCTCCAAGCTATTCACATTGAAGTATTTTTTTTTAAAAAAATCAACTTTCTCTTATTTAGCAAGCATTCATTCTTGTTAAAAAAAATCCTTAAAATCTGTGTCAACACTAAAAACTAAATGCTTTACAATACATCAATGTAAAAAATATACAACTTTTTAGGGGTAATGGAACTCACGTTTAGGTACATTCACAGATCATATGATACTCAGTGGGATTAAAGCAGGTGACCATATGACTTGACGGAAATGTTCCATTTCCTTTTAAAATATTTCTCATGAAGCTAATCCAACCCCATTACTTTTTCCCCTCTAAATATCTCTGTCTCTTACAAACTGTCTGCTACTGGTGACAGATTTGTTTCGAATTTACATTCTTTAGGCATGCCTCAACTTGTTCTACTCACAACAATCTTCTGGCAAAGGAGGTAACAATGACAAAAGTTCCCGCTTACACACAGTTTTCATGACAGCACTCAGTTAAGTTCTCTAAAGATGTCATCCTCATTCAGGATCTACAACTGCCTGCCAATTAATGGTGAAGACATTAGACTAGAAAACAGAAGATTGTGAGTTCAAGTCCTGCGTTAGCCAAGCTGGTTCATCTTGGGCAATTCTCTCTTAGCCCAACTCACCTCACAGGGTTGTTGTGGGAAAAACAGGCGGACGGCGGTGTGCAGGATATCTTTGCTGCCTTGACTTATTTGTGAAAGTAATAAAGACAGGATGCAAATAAATAAATAGATAAAAATTTAAAAACATTAGATCTTATCAATACCCTCAAAGGCAAGGCATCTTAGGGAGAGATTAAATTACCATATAGTCATTGCTACATATCCCATATACTTATTCATATATATTAGAGAGTCATGACCTTCCCTTCTTCCCAAAATCTCCCGTTTATGACCATTCCATGGACAGCCAAGGTTCAATATTTTGGGGCTTATTTAACTAAAAAGTTCTACAATATTGGTGGAAGCCTTTCAATTAACTGCAACATTGGTCAAACCACTGAGACTGATAACTGATAATGCAGCACACAGAATATTTAACAAAATGCAGATTTCAGATTTGTGAGTGCTTTATTTTCCAATGGTGATCAGGAGCTTCTGAATATCTAGGACAAAACACAGTGCAACAAAGGGAGCACTGACTATTTGATTATCTGAAATGGATCATCCTTTCTCCTTTGCATCAATAACATTAATAGCATGTCAAATCTGTCCTCCAAATTCTTGAATGTTTACTCCACTGACAAAAGATATTTTATTTTTATTCATCTCAGGCTGATTTGGAAGGTAAAATAATTTTTTTTAACTGTCCCTGATTACTATAAACTGACAGATTATCAGGGATAGGTTCTGTTGGTGTTTGTCACAAATCTTTCCATCCTTCTGATATTATTGGTGGCTGTGCCTACATCCTTCCTGAACAAATGGAATGCCCTCATTATGTGTTCCTTACAATTTAGTTGAACTATGGAAAGCCAGAAATGAAAATATTATTTAATAAAGGATATTCACATATATTACACCTACCTTATAACTAAGCCAAGAGCCTTCCACTTCACTCATGAAAATTCAAGCAAAATATTCTTATCTTTTGGAGGGAAAAAACTACTCATTTCTCTCCCACCAAACTGAATTAAAACAGTTGAAAGACATGTACTGTAGTCCTTCACTAATAAATTTGAAACCTTACAATAAAGTTCCAAGGAAAATATAGATAACAAGCTGGCAACAATCTGTAATTTCAACATATGGTTAGTTTCAACACTATGCATGACAACCCTATATTTGCAAAACTGGAGCCAGAATAGTAAGTAAGACAACCTATATTATTTCTCTTATTCTTTATTAGTAATGGAGAAATATATTTACGTAAAGAAGAAAAGCTCTATAATGCTGGAGGGTGTTGCTCCCACCATTTTTCTTATGGGCCTTCTATTTGATAGCCAAAAAGAACTGGTTGGTCCAAGAAACCAAACCATCCACATTTTAGAGAACTTAAAGCAATATACAAACTGATATTGATTTGCATGGAGATTTGTCTATGAAAGTCTATAAGAATAAAATATATATCACCACAATGTACAAGTTAATGGATGTACCCATTTATTTCTTTTTTTGAAGCACACACAACTAGCCAGCCTCTAATTAACTGGAATTTCATCCAAACCAGGAAACTATGGATGACATAATTAAATTTTTACACTATTTGCATGCCCAGATGCTATAAAGTGTTTCAAATAACATAAATGTTGATGGTATAATTATGTAAATAAATTATATACATTTGGATATCACAACAAGGTTTTATAATTTTATAATTTCTGACAATCTGTTTTTTTTTCATTCATTCAATTTACTTCCTGCCACAGAAATAATTACTGAAATGTAACAAACTTCTATAGGATAAAATCTAAGGATCTGAAAGAACTCTTTAACAAAGAAAGCAAGCTATAATTGTTCCCATCCTGAAAACTGTTTCATGACACAAAAGCCTTAAGCAAAACCCAAATGGTTAAGATACAAATTATTTTTCCCCTGCATTAAAAAAGCTATTTTATTCAAGAACTCAAGAAAACAAAGGAAATTTTCTACAGTAGAAATGAAACAGCTAGCTTTCAGTGTCAAAGGGTGGAAAACAAGATCTCCAATTTTCAGTGTGTGAAAGTGCCCTCACAAATTGGGAATACAAGTTAAACAATCATGATGCAGAATGCAAGGAAATGAAGTTTTTTTCTAATCTATGTCCCATATAAATTTTGCAACTTTTTGGAAGAAGAAGCTATGATGTAATTATCTCAAAGAAAGGATGCAGTAAAGGCTAACTAGCCATCTGTGAAACTTTGTACCTTTATGGTAAAATATGCTTATTTTGGGGAGTTTTTAAGTCGGTTTCTATTTGGATAAAGTTAAAAAAGGAAGACAAGATCAAAGGGAAAGAGATGCTTTGGAGCACACTGTATCTTTTCTTTCTATAGCTGCAGTGCAACATAAAACACATTTGGTGGAAGTAAGTGAAAATAAATACTACAAAAACACCCTTTCAAGTACTCCAAAGCAGCTTTTTCCCTTTGAATTCAAAGCTTAGCACAGTCCTAATTTTGAATTGTTGAGTTAAAGCAGCACACCGACTCTTTAACTAAAAAATATTAGGAGATTTGTGTTCAAATCCTTCCCTTATCCAGAACCTCACTGGATAACCTCAGATTAATATGTCTTGATTAACCTTCCTGGCTGGATTGGTTGTGAAGAGGAAAGAAAATGCCATCTGACCAATCCCAAGAAATTGTTATACGCATAAAAATATATGTGAAAATTCATGCAGGCGAAGCCAGAAAAAGAATCTTGTATCAGCGTTATAAGTAGTGTCCTTTGGTTGACAAAGAAGAATAATTTGCTCACTAAGAAATAAATGCATACTATCTTTTTAAATATCTAAAATGCTTGAGTCAAATATTGCCCATCTGGCCATTTTTGTTAAAAAGAAAAGAAAGCCTTTACTTGAATGTGTCTGAGAAAATAGATGACTAATGTGTAGACTTTAAGTTGTTTGCATATATTCATATTTAACTGAAAAAGTATTTTAAAGAACATTTTATCTTTTGTTTTTCCCATTTCATATTATCTAACAGATTTTTATTGTGCATTATTACTATTTTGTTATTTTTTAGGATCCACTACTTTACCTCACTTAGCCCAATTATATTGTGAACACATTTCTGGCAATAAAATAGAAAATTCAAAAGTAGAGATAGTTAACTGCCAGCCCATGTACTAAATCCAATCACAGTTTCATTTGGCCCAAAGTTTGCTCTAAGTATTTACCCCACAATTCTTCAAGATATCCATATCCAATAGAAAAAAAAGAGTGGGCAGTAAAATATATACTTGTTCACAGGCTGGGTGGGAAGGAAAGGGATTGGAGAAGGCAATGATAAAGGCATTATTGTAGAATCCAATAATGCAAAGTCCATTCCTTTGTATATCATGTCGTATATCACATGTCTAATATCACATCCATATGAGAGTTGCTTTGAATAAAGCATCCTATAGATGGCTCAATGGTGATGGCGATGGCTCAGTGGCTAAGAAGCTGAACTTGTCGATCAGAAATTAACTGTGTTTTCCATTTGCCCATATGTTGTGATGCTGTTTGTCATTCAGAAACTACATACCAAAAACATATTAAGGAGAAAGTGCATCCACACTAGAAAGTAGGTTCTAGAAAGTTGCCTACTAATATGAATGCTTTTTTTAAAGACATTTTTCAGAATTAACTGTAATATAGTTGAACTACACATGAAATTTCAATCAGCGACTGAACAATAACAATGCATGAAATTGGTACAGGTATGTGGTGGCTCAGTGGCTAAGATGCTGAGCTTGACAATCAGAAAGGTCGGCAGTTCGAATCCCTAGCACCGCGTAACTGAGTGAGCTCCCATTACTTGATCCAGCTTCTGCCAACCTAGCAGTTCGAAAGCATGTAAAAATGCAAGTAGAAAAATAGGGATCACTTTGTTGGAAAGGTAACAGTGTTCCATGCGCCTTCGGCGTTTAGTCATGCCGGCCACATGACCACGGAAAAGTCTTTAGACAGTGCTGGCTCTTTGGCTCTGTAATGGAGATGAGCATTGCCCCCTAGAGCCAGAAATGACTAGCACATACGTGCAAGGGGAACCTTTACCTTTATAGATACCTCCGACTGCACTAGCATCTATAGCTTTTTTTCATTATCAGAACTCATTCCAAAGCAAGGAAGCAATAAGTACTGTTTCTGCAGATATTTAATGTAGGTAAGTACCAACAAGAAGCTGTCTCACAGAGATACAGGCTGAATTCACATATTCCATTAAGTTCCATCTTGAAGTTTCTTTGATTGCTATCCAGCCAATTATTGTTTAAAGTGTGGTTAAAAAAAATGATGGCTTAGCACCCTGTGTGAGTTCAGTTACAAACAAGAACTAAATCACACAGCTGGTGATGCAGTTTCACAACTAATTTATTTAGTTAAGACTCTTGTAGGACCTAATTATACCTTTTGTAACATCAGGGGATTGCCCTTCTGACTATTTCCCAAGATGTATATATTATCACTTGCCAATAATATCCTATTGCATTAGACAACAGGCTGGTGTACAATCTTCCCTCACAAAATAGAAATGTTGGGGATGTCAATCTTTGTTAATGCAAGAATATATCACAACCAGGTTTCATAAATAACCACAGTATATCACAGTGCTTTCTGCATTCTTTTTTTTTTTTGGACTTCACTGTTTATCATTCATTCTTTAAACAACTCGTAATCATGCTTTGTGCATGTGATACAATGTGCAACCCATAGAAATTTATGACCTGCTTCACATTTTTTACTTTAATTTTTTGTCAAAGTCGGACATAAACTACAGTTTACAAACTACATGTGACTTAAAATCTAAACAAATTATGGCCTGGGGCAGTATTTTTTAAAGTGTGGTCCTACGATTGTTGGGGTTCCCTAAGACACTCTCAAGGAATCACAAGTCAAAAAACAGCCATATATACTCGCAGAGAAACTGTTATGAAAGTTATTGTGCTGAAATGGATAAATTAATGCTGAGTTTAAAAGATAAAGAAGGTTCAATATTTTATAAGGTGTGGGAACAATATAACAATATTATTTATTTATATATATATATATATATATATATATATATATATATATATATATATATATATATATATATATATATATATATATATATATATAAATTACCTATCCTTAATCTATATCTAGAGATAGATTAAGGATAGGTAATTATTAAATATAGAATATAGATAGAATAAGAATGTAATTATGCACAAATATCTGTAATTGCACAAATTATTGTCATACGATAAGCACCACAAATAGCTGTTATTGAGTGATATATTTATGTTTTTAATGTAATAAAAATTCAATAAAATTTATTTTTTTAAAAAAAGGAATCACAAGTCAAAATTATTTGCTAGCCTGTGTTGAAAAATAATAGCATAAAATCCTGTCAAAAAATTGTGAAAAGCTGTAACAGCGGGGGATGCTTTAATTTTAATATGGTGCTATCTATCCATCCATGTATCCAAAAACAAAAACCCTTTTGGGGGCCTCCGTAATTTTTAAAAGTGTGAAGTGGTCCTGAGAGAAAAATAAGTTTAAGAAACACTGGCCTAGGGCAATGGTCCCCAACCTGTGGGCCACAGCCCACTACCAGGCTTTGGCCTATTTGCAACTGGACGGCGTGAGTGGCAGGCCAGTACGCGTGCACACCACTACAGTTCTTATATCCTTCCCACTCAAAATGGACTCCCATCTTATGGTACACCCCTCCCCAATCCCAAAGCAGCCTCTCTATTTATTTTATGGAAGTCCCTCAAGACCTGAATATGTCATCAGGCCTGGGGGTCCCAGGCAGGGGTGGGCTTCAAAAATTTTAGCAATGGGTTCTCTGCCTGGTTGCTGGGTGGGAGTGGCCACGGTGGGCATGGCCTAGTCAGCCTCCTACACCATGGTAGGAGGGGTATTTTTGCCCTCCCTGGGCTTCGGAGGCTTTCTTTGAGCCTCTGGGGGGGTCAAAAACAGCCTTCCCAGGCAACAGAGGCTCTCTGGAAGCTGGAAACAGGCCCATTTCTAGCTTTCCTGAACTTCCGGGAGGCCCATTTTTTACCCTTGAGCAAACCCTGCACTTACCTGAATCCAAAATGGGCCACGTGGGGACTTCTGGGAGGGGTGGGTGGGGCCAGCCAGGAATTTGAGGGTTCTCTGAACTGCACAGAATCTTGGCTAAGAGCTCTCCCGAACCCTTGCAAACCTCCAGCAACCCACTCCTGGTCTCAAAGTACCAATGAAATCTTGAGGTTGTTAACATCTAATATATTTATTTATGCCTTATACTTTTTGATATGCTTATTGTTTATATCTTGGTTGTACACTACTACTTTTTGTGAGATGGGTAGCCCTATAAAATTTAATAAATTAACAAACAATGAAGTTACTGAGTTTCAGCAGTTATGGTTGGGGGAGCTTTTAAGCACAACAAAAGTGGATTGGACGCCACCTCTATTTATTTTTGTTAAGCCAATTTAATAGAATGATAAAGCCAGAAAACTCTGTAAATGCTTTAAACACAATATCACATTAAACAGTTCATTTTGAGTGGCACAGTGGTTAGAATGCAGTATTGCAGACTAATTCTGCTGACTGCTGACAATTTGGCAGTTCAAATCCCACCAGGCTCAAGGTTGACTCAGCCTTCCATCCTTTTGAGGTGGGTAAAATGAAGACCCAGATTGTTGGGGGCAATATGCCGACTCTGCAAACCACTTAGAGAGGGCTGTAAAGCACTGAAAAGCAGTATATAAGTTTAAATGCTATTGCTATTAAGTAAAAAAAACCTTGTCCATGCCCCAGATTTAAATGGATATTTAAAGCCAGCAACAACTGATGACACACCAAGATGTAAGTGTTGTAGCACCATCGAATACTCTTCGCGTCTTAGTTCACACGCAAAACATCCTCTGGCAAGCACTCAACTCTCATTAATACCTAACTTTTACCATCTTTGGTTGTGAATTATGTTAATGCAACAAAAACATAGAAATTAATCCCTTTATCCAGAAGAAATCTCAACCCAGACAAGCTTGGCCACCCTTTAAAAACATACGCTACAGATTAGCAACTGTGAATGCAAAAAAATTATTCAAAGTAATTACTGTTAATTAGTCTTTCCTAAACTGATGTCCTCCAGATGTGCTAGATCCCAATACTCAGAAGTTCTGCTGGGAATTCTGGGAGTTTGGGTCCCAATTCATCTGGATGTGCTCATTTGCAAGATGGTTGTAATGAAATATCATTTTCCATATGCCTCATGAATGGAATGCTATAGCATTTACAATCTGAAGCCATTAAGGCTTATTTTTAAGACACACAAATAGACATTTTTACAGAACGTCTATTTGTGTGTCTTAGAAATACAGGCCAATATAAACTTTCTCAAAAATTAAAATATCCAACCCTTGATACATTTGCTTAGAAAGCAAACAATATTTTTTTTTTCTAAAATAGTGATTCAACTAGAGGCAATACTTGTTTGAATGCTTTGGAAACAAACAGGTTTCAAAGGATAGCATGTTTTGGCACATCTTTAAAAAAAAATCCTTAAAAGTAGATGGGCTTTAGCAGCTCTCATTTAGTTGTTCCACAATGCAAAAATGAATGTGGTCACTCCCAACATTTCCTTTAGCTGATGCATTCCTAAAGTATTTTCATATTGTACTGTACAGCTCTGGTGTAGCCCACTCTCCATCCCAGAAATCTCAAGAGAATCCTTAGGGTGTGAACTGAGCCTATCTGAGGGGATACTCATGGTGTATCATTGTCTCACAAGGAATGTGAGCTTCTGAGATCTTGGGCTGTACAGATGGATAAGGTTTCTCTTTATCACTTCTGAAAAACAACACTGGGACTTTTAATAATACATCATTATGTTTCTGGGTGTACAGATGATGAGCCTAAAATGGCATTTCACTTTCTAATCCCAATTTAATCTGGACTTTATATTGGACATTAGTTTTGGAATCCTACAAGTCTTTGAACAACCTTTCCCAAGACGATGTCTTATGCACAGTGATGGAAACACTTAGGTTCTCACAATGGAAGAAAGGATGGTGAAGTTTTCCCCCCTTGTTCCTTTGCACTATCTCCTTCCTGATTTTCCCCCCTTCCTATTTCCTTTGTTTATGTTTTATGTTTGATCTTTTGCAGAAATTTAAGAAGTTATATTTAAAAAAAATAAATTTAGTAAAGTCACACAACCAAAAAAGAACAACATAGATTATAATCATCATCTCTAGAGAGGACTAAATAGGGATGATTGATAAAAACATGGGAGAGGAGCACATTTAGATTTTGAAAGGATGTCATAAGTGGGAGTGCCTCCCAAAATGATTGCCAGGGCACGTCTGACCAATTATAAAGCAGAAGACAAAAGTCTGTGTTGCCACTTGCCACTTTATTTTCTACAAATGGTACCAGTTATCAGTCTATGGGTACATAAAGGCACTGTTGGAAATACAAGTTTTTGTTTCAAGTTGATGTTCTGTTCTAAAATATGATATTTTCTAGGAATGTGAGCTTCTGAGATCCAAGGCAGGAAAAATGCCTCAGAAGTGGTGTGGATGTCCCCTTCTGTCCACGCAGTCCACAGAAAAAATGAATTTGAGTTAAGAACATGCCTTATCCCTCAATTCGGATGTGTGTATATTCCTGGCTATCAAAAGAGCCCAGGAAAGAATCAATTTGCTGGCACATATAATAATTATACTCATGCTGGATCTGAAGCAACATTTATTCTTTATACAGGAAAAAAAGTGGGGCTTTAAAAATAATCTGCAAGGAATGCTTGTGACTTCACAGAAGCATAGTATATATTCATTATGGCAAACCCTTTTTTTTCCTGGGAGTGTCTGGAAAAAAAGTGGCAAAGAGTAGCTATACTCAGATGAGGATTAAAGTCCTTGTGAATAATTATCAATGCATACAAAGCTCTAAAAAGACCTTAAAAACGTAAATTTGGGTAGGATAATACATTTGGCAGGCAGAAAGGGAGTAAGTGAGAGACACTTTTTTTTCATTCCCAGGTGGCCATGCCAGGAACCTGAGCCAATAAACCCTTCAGAATTTAGGAAAAGCTTTCACAGCATAACCTGGTGGACACTAACCCAGCAAGTGAAGTTTAGTAGGAACAACTGTTATACATTCTTCAACAGGACACTTCAATTATCCAGAACAGCGTAGGAGAAAGAGTGGCAGAACTTGCGGCTGGAGTGAAAAGAGAAATCAGCCTAGAATCTGTAAGTAATCACAATTGAAGTCCAACACCTCTTGAATGCTGTTGATCTAGCCGCCAAAATAGAGCTAACCATTGGTTAAAGTACATTAACCATTAGTTGAGTAAATTCCTGTGCATAGACATGAGTAACAAATCAATTTAACAATAACTTCATGTGTAGTCCTACTCTTTTGCACCTGACAAAAGGCTGTGAAACACCATAATACTAATCTGGGATTTTTAATACAGGATTTCTAACATTGGATGAATAAACCATTATTTGTTGAACAAGGAAGGGGGCTCAATCTGTCTGTCCTTTAGATTAAGTACTAATGGGTCACTTTGCACATCACCAAAATCGAAAACCAAACAAGCCACATAATGGTTTAGCTTAAGGTATGGGCCAACCTGCAAAATGTTTTCTTCTTTATTCTTAAGTGTCACTTCAAAATATTAATTACGTTGTACTTTGTATTACCAAGAATGCTACTTCTTATTTTTAAAAAATCTAGTAACATTCATGTATAGCATTCACTTTGGCCAATTACTATGAAAATGTAAGAAATCTAGATAGAAATCAAAGCTGAGATAATAGCCAGTTTTTCTTAAACAATTCCAAATGTAACTTAACACCAGTGTAATTAATCAGCTGTTGACTTGGTTTTAAATGACTCCTATGAAATCCCAAAGCAATGAATTAAAATCATGCAGTGTAGTTAGTCCCAGCCTTGATTAATCAGTGGAAGCTCAGCTTAAATAAACAGCAGAAGAAAGCAAGTCAAAGTACATATTAGAACAAATATAAAGGATTTTTTTTTTCCTTCTGGGACAGAGATTCAATCAGAATGGAGCTGGAAGGGATCTTTGAAGTCTTCTAAGCCTGCTCAAGCAGGAGATTCTATACCATTTCAGATAGTTAGCTGTCCAGTCTTTTCTTCAAAACCTATAGTGCTGTAGCTTATACAACTTCTGGAGGCAAGCTGTTCCACTGGTTAACTGTCCTCACCCTTGTTTCTCCATAATTCCAGGTTACTTTTCTCTCCCTGATTAGTTTTCATCCACTTTTTCTTGTCTTGCCTTCTCATGCTTTGGAAAATAAGCTGACTCCCTCTTCTTTTGAGGCAGCCCCTCAAATACTAGAATACTGCTATCATGTCACCCCTAGTCTTTTTCTCTAGACTGGCTGTACCTAATTCCTACAATGGTTCTTCATATGTTTTTGTCTCTAGGCCCTTAATCATCTTAGTTACTCTTCTTTGCACTTTTTCCGAAGTCTCAACATTTTGTTTTATAGTATGGTGACCAAAGCTGATTGATACTGCAAGTTTTTGTTGGCCTTCCTGAGCTGTAATTAACCTCACTAACCTTACTCAGAGACAGATGGTTACTGCAGTCCAGCAAAAAAACTGTTAAGGATATATCACACATCTTATTTTGTTTATTGGGTTTTGCTTCATCTTTTGTTACTTGTCTAAATAACACAAAGCACAAACATATGCAATGCTCCTCCTCCCCACCACCACAACAACTTTATGAGGCAGGTTGGGCTGAGAGAGAATGACTGGCCCAAGGTCAGCCAGCCAGTTTTGATGCCTCAGGTAGAACTAGAACTCAGTCTTCCAGGTTCTAGGCCAGCACCTTAACCACTACACAAAAATGGCTGTCTCTATTACAAGAAATAACAAACTTTGGGGCAGGTAGTTAAGACTGTCGATGATAAAAGAACCTGCATGGAGTCATTGCCTCTATAGCTGAGATCTACAAGAGGATTCATACTTACATTATGGTACCAGTGAAGGTCTGCTTACAAATAAGAAAACTGAAGCTTATCTCTGAGGTTATAACACCTTCAAATCCAGACAGGTTGCCATGTTTTATTCTGATCGCAGTTCCTTGGGTTTTATGGATTGTAACTCCAATTCGTTCAGTCAAAGATACAGTTTTGGATCTCAAGGTATGAGGCTTATGAAAGGATTAGGTTTCTTTCTCTCTTCTGAAGAAGGGAATACAAACTGTAGTTCTCAAATTTTCCTGCTAACTCTCAAATTCCATTTCTCTTCCAAATCTTTTTTGTTCTTTTAAATTATACATCTTATGCATGCAAATTATTACTTTTTTTTTATCCTGCCAATAATGAATTGCTCTCTGGGCTGGCTAGTGGTGACAAAGAGTTGTGGCTCTATATCCCAGAAGCACGAGTGTGAAAAAATCAGTTTTAAGAATTGTCCAGAAGAAAGGAAACCTGAAGTCCTTCAGATTGTACATGTCCCATAATTCTCTCCAATTTAGAACAATGGAGAGCTACTTTGAAGTAGCCAGAGAACATTTGATCAGGGCATAAGTGGAATATATGAAAGGTAAATATTGCCATTTTGCAGAAAGGATAGCAAGGAGAAATAAGAAAACTATAAAAAAAGTAGCCAGAGGTCATTCACCAAAGTCTCATGACTTCAGTGAAACCTAAACTGAGAATGCTGAAGTGCCCAAGTTTTTTTTGTGTTATTGAATTATTTTGTAACCGGAACAGATATCTTATCTTGTTACGGTGACACTTAAATAAGCCATTGAATGCAGCACTTGTATAAACAGATCACTATCTAACTGGACCAGTAACATTTGCATAATTCATACTTATAACATGCATACTGTATATTTTCTGGCTTGCAGAAGTTAGAATGTGGTCTAAAAATAAAATCCAAATGATGTTGTAATCACTAAATTATTTATGGGTATGTAATTTCAAATTTGTTCCGAATGTATTCTGCCTATATTACATTGTTTCTCCATGAAACAATTTGGAGAATTTTTTTTAAAACCTGATACTGTGAGACCACTAGCACACAATGTGGGTCAGATACTGAAAATATAAAGATAGCTACAACTATAAAATAATTCTTCCACTCAGTGGCTGGGTTCACAGTGTGCTAATAATATAAGTTGATGGGTTTCATTCATTTTGGTTTGTATAAGGGATAAATCAAGTCATAGCTGCTGTGACCTTGTAGTTAAACAAACTACTTGTGCAGTTTATTTAACTAACAATGCAGAGAGAGACAAGACTGAAGCCTCCCTTCCATGCCCTGAGTTATTCAGCTGGACTATTTTCGGGATTACAAATGAACTCCTACCCTGAAAAGGCTCTAAGTATTCTTTGGTGACTGTATGTTTTCTAAAAGGGTGGAAACTTTCCCAACCAGAAATGCTGATGCCATCTCTACTTGGCTGAAGTATTGTTACAATAGGGTGAACCATTGTCTGCAAATCATTGTTAAAAATACAAGTGAAACATTGCTATTGTTCATTCAATAAACTATGATTAAAACCCACCATGACTTCATATGATACAGAATCCAGCTACTGAGAAAGCACCTAGAATTTTTTTAATAAGGAAATAACATTGTTATAAATGAGTTTAATGCTGTTAAAAAAAAACACCATGATTTCACTTTGGAATATTAACAACTGTACATGTAAAACAGATGAATTTGCACAAGATGCTTGGCCAGATAAATTACAATTCACTAAATAAACTACAATTAATTATGTACAGATAGTCCTCAAGCTACAACAGTTTATTTAGTCACTGTTCAAAGTTACAATGGCACTGAAAAAAGAGACTTATGACCATTTTTCACTTATGACCTTTGTAGCAGCCCCATGATCATGTGATCACAAGTCAGATGATTGGCACTTGGCTCATACTGGTAACTTGCTTTGTCCCAAGGTCATGTAATCACCTATTGCAAACTTTTCACAAACAAAATCAATGGGGAAGCCAGATTCACTTAACAACCGTGTTACTAATTTAACAACTGCAATGCTTCACTTAACTGTGGCAAGAAAGGTCATAAAATGGGGCAAAACTCACTGAACAAGAGTCTCCCTTAAGAACTTAAATTTTGGGCTCAACTGTGGGCGTAAGTCAATGATTACCTGTACATGTAACAATCTAAAACATAAATATTGATTCATGTAGAATGCTAAGATGCAAACAAACCAACTTTAGCCTAGACTATTGCATCAACTCAGCCACAGACTGATTTCACATATCACACTAAGCCATTATTTATAATCCATAACAAATTGGTTTATGCAATCCACTGGACTAGTGTTTCTCAACCTTGCCCGTTTGAAGTTGATTTGCTAGCTGGGGAATTCTAGAGTTTGAATTATCTTCAAGGTTGACAAGCCTGAAAAATACTGCACTAGGCCAAAATGGACCATACCACACAATTAAAGTGAATTATGTCAAGGTCATGTAGTAGTGCAAATGTTAACCTGTCCTTCTTACATGACTTCTATAAAGAATCAAAGTGGCTGAGGGACTTTTGACAATGCAGGCCAGCAAACCTTGGGCATATTGCGATCTTATTCCTTAGCTGAACTATAACCCATTCAAAGCGATGATACCTTTCCTATAGTAGGAGCTATTACGCTAATGGCAAAATCAGATTTCTTCTGTTGGGATGCAGCTGCCTATATTGTTGTACAAGATCAGCTGTGACATATTCAATTCTCTTTTTAAAGCAGCATGACAAAACAGTCAAATTTCCCTTTCATATAGAAAGATCCTCCATCCCATCGCCTCTTATTTCCCTTTCTTCCTTCGCCCCTCCTTTAAAAACCCTCCATAATTTCTCTTTTGAAGAAGTTTTTTTCCAGAAAGATACGCACAGAAAGACCAGAAAGCTCTAAAAAGGAACCTCTCACACATGAGGCAAGGGATAAAGCCACAAAATAAGCACAAGTGTTTTCAGAGTCATAGGATCCATTTTCATGATTTACAAGACTCCATTTACAAAAACAAATTTTAAAAATTTTCAGATCATTATCTATTCAGAGTGAAATAATTTAGCCACATTTACATGTATTTTCACATGTCTAAAAGACATTTTAAATGAACAGGATTATTGAAAGTATCACATGTTCTCTTTTAATACACCAAGCATAAGTGGTGTACAAGTGCAAAGAGAAAGGAAAGGATTAACATTCAATTCAACCTGAATGAAATATAAAAGATGTTTTAGTGGTAGCCTCCACCAAAGCCCATGGGCCAAGAGAGTAAAATCACGTAACAAAAATACAGAAAGAGCCACGGGCAATGGTTTCTGCCTGGCATACACAACCTTTCATGTTTCCTTTCAAAGTTTTCAAAATAATGACTTCATGCGAATAATTAAAATTATAATATGCTTTTAACCCAGGTGTTTCTTCTACAGTGACCTTTAAGGATCCTTATTTGCAGTTACCGCATTAAATGTATCTTTCACTGAAATGGTAATCTATTATTTTTATACGTTCTGGAAACAAATTAATTATCCTACTGTGCTGAACATCCAAAATTCATGAAGATCAAGTTAGAAAATAGTGGAGGGAAAACTAGGAAGGCTGTATAGCACAACTCAAGATTGTTTATTATTAATGAAGATCTTTGACAATACCAAATAGTGATAAATATCCTGAACTAGATATCCTAGAAGCTGAACACATCAAAGAAAACTGCTTATCAAAAACAGCAGAAGTCCCAAAAAGCATTTCTGCAATATCAGGATTGCACATATCTCCAATCCAGCAGGGCCACTCTGATAGCTGGCTCAAAATTATGGAAGTGGTTGTGGTTCTGCACATCCAGGTAGACCAGCCTGATCTAAATAGACAGGTGGTGCATTATTTGGAGTGAGGGGTGGAACAGGGTTGTTTATAAAAGTTCGGGAATGCTGCCAATCAACTAATGCTCCCTTAGGATTCACTTTTCTCTTGGAAACAAGTGATGCCTAAAATTGAAATGTTCTGGAGCACCGCATGTTTGGCCAGAAACACATTGGGCTGCGTTCAGACTGGCATTTTACCTAGGAGGTAGCTGCAAAACCTACCACCTCAACCTTTAGCAGTAACATGCAAGATAACTTATTATTTATTTCTTTAAACACCCTCAGTTACTAACAGGACATCCGTTCAAAAGGGAAGCTCTGGAATCTCGTATATTTCTCAGGCTCCAATGACGCACATCTTCTTCTGGTGGTTCCTGGCCATTTTGAACCCTGCTTGGCTTCAAACATTAAATGGGCAGCTCGGAGGTGGGGGAGAGGGGTCACTTTAGATGGGGATCCTCGGCTTTCCTATGAACCGCTATGCCCATTATTCTCCTTCAAGAGCGCCCTAACGTGCAACGGTCACGCGTGCTCTCTTCTTCACTAGACTCTGGCCAATGCTTGGCGGAGTGTGGTGTTTGTTTTTTTCTTTTTCTTTTTGCATGACCATCAAAAGCTGGAAAGCAGTGAACTCTCGCGATCGGCTCCCAGAGCCCAAGCCTTCATCCCAAACTGCCATAAGGCGCTCAAGGGCCGCGGAGAGCTGGCTTGTTTGTTTACCCGCGCGGGAGGCCAGCTGGTCTTGCTGGAGATCGGCGAATATGTGCGCGCGTGTGTTTTGCTCGTAGCCAAGGAACTGGGGTTGTTCGTTCGTTTGTTTTTGCAAAAGCCCTTCTCAGATGAAGAGCGGCAAACAACGGCAGGCACGATCCCTCTGTGATCTACGTCCTCCTCCCTCGGTAGAACCCGGGAATCGGAGGCAAAGAGGGGCCCGGCAGGAGAGATCGGGAGACCCGGGGAAAAGAAGGAACAAAGATGAGAAGTTAGCCAAGAAAAGTTTCGAGAAGAAGCAGAAGAGGGCTGGAAGCGTCCTTTAAGCAAACAGCTGAGCCGGAGAAAGAGCCAAGAGCGGAGGAGCAGACGGAGTCCTATTTCTTACCCTTAGTCCATTCCACAACTTGCTTCGGATTCCACTTGGTTACGGGCTCCATCCTCTTATTTCTCGGTCCAGCCTTTGCTCTGGGTCCCACCACCCGGCAAATCCGGATTCCAGCAAGGGACAGACGCCGGGAGCTCCAACTAGCTCCTTCCTCTCCGGCCCCAACCACGGATTTCCCCCTTTCGGATTCCCATCCGAGCGGGCAACCCGCGAGCCGCCCACCCTCCCAACTCCGCCCTTCGGCCCAGGCTGGCCTCTCCTGCGCGTCCAGCCCCTCCTCCACGTGCTTGGCACTCTTGCCAAGAGACCCGCGCGGAGGCGCTGTCTCTTTCTCTCTCTCACGCGCGCGCGCGCGCCCCCTTGGCGGCTTCCTGGGCTTCGTCTCCCTCGCGCCCCATGGAGGACGGAAGGGCTCGGGCTGCTTAGCTCAGGTTACAAAAGAGGGGTGGGTGGGGATTGCTTGCAGTCGTGGGGACCCGCCTGTTTTTCGCAGCTCTTTTCAACCTCCGGCTCTGGGCGGGGGCTGGAGTGAAACTCCTGAAAGGCAAAAAAGAAGCCCAACCCGGCCCACGCAGGCTCCCTGCTCTGGCGGGTGTATTTTGTTTTGCAATGTGAATGAAGCCTGCTGAAAAGTGGTTGCCAAGTGTGCACATCTGCGGGCTTGGGGGAAAAAACAACAACTCAAAAATATGAACAGAAAACCACGCGTGGATTTCTTATCCCTCGTGTAACAGAGCTTGGAAATCTCTGGGGAAGCGCCACAATATTCACATCGTTTCCCCATTCAGGTGTTTTGTGAGGTTTAGAGAAGAGCAGTCCTGATCCCGTTCCTGTCCCCAGGTGTGCTTTTCCAATAGAGAATTTAGGTTGGGTCACCTTGCCCAAAAGTCGTTTTTAATCATCATTAAAAAAAATTAAAAAGGACAATAATTGCCTGCTTAGCCATCACAGTCAGTACATATAGCTACTCAAAGATATCAAAATTGAGGCCAGCATAAAATGCTGCAATTTATTTAGGACTCCTTGTTACATATAGAAGATCACAATTCCGGGCTGCAGAAAACTGGTTTTTATATTTAGGAAATTTAGCCTCAGTTGATGATCCCTTTTATTTTGCTTTCTTGCTTGGTTTTAATACTAGCGAATTGGCTATATACACCGACATGGTGTGTTCACTGCCAGTCTTACCTATTTTGGCACTTTATACTTGGTTGTCAAAATTTTCAGCAATGGTCAGGCTTGTTAAGAAATTACTTCCTAGCAATTTTGATTTCTTATCTGATGATCTTTATATTCTTTGTAGAATCAGAGTTGGAAAGAATGATAAGGATTATCTAGTCCAACCTTCTGTCATGTTCAGGAAAACTAATTAAAGCATCATGGAATAGTAGCCGTCCAGCCTTTTCTTTAAAATCTCCAGAGATGGAGAATCAACACAGCCCTCACAGGTAGACCATTCCACTCTTGTATAGCTCTTGCTGTTTGCTGCTCTCAAATTCAAGCAGACCACTTGCTTTTTTTAATGGCTTGGTTTGTACATTGAATTATCACCTTTTTGGAAGCT
The DNA here is from genome assembly GCF_049901715.1 of Pseudonaja textilis. Lineage (NCBI taxonomy): Eukaryota > Metazoa > Chordata > Lepidosauria > Squamata > Elapidae > Pseudonaja > Pseudonaja textilis. Next base: position 79,900,949 of record NC_141990.1, on the reverse strand, counting down.
TATAATATCTGTTTCTATTACTTATTTGTTCATTTATTTATTACCTATTTACCTCTTGATGCGATTAGTTTAAAAATTGCAATGGACACCTGATCATGTATCCACAGGCTTACTTTGCAGTAGATCCACAGATGCTGAGCGAGCTTTTTGCAAGATCTCAACATCGACTTTTCCATATATTTCTCAAATCAAGTAATAAAAGTCACATTCTGTGGCATATACATGGGCAGGGGGTGGGGAAGGGATGAAATGTGCCTCAAAAATTGCTACTTAGGCATTTACGTCAGACATTGGAATAAAAGGAGGCAGCAATGGGGATTTTGCTTCCATGTGTGTCATCATTTGGATGAAGTATTGGTTTGCTGCAGGCAGTAATAATGAAGATGATGATTAATTAGAAATATTAATGATAAAATATTAATTAAATGCATATGCCACATGACTCCCATTACCTCCCGGTGGTTTACAAATTTGTTAAAAATGTTAAAAACATACTTCCAAAAATAAAGAACAGACAGCAGAAATGATGAAACCAGACAGAAATAAAGAGAAACAGGAGCTTTAGTAATGCTTGCCAAAGGGTGAAGAACCAGATCTTCGGGGCTGTTTGAATTTTGGGAGCATCTCATTTCATTTGGTACAGAAAAAGTATGTTTCCAGACTCCCAATGGATGGCATTGTTTAATTGAAGGAACTTGGACCCTGGACCACGTCAACCCTGCCAGATCTGACCAGCCTGGTCCTTTGCCAGAGCTCTAATCTGATCATCCTGCATATAGCCTGTTTTACATATCGTTTCTTTTAGTTCTGACTCCTACCAGAGTTTCGTGTCTTATAGGTTGTCAGGTATAATATGTCTGGTGTCCAAGAGACTGCAGATGGCAGAATGGCCATTTAATATAACTAAGAGCTGTGTAATAAGCATGTTGAATAAGCAGTCATGGATAATTGGCAGCAATACTCAACAGGATGCAGCACCAGTAACCTGTAGAAAATGATATAACAACAATGCTATGATTTTCAGCGGTGGCGTTTTTTAATCTCGCAAGTAATACCAATTGGAAATATACATATCCCTGGTACAGTTGTATTTCCAATAAATTAGGATAGTCTGGAGCAAATCTGGAGATGCAGTTCATTTATTCCACAATGTAATAACAATGTGGAAGGCAATGGAAAATCAGTACTATATATTGATCCTAAAATGGTATCAATGGCTGAATACAGTAACAACGGATTCATATATCATACTATGCATTAGTAACATGATTTGATTTTGTCCTAGCGCAATATATGTATGTAACCACTTCCGAAAATGTTGCCAAGAAAACTGTAGGGACTTGTCTATTTAGTTTCCAGGAGCCACGATTGATGCAAACATGGACATAAACATACACCCAACAAATTATAAACAATGATTTGTGGTGTAGCAGAACTCTGCCAGGCTTCAAAGTCCAGATTTTTTATTTTTTTTATTTATTTAGAAAATTTATATTGCTGCCTACTGGCTCATGGCTTATAAAGACATGTATGAAACATACTGTAATAGATAAAACTATGGAGGCTGAATAACAAAGTTTTGGAACAAAAGCTCTACCTTAATCATATATTCTAGGGTCTCCGTTCATAGGATATGCTAGTTTTTAACTTGACTTGTGAATGAACAAATGCAGCTATTATATGTTCACCAAGAAAATTACATGGATAGAAAATAAGGCCAAGAAAGACAAAAATCTCAGAAGTTCAGAGAGCTGTTAGAAGAGATAAGAAGCAGTATTACAACTTCACCTGTAAAGACATTGAGGGCAAAAATAGATATGGAAAAACAAGAAAAGCCTTTGAAAAGTTCTCTGAAATTCAGTCTTGAATTAGAGTGCTGATAGCTAGCATTATCTTACCACAGGATAAAAAGAGGTGGAAGATCAAACAAAAATGAAAGAATTATATTGAAATTTCGTACAATAGAGAAGTCAGTATCCAAGATATGATAAGATACCCGAGTTCCTGACTTATGAGAACCTCTAGGATTAGAAAACGAAATTAGACCACCACTCTGGTCATTACCAGTTTGGAAGGCTACAGGAACTGATGGAATACCCATTGAAATATGGCAGTTTAAATGCAATGATGTGTCTACACCTATAAAGATCAGTATTGTGCAAACCATGGCATTCCTGTAACACTCTGGAACCAAAAGCTGGGCTTTGAAGAAGCATCACAGGAAGAGTATTGATGTTTTTGAACTTTGGTGTTGGAGAAGATTTCTGAGAATACCATGGACAGCCAAGAAAACAAATCAATGGATTGTTGGACAAATCAACTCTGGTTCATACTCAAAGTGCAATTTACCAGGTTCAAATTATCCTACTTCTAACTCATTTTGCAAACACCTAGCTCTCTGGAGAAGGCTCTGATGCTGGGAAAATTGGAAGAAAAGAGAAGAAGAGACCAACCAACAACAAGGTGGATAGACTCAGCAACAGTAATTATGAGTGCACTGTTGAAAAAGCTGAAGGACCAAATTAGGGACAGATCATAATGGGAAAAAAAACTATTGTGGCCATTAAGAGTCGACAATGACTCGATGGCACATCATTGTCATAATCGTCATAATCAAACCATTGCAGTCTTTCCACTGAAAGATTGATATGTTTATATCTGTTTATTAAGATTTAAGCTCCATTTTACAAAGTATAAATAAAATTGTAACTTCAGAAATAAAGTTTTCCTATCCCCCTGAAATATTTTAGCATGTTTGTTTTAACATATGTTTATTCTGGTGGTTTTTTAAAAACATCACTTGAAGACAGTGAGAGAGGAAAATCCTCTCAAGCTTGCTTTAATCAACAAAAGTATGTCAATCAGTACTTTCTTCAAATCTAAAACCGAAACCTGGCACAGTCTTCAAATACCTCAGGCCTCACTTTTGTTGACATATTTTCCTGCCAACTGGTAGACTTACTAACACGACTGTGTTGGCAGACGTGGCAGAACAATTCCCCACTCCCATCGCACGATGTGCATGCATGCATATGCACAGACGTACATACTAGAAATTGTTTATTAATGTCTTTCTGGCCTAAAGCTCAAAGCATTTGGAGGTTGGGAGGAGCTTGTTTTTCAATGGCACATTTTATAAACTGGGCCCAAATGTTTTTGAGGAGTAAGGAAATGAGAAATAAGTTGTAAATGCAGAACAATAGGTTTGTACACATCCTGGGTGATCTGGTATGTCTTTTGTAGAAGGGAAAACTAGCCATGTTAAAGCAAATGGTCCTATTCTTATATTTAGGCTGTATTTTGAGACTCGCCAGTTGAAAATAATCTTGATTGAACTCACTGGGGTTAACTTCTTAGCAGACGTGTATAAGTCTTGTTTCATGACAGGCTATTGTTGCAAAATACAGCCGTACCAATAAATCTGCAAAGGGGTGGGCCATTATTGCACCTTTCTTTTTTTAAAAAAATCTCCTGATACAGCAAGATCCTCGACTTCTCTGCACACCTTTGTCCTTTCTTTGGTATGTGGCAAAACTGGAACTCTGATCAGTTGAAGGAGGTTGGGAAGATGATGCTCATGGCAAGGAACAGGCAGGAAGGAGAAATCTCTGTTGTCCCCAGGCTGTATGAGAAGCGGTAAAGGTCTTCGATTTACGACCCAACAATGAGCTCAAAATTTATGTTGCTAAGCAAGGCAGTTGGTGAGTTGTGACTCATTTTACGACTTTTCTGCCATAGTTGTTAAGCAAATCACTGCAGTTGTTAAGTGAACCATGTGATGGTTAAGCAAATCTTGCCTCCCCCTGTTGTCGCAATTACCTGGAAAGGTTACAGATGGTGATCACGTGACCCTAGGACTGTGTAACTCTCATACATGCCAGTTGCCAAACACCCAAATTTTTGATCACTAAGGATTGTGATGACCCAGGGTGGGATACAAAATAAACACAGTCACAAAAACAGTGAAGCCCTTTTTATTCCTTCACTTTGCTTCAAAGCTCCAAATATCCTTGACTGGAGACAAAAAACTCCTCCACAAGCAGTTACTGAAAAGGAGGAAACTCCATTTAAACTAAAAATGCCTATAAATTAGAAAGAGTAAAAACAACACAAACCACACTGAAGCAGTCAAGGGAACCAGGCAAGATAAGGGCTTGAAGACATCCACAGATATCGGAACATACATTGGGAAGGACGCCAAACTCAGAGAGGAACAACAGATTAGAGATATTTCCATGCTTTGTTTCTAACACTGGCCCATACGTATGTCCGTCCTTTTAACCAGTTCTCACAGCTGCAGCCCATGAAGAGGATCAAGGCCCTTTCCTCCCCCATAGACCACGCCATTCACGTCTCTCCCTTGTCCTCTCCTCCCTGCGTGCCTAGGCTGGAGAGGGGATGGGCCTGGGTCCTTCCTCTGACTGCCCAGCTGGCCTCTGCCCTTCCCCAGCGTCCTCCACAACCTCCGGAGCCACACTTCCACTTCCTGCCGGCTGTTCCTCCTCTCCGTTGGAGTCAGTCTCCAACAGGGGCATGACAGGGATGCTACAATGGTCCTAAGTGTGAAAAATGATCATAAGTCACTTTTTTCAGTGCTGTTGAAACTTCAAATGGCCAGTAAATAAATGGTTGTGACTCAAGGACTACCTGAATTTATTTGTATGTAAAAGTACATCGTTTATTGGATTACAGGTATCCTCAGTTTGAATTGGGAATTTCCCAGAAGATACTGCTGTGCCAGGGAAATCTTCTAGAGCTGTCCTTCTCAACTCTCAACTCCCAGAATCCCCAGCTAGCATGATAGTTTTAAGGCCCAACTCATAGAGATATAGATGCTTTTAATGAGGAATCTCCCTCAGTGATTCACCACTAAGGACAACTGGAGGAAGAACATTGTAACCTGCCAAGTGGAAGGAAATTAGGTACGTCAGAGCTTACGTTTGCTTAGAGTAAACCAAAGAGAGATTAAGAGCACCATAGAAGTCAGACTGGCCCTCAGCATTCATTATTTACTGCTTTAGAAGTGATCTGGCCTGTTCACAGCCCAAGAAACCAGTCCAAGTCTAACCTTATTATAGTGACAAGGATGACTATTCCTCTGTAAGTATGTGCGAGGGTTAGTTTAGTTACAAAATGGGATTGTTCTAATTTTTCCACACAAATACTTTCAAATGTGGACAGGAGCAGATGCATCTATAGGGACTCAAAGGGAACAACTGATGAAAGCAGGGTCATGCAATCGCAATGCAAACTCTGCTCCTTTTGTATGTATGAAAAAGATAGAGCTGACGGCATGAAATTGCTTTTGCACTTTGACAAAAGCATCAGATCCTGCAAATGCCTCTGTAGGACATTGGCCAATTCTGAATTAGATAGAACATTATATCCACTTAGTTGGAAATTCCTTGAACTGCAGTTAGTAATTATTGGACCTCAACTCCCATTAGTCCCAGGCTGGAAAGCCAATGGTCAGATGATGTACTTTGGAAGACCACAAATTCTTCATCCCTGATCTATACCGACTGCTGGGAGTTGCTCTCCAGATTTCCAAATCATGCTTCCTGGCATCCGCTTTAGAAATGCCAGCATGAACTCTTCTGAGAATCTTTTGTATGAAAAGCCAAAGTGATATAGCTCTGCTTCACATAGGCAGATTCTCTACAAAACTTGGAAAACCTCGCTCTTATGAATGCAAAATGTATAGTAAATCTCACCTCGGGACTTGTTCCATTGATTTTTCTCTTCTTCCGGGGAACAAATTTTCTATACTGAAGAAACAGATAAAAAATATTTACCAATTTAAGGTCAAGACCTTAACATATACATCTTCATCTTGCTCTGTTCCTCCATGAAGTTTATTTCAAACACACAGTTATTTATTTGGATCTTTGATGTGTTTTGATGGCTTAGATCAAGGGTCTTCAAGTTTAAGACTTGTGGACTTCAACTCGCAGAATTCCCGAGCTAACATGACTGGAGGAGGAATTCTGGGAGTTGAAGTCCACAAGCCTTAAAGCTGTGAAGTTTGAAGACCCCTGACTTAGATACTTAATACAGCATTCAGACCCCAAATTCTGTCCAAGAAAGAGAGAGAAGAGTCAGCTCTTTAGCACGTAATTTTGGAGAACCACAATAATTAATTATTCCCTCTTTCTCTTCATTTTCTGAGTTATAAACCTGATTTGCAAAGGAACTCCTTTGTGTTCAGCCTGGAATAATATGGTCTTTGTAACAAGTTGTATTGTTTTTTCCACTCTACTATATAGAATGAAGTCAGTGAGTCAGTCTATTCAGGAAATAAAAGGTCCTTATTGTGTCTCATTGTGGCATCATCTTCATTAGTTCATCTTCATTCCTAGCTCCCCTGGGACAGTCAGTGCTAGAGGGGTAGGGTGTAACAGAAGATGAGCTGACTCATTGAATTGAAGGAAAACTAGATTTAAGACCATGGGGCATCGTCCCCGTTGTGAGAGTCTTCCATTGTGGGAGTGCTGGAGTTGCATCACACAAAACATCTGATGGTGCCAGGTTGGAAAAAGCTATCTGAAATTATTCTCTAAGTTCTCCAAGACTACAGTTGTGGGGTGGATGAAGAATCCCACTTTACTGATTTGGAGTATGGACGTAGAATGAATAAGTGTAATAAATGAATGTTCAGCCTGCAGAAAATAAAACTAGAAAATAAAAAGGGAAAGAGATAAAGAAGAGTACCTGGGGTATAAGGGAATGGGAGTTTAAACTCTTTCAGAAGGGAATGAAGGAAATAACTTTTGCATCCCATGTTGGAGGGAACTCACATCAGGAATACTGAAAATCCTAGGCCTGGATTAAAACTACAAACTGCACAGAACTATTCCATAAAAGAATCTGGCCATCCATAGAAACTGGACAGGTCATGGGGCATTTTCCTTTCACCTTCAAAAACTCGGTGCTCCATTATTTAACGCCAAGCATACACAGATGTCTGGGTATAATTCATTTGGGGGGGGAGGGGGGTTACATAAAATTAGATTTTTGTAGGAAGAAAGAAGGAATAGAAACCTGGTTGCATTGTTTTAAACTACCTTACAGTATTGTATTCACTAATGTAATAATTTTATCCAGAATTAATAGGAGAACACCTTCTGCATTAAATAATTGTTCTCTACTGCCCTAATCAGTGGCATGTTTTGGAGGCTCTTGAGAGCCATACCCAAATCTTTTGTTGGAGGATTCAGGGACTCTAGGTGGTGCATCCCAGGTAAAAGCCACCGGAAGTTAAGAGATGTCAAAATAGTTGGATTTGTTTTGCTCAGGCTGCCTGAACATGCCAAATTAAAGATGTGCATACCAATCTGACTAATTTCTCATAATACCCAGGCTACTGGATTGGGACCAGGTGCAGTCGAGCTCAAATCACAACAGCAAACTAAGAAGATTTAGTATCTGTCTTGATACAAATGTGTGGAGAGCAATGGGAAGAAAGCAACTTATCCTCATTTCCAGATAGGATCTAGAAGTTGAAACCAGATGGAAGGACTGGTTTTACAATCCGGGGCCTTTAGGGATCATAATACACTATACTGATTGTGAGAGTGACAGGATCTCAGTCCCATCCTCTTTGTTGTGGTGGTGGTAGTACCACCTTCAAGTCCAGGCAGTTTTGACTTCTGGCAACTGCCTGGACCATTCTCTTCTTGGCAAGATTTTTTTTGGAAGTGGTTTGCCCTTGCCTCTTTCCTAAAGTTGAGAAAAAGTAACTGGCCCGAAGTCATCTAGCTGGCTTTGTAACCTTAGGGAAGTAACTCACAGTCTCCAGCATCTAGATTGGTGCTTTAAACCACCACTTCAAACTGACTCCATAGCAATAAATTAGTTTTGTATGTTCCCTGGGCTAGTTTGTAAGTGGCCTGCATCAATTTCATAAAGGTAAAGGTTCCCCTCACACATACGTGCTAGTTATTTCCGGCTCTAGGGGGCGGTGCTCATCTCTGTTACAAAGCCGAAGAGCCAGCGCGGTCTGAAGACATCTCTGTGGTCATGTGGCCAGCATGACTAAACTCTGAAGGCGCATGGAACGCTGTTACCTTCTCACCAAAGTGGTCCCTATTTTGCTACTTGCATTTTTACATGCTTTTGAACTGCTAGGTTGGCAGAAGCTGGGACAAGTAACGGGAGCTCACTCAGTTGCACGGTGCTAGAGATTTGAACCGCCGAACTGCCGACCTTTCTGATTGACAAACTCAGCATCTTAGCCACTGAGCCACTGCGTACCTGTACCAATTTCATGCTTTGTTATTATTGTTCAGTCACTGAGTCGTGTCTGACTCTTTGCAACCCCATGTCCTCCCTATCCTCCATGGTTTCCCTGAGTCTGCCCAAATTCATGCTCGCTGCATTGAAGATCCTATCTAACTATCTCATGCTATGGGGTCCTCTTCTCCTTTTGCCTTCTGTCTTTCCCAACACCAGGGCCTTTTCCAATGAGTCATCGTCTCTTCTTATTTAGTGGCCAAACTATTTGAGCTTCAGCTTCAGTATCTGTCCTTCCAAAGGAGAGTCGGGGTGATTTCCTTTAGGATTGAAATTTCATGTGTAGTTCGACTATATTACAGTTAATTCTGTGAAATGTCTTTTTAAAAAGCATTCACATCAGTAGGCAACTTTCTAGAACAGACTTTCTAGTGTGGATGCACTTTCTCCTTAATATATGTTTTCTATATGTAGTTTCTGAACAACAAACAGCATCACAATATATGGGCAAATGGAGAACACAGTGATCTGCTCTGTTATTTCTATATATTAATCTAGGAAGGGCAAATGAGGTTAGCTGCTATAAAAACATGGAGCAAATTATTGGCACCCTTTGTGCCTGTTTTTGCATTTCTGGCTTGTAAAAAAAGTATTATGGAGCAACTCGACAAATCTTGACTATTGTTTTATCACAAGAAACCTGGCAAGCAGTTCTGAATCACCTCATCACTTGGAAAGTTGGGCATGCCAAACAATATTTGGATTTTTCATTAAAAAAAAAGTTGTGGTTGTGTTTGTTTGCAAGTTTATGAAATGTGGCTGATGCGATATATGGTGTGAATGAAAAGAATGTCCATTTGTTAATCTCATGTTCCTTCTGTCTTTCTTAATTTCTTGAATTCCTTTATTTCTGTTCCTGGCTTTTAACAATTTTTATCCTTTGCTGAATCGAACTCCAGGTCAGCAAATATGGAAGAGGGTTTTCTCAACTGCAACCATCTTTCATGGCTGTCTGGATTTTTGTAGAAGGCAATGTAAGCTGCCAGTGAATGGCCTAAATTTTAACTAATGACATGGAAAGAACATTTTTTTTAAAAAATAAAGAATGATAAAGCATATTAAAGGTGGAAAAATATCTAATGTGACTCTTTTCAAAATCTGTCTGATTTCTGACTTAGATTTAGTGATCCCTAATAGGGTAGTAATTTTCTTAGCAGAAGTCTGGCCGCTTTTCCTTTCAGAAAAAAAACAAACCACAAGAAAACAAGAAAAAAATCCTACAATGCTGCTATATACAAAACCAGAATTCCCTCGTTCTTCAGTAAGAAAGTGATTGTATTTCCTTTCCCATTTTAGAAAGACTAACTTGAGTCTGACAATATAATTAAATGATCTAAGACTTGGCAAAAAATTGAAACTTACAAGAAACCATTGGATGTCAAGAACCTTGTTCTCTCTTCATGCTATTAACACATTGTACTGTGGTAAAGTTGCAAGTATGGCTTCATAAAGTAAGAGTTTCATAAAGGAACCGTAGCTTCATAAAGGAAGAGCCAAAAACAACTATGAGAATGTATTTTGTTGATGTTGGCAGTCAAATAATCACATTAGAACCTGACTTTTTTTCAATATTTGATTCTTTTCAAAGGGTGACATTCCTCAGATGTTAGCATGTAGCTAAGGGGGATACCATGGCAAAATTGAAGAGTCTTAATAAAGAGGTTCTATAATTGTAAATCAAGAGAATGGGGTTGGTTAAGGCTACCAGGTGGCCACTAATGGCAGGAAAAAGATACAGTACATGGTAGTGCTTTTCTGCTGTCTAGTGCATGTCTAGTGTCTAGTGCATGTTTAGTGCATGTTTCCCGACCTTGGCAGCTTTAAGATGTATAGACTTCAATTCCCAGAATGTTAGCTAGGAAATTCTGGGAGTCGAAATCCATACATCTTAAAGCAGCCAACACTGAGAAACTGGTCTATCTGAACTTTTGCAGCCCAGATTTAACAGTCTTGTCCTTCACCTAGGTTAGAAAAACTTTTTTCCTTGAGGTAATAATCTACTGAGATATAAGAGCATATTTTATGCAAACCTCAGCAAAGAAGTGGATAAATGTGTACTGTTGCAAATTAATTTATTCAATTTATATAGCTGCCTATCTCATATTCATGATTCTGGATATTTTATAATTTAAACAATACCAAAATAAAATAAACCCTAAGAAAACAAAATATTGAAACAATTTAAAATGAAGCCATGCAATACATTTATTGGCAAAACACAATAATTCATTAACTGTACACTTTATGGGATCTACTTCTTTGTGATCCCCAGTCCTGATGGCAAAGCCAGATCTTCTGAAGTCCTCCTAAAGACCACTAAGGTCAGATTAGGGTTTAGTGGCAGTGACAACCTTGGTATGAATGATGTTCCTTGTTCATCTTATGGTGACCCTTGAAAATGCTAGAAAATGCTAAAAGTATTCATGCATTTAATGCCTAGTGTAATTTTTTCAATAATGTATTCTAAATACTTTGTAACAATGTTTAACTTAACTGATCCAAAAAGAAGCCTGAGGCATTAAACCATAGCAGAACGCTAATTAACACCTCTAATATAGAACAACTTTCCTGCAGCTACTAGGTATGAACTGCCAAAATCCAATCACTAGATGGCAACAAACAGCTAAGAGTTTTTTTAAAAAAATCTCTTTGCTGCCCTCTAGTGTTACCTGGATTCTGGCAGCCTAAATGTGTTAACAGTAGTCATAAACATGCTTGACTTATTCCCTGCCAGATGGGTTTTGGTGTACATGATAACATGTTTAAGCATTAAACAAATGAGAGTGTCATTACCAGTTTAGCTAAAGGCACTTTTACCAGATGGGATTTAATTGTAGTGTTTTCCATTGTGGATTCATTGACTTCTTGCCTGGAGCCTTAATATGAAGCCAATTAAATACATTAGCCACTGTGTAAGTAGGAATTATTGTATAGTAATGCTTTATGTTTTTTTTATTTTAAACTAAATGCAGCTTTGAGTTTTTTTTTTAAAAAAATTTTTTTTTATTGTTTTTTGACATACAAACAAACAGACAAAACATAAAAACATCAGCTCCCCCATATTTATATACGGTTGGTTCATCAGTTTTGTGCACTCATCTCATAGTCACAATTACAATTACCTTGTATAATAACTCTTATTGTCAATACAAACTTACAAATCATAATATCACTATTAAAAAAAGAAGTTTGACTAGACTTTTGTTCGATCATGCCTTTGTGAGATAACTATATTTTAAGTAATTTATTCTAAAACAAATCATATAATCGTGCCAATTCTATCCTAAATAAGAGAGGGAAAAAAAAGAAGAAAGAAACAGAAAACTATTATATAAATATAATATCCAGTACCAAAAAAGAGAAAAGAAAAATAAAATCAATATTATTCCTTATTATCTAACATTTCTATTTTTGTATTTCATCATTCAACCATTGATAGAAAAGATCCCAAACTATATAAAATTGTTTATCTTCTTGCTCTCTGATTTCAAAAGTCAATCTACTCATCTCAGCACATTCCAATATTTTCTTTATGACTTCTTCCTGCAATGGAATTTTCTCATTTTTCCAATTTTTTGCAAATACAATCCTAGCCGCAGTCAATACATTTACAATCAAATATTTCAGCTCTTTACTATAAGCATCTGGTAAAATTCCCAGTAAAAAAGCTCCGGTTTCAAGTCTATATGCTTCTTTGTCATTTTTTCCAACCACATGTGGATTTTAGTCCAATATTTTCTAGCGTCCTCACAAGTCCACCACATATGGTAATATGAACCAGGTTTCTGATGACATTTCCAGCATTTTTCGGATTTGTTCTTGAACATTCTTGCTATCCTCGTCGGGGAAAATGCCACCTGTAAAACATCTTATACAAATTTTCTTTAAAGGCTGTAGACATTGTCATTTTATAATTTTGCAACCATAATTTCTGCCATTTCTCTAAGTCAATCCCATATCCAAAATTCCTCCCCAAGCAATCATAGTTTCTTTAACTTGTTCTTCCTCCAACTTAATTTCCAATAAGTAACCATATAATTTTTTAATCACCTTTTCATCAGTACCCATCAAAATCTTATCTAAATCAGTTTGTTTATCATAAAATCCCTCTGCTTTGGAATCCTCATAATACTTTGAATGTATTTGCAAATATGAAAACCAATTCATCTGTATACCTTGTTCCTCTAATTTTTGCATCGATTTAAGTTCACCCTTTTCATCTAGTAATTCCCCATAGCTAACTGTTTGTTCCTTTTTATAAATTATAGGGTAAGAAAACGCTTCTATCGTCGATAACCAAACTGGAATTTTCAAATAACATTGTTTTCTTGTCTTCTCCCAATTTAACCACAGAGACTCCCGTATATAATGTCTTCTAAAATACCCCTGTGTTTTGGTTCCCTTATACCATAAAAAAGCATGCCAACCCAACAACAAATCATGACCTTCTAATGTCAACAATCTAGTTTTCCTTAATGTTATCCATTCTTTAACCCACATCAAATTTGCAGCTTGGTAGTACAACTCCCAATTAGGCAGGCCAAACCCTCCTCTAAATCTAGCATCCTGTAAAAGCTTTAACTTTATCCTTGCTTTCTTGCCTTGCCCATATATACTTCAAAACAATTTTATTTAAATCCTCAAAATATTCTTTTCCAAGCCTAATTGGTATTGTTTGAAACAAAAATAAAATTCTGGGTAGAATGTTCATCTTGATTGTTGAAATCCTTCCTATTAATGACAATTGTAGGTTTTCCCATTTTTTCAAGTCTTGGGCTATCTGTTGTTTAAGTTTAATATAATTGTTCTCCTTTAATGTACTACATCTTGACGTCAAGTATATCCCCAAATACTTAACCTTATTTGTAACTTGAATTTTTAACAATTCTGCCAGTTCTTCTCTTTGTCTCAGCAACATATTCTTTGACAAAATCTTTGTTTTATCTTTGTTTATTTTCAGACCGGCCACCTCCCCATATGCCTCTATCTTTTCCAACAGCTTCAAGGCTGTTTCTATAGGGTCTTCCAGGATAAAGACTAGGTCATCTGCAAAAGCTTGTAATTTAAATTCTTCCTTTTTAATTTTCATTCCTTTTATAGTTTTATCTTCTCTGATATTTCTATTCAACACTTCCAAAGTCAATACAAATAACAAGGGAGAAAGAGGGCAACCTTGTCTTGTGCCTTTTCTTATATTAATAGGATCTGTGAGTTCTCCCTCCATCATTACCTTAGCTGTTTGTTCATTGTAAATTGCTTCTATTGCTTGAATAAATCTTCTAGCAAAGCCCATCTGTTCCATTAAAAGTAACATAAATCTCCAATTTACATTATCAAATGCCTTTTGAGCATCTAAAAATATCAACAGCTTTGAGTTTTTTGAATCATTTGAAAATGTTAGGATGATATAGAAAAAGAAACAAGTATATCAATTACTTAACGAGACCCATTATTTACATAGAGAGGTACTGTTGCCTCTCTAAAGCAAGAAAATACTTGCAATTGCAATTGCAAAATCTGGATAACAATCACAGTGGTTTCATATATTTGTTGTCCCACCTTAGTATATTGTACAAACCCAAATAGTTCTAGTTTATTTAATAAACCATGATTAAGCAAACCATAGTTTAGCTCAATATGTTGAGGTCAGGTTGTCTTTCAGTTTCTCATTTATGGCCCAAATCTAGACATGCCTACTCAGTGGAAAGTATCAATGAGTTCTATGGAGTTTATTCCCAAGAAATCAGATCAGGCCAGCAAATTTAATTATTTGGGGGTGGCTTCAAATAAGGGATACTGAAATGAAATTCATGAAATATTCTATCCTCTTTTGCCTTATAGTGTAAAGTCTATCTTTGGTCTATCCATTTGTACCAGCAGTTCCAGCTGTTGTAGTATATTGAGGTGTCTTTATTTTTTAATGCCAAAGTTAATTTGTCCATAAATTGATAAATCCATAGTAGTGATACACAGATATATGTAAGGATTAGGTGTGTGTATATGGCATAAATTAAGGATAAAAAAAAGAGGTCTTACAAACTGTTGAAGATGAGAATGTTTTTAATTGTTTTCTATTTTTTCTTTCTATTTTCTTCTCTCTTTTTTCTCTCTCTTTTTTCATTTGTGTATGTGTTGTCGGTTTGTTTTAATTGTAAAATCAATAAAATTTATTTATTAAAAAAAAAGAAATTCGTGAAATATTCATGAAACATTTTCTGATATTTGGTTTGTATGTTTGATTAATATCCAAATGTGTTCTTATACTTTTTAATTTCAGAAGATATTAAGATCATATTAATATAAAGAAAGTTACTAAAGTAGTACAATTAATGTTCAGTTTAATATTTACAAAGGTTAAGTATACCAAAGTACATTCAGTTTTTTCTGAAATGGGAGTATAAATCTTTGAGTTTAAGGCCAAAATCTAAATGTATTATTATAAAACTAAATGTTAGAAACCATAATATAGGTAGGTTTCAAGTAACAACAGTTCATTTAGTGACCATTCAAAGTTACAACCAGGGGTGGGCTGCTGGGGGCTCTCAGGGCATTGGGAGAGCCCCTAGCTAAGACTCTGCAGGGCTCGGAGAGCCCGCAATAACCTCAGGAAGACAAGCAGCAAGGGAAAGCTCTTAATAGGCTTAATTGAACTACTGGCGTTCAGCCAAGAGCATTTCACATCTTGTAAAAGTGTTGCAAGCTAGATAAACAATCCACTCAGTGCTTCTGAGGGAGAGCCATTGAGAAAATCAGATCGTAGCCACTAGCCTCCAAGAGGATTAATTCCCAAATAATAAGAATCACTTAACTCCACCAGAAACTCCACTAAGATTCCAAGATCCCTCTCACAGTCACTGCTATTAAGCTTGGTTTCACCCAGCCTTTTATTTAATTATTAAATGCACAAAATTATAAACAATTTTTGGGTATATATCTTTTTTTAGGGACGCAATTAGGAGAAAGAAGCGACATCAAGTTGGACTACTCAGTCATGACCACCCAATCATGCCCACCCAGCCAGTCATTAGGGCAGAGAGCCTCTTGCTAAAGAATTTGAAGCCCACCCCTGGTTACAATGGCACTGAAAAAAATGACTTATGACTGTTTTTCCACACATATGGCCATTGCAGTATCCCCCCAGTCACGTGATCAAAACCCAGACACTTGGAAATCTATTCATATTTTTGACGATTGCAATGTTCCAGGATCATTTGATCACCTTTTCCTAGTCAATGGGAAAGACAGATTCACTTCACACTCAGGTTACTAATTGAACAAGTTCAGTGATTTACTTAATAATTGTGGCAAGAAAGGCTGTAAAATGAGGTAAAATTCACTTAATACCTGTCTTGCTTAGCACAGTAACTTTGGGCTGTTATGGTTGTAAGTTGAGGAATACCTGTGTTTGTATTTGCTTTGCTGTATAATATTTCTCCTATACTTATTAAAAGAGGATATAGTTCCTAAAATCAGAGGATCACTTTAGTATATTGTCCTGGACATGGGGCTAAAGTGTATTACATGTAGTTCTTGCTTAAGTTGTTTTGCAAATGTTACGATAGACACTCCCCAAAAGCTATTTAAGACTTGGTTTCAGTATTCCAGTGGCTGCACAAGAACCTGTGGTCACATGTCCACATTTTGGGCACTTAACAACTGGCTCACCTTTACAGATGGCTGCAGCACTCTATGGTCAGAAGATCACAATTCACTTTTTTTTTCTTGGATTCTAGCAAAACATACACATAGAAATAAGTGAATTCACTGAACAATCGCAGTGTTTTCCTAATGACCACTAAAAAAAGTTTATAAAATCAGATGCAGTCATGGGTGCCTCACAACCATCTCAATTTACAATGGACTCCATTACATAAAGGAGTACCTGCGTAGCCCTTAAAATTACCCCAGGAGATGCAGGCTGCCAGTAATTGTCTGTACACTGAGATAAATTTCTCTATATCGGGTCTGCATGGCTATAGGAATTTCTGCTGGCAGGGATATCAGAAATGGCTTCTTGGCTTAATTCTCTACCTTTTTATATATATTTATATATGTAGGTAGGTAGGTAGGTAGGTATACAATGTGTGTGTGTGTGTGTGCATCTGTGTACAGTATACAGCTGTGTATACTGTATTTAGCTAGATTTTTCCCATGTACAGACACCAAAAACTTGATGGAAAAGCTGAAGGAGACAATGACTTTGGGCAGCAAATGTTAGGAAGTGGCAATAAGACATGGATGAATCTAGGGCACTCCTTGTGTCCTCAGAACTACACTGTTCACTTCAAATTAGGAGAAGGAGAAGGAAAAGGAAGAGAAGGAAAAGGATGCTTTCCAATCCAATTGCTTTTGTAAACCAAATGGACATGGGCATCTTTTTTTGCCACCCATAGCAAAGAACCATCACTTGAGCATAATAGTAGGAATAGCAACTCCATAGACACTGAATGCTTCTTCTCCTTCATCTTTTGAGGAGGGGGGAGGTACATTTATCTACCAGCAAAAAGTATGAGGAGAAATGGAAAATGTTTGGGAATGTTCTGCATCATGATTGTTCCCAATTTATTAAGTCGTTCTCCCAAATGTTCCTTTCAAAAAGACACTCCACAGAAATAGAGAGAGAAAAACCAGACAGCTGCTTCAAACTGATTAGAAAGCCTGTGTTCTATTAAGCTCAATAACAAGCAGTCCTTGACTTACAACCACAATTAGGCCAGGAATTTGTGGTCATGAGTTGTTGCAGTTGTTAAGTGGGTCACCATGGGATCAGACTCAATTTTGGTGCGATGGTGGCAAACATCAAAGAAGTTGAAAATTGTGGTCAAAGGAAGCTGCAAACAGTCATTAAAATGAAACCAGATGCCAAGTGTCTGAAATACAATCACATTAGTACGGGGGCGGGGGGGGGGGCAGCAGTCATAACTTTGAAGATGGATTTTCTTAAGTCCATCATAACTTTGAGTGGTTATTAAGCAATCAATCATAAGTCGAGGACGTTCGTTCTCTACTCCAGGGAGAAACAACTTGTAAAATCTGATTCTGGAAAATTCAGATGAGCAACATTTTAGAAACACATGATGTATTTGGACAGCTTCTGCCGGGATTGTGCCAATATATATGCCTTGTTTCACTTGTTTTTCAGATAGCTCCAGTTTTTCAAAATTGAAATACCTTCCAAATCCATTAAAGCTGCAGTGAAACTTTATCAAACTCCAGTTAATTGTTACAATTCTTTTCTCTGAAACTTCAAATGAAACTGCCATATATACGCATTTACAACCATAAGTCAATGTGTATGCATTGAAATATATATTGTGGCAGTTGAAAGACATATATTACTCTCTGGTTACTCTGAGTGGAAATGTGTTGCATTGTATGAATTCACCAGTTATTATCTTTGTCATATTTTTTTTCAAGACATAAATATCTTGACATAAAATGGGATTATTATAGCAAATAAAGAAAAATGGCAGAAAGTGTAACTGGGAATAATTACATTAATAGAGATGTATCCCAAACCAGCTATTGCTGGTAAATTATCTGTTTGGTTCTCTCAAGTTCAAAACTTGCCTGAAGCTTTCAAAAGGAATGTTGTGCCCATATTGATGAGTTGAAATTTAATATTTAAATGTAAACACATCTCAGACTGACAAACTGACTCAGTGGGCCAGTTTGATCTAGTGGTTAAGGCACCAGGTTACAAAATAGAAGGCAATGATTGAAAATCCCTCCTTAGCCATGAAAGCCAGCTGGATAACCTTGGACCAGTCATTCAGTCTCAGTCAGGGGTGGGATACGACAGGGTTAACTACCAGTTTGGGATTTACGAGCTTCCCTGCACGCTGGGAGCTGTGCGCCTGTAAATCGTCATCAGCATGCTGCGTGCAGAGAAGCAGCCTTTGAAACAGCCCTCTTTTCCTGCTTTTTTAACTGCAGCTGTGCCTCGTTCGGCAGCTGAAGTTGAAAAATCAGGAAATAAAGGTCAGGTAAGAGCCCAGGTGGGCGGGTGGGCAAAAACATCAGCAGACATAGAACCGGTTCTATGTCTGCTGCTCTTCAGAGCTACTGGTTCTACAGAGGTGGACAGAACTGGTAGAAACCCACCCCTGCTCTCAGTACAACCACCTCATGATAATCGTGGGAAAATAGGAAGAGAAAGGTGTATTGAATATCTTTGCCATCTTGAGTTATTTGTAAAAAATAGTAAGAGTACTGAATGAATGAATGAATGAATGAATGAATGAATGAATGAATGAATGAATGATTAGAAGCATTGGAGTATCACAGTGCAAGCCCCATATTTTCCTGTCTGCATTGCAACGTTGCACGCATGCCCCAAATAGGCACAACACTGCTTTAGTCATTCAGAAACTCTTGCTTCAACTTGTATCCCACCTCAAGGATTTCAGCCAGAAGATAGATGTGAAAAAAAAAAAAAAAACAGAAGTTGCTCAGGCTTTTTTTAAAAATGCAATCAAATGACTGCCACTTATAGGATGAGGGATACCTGTGATTTTTTTCTATTTCTCTTTTTATGGAGAGGAGGCAAGGGAATATTAGTTTTCAGATCTGTAGCAACTATAAAGAAATGGTGAATTTTTTGCTCCTTCTTCCTTGTGTTGTGAGGCCAGCAAGATAGTCACGGATCCTATACAGCCTTCCTGTGAGGGACCAGAGAAATGCCATAACGGTAGGACTGCCAAAGATTTATCTACTCATAGAATTAGATTAACAGGTCATTTCCAATTCCCTGAAACCTTTGCACACCATCATTATCTACACTTGAGAATAGATCTTGAATGGAAAATTCTCATTATCTTCAGAAAAAGAAAATTCTGTCAGAAGTTTAAGGGAAGCATTGATATTTAATCTGTCCTGAAACTGAGATCCACACAGACAAACCTGGCTCTTCCTTAAAATCAGAACTGGGACTTAGCCGGTTCAAACTAGTTCGAGTGAACCAGTTCTTAAAATTCTGCCTAGTTCGGCAAATCGGCTAATCCCTGCCCTGGCCTGTTTTGGGGCCGTGTCTAGCCATTTTGGGGACATTTTCTGGGACATTTTCCGCTGTTTTTCAGGCAAAAAACAGCCCCATAATGGCCTGAAAAACAGCCAGAAAATGGCCAGAAACTGGACTAACAATGGTCCAAAAATTGCCATTTTAGCCCATTTTTCAGCTGTTTTTCGGACCATTTTCTGGGCTGCTTTCTGCCATTTTTGAGGGGGAAAAATGGCCCGATAAATGACCTGAACATGCCCCAAAACAGCCTGAAAAACGGCCAGAAATGGGCCAAAAATGGCCAGAAAAAAGAGGCTGAAAAATGAAGGAAGGAAGGAAAGAGATGGGAATGAGAAGGAAGGAAGGAAGGGAGGGAGGGAGAGAGGGAGTTGATCCAGCTTTAGCTTAGTCTCTTTCAAAATTGCATGCACAGAAGTATTGTTAATCCTTCTCCTTCTGCTATGTATTTATTATTTTTGGGGTGCAAATGGGCTTTAATTGTAAATAGCTTCTGAGGAGTCAATGGGATTTATTTCTTCTGCCACCTCAGGTGTGCAATGTTGGCTGTTATGACACAATATATTGCTTTTTAATAAGTTCAGCCTCCAATATGTGTCTTTCCTTGGTGATGGAAGCAGAATGCTTTGCTGGTCTCTCCCTGTCCTTTAACTGGGGGCGGGGGGGGGGCATTTGCACCAGGAAACTGACGGTTGGTTAATCCTTTCATTTCTGGAGGTGTTGCATATAGGCCCAAGGCCTGGGGAAAGGGAGAGTCGCTGGGAGGTGAGGCTGGGTATGATGAGTGATGTCAAGTTGACCACACCCACCCAGTCACATGACCACCTGGCCACTCCCACCCAGCCAGTCATTAGGGCAGAGAACCAGTTGTTAAATTATTTGAATCTCACCCCTGCTTAAAATAGCCTCTTCTCTGTTCTGTCTTCTCATCCACTGTTATTCTCATTTAACATTAAACCAGCTCTAAATATTCTGCTGACTGGATACAGCTGCTGTTCCTCTTTCTCATTCCCTGTATATTATTTTGCCTGTCACCTGGCCAAGCAAGTCTCCGGTGTTTTCCTCCAGGATTGCAGCTAAAAATATTATTTTATGTGCATAGAGTACTGTTAACTATTACTCCAAATGTTCTAATAGAACTCCACTTACTATTCAAAAGATTAAATCTCCTACTTAAATCCACACCACTTTATGCTAATGGGACTGAAATGACTAAAACCATATTCCCTATTTTGAGGACATCCTATTTATCTTTAAAGGAAAATTCATATTCTAGAGTGTATATGTTATAAAACGAAAAATAACACTAGTTCTGCTTTCCCAGTCTGATGCACAATGGTTTAGTAATTCCTAGTGTAGGCTTTGCTTGCACTTTCAGGAAGGTGAGATAAAACACTGAAAAAAATACAAGTTTTTTTTAATCCCTTAAAGAGAACCAAATTAAACCGCCTTCAGTTACTTGGATAGTGAAAGGGGCAATGTCTAAATTTCATGAATTAATAAATAAATAAAAATTGAGCCAAATACTTAAAAGTAAGTTTCTGATACCCCTGCCAATAGAAATTCCTATAGGCATGCACATATTTCTGTCAACACAGAGGCAATTAAAGGGAGCCTGAATGTATTTGGGAAACTTCAGAGGCCTACATTAAATATTATACAAATTTACTTATGATCTGATTTTAAAGTGCATTAATATTTCAGGAGTTCTCTCCTCTCCTGTTTGTATGCAGTGGCAATAACATTCTTAGACATTAAACAAGTAAATCAAATATCACATATTGTTATTTGAGATTGCCCATACTGGGATGTACGGGTAGAAGCTGGGATAGTTATTTTAAATCAGTTACTGTGTAAAGATTGTTTCAAGGATTTTTCTCAGCTTCACATTGAATTTGGTCTCCCTAGTTCACAACAGTAGCTGTATTTTCAACTTAAGCATGCTTTGACGGCTTAATATAAGCCCAATGCATTGGCACCTCAAAAGTGATGGAGATCTTTTCTCATTGGATAGAATCCATGATAGAAGTTAAATCCACAACATATCTGTAAGAAAAGTTCAAAAATGTTTTTAAAGTAGATATCAATGGGATGTATCAATTACCGATTAAGGAAATGGAACTTCCAATAATGATACGTGAGTGGTCACAAATCTTTTAAGAAAATTTAATTTATATTGACTAGTTTGAGACTAAAATTGATTACAGGTAGTCTTCAACTTATGACAATATTGACTTACAGTCATGCCGGTTACTAAATGGATCACCAGGTAACCATGCCTGATTTTGTGACCTTTCTTCCAGCAGTTATTAAGCAAACATGCAATCCCGATTTGAAGTTCTGATAATCACATCCCACTGCTGTCATGTAAGCACATTTCGGGCACTTGGCACCTTTCCATTTATCTACTACCATTTGCAACATCCTGCAGTCATGTGATAATAATTTACAACATTTTTTAATGGAAACTGGCATTTACTTTGGGTTTCCAGCAACCCAAAAAACATGGCTTTTGCTGTATTGAAATATATCCTGAGGTTGCTTCACTAGTATATCTTATGCAGCAGTAAGTCTATGGACTAGGAGGGACATATTCTGTATTGGTTTCATGAGATTGTGCAGGAAACTGGCCCGCAAAGAATATTGTAGCAAATCCTGCTGAATTGTACATGTTTCATGTAGTCTTCAAATCTGAAAACAGAAGTAGTTTTCTATTCCACAGAATATATTTACTGTTAACTATAGGACTAGGAATAGGAATGGAATGGAATAGAATAGAATAGAATAGAATAGAATAAAATAGAATAGAATAGAATAGAATAGAATAGAATAGAATAGAATAGAAGTCTTTATTGGCCAAGTGTGATTGGACACACGAGGAATTTGTCTTGGTGCAAATACTCTCTGTATACGTAAAAGAAGCATTCATCAAGAGTCAAGAATCATAAGGTACAACACTTAATGGTAGTCATAGGGTACAATAAGCAATCAAATCATACTAGGAAACAATCGATATAAATTATAAGGATAGAAGCAACTAAGTTACAGTCATACAGTCACAAGTGGGAGGGGATGGGTGTAAGGAGTGATGAGAAGATTAATAATAATAGTAGTGCAGATTTTGTAATAGTTGAAAATGATACAGTAGTTATCCAGATACCACAATATGTATAGACAAACCCACATTTTAAAAAATAGATTTTCATATATGTTACCTATAACTATGATCAATAAGTATCTTGTGTGTAGTATCAATGTATTTTTACCAAATCATGAGACATGCATAGGTATAAACACATCAAAGATGGAAAGAGCTGATGAGACTTGAAAATCTGTGATCTGGTCACATGAATTAAAACAGAGAATTATGGTGGTTTTCCGCTTCAGTACTTTAGGTCAACTCTACTTCTCGATCTTGTCAACTCCAGTCAGATCAGTGTAACTGTAGTTTTTGAGAAAAAAGGAATCACACTTTAATTTAGTTTTGTTTAAAAAATAAATCTGCTGTGTACCACCATATATTGTTATGATTATTTTGTGCCTGCCTTTCTGATCAGGTTAGAAAGCAGAAATTCAGACAATTTGCTAAACTATATTAGGAAAAGTCTGAGTTTGGTTAAATGTCATGATGTAAAAATCTCAGTGGATTTTAGAAAGAGATCGAAATATTCGAAAAAAGATTTAAAACAGAAGATGTCTACAGCATGTGTGCCTAAATCTGGTTCTCTGCCAAAATATTTAAACACAGAACTGGACATGTTATCTTTGAGAATCTCACTCTGTCCTTGTTGAAAAAACAATAGCCAATGTTCTAATTTTTATTTTAATCCATTAAGAATCTTCATTCAATTGGCATACCAGTATCTCAGGTGATATGGAGGGCCACCTGCTAAAAACTGTAAGTGCAAGAATTACTGTAGATAGTAAAGTCTTGATCATTTTTATCTGGAACTAATCTTCTCAATCTAGCCTTTCCATAATTCATAATAACTTAAGTTTTTTTCCAACAATTTTTTAAAATTTGATATACAGTTGTGCAGAAGATAATTGCATTCCTTGTAGCAACTTCAAATAATGAAAGCTCCCTTCTCAAGCTTATCTTTAAAAAACTGGGTATTTACGGGTCTGTCTGCCTATTTCTCATCTACCTTTGTCCACTAGATCTGAAAGAGAAAGCTATCTGCATATCCCAACCATAAGAAATTCCAGGAGACAACAATTCATTAAATTGGGAGTAAGGGCTTTCTCTGGAAGACTTACCTTCTGATATCTTTTCTTCGAGTTTTCCCTCAAGATTCTTAAGGATTGGCTGTTTCAACAAGCTTGTGAGGTCTGAGGCGTTGTATTGTTTTGTTTCCTTCTGCTAGGAGAGAACATTCCTAGTGTGAGGGAATCTTGTTCTTATTGTTCTTACAGATACCATTCTATATAGTTTAATCTTATTATTGGCTGCAGATGTAAGATGCTCAGCTATGGCAGGAGTAGCATTTAAATAAACAATCTATTCAAGACTTTCTGAGATTTAAGTTGTAGCAATTTAAGATCAGCAATATGCCTCCTCAGATCAGTAGGGCAGTGATAATAAATTCCTGGGTATAATACTTAGACTATGTAGAGCAGGGGTCTTCAAACTTGACAGCTTTAAGACTTGTGGACTTCAACTCCCAGAATTCCTCCTCCAGTTATGTTAGCTCAGGAATTCTGGGGGTTGAAGTCCACAAGTCTTAAACTTATCAACTTTGAAGACCCTTGATGTAGAGAATAATCAACAATAGTGTAGTGGATGGGATCCATTTACAGGAATGAAGTTCTGGGACTTTTTTGTTTTAAAACAAATGTGAGTATATAATCTGCTGGGCCACTAGGACTATGAAAGTTGAGGGACACAGCACAGATGCCAGTTTTTTCAACAAACAGCAGTTACTCAGCTTCAAGATTAAGAGGCATAGGACAAAAGGTCTGTTAAACTGTCAGAAGGATAAAATAACGAAGAGGTAGAATTACAGTGGGTGCAAAGAAAAAAAATGCATGATTTTGTTGATCAACAGAAATCAAATGATTTGGTACCTTCTTCCTAAGATGCTAAAAATATATATCTCATACACATGTTGTACTGAATAATCTAAGTTCTAGTGTGTACCTAGAGCCTTACCTAGTGAAATTCTTCTAATCTTGCCAGTAAATCTGACAAGGATAATTTATAGATTTTCCTTGTTCTAGAAGGTGAATTAAACCATAATAAATAGCCAGATTTCCGTGCAATATTGTATTTTTGATTAAAAACAAATGTTTGCAATTCAGTTGGCTAAACATATTTTGTGAAAGTTAAATACATTAAATATATCTGAATTCAATTTCACTTTCCTGGTATCCAGGTTTAGGATTATATTCATGCCCTTACAATTTGATTATGAATTTATCATTGATTTGTTTTGGCTGTAGTTTATCCTCTAGGCCTGATTATAGATTCTGTTTGGGAGGAGTAATTAAAAGAGCTGTATTGATATACTCCTGCACTTCACCATCATCTACCCATAAGCTTTGTGATGTAATTAATAGCCAGGAAATACAGTGGGTGAATCCAATGCTGGTTCATTAATGCCCTTCAAAGTTTACTGCATGCTTGTATAATCATGTCTGACACATACTAAACAACTGTGAGGGGATGATGGAAATGAAGGAATAGAAAGCAGGTGTAGCAAGGCATATTAACTTCTTTGGTTTGCTGAAGTTTGCACTTTTAAGTGTGTCTGTCCCTCAGAAATCCTTAGCATTCTTTGCAACAGCTGGATTTTTCCTTTGTGAGTCAACATAGTTAGACTTTTGTGTTGGGAAGAAGGAATTCCTTCCAAACACTTGGAGCTGAGACATCCCTAATGAGGGTTTTCTCAGGAGTGTATTGAACAGCTGTTGTGGGGAATAATGAATTGTCTCCTCAAGTTTATGGGAAAGGACGGGTTGACAAGTTTAACTTCTCATAGAAGCTTCTTGGCTGAAAGCCAACATGGGAAACTTGTGAAATGTTACTCATCATGAACATACCTGTTTTAAAATAGGTGCACAGATGGGAGTCATCTACTTTTTAAAAGGCCAGAATATTAAACAAATGAAAACATCAGAGCTGCTTACAGTATTTATAAACGAACAATAATATAATGTATAAACCAGATTTTCTTCTGGGGAGGGGAGCCTGAGCAAGCAAATCAACTCTTGCCTGCATTGAGACAAAGCCAGAAGACAAATTCAGGCATGTTATTTAGCCTTTGAATGACATTTGAACTCTGTGGGTATTTCAGCAAAAATAATTTCAAGAAAGTATCTGTCTTGGGGAAGAAGGGCCCTATGTAATTGAATGTACTAAAATTGCCAGAGTGATATAAAGCAACAGCCCCTTTTCTGTTTCTAACTTCTGACAAGTCATTTTGGTGCAGCAATGAATAGCAGAGAATGTACTCATTGCCGCAGTACTAGCTAGGTACAGAAAGGCATTTATTATTGATTTTCTCTGTAGGACCTTTAGGGAAAAAAGGGATGTAGATCAGGAACACACAACAGTGGAAAGACTGTAACTCATAGATGAAGCATATTGTCTACCTACTCAAGTTATGTGAGTCTAAGATATGAAATTAAGAAAATGTCCTCCTAAGAAACTGCTCCCAGACCATACTACATTAGGAAGCCCAATAGACTTGCTCAGACTTTGGCCTAAGCCATGATTTGTTGAACCATTGTTTACAGAATAAATCATGATTGGTTAGTTCACATAATACCTTAAGCCAATACCAACAACTATGATGGTTTAGAATGACATGTTAATAAAATCAGGATAAAGCTGATTTCTTTGATTCCAACAGCCTCAGTAAATGAAGGGTAGGTGGAGAAATGAGACAGTTAATTATATTAGAGAAGCAAAAGCAATTAAAGTTATTTAAGTACAATGGCAGGATTTGAAAACAATTGGAAGAACTGCTTCAGACCCTGATTGTATGTGAGAATAGCACCTCTTTCCAATTAAAGCAAATATTTTTTGGGGGGAGGGCTGCCATGTGCAAATGTTTACTGAGTCAACTGTCCAATGTGACTCATAAAATAGCTATTTAGTAGCTTTCAGAAGCTTGAAGAAAGTCGGGATGCTCTAATGAATAGCAGAGAATCCAAAATACTTCTGAATCATTTTCAAATTGTTATATTTATATATATGTATGCCCTTATGTTTTGGGTGGTGCATCTATTCTTTGTCCGTGTTTATTGGGTATGGTTAAAGAGGTAAGGAAACCCATAAGAAGAAACGAAAGAGGGAAATAAGGGAGCAAATAGTTCGACTGAACTAAAGTCTCATAGATTTATTCTTTGGCAATTTTTGCCTTATGATGAAACTTGATGATTGGATAATAATAGTATAATCAAGGTCTTCATTGCAGAGCAATCTTGGCAAACCATTAGTTTGCATCTGATTTAATTTAATTAGTGACTCTGCTAAGTGGTTATACAAACCAATCTGGAAGCAATGAAATGATCATACGTATGGAGGACGCCACTGGCTTGAATTTCAAGGACATTTGCCATCACTATTTCAGGGAAGAATTAAACATAAAACTTCTTAACATTTGACTCTAGAAAGTCTAGAAAGGGAGTTTAGTAGGATTGCTATCCAGGGTCTTATAAAATTATGAGTAATTATCTACATTCTCATTCTGAAGGAGTAGGAATATAGTTTCAAGAATTTCCGGCCAGCAGAATCATAGGAGAGGTACTCTAATAATTAATGAGGTTATACATATCTATAATTAAGCCTCAAACAATTGTCAAGCATTAGAAGATCAGGGAAGTTTACAGTCAAAACCATGAACTTTCTATGCTTCATCAGTCATTTGGCCTATGTTGTTGTACAACCTAGATATCAGTTGTCACATACAGTAATATATAATATTGGGTGTGTAAGAAATACTAACCTGTGCAGTAATTATTTTGTTTAAACTAGAATAACTCATCACTTACATGTATGAACTTAGCACTGAGTGATGCCATTTATTTGATGGCTTGGAATCTTTTTATGTTTATTTTATTTAAAACATTTACATAGCTGCCCATCTTATATCAAACACTGAGCAGTACCTAATCATCAACTAAAATATGAATAATAAAACATAATATGTATAACTATTAAAATGATAAACATTAAAAACCTGGCACCAAAATTGATTACTTAGAATCTTAATGCTTTTTACCTTTTTATCCACGATCAGGTTGCATAGAGCCAGTTAGCAATAAAATAAAGCTAGTAAACAAAATGTTATTAACAATAAAGTTCACAAAAGAAATTAAAACAACAGTTACCTGGAACAAAGTTTGTTATTATTTAACAATTCCATCTTTTGAGTTTATCATCTTAATGCCATCAAAAATCAAGCAGTGAAAATATCAAAGGCAGCCTTCTTGGGATGAAATGTTGGCCATATCAAAGTTTTCCCTTGATTCACCTGGAAATCAGAGCTATTGGTGTGTGTGTGTGTGTGTGTGTGTGTGTGTGTAAAAAACCTGAGATAATTTATGTGAGTCAATTATAGAAGCTCCTTTGTTGGAACTGGACTGTTGTACCTTGGATTTTGCCCTGATGACTTACTGTTGAGCCGAGGTGGCACAGTGGTTAGAATGCAGTATTGCTGAATAATTCTGCCCACTGCCAGCAGTTCGATCCTGTGTGGTTGACTCAGCCTTCCACCCTTCCAAAGTTGGTAAAATGAGAACCCAGATTGTTGGGGGCAATATGCTGACTCTATAAACCACTTAGAGAGAGTTGCAAAGCACTGTTAAGTGGTATATATAAGTCTAAATGCTGTTGCTATTGCTATTGCTGGCCTCTACTCCATTTTTCTTTAATCTGGCACTTTCCTGATGGGTTACATTCATGGCAGGATACCAGAAGGAAGAAAAGGATTCTCTATGCTATGCAGTTTCTTGTAATGGTTTTGCCCCATTAAACTGGCTACAGGCAGTAGTGATGGGGAATGCTGAATGTTCCATGGCATCTCATAATTTGCACTGGGGATTGAACAGATGGCAATGCTACTCTCTCATTCTTTGCCTCCTTAAAAATTATCTGGAAGAATACCATCTAAATTTGGGGGGTTAACAAAAGCACTTTCCAAAATATGGTTTTTCTGCTCCCCTTCCTTATCTCAAAGGGTGTGGGACAGTGGTGGGATTCAAAAATTTTTACTACCGGTTCTGTGGGCGTGGCTTGGTGGGCATGGTTTGGTGGGTGTGGCAGGGGAAGGATACTATAAAATCTCCATTCCCACCCGACTCCTGAGGGAAGGTTACTGCAAAATTCCCATTCCCTCACCACCCCACTAATCTGTTTTCCAGCTCTGTTCTCCTGAGCAGGACAACAAAAGAAGACCAAGCTGATCAGCTGGGACTTGGGAGGCAGGGAATAGATGGGGATAGGGCCAATCAGAGGTTGTATTTGCCGGTTCTCTGAACTACGCAAAATGTCCGCTACAGGTTCTCCAGAACTGGTCAGAACCTGCTGAATACCACCTCTGATGTGGGAAGAGGGAGCTTTTATCATTACTAAATGGAAAATATACACTGGACAAAAAATTAACTGAAATTGAAGGAGTCAAAAGAGAATAAAAAGAAAACCTACTTTAATTCATCAACAAATCATATATATTCAGTTTAAGATTCTGCAAGGTTCTTCTTTTTTCTTGCAGTAAACCTATCTGACAAGATTTGGAAAAAATCTAGCATTCTTGATTACTTTTAGGGAGTAGATCATTTTAAGAAATTCTTCTGATACCATCGTCTCTCTCCTTTTCCTCCACCAAGTATTAATTTAACTTTAGATATTTTAAGATATAATAGCAAGCGAATCATGTAACATATGGAGCTAATTAGTTAGCATGTAGTCTAGCATGATGCTTAGCAATATGGATGCTATGGATATAAGAAAAAAATAACATATAATAAAAATGAACCATTTTGCTGCTGTGGGCACATCCTCATACAACATCTGCACTCTTTAGTCCCTCTAAAACAGTTTAAATTAGACCTGCCATTCAGACTTGCTTCTCCTGACTTTCAAGTCACCATCAGGAACTTGCTAGAAAGATATCAGACTGTATCTCTCACTCCTGTTAATGGAACAAGGAAAAAAAAATCCCCCAAACCACAGAAAAGGATTGAAATAAATTGTTAGAACTCCCTCCAATCCATGTTTTCAGCAGAAGGCCATTTATTCCACATCTTTATCTTTGTATACGTTTGTGTAGCAGCCTCGCTATCAAACTTTTATCTGCTCTCTTCCTTTGATCCTTTGAGAACTGAGAAGATAGTATATCGTGCCACTTATTTTGCAATTATTTTCTCATTGTTAGTAGCTTTCCAACTTGGCAGAATGATTTCATTCACAAACCGCAGTAAACAATCATTTATTTAAATCACAATTTCTCCAATGAGTTTTGGATCGTGTATCTTTTCATACAGCATACAAAGACAATACAGGTAGTCCTTAACGTACGACCAACAATTGAGCCCAACATTTCTGTTGCTAAGTGAGACATTGGTTAAGTTAGTTTTGCCCCATTTTACGACCTTTCTTGCCACCATTG
The DNA here is from genome assembly GCF_049901715.1 of Pseudonaja textilis. Taxonomy (NCBI): domain Eukaryota; kingdom Metazoa; phylum Chordata; class Lepidosauria; order Squamata; family Elapidae; genus Pseudonaja; species Pseudonaja textilis. Next base: position 79,871,024 of record NC_141990.1, on the reverse strand, counting down.
TTAAGTGAATCACTGCAGTTATTAAGTTAGTAACGCAGTTATTACGTGAAGCAGTCTTCCCCATTCACTTTGCTTGTCGGAAGCTCACAAAAGGTGATCACGTGGCCCCTGGGACATTGCAACCATCATAAATATGAGTCAGTTGCCAACCATTTTGATAACATAACCATGGAAAAGCTACTTATGACCACGGAGAAGTGTGAAAAAATGGTCATACATGACTTTTTCAGTGCTGTTGTAATTTGAATGGTCACTAAATGGAACTGTTTATAAGTTGAGGATTACCTGTATTAAACAAACCCTTTTGTGGATAACTTATATTTCGTAACAGATTTAATAGATCATCAGAGTTGGAAGGGACCTTGTAGGTCATCTAGTCCAACCCCCCCACCCAAGCGGGAGACCCTATACCATTTCTGACAAATGGCAGTCCAATCTCTTCTTGAGGGCAAGCTGTTCCATTGGTTGATTGTTCTCACTGTCAGAAAGTTTCTCCTTGTTTCCAGGTTAAATCTCTCCTTGTTCAGTCTCCATCCATTGTTCCTTGTCTGGCCTACAGGTGCTTTAAAAATGGCTTGACTCCTTCCTCTCTGTGGCAGCCCCTCAAATATTGGAAGACCACTATCATATCTCCCCTGATCCTTCTCTTAACAGCAAAGCATTAAACTGGTATGTGAAACATTGGTAAACTGATGGAAACTGCCCATTCAACTCTGAAGCTTCCTTGGCCAATTCCAGGACCACCACTATCTCACAATCTACTCTACTGTGGCAGATGACATGAGATTAAATTTAGAGAAAGGCAAAACAGAGATGTGATAAATAAATGAACAATATAAATAAAAGGTATGAGCTCATCCTTCTGTTCCCTGATGACTGTAGATCTCCACCCTGGTTGAACAATATTGCCCTAATAAGCTTTCTTTGTATATATTTAGCCCCTATTGTAATAAGCCAGTTTGACCCTAAATTGTATTTTATTCAGTTAATGAAAAATACATTCTTACCCATGCAATGAACTCTAACATCAGCCAAGTTTAAATTATTACCAGGAATATCTGTCAAAGGGAAGGAATTTCCCTCCAGTGCACGCACACACATATACATACTGTATACACAAAGAGCAATGGATGCATAAATAAATGAATAAATAAAAGTAAGCTTGATATAGTCCCTGATGTAATTAAATACAGATGTTTCATAATCCTGAAGCTTTGGAGACAAGAAGGAAGATATATTTGATATGTATCTATGACAACATTCAGATAGCATTTGACGCTGATTTAGTATAAGTAAGTAAATTCAATGAGGCAGCTGAAGAATGCTAAATGAAGCTAATCCCCATGTCACTGAATTCTCAGTGTGTTTTCTTGTGTCAGATTTAATTTGTTAAGCTACACTTTGTAATACAGTAATAAAATTAAAGGATTCGGGGGCTGTGAAGATACTGAAATTAGAAACATTGAAATCGGGGCCAACTCAGACTTTTACACAAAGAGGAGGTCAATCTCTTTTTTGGAAAAAGAAAAAAGCGTTGGAGATCTAGGAGAAAAAGTACAACTCCCAACGTTGAAATCAACTCTACATTGTAGAGTTAAATTTGAATATCATGGGGTTGTTGTTTTTTCTTAATGTCCCTGGAAGGATTCATCTGGGAATTGCCTATCTTTATTAGCCTCATCAAACTGGCATGTTTCCAAATGTGCTGGACTACCGTATCTGTCATCTCTATGACTACTAAAGATAATACTGCAATGGATGACTCTTCGTTCTGGAAGAGAATTTTTAGTAGCATTTATTTATTTCCTTTTGTTTATTTTAGAAATGTAGAAGGCCACCCAACTGCACAACAGCTCTGGGCGGCCTACAGCAAAGCAATCATAAGATATGGGGGAAACCTCAGGTGCCGGAAGAAAAACAATCATTAAAAAACAATCCAACACACAGGACCTGTCACCCACTCCTAGGCCTAAGGGGAAGAGCTGTTTTCAGGAGCCTCTTAAATACATCCAGGGTAGGAGCCAGTCATATGTTGGGGGGATGATAATTGCTAAAATACAGAAGGCATCCTTCCTAGGTCCCATCCCACTCAGGATTTCTCCTAAATAGATTACAGTCCATTTAATGCAAAAATGGAAATCGGTTGCAGGCACTTATTTTTCTCTTCTCTTCTGTTTGCTAGGCCATATTGATTTTGGTTGGTTCTGCCTAAAACAACCATATCATATTTTTTTAAAAAAAATGATGATTGCTATTAGATATTAGAAATGAACAAAATGACCACTGCATAGAATTCCACGGTCAACATCCCCTTGCAATCATAATAAATTATCCTTTGTGTAAAAAATAAGGAGTAAGAAAAAGTTTTTCTAAGCCCACAAATAGGAAAACATACAAAAAGGTTTTTCTAAGGGTATTGCTTGAAAACATTGAGATAACACGTTTACCTTCCAAAAGATCTTCGCATTTTGTCAGCAATTTCAAGAATTTTTAATGTCAGAATTTAGGTCAAAATGTTGTACTAAACCAGTTTGGATGAAGGATTTATTTCTAGTCTAAATATAGGAATCATCATGATCCAGTTCATTCCTGTTTAGGTTGTGAGAACATAGCTATGTGCTATGTTCACATAGCACACTAAGTCACAGTGTGGTTTGTTTAACCCCATTGCATGAACTAGACATGATGACTTGCAAATCATTAAATCATTGACTTAGAGAGAAACATGAGCTTTTCCAGCAACAGACAATATTATTTTTTCTGTTAGCTGTAGCTACTGACTTCACTCATGCCCTAGTCACCTCCTGTTTGGACTTCTGTAATGTGCTGTCATAACTGTCTATGGAGATTCTCAATCATCTAGGTCACGTTTGTCCCAGAGATACTTTTTTTTTTCCAAAAGGCAATTGGATTCTTGGGTTTCTTGGGTTTTTTTTTTCTTTGAAAACATTTTGCTTTTCATCCAAGAAGTTTCTTCAGTTCTCTGTAATGTGTTCTACATGGAACAGCCCTCAAAGAGTATCCAGAAGCTTCCGCAGGTATAAAATCCAGTGACGCAGGCAGTTATGTTTGACCCTAAAGCAGTATACCTCTGCTCTGCAAGCTGCATTGGTCGCCATTTTGCTTTCAGGTCCAAATCAAAGTGCTGGTTTTGATCTTTAAAGTTCTTCATGCTCTGGGGCCAGGTTATTAGAGGGACTACCTGTCCCCAACTACATCTGCCTTCCCCATCAGGTTTGGCAGAGTAGACAAGCTACAGGTCCTGCCTGCCAGGGAATTATATTTGGTGGGTCTCAGGAGACAGGCCATTTCTGCTGCAGAGCTCGCCTCATGGGAATCTTCTCTCCTTTTTAGTGAGTGAGATTAGCTCCATCTGTCCTCCCCTCCCCCCACTCAGAACTGAGGAGATTTTGTGCTGGCTCCTTTATTGCGGTTAATATAATCCTCTTTTGTTTCGTTTGCCTGTTTATAGTTACTTTTTAAATTGTGACAGTTTTTTATGTATTTATTATTTTTAATTAAGTGTTGCATGAGATCCAGAGTCATTTTCATGTGAAATGGGCTGTTATACAAAGATGGGTGGATGGGTGGATGGATGGATGGACGGACAGATAGAGGGATGGACGGATAGACGGATAGACAAATGGATGGTTGGACAGATAGACTGATAGATACAGACAGACAGACAAATAAAATAAATGTGATTTGTAAGTGGAATCCAGTAGCAGATACTAAAAAGGACTTGTAGAGATTTACAATCATTACCTATAAAGCTCAGCTGACCTAGGAACCTTCATTTCCACCAAATTGTCACATCAAATGTATCTCACTTGAATTACAAAGTAAGGCAGGATCTAAGCCAGAATGCAATTGTGCAAAAATGGCCACTGCCTCCTTTGTTTAACTAAGGATGCTTTTGTGTTGTAAAATAAGTTCGGGTGGTCTTTCTTCTTTTTTAAATCACTCTGAAGACCCTTAAGAGTCAGGAACATTTGCTCCAACAGCTGCCCTAGCAGAGATAATCCAAGGAACACTTTGCTTTTCATGACCACTTGCTCCATCTACCACAGCGATTATCCTTGTTCAAGAGGCATTTGTTGACATGGTGCACGTGGACCTGGCAAGGGTACGTGTTGTTGTTCATGAGAAAACATCTGCCTTCTAATGTTATTGCTAAAAGCCCTTTTAGTATAGGGCATAAAGGCTCTAGCAGCACAGAATTACTTCAAAGGAGTTTCACTAGGAGCACACAGCTTACTTCAAAGGAGTTTCACATTGGCACTGAAAAAAAAAACCCCTCCAGTTCCTACAGTAGAATAAAAGAGCCTGGAGCAATTATTAATATTAAGAGCAACATTATAAAAAGTTAACCTAAACAAAGCAGGAACAAGAATTTAGTGCAACGACATCTACTTCTCCAGCTATAACCCAGGGCTGTGTAGCTTAGAGCCACATTAAACTGAAAGACATCTATTCTTGTGTTAAAAGGTAGGTAGGTAGGTATCCCCACTCCAGTTTTCACCAGATAGGTTTGATTGACAGCTCCCCAAATCTCAATGGAAATTAGCTAAGAATTCTGCGTATTGGCATTTTAACAAAATGTTTCTCAACCTTGGCAAGATGTGAAATTCAGAATTCCCCAACCAGCCGGGAGATGAAGTCCACACATCTTAAAGCTGTTGAACACAAGTTGGAAAACACTGTTCTAATTCATCAGGAGAGAATCTGGTGGGGGAAATTGTTAAGGAGGACCAAGCAATTTTTCAGAAAGTAGATGCCATAATGTTTTAATTTTCAAAAATAGATTCTCACAAGATGGTAGGCTCTTCCAAAAGATTTCTTAGTTTTTACATGAGAACATAGGCATTTTCAAGATAGACCAAATCCTATATGGTCTTCTGGGGATTTTGTGACATCCCCACTATTTTTTTTAATAAAAAATACTTTATTTAATATTGGGGTTCTGCAGAAGATCACATATGGGTGTTGTTGCTGTTCATTTTGTTTTGTTGCTGTTTTGCTAAGCTCTACTGTATACTCTCTACAGCTGATCTTTTGTTAGAAAACCAGAAGGAAAAAAATAAGGAAACACTGAAATTAAGATGAAGATTCATTCCCCATTATAAACCAAGAAAGGTACATAGCCATGGATGTCTCTCACAAAGTTAGTAAGTTGTAGTCAGTATGTCACGTGAAGTAGCTAACCCCACAGTTCCTGGCTCTGTTTTTGTAAGAGCTAAGCTACACATTAAGTTTAACACAAAAAATATGCTACTTTAATCATAATTAATTATAGTGAGGGAAATGGATCAGATCCTCCTGCCTCAGTATTTATATACAAACAATAGGGCTCAGTAGACAATTTCCCTCTTTCCAGAGCTTCAAACAGAGATCAATAAACTAATTTAAGACCAGTGGTTTCAAACATAGCAATCAAATTCAACTCGCATAATTTCCCAGCTAGCATGCATATATTGGCCTTACATCTTTTACAAAAAAAGGGGGAGCAGGCATCGGTCTCTTGCCTTTGTTGTCCCACGTGATCTTCTGCCATTTCTTCCACTTTTATGGAGGAAAAAATAGGAAAGCTGCCCAGTGCATTTAAATTGGAAGTCCTAAGGCCCATCCATCAGCTCACCACATTCAAGAATAAAAGTATCGAGAGCAGGGCTGTCAAACTCCCAGCCTGCAGGCTGGATGCATCAGGCATTGGCCACGCCCACACCCAATTTAGCAAAGGGGGGGGGAAGTCCCAATAAATCATGTGATGTCGCTGTGATGATGTGAGTTTGATACCCCGATCTAGAGAAATTGCCTTTAGGAAAATCCCTGAGTGATCTGCGGTAAATCCCTGCTTTTAGCTTATTATCGTGCTTTTTAATATATTAGACAAGTGGTTCTCAATCTTTTCTTCACCACAGACCCCCTTTAAATATCTTTTGTGGCCACAGACTACAAAGACTCAAGATTTAAATCATAACATTTCTCCAAGCCTTGGCAGGACCCCCTGTGACAACTGGGACCGCAGGTTGAGAACCACTGTATTGGTCTATTTGGCATTTATTCTTGCTGGGAGACATTTAGCATTCATCCATGATAACACTTTCTCTTTGAGCTCACTGTTTTATAATACAGAAAAGTCATTGTCCCCTCAATTATCATGGAACTGGAAGTTTCCCTTTCCTGTTTTTTTCTCTGCCTCCAGGAAATAAAACTTTCCCACTTAAATTCAGGTTTTCTACGCTGCTATCACCATTTCACAATAATAGAGAAGTCTTTATGGTGAGAAAAATCAGAAGAAAAACTCAGTAGCAAATATTTTATCTCCTAATAGAGCTTCACTTCTTGGCACAATGCTTCAGACTGAATTGTAAGGTCCAACTGGGATCCAGTGCACTGGTTTACCATACCAAGTATGGATAACATGTTTCAATTGCATTCAGTTGCAGTTTGTGTTGGCTTCCAGTTTCTATTACGATGCAATTCAGACAATAACTTTCATCTACAAAATATGAAACAGCTTAGCAATTTGCATTCAATCTTTCTTCAAAGAAGTCAAGGTGTCCTGGTGAACCTTTCTATAGTTTGCAGATAAAAGAGAGCCTCAGATACGTTACTGCATATCTGAAGGTGGACTAGATCTGAATGTTTATTGTATTATTATTTACATAATAAACAAGGAGGTCATATTTTAGCTTTTTCCCTGCTTTTGTGAAATGGGAATGCTTACCTTACTTAGATTAGAGTCAGTTTGAGGTAGTGGTTAAGGTATCAGGCTAGAAACCAGGAAACGGTGAGTCTAGTCCTGCCTTAGCCACAAAGCCAACTGGATGACTTTGGATCAGCCACTTTTTCTGAGCCATAAGAAGAGGAGAATGGCAAATCACTTCTGAAAAACTTTGCCAAGAAAGCTGCAGGAACTTGTTCAGGCAGGCTCCAAGAATCATGATTGAACAGAATAAGCTTATAACCTTTGGCATACAAAGCTTATTTTCTGCATAGTGGAATTAAGTTTAATCCAATTCATTGGATGACTGCTGTCAGCCAAAATTATTCATGACATTAGTTTTTTTTTCTTTTGATTTATATAATATTTCTCAAGTAAATTATGTTTAATGTGGTACTCTATTTTTGCTTGATGGTGTTGCTATTGTTAGCTATTGGGAGAGCTTTGCCTAAGAAAAGGGTGTAGGCAGTGTTTAGAGCTACAACTCCACAGTTCCTTTCCATGCTAACCGATAAAAGACCATGGAAGTCCAAATATATGAAGCCACCTTCTGAGTTTTCCAGAACCAACCTGTCTTTCAACCCTTTAAATATGGATCTAACAGCTGTTTGGGTTTTTATTTTTTTTGGATCTGTATAGATATCAAAACAATAAACATGTGTATGTATTTGTGAATTCAGCACTCTAGAGAAACATCAGACAATCAGTAACTGAATGATGTATCCCACTTTCCCTTCTTCACAAAATACATTGTTAGCATTTGTAACTGTGCTTCTGTTTTCTTCCAAACTTCTAAAATCACTTAGAATTCTGGGAATTAAAGTCCATAAATTTTTAAGATACCAGGTTGGGGAAGGCTAGCATAAAAATGTGGAGTACACCATTTTCATACATCATGCACATTAGAAAAATTCTGCAAAGATGGTCATGTTATAAACTGCAATATTAGCTGTGGCATAGAGTACATTTAATATTGTATGGACATTGAAAAGCTACATCTTAACATTCTCCATCGTGCAATGAACCACATAAGGTAACTGAAGAAAGCCCATAAAATCACAGTATTGCGATGATTGCAAATACAGACATATGCAAGGATGCACGTGTCAGAAAAACAGCTTTTAAAAGGTACTGTGAAATTAATGCCCGCTGAAATGCAGGAATTCTTGTTTTAAAAATGATTTTAACACCAGTCTTTCTATCTGTTTTTCAAAATCAAAGTTTGACAGCATCATTCAATGAAGGAAGGGAGAGTTTGGGGTGCACTCATATGATATTTTGCAAGGCTTCCCAGCTTAGTGCAGTGGTATGGGATAATGTCTTGCTCTTCCACCAAGAACTCAGAACAAGCTCGGAAGTAGTTAGTGTTGTCATAAGTACATTTCTCATATACAAAAATTATGCTTGCTTTTTAAATGTAACATGGATGATTGTATTTTCCCAGATGCAAAATACAGCTGTTCATTTTCCCTAGCAAAGGTGCACAAATTGCATGAAATATGCCTGGGATCCAAAAAGTATCACATCCATATGACAGCTGCGCAAGATTTGTGTTAAAACAGCCTTTCTAGCTTGTCCTCCAGAGACAAGGAATTATGGTTCTCATTGCCTTATCCAGCTGCTCTTGATGGGAATTGTAGTTGAATGCTAGTCATCAAGCTGGAGAAAGTGGTATTAAAATATCATGTTCAGAAGAAAACGCTCCCTTTTGGAGTATTTGAGGCCATAAAGAATCCTGGAAAATGGACAGATTATCTCCGGTTAAATGAGATTTTCACATCTTGTTTCCTTAACATTCGAGCAGACTAAAGATATACACAGGCATCTGCTGTTGAGGTTGTTGGTCATATTTTATCTGGGGAATGAATAGAGGCATTTCCTGTCTATAAAAAGAAAGGAAACTTATAAAATACAGCTATTGCCTGTTGTGCAAAAGATTACTGAGGGATTAAGTGACAAAGATATGTAGTTCCTTGATCAGATGAAGAGTTTGGCAACCCACTTCTTTCTGCTGGGGCATTAGAGTCAGATTACCATATTTGGAACCAAGAGAAACATAGGGTAGTATTTGTTATCTTAGCTCAAGTGTGTCAAACTTGCGGCCCACAGGCCGGATGCATTGGCCACGCCCCCCCCCCATTGTAGCAAAGGGGGAAAAGTTGTGATGTGTCATGTGATGATGTGACAAAGTGACGACACGAGTCTGAATAGCTGATCCACCATAATATTAACAGCTTGGTTTAAGGGTTTAATCACATCTTACCCGCTGTATGTAAATTTCTCATGGTAAACAGAGCAACAACCAGATATGAATTCTCTACCATACTATATAATAGAGCTATGTCAGATTAGCAGTAAATAATATATATCCATACAATTGATTGCAGTGGGCTTATTTCATTCTCATCCTGGAGTAGGAGAACCTATTAGTAAGAAATTGAATTACTCAGAGTTAACTCCTCCTATTACAAATGCATGAGAAGTGTGTATGTGGGGAGATTGAGAGAGAGAACAATGCAATCCCTGCTTTTGTGAAGGAAAAAGCCAAAACTGTGTTGCTTGTCTTTGGAGGGGCTGAATGGTTGAAAAGGCCAACAGTGTATGTTAAGTCTTGTGCATACTTAAGATATTTATTGTAGTTTTTATATCCTCTTTGAAAACTTGACTTGGCTTCACCCAATTAAGTGCAGCCTTTGACATGCCATGCAAAAGCTGATGCACATTTGATGTTGTATAGCTCCACTTTACACTTTCTTTGCCTCCCAGCTGACCTCTCACTTGTTCAAAGTTAATGATCATCTTAAATCACAGTCTTTGACTTGTCAGCTACTTACTGTGTTGGGAGTCTTCAAAGCAGGGATTAGAGGCACCCATGGTTGCTTTCAAAATTTCATTTTTCTTGTGAAGGAGAAAATCATGGAGGGTCATAGATCATTCTTCTTTAATAGCTATAATGCCATGCACTGTAATTACTTTTTCTTCGGGAGTGATTACAGAAAGCATTGCACACTTTTCATCATGGAGGACCTGTTCCAAAATATGTGTGAGTCCACCCCAGGCTCTCAGAATTCTAGAACTGAATTTTTGGATTTAAGCTTATTTTTATACTTCTTTTTAACTTCTAGATAAAGGATGCCTTTCTGAAGACATCCTTAATATAGAAGTTGAGGTATTATTGCTTTTCTAGCTGCACACAATACATTAATAAAACACCCCAACCTGTATTCTTAACATAAGACATGAGAATGTACAGATTATTAACAGTCTCTCCCAGACTGGTCATCTTCCAGTTTGTGAAATTTAATTTTCTAGTAGAAATCCATACGTTTTGATTAAAGTCAACACATGTCTGAGGAAGCTTAGATATGTCTAGCTGATCAAAGAGAAAGATTAGGGGGAACATTATAGTTGTCTTCCAGAATTTGAGGGGCTGTCACAGAGAAGAGGGGATTGAGTTATTCTTCAAAGCACCAGAGGGCAGAACCAGAAATAATAGGTGGAAGCTTGTTAAAGACAGATCCAGTCTAGAAGCAGGGAGAAATTTTCTGACTCTGAGAACAATTAATCAGTCGAATAGCTTGTCCTCCAGAGTTGTGGATGCTCTATCACTGGAGTTTTTCAAAAATAGACTGGACAACTATTGGACCAGAATGATGCAAGGTCTCCTTCCTTGATCAGGAAGTTGGACTAGGATGGCTCTGGGGTTCCTTCCAGCCCAATGATTCTATGTTCTAGACTCTAGAACATAGAATCATTGGGCTGGAAGGAACCCCAGAGTCCTCTAGAATCTAGAGCTAGGTAGCCAGATCCAGGAAAGAAAGTAGCTCCAGGTCTAGGAAGGAAGTCGTATGAAGTCTACTTCTGTAGTGAATGCTTAGAAGAGATGTCTGTAAATTCAGAAAGGTAAAAGTAAAAACAATCATATGGCAAGAAGTAGCCTCACAGAAAGGAAGCTGAACCATCTCATATAGGTTTATTGCCTGGCAGAAAATGGGAATGCTCTCTGTCATCCCATTAAAGTTCTTTCAACAAAAAAGAAGATGCATGCTTCCCCATGGGAGACCATATTCACTGAGATGTCATTCACTTCTATACAAAATATATCATATCCTACTTGGATCTTGATTAAAAAAAAATAGATCCCCATAATGCAGTAGAGGAATTCAACAAATTTTACTACCGGTTCTGTGGGCGTAGCTTGGTGGACATGGCAGGGGAAGGATACTGCAAAATCCCCATTCTCTCCCCACTCCTGGGGGAAGGTTACTGCAAAATTCCCATTCCCGCCCCACCCCATTCCTACCCCACTAACCTGCTTTCCAGCTCCGTTCTCCTGTGCAGGGCAACAAAAGAAGATCCAACTGATCAGCTGGAACTCGGGAGGCAGAAAATAGATGGGGGTGGGGCCAGTCAGAGGTGGGATTTGCCGGTTCTCCAAACTACTCAAAATTTCCACTACTGGTTCTTCAGAACTGGTCAGAACTGGCTGAATACCACCTATAATGCCATCAACAACTCTCTCTCTCTCTCTCTCTCTCTCTCTCTCTCTCTCTCTCTCCCTCCCTCCCTCCCTCCCTCCCTCCCTCCCTCCGTCTCTCCTCCTTCCCTCATATAAAAGATAATCTTTTATATGAGAATTCTTGTTGGCATTATGGGGATCTATTTTTTTAATTAACACACACACACACACACACATATATATATAATCATATCAGATAAGACTACAAATTTATCCCTGTCAGGCTCTGCAAACATCAGCCACTTTTCAAACAAATCAGCTCTTTAAAGGAAGGCACAAATAACAGAGAAATTGCCCTCAAACACTCAGTAAAGAGGGCCCAAACAGACCAAATAAAAAGCAAACAAAGATACAGTTAGTTCCCTGCTGATGTAAGAGAATATGATAAAAAGCATAAATGGGACCCGCCACAGTGAAGAAATTAAATGTGCAATTGTTTAGCAACAGGGGTCTTCCCAGGTTGCAAAATACCCTGCACTTTAATATAGCATTTGAAAAATGATTGAATGGGAGAAATTGTAAAATTGCTAATATTTTGACAAAAATATGCACTTTAAAATCACCCTTTTTATCAGGGACACATACATTCACACAAGACACAAAGAAAAATTCAGATATAACTTATTAAAAGAGAATTGGTAGGAAAAAACATTAATTCAAAACATACTTGGGGATCATATAAAGAAATTAGCAAAACAGACTAATCAAAATTAGCAAAACAGACTAATTAGAGCAAACTACATTATTAAAATATGGATTGTTATTGCTAGAAGATGTATTGGGTTGATAGGCACCAAAATAGCAAAACATATAGCTGAAACATTTAGGTCATAGTCCAGTCATCTGTTCATTGCAGGAATATAGATAAATAGACCCTGGGCAAGTGGCTGTTTTACCAGATCCACTGAATGGAAGACCCATCTGTTGTCTATGATAATGGGTTCCTCTGACGGATAGTTCATACTAGTAATTCTTAAAACATTTTTTTGTTTAGTATTTTTAAAAATATCATGAAAAAGAATACACAAATTTACAAAGAAAAGAAGATGAAAAAAAGGAAATAATCAGGGGTGGGATGCTACCGGTTCTGCTCGGTTCTATAGAGCCGGTAGCTGTGAAGAGCAGCAGACACAGAACCGGTTCTGTGTTTGCTGCTATTTGGCCTACCCGCCTACCCGGGCTCTTACCTGTCCTTTATTTCCTGCTTTTTCAACCTCAGCTGCTTTGCGCAGCATAGCTGAGGTTGAAAAAGCAGGGAAAAAGAGGCTTTCTGAATGCTGTGCACCTGCGTGCAGTGCTTTTCAGCTGTCTGGAAGGCACAGCCTAAGGTTAAGTTACATGTGCACGCAGCGTGTAACCATAATCACCGAACCGGTAGTAACGCCAGTTGAATCCCACCCCTGGAAACAATATATAAATAAATTTACATGACATACTATACATATGTAAATTCGGACTATGATTCCTTATAGGCATCCATGGTTGAGCTATATTCATCAATTCTGCAAATCATTGAATGGAACCTTGTGTTTGTGTTTCTGATGCTGAACAATCCTTTTTTTGGCCATGGGGTGGGGGTAAGCTAGCTACAGTTAGCACATTTTTTTTTCTTAACTTTCAATTGGAATCTTTCTTCCTGTGATTGAAGACCATCATTTCATGTCTTGAATGCTGGACTGTAGATCAGCGGTCATGGCCCTCTTCCCTGTGACATCTCTTTCCAATATTTCAAGGCAAAGCCACCTGATTCTTCCATCTAAGACCAAAATTCTTCCTCCATGCCCTTCTCTGAATCAATTTCTGTTTGTCTTAATCATTCTTAAAATATATTGCTCAGAAATGAACTCTGTAGTTAACAATGGAATCTAATCAATGAAGAATACAGCAGAGTAGAACAATTACTTCCATAATTTGGAAGCAACTCAAATATTTTCCCCAAATATCAGACAAATTAATTGAGGATGATGTTGGAGGAAGAGTATCATTGAATGTAAATTCTTAAAAATCCAACAACATGAAGCAGCATTATGTCCTTTCTGCAGGCTTCCAGTACCAGTAGAGACCATTTATACACTAAGAAAGAACTGAATTGCTTGTTTATTTTAGTAGGCTCAAGTTTAATAATAATAATACCTGTTCAATGGCTATGTTTGAATTTGATGTTCATTATTTTGAGCATTCTTGTTAAGGCTACAGCATCTGGGTTGGAAATACCCAAATCTTCACAGATGGCAGAATTCTTTTTTTTTTCCTTATGGTATCTCTTTGCTATCATTTAATGACTATCTTGACAGTTGCAGCCCAGTTATGCTAATCATACCATAATAATGAAGAAATTTATTAATAGTACATATAGTAGTTTTTCTAAAGTGTGCATTTTAAAAATTAAAAATTTTAATGGCAAAGCAATTTTAATGGCAAGATGATTTTTTAATGAAATATAACTTTATCACTTATAAAAATTACGTCCCACTTTTCATTAACAAATTCAAAAAAAATCTACATGTATCGTCCCTCTTAAAATCAACTTGGTGAGGTAAGTATGGTATTAGTAAGCATTCTATCCTTTAAATACTGATCTAACAGCAATGGCCACTGAATCTGATGGATCTTATGTCTGAATTGAGATGAAGAAGACAGTGGGGGGGGGGGGGATGTTTGTTTTCCCTATCTATATATTTGTTAAATTTATTTGCTACCTTGCCTTTTCCCTCATGATTATCTTGTTTGTTTTAGCTCTTCCTTTCCATCTCTCTCTCTCTCTCTCTCTCTCTCGTCACCCATTGATTTGCACTGAAGCTTGCATCATAAGATCTTGACACTGTTTACTGTATTGTGGTAATATGGAAACACCATATATATTCAGTATATGACTAAACAGTAATAAGCAATAAAGTGTCCCTGGGATCAGTGTGCTTGCACTTTCCTCAGTTAGTACATTGGCCATCTGACTTTTATCTTTTATCAAAGTTGCGTTAAGTACCTGCAACTTTTCCCAGGCTGGTAACTCACTATGCAATCAATGTGCCCATCCCTGTGACAAATATCTGTTTCTAATGAAATAACTAAGATCCAATCTGGATTTGAGTTCAGTAAGCCAAGTACATTCTATCTGGATTTTCAGTGTGGCGGCTTCAAGTCATTTTGCATTGCAATTTGAATTATTACATAGGATTGATTAGATTTGAATAAAAATGTGGGTGTGGGAATGGATGTGCCTGCCTGAACCACTATGGCTAGGTGAATCAGCCAGGATCTAGTTGAGATCCCACATTTGATTTAAAAAGTCGCTTCTATTAGAATGTATTACTCACACAAGACAAATCAAATTGGATTTGTAATTCAAATAATTAAACCGATTGCTGGAATATTCAATTCAACTTTCAATTTTAAAGTGACTGTACATGTGCCAAAGTAAATTGAAGATAACCTAATTTTATTTGAAATATCAGTGTAAAAGCCAGATTCAGCTGATTTTTTTTTCAGTTTGAGGATTTACTCAGTCCAAGATATTATGGAGCGCAACAAATAAAATATAGCACAGTTTAAGTAAAAAGTCCTAAGGTCGGTGTAATCTGAAATACAAGCATTTTAAAAATAATTTTAGAAGTATAGTTGCCTTTTTAAACTTGACATACTGGTTGCATTTGTAGAGTTATCAGGTGACTACTCAATACATTCTTATCTCCTACCTTCTTTATCACCTATCCCAACAGTCCCGTATCAGTGTTTTTTCTTCCATCCATTTCTACAATGAACTTTTAAAAAAAATCTGCACAGCAGGTTCATTCTAGGCACCGGCACCTTTTATTGCAAGGTTGATCAGATGGTTTATCCAGTCAAGATTTTCAAGTTAACAGAAGCTTTCCAGAGATTCATGCAAAGAAAAAAAATCCTTTCCCATCATTGGCTACTTGATCATTTTGACTGAAAACAACAGTTGGATGCCACCAATTCTAATGTCGTAACAGTAAAAGCCAAAGGCTGAAATACAGGCTTGCAGTGCCGTTCAAACCTAACATTTCTTTCTTCACTTATTTATTCTCAGCTTTCTCCTTCTCATATAAAAGTTATAGGAGTGTGTGATGAGGCCCGTGCATCTTAATATAAGGAAATTCCAGAATCCATTCCATCAGCACCCTCTGCTGGTGCAGCTTCTGTAAGATTAAATACTACTGATTTCCATAATTTGCTATCAAAGTCAAGAGAAATCCTATCTTTAACACGACAGTAACTTTTTGCTTATCTCCAAATAAATCAGTCAGAATTCATAGCATGGCAAGAGTAGACGACAGCCTTCACTGAGTGCAGTTATGGGATCTGGTGTTCAGTAATCTCAGTAATATCGAAGTTCCACTCTGCTTCCACTAGCTGTAAACTAAGATTAAAGCAGAGGCAAAAGCAAAAAAGGCCAAAAAAAAAAGTGGAAAAAAGTATTTAAGAGAACCTATGTATATAAAATTTGATTGCTTTCATCAAGATGGAGATTCTGATAAAACCACCTATGTCAGCCTTCAAGATATTCTACTATTGCTTTGCATCTTTTGGCTGCCATAAGTAACGTGGTGGGGGAGGAGGGGGTAAGTCTGGGAAGAGAGCTGGAGGTGTTACATTCTAGTGTTGTGTAAATGAGGAGGGGGGAGTATAAATTCCTGTTTAGGTTTCTATTTCTCGCTTAGCTTTCTTTTCTCTGCGCAGCTGCAAATCTTTATCAAAATATGCCAAGGTCAACGGACAGAGTCCTCATCACCACCTGAAGATGTCCACATGATCATATTCACACCTTTTAATTAGAAGAATCATTTTAACTATTGGGGGTGGGAACATTTCCATCACTTTGTATATGTGATCTGCGCGCCTAATTTCTCAGATTCAGAATTCTACTGTTGCTACCACTTCATTTTCAGTAAAATATATCTTTTCTCTAATTAGGGAGTCTAAGTATTTCTTTCTTGAATTTTGAATGGAGCACCATCTGACATTATTCTGAATCTGAGAAATTCACCACCTGACAACCTGCTTTTTCTCCCGATAGATTGCAGTGCTCCTGTTAGCTTTCTTCCTGCATCAACAAAATATTTTAGTAAGCTGTATTCCTATCGTAGAGTCCATTTCTGTCCTGCCTTCCTGATTCCTTGTCCATCTTTTTCTTCACTAAGCATTCTGTGACCACTGACCACATCCAGGAATTTGTTTCCTTCTTATAAACTTTCATTTGTATTTTGGATCATTCAGGCACTCTCTCCTAAGGCTCCTTGTACCTACCTGTCATTCATATTTGATGGCTGCAATGCACACCCAGTGAATATACCCTCAATATGCAGGGCTAGGAATCTGTTGCCTCTAGAATCCTAAGCATTCTGAGCACCACAACACACGTACAACTGTTCAGCTTCCAGATCCCATCACAGCTCACTTGGTAACATGTCACAATCTGTCCCTTTCCCTTTTAACTGGTTCATTTGCTCCCCTAACCCAATACTCATACATAATAAAATAGCCTGGACTGAGAATAGGGATGGCAGTGGTTGAGATCCCGTAACAGATCTTTGCGCTTTTATCTTTTGTAGGGATGCCAGCTCACTTGGCTCTTCTTTGCCCTTCAGTCTCAACTGTTTTGCTGAAAAATACATTACAGCTTTCGGTAAGGTTTTTACACTATGCAGCTGAGGCTGAATTATAATCGGAAAGAATTACCGCATATTTCTTTTTAGAAAAAAACAACATGAAAACCTTGTGACTTTGGCCAACAGCAGAAGTCAGCTGCAGAATCAGACCAAATAGTTTGTGATGTTGAGACCATTTGATGGTCTACTTTACAGATGGGCATCTCTTGTTCCCTCCAGATGTTGATGGCCCTGATTACAATGAGCTCTGAGTGGCAGCCACCCTAACCAAAGGGAGAGGGAGGCTAAAACAGATAAAACATGGCGAAGTTTAGAAAGAGCAGCACAAACTGGAGTAAGTACTACAAATTTGCTTCTAACTGCATGTGTATCGACAAATACTTTATTAGAACAAAGACACCTTGATATATTAAGTATTGCCTTGTTTGCCTCCTAAAATATGGTGATAAGGAAGCATTCCCAGAGCTCAAGCGATGGAAGCGATTTTGTAGGCATAACTCCTTGACGTATAGATAAGTCTTCCTCGATTTCCATTGCAACTGGCAGCATTGTGCAGCCACAATACAACTGCAGCATCAGAACTGAAATGATAATGTGGGGGCTCCCTAAAGGGCTACTTCCCCTGACCATGTTTAATCCATGATTAAGTATCTGTAATGCCATGGAAGAAACCTATGGTTATCATTTTGGTTTCTGAATGTGGTTGCAGCAAATTCATGGAAAACAAAGACCACTTAATAATTTAGTAGACTGAAACTGCCACTGCCAAAAGAGCAGCAAAGGGACATGGAAAGAAGGATTAACTCTGTCCCTGCCTGGAGATGCACGGGAAAATCTCCCTCCTGGAATTGCTTACATTATCATCGGTGGAGATTTCCCTTGCAGTACAAGTAACAAATAAACAAAATCATTTTTAACACATGCACCAAAGTTTGGTCCAATACAATCAAAATTAATATATCAGAATGAAACAACAGTTGCAATTACACCTAATCAATAAGATCAAAATTCAGTAGAGCTTATTAACAGTCACAACAGAAATAACACAGAGCTAGGAAATTCTGAACCTATAAACCTAGCACCCCTGTCACTTAATATTGCTAAAAAGATTTATAACAAAGCGGCCCATAATCTCTGTCATTCTCTAACTGTCCATCTCTACAAACTGCTACCAATTGGGCTGCTTTGTTATATTGATTTTTCATTTTGGGGAAGTTGTTTGAGCAAGATCATCAATCTAGGAAAGGATAGGATTCTTCTTCTTGATCCTTTTCATTCTTCCTGCTGCTCTTGCACTTTTCTTTATACATCTATTTTTAAAGACGTTACATGTTAGTTTTTCAGGTGGGCTGGATGAGAGAAACTGACTGGTCCCAAGCCAGTTTTCATGCATAAGGTAGAACTAGAACTCACAGTCTTCTAGTTTCTGGGCCAGCATCTTAATCACTACACCAAACTGACTCTCTAAACTCACATCCCTAATTTTTTTCTGGCATACATTGAACGAAGGTTTGGAAATATTTATTCTCCTTTCTTCTTAAGAAGAAGAATCATGCTTGGAGAAAAAAAATTCAGATAGATGTAATTGATAGGTAGTTTCCCCTCTTTTCCTCAAACAGATCATTGGAGCTATTTTACTTATATGATCAGTGGAACAAAGATGAGTCTGTAGTTGTGGAAAATAGTAACTCACACACCTGCCCAGTTTGTTTCTTCTTGTCCGTCCATCCAGCAAATCTGTCTGAATTTGGAACAAAGCAAACATTCTGCTTCATTTTCCAATTGCTTCTCTATTTATGCAATGCCCAGAAAACCATCTCAATATCTGCTTTAAGGTAAAAAATAGTATGGGACAGAGGTTAGCTAAAATCTATGCATAAATCAGCTCTACCCTTCTGCTGTTGATCTCCATTAAGAATCACTCCTAAAATATAAAATGTCAATAATCTTCAGTTCCTTCTCCAAGATGAAACTAGTCTTATAAAATAATATCCTGATTTTTCCACCACTTATAAGACCATAAAAAAGGCTGATAACCCTACATGTTACAGCATATCATATACACGTTAGTAGTTGTGTGATATTCCCAGCTGTTGACAGTTTAAAGGGATTCCTTTCTAATGTTACGTTTCTTGCATTTTATGTCAGAAGAAAGCTTGAACTTCGCCATCACTTCCTCAATAGAAATGTTATCTCCTGGGGTCAACATTCTTATGGTCATTTTTTGACAACTGGTTTGACCAAATCAAGAGGGTTGTTCTTTCTCTGGTTTCTGTTATTGTCTTTTCAGTCCACTGAGAACAGCTCATTGTAGCACTTGGGCAATCTGTTTTCATATATGTTGCTTGTTGAATGAAAATGGCTTGGATTTGCAAGTTTATGGAGCTTGCGTAAATAAGTATGAGATTTTTATTGTACGCGTATTTCTCCCCTTTATTATATCTGATGAATTTCTGAATCATAGGAGAGATGGACATTTTAAAATACAACTCTAGACTAGCTGCAAAGATGAAACATTTATTTATGGGCAATTGTTTACTCTCCCTCTTTAACCAAATAGAGAGGTGGGTCAAAATAACAATAGCATTCAGACTTATATACTGCTTCACAGTGCTTTACAGGGCTCTCTAAGCGGTTTACTGAGTTAGTCCTATATTGCCCCCAACAATCTGGGTCCTCATTTTACACACTTTGGAAGCAGTGGTGGGATTCAAAAAAATTTACTACAGGTTCTGTGGGCGTGGCTTGGTGGGCATGGTGTGGCATGGTGGGCGTGGCAGGGAAAGGATACTGTAAAATCTCCATTCCCTCCCTACTCCTAGGGGAAGGTTACTACAAAATCCCATTCCCTTCCCACCCCACTAACCTGTTTTCCAGCTCCGTTCTCCTATGCAGGGCAACAAAAGAAGACCCAGCCAATCAGCTGGGACTCAGGAGGCAGAGAATAGATGGGGCGGGGTCAATCAGAGGTGGTATTTGCCAGTTCTCCAAACTACTCAAAATTTCTGCTACCGGTTCTCCAGAACTGGTCAGAACCTGCTGAATACCACCTCTGAGTCAACCTTGAGCCTGGTGAGATTCGAACTGCCAAATTGCAGACAGCTGGCAGTCAGCAGAAGTAGTCTGGAGTTCTGCATTCTAACTGCTGTGCCACCAAGATAGCAGCTGCAGAACTTCTACCCTTTTGTCTTGCCATGTATGAAGGAGTTGGTCTTTAATTGCACTGCTATCACTTCATTTTGACTTGTTGCTGTTGGTATATTGTGCACAATTTATAATATTTTAAGGCAATTAATGTTTTTATCTCTTAAATAAAACATTATTGCAATGCTTTTGAGTCTGTAGAGATTCTCAATTAATTATCCATATCAGGGTTGTCCCAAAGGTGCTTTTTTAGGCAGCAACTGGACTTTCCATTCTTCCCTTCTTCCAATCCTTCCATTCCCCACGATCCTGTCAGAGCTGAAGAAGCTTCCTGGATGAGAAGCAAAACGTCTTCAAAAGGAAAAAAACAAGAAAATCCAGTTGCCTCCTGAAAAGGCACCTTTGGGACAATGTTTTTGAAGGCAAAAGGAGCATCTGTTTGCAATTAGTTAAAGAAGCTGCATCTTTTTCCCAGGATCACTGGGCGGCTGGGCAATCCTCAGAACAGACATGGCTGCTTTAAAGAGTTGCCATTTATGCCACATTTAGAATAGAATAGAATAGAATGGAATGGAATAGAATAGAATAGAATAGAATAGAATAGAATAGAATAGAATAGAATAGAATAGAATAGAATAGAATAGAATAGAATAGAATAGAATAGAATTCTTTATTGGCCAAGTGTGATTGGACACACAAGAAATTTGTCTTGGTGCAAATGCTCTCAGTGTACATAAAAGAAAAGATACATTCATCAAGAGTCAAGAATCATAAGGTACAATACTTAATAATAGTCATAGGGTACAATAAATAATCAAATCATACTAGGAAACAGTCAATAAAAATCATAAGGATACAAGCAACAAAGTTATAGTCATACAATCACAAGTGGGAGGAGATGGGTGATAAGGAGTGATGAGAAGGAACAGTAGTGCAGACTTAATAAATAGTTGGACAGTGTTGAGGGAATTATTTGTTTAGCAGAGTGATGACATTGGGGGCAAAACTGTCCTTGTGTCTAGTTGTTCTGATGTGCAGTGCTCTATAGCGTTGTTTTGAGGGAAAGAGTTGAAACAGTTTATGTCGAGGATGTGAGGGGTCTGTAAATATTTTCACAGCCCTCTTTTTGACTCATGCAGTATTCAGGTCCTCAATGGAAGGCAGGTGGGTAATAATTGTTTTTTCTGCAGTCCTTATTACTCTCTGAAGTCTGTGTCTGTCTTGCTGGGTTGCAGAACCAAACCAGACAGTTAAAGAAGTAAAGATCATAGGCTCAATTTTTCACCTTTTCTGAATTAAAAATTATTTTAGAAGCACCGCACAGTTCTATTCATGTCTCTTCTCTCACTGCTACTATTTTTATATCTTGCCTCTCTTTCAGGAGCTAAAATTCTTCCCCCATTTTTATCTTTGCCAATATTCTAATGGTAAACCTGACAGGCAAAGCCTTTTAGACAACAATAATATCTGGGTCCAAATCTGACAATGTGTGTGGATTTCATTCCACTGCCCTCTCCATCACATCTCTGTCTCTGGCAATGGTTACATCTATAGCATACTGTCTCCCTTTAAATTTTCTTTCAGGACTAGGATATTAATGTTTGACTTACAGGAAATGTGATGATCCAGGGTGGGATACAAAATAAACACAGTCACGAAAAACAGGTGAAGCCCTTTTTATTCCTTCACTTTGCTTCCAAGCTCCAAATATCCTTGAATGGAGACAAAAAAACTCCCACACAAGCAGCTACAAGAAGGAGGAAATGCCGTTTAAATTATAAAGAGTAAAAAACAACACAAACCAGGCAAGATAAGGGCTGGAAGACATCCACAGATACCAAAACACATACTGGGAAGGATGCCAAACTCAGAGAGGAACAATAAACTAGAGGTATTTCCACGCTTTGTTTCCAGCACTGGCCCATACATATGTCCATCCTCATATCCAGTTGTCATAGCTGCAGCCCATGAAGAGAATCAAAGCCCTTTCCTCCCTCGTAGACCATGTCTCTCCCTTATCCACTCCTCCCTGCATGCCCTGGAATGGAGACGGGATGGGCCTGGGTCCTCCTCTGTCTGCCCTGCCAGCCTCTGCCCTTCCCCAGCCTCCTCCACAACCTCCAGAGCCACACTTCCTCGCCCTGTTGGCTGTTCCTCCTCTCCCTCAGAATCATTCTCCACCAGGGACATGACAGGAAAGCATTACATATACAGTCTGTAAAGAGACATTTGCACAAAGCAGATTATTTATTTACAAACCCTACCAACCTCTTTCATTTTTAAATCAACCAGTGGGATGCTTTCCTGGCCAACTAAGCGTGGGATGCTTTCCTGGCCAACTAATCCCTGAACTTATCACGACCCTGATCTGACCCTATTGGTTCCCTGGTATGAATGGTATGTGATGATTTTTTACTTTTGCTTCATTATGCTTGCAGCATTCCACTGAAGGGGCACCAGCTTCATCCCATGCAAGACAAGGCACTCATGAACAACTCAGAATTAGGGAGCTGTCATGTACCTGCCTGTCTCCATTTGCACTTAACCGTGGCACAAACATGCCCCGACTGCATTTTTCTCCCCCTCCACTGCTGCTTCTTCTTCATTATTATATTGCTTTCAGCTCATCCTTGCAGCCAATGAGTAAGTTGAGCTTAACTATGTGGGTGGCAAAACAACATCTGAGATGCTTTCCAAGGGCAACCTGAAAAATGAAAAATTGACTTAGCATCGGTCGTTCATTCTCTTGCCGAGTTTAGCTTAGTTTAGTTTATTTTCATTGCACCTCGTACAACGAAATCAAACACCATCTTCAGTGTACACCGTGACCATGAAAATAAACACAAACACACATCCTTCACACTCCACACATTGAATCTAAAACCCCTAACACCGCACCAACACTGCACTATACAGCAGAATTCAAAAGAGCTACTGCCCTGGGATAGAAGCTATTTTCAGACTACTTGTCCTTGTTTTTATTATTCTGTACCGTCCGCCAGATGGTAATAGCTCAAAAAAAGGGTGTCCAGGATGAGATGGATCTTTGAGAATGTTTTGAACTTTCTTAAGGCAGTGGGAGCTATAAAGCTCTTCCAAAGAGGGGAGGGGGCAACCAATGATCTTCTGGGCAATGACATTAACCCTCTGGAGTGCTTTCCTATCTGCCACTGTGCAATTGGCAAACCATACAGAGGTGGAGTAAGTTAAGATACTTTCTATGGTGCAGCGGTAGAAGGTCACCAGCAGTTTTTCATTCAGTTGTTGTTTTCTGAGAAGTCTCAAGTAGTATAATCTCTGCTGGGCCCTTTTGACCAGGGCTGCAATGTCAGGTCCTCTTTTAGGGTAACACCCAGAAAGTTAAAACTGGCCACTTGCTCCACTCGGTCTCCATTGATAATCAAGGGCTGGAGTGCAGTAACTTGAAACAGAGGCAAAAGAAACAAGATAGGCCCTGGGGAAGGCACTTCAACTCAGCAGCAGGGGTACAGGTAGTCCTTGACTTACAACAGTTCATTTACTGACTGTTCGAAGTTACAATGGCACTGAAAAAAGGTGACGTATGACCGTTTTTCACAGTTACAACTTTGCAGCATTCCCCTTGGTCACGTGATCAAAATTTGGACTCTTGGCAACTGATTCATATTTATGATGGTTGCTGTGTCCCGGGGTCATGTGATCATCTTTTGCGACCTTCTGACAAGCAAAGTCAATGGGGAAAACAGATTCACTTAACAACCATGTTACTAATTTATTGCCTGCAGTGATTCACTTAAAAACCAGGGATCACCAACCTTTTGGACCTCAGGGACCACCAAACTCATAATTTTAAATTCCAGGGACCTCTAATATGAATTTTGACTGACGGTGGCTTGCTGACATTGGTGGGAGAGAGAGAGAAAGAGATCTGATCTAATATCTCTCTCTCCCTCCCTCTCATACACACACACACACACACACACACAAACACACAGAGGCAGGGGTGGGATTCAAATTTCTTAACAACCAGTTCTTCGGCATGGCTTGGTGGTCATGTGACTGGCTGGGCATGGCTTGTACACCACCACAACAACAGCCAAGCCTCCCACAATCTACTGGGCTCACAACCTCTGGTGGTCACAGAAAAAGAAGTGCAAGATCTATTACACAGACAGAAGCCAGGAAAAGCACCAGGGCCAGACAAGATAACTCCTTCTTGATTAAAAGTCTGTGCTGACCAATTGGCCCCCATCTTCACCCAAATCTTCAATAAATCACTAGAGATGTGCTATGTTCCTTCCTGCTTCAAACGTTCTACCATCATCCCAGTGCCAAAGAAGCCCTCCATCACGGAATCGAATGACTACAGACCAGTTGCTCTAACATCTGTAGTTATGAAAATCTTTGAAAGGCTTGTGCTGTTCCACCCGAAAACCATCACGGATCTGCTGTTAGATCCCATGCAGTTTGCGTACCGAGCAAATAGATCGACTCATGATGCTGTTAACATGGCTCTGCATTACATTCTACAACACCTTGAATCTCCAAATACCTACGCAAGGGTCCGCTTTGTAGACTTCAGTTCAGCATTCAATATCATCATTCCACTCTTCTAAGTAAATTAAACCAACTAGCGGTACCTGAACACACTTGTAAGTGGATCATAAGCTTCCTAACAGACAGGAAGCAGCAGGTGAAGCTAGTGGAATCACATCCAATACTTGTACAATCAGCACAGGGGGCCCCCAAGGCTGTGTGCTATCTCCAGTTCTCTTCTCCCTATATACCAATGACTGCATCTCAAACGATCCATCTGTTAAAATACTGAAGTTTTCTGATGACATAACAGTGATTGGTCTCATTCGAGACAACGATGAATCTGCATACAGACAGGAGGTTATACATCTTGCCTCGTGGTGAAACCGGAACAATCTGGAACTGAACACACTCATAACCATAGAAATGGTGGTAGACTTTAGAAGAAACCCTCCTATACTACCACCTCTTACAATACTAGACAACACAGTATCAACAGTAGAGACCTTCAAATTTCTAGGTTCTATTATATCACATGACCTAAAATGGACACCTAACATCAAAAACATCATCAAAAAAGCACAACAAAGAATGTTCTTTCTGCTCCAACTCAGAAAACTCAAACTGCCCAAGGAGCTGCTGATATAGTTATACAGAGGAATTATTGAGTCTATCATCTGCACCTCTATAACTGTCTGGTTTGGTTCTGCAACCCAACAGGAAAGACACAGACTTCAGAGGATATTTAGGACTGCAGAAAAAACAATTACTACCCACCTGGCTTCAATCGAGGACCTGTATACTGCACAAGTCAAAAAGAGGGCTGTGAAAATATTTACAGACCCCTCACATCCTGGACATAAACTGTTTCAACTCCTTCCCTTAAAACGACGCTATAGAGCACTGCACACCAAAACAACTAGACACAAGAACAGTTTTTTCCCGAAAGCCATCACTCTGCTAAACAAATAATTCCCTCAACACTGTTCAACTATTTACTAAGTGTATATTACTATTAGTGTTAATCTTCTCATCACTCCTTATCACCCATCTCCTCCCACTTGTGATTGTAAGACTGTAACTTTGTTGCTTGTATCCGTACAATTTATATTGACTGTTTCCTTGTATGATTTGATTGTTGATTGTACCCTATGACTATCATTAAATGTTGTACATTGGGATTCCTGATTCTTAACAAATGTACCTTTTCTTTATGTATACTGAGAGTATTTACACCAAGACAAATTTCTTCTGTGTCCAATCACACTTGGCCAATAAAATATTCTATTCTATTCTATTCTATTCTATTCTATTCTATTCTATTCTATTCTATTCTATTCTATGTAAATATTATAAATATTGATGTAAATATTGATTTTTTTATTAAAAAAGAGCAACTTTTACTCAAAATCAGGCAAAGCAGGCAGGCAGATTGAGGTGCTCATAGAATCACAGATTCACTTAGAGATCCATGTTTCTGCCATCAGCTACCTGAGTCTGCAATTCAATAATAGAAGCTTCAGTCCTAAGGGAGGTTCGGTTCTGCTTAAAAGCAGAGCTGAAGATCTGAAGATTAGGTAGAAAGGAAGAAATCCGATGATTTCCTGCTTTCTAGCTAATCTAAATCTCTGGCACAGGAGAACAGCTGATGGTCGGGAAAAAAAAAAAGGAAAAATAGCAACTTAGCAGGCAAGTTTGCCACGTAAGGAGTGGGCAGGGAGAGTTCCCGCGGGCCATGTGGACGGTACAGCTTGTGTTCTCCTGCAGCCTGGATTAATTGCTTTGAGGGGGTGCTCTGGGAGTGACATTTCTCTGCGGACCACCAAAATTTTCTCGCGGCCCACCGGTTGGTGACCACTGGAAGTTTGTAAATGGGGCAAAACTCACTTAACAAATGTCTCACATGACAACAGAAACTAAATTGGGCTAAATTGTGGTCGTAACGTCGAGGACTACCTGTAATGCTTGTGAGGGTAGACAGTACAGGTAGTCCTTGGCTTATGACCAGAGTTGGTCCCAAAATTTCTTTGCTAAGCGAGACAGTCGTTAAATGAGTTTTGCCCCATTTTACGTTCCTTGTCATAGTTGTTGAGTGAACCACTGCAGTTTGTTAAATTAAAGGAATCTGGCTTTCCCATTGACTTTGCTTGTCAGGAGGGACACTGCAAAATCCGTTGCCAAGCACTTGAATTTTGACCACATGACCATGGAGATGCTGCAACGGTCATAAGAGCGAAAAATGGTCACAACAGTCACTTTTTTTCAATGCCATTTTAACTTTGATGAATGGGGTTGATTGAGGGCTACCTGGACTGTAGGCATATTTCCCAGAACTGAACAGTTAAGAGAGAGAAATTGCAACATGAAGGAAAAGGAGGGTTTTTTTTAGAAACGTCTCTTCCACACTCAGATTTCCATAGCACCCACCCCAAAATTATTAATTGTGCTCCAGGCAATTCTGCAAAAAATAATATCATGGGCAATGAAAACACAAACCTTTCATATTAAAGTTCTGTATTTCCCTGCCAATAAGGATGTTCAAACATTAGAACTTTCCTTGTGTATCCAGGTAATTGGCAAAGAGAATCCACCAGTGTTATGCCTGAATTGCATTTTTGTGGTTAGTGAAATCTAAAGTGTAGAACTTAACTATTGTATTATTTAATTTTTGATAGAGAGAGAGAGAAAAAAAAATCCTGTTTCAAAGAAAAACCTCCTCTTTCTATTATTTTTAGGAGGGAGGGGAAATTTGTGATTATGCCGAAATCATTTAAAAACTATTCCATGGTACATATTCCGTGATGCTGACATATGACTTTCTATAGAGCGGCACAGTGGGATAATATGAATAAGATATATAAAACAGAGCTTAAAGAGTAGAGACGGTGATGTTGAACAAGAAATAAGAATCGCATTGCTTATTTATTTATATATTCCATTATAGGTCTTTCATTTTTTAAATGAAAGATTAGTAGCAGTTCCCATCCTATTTCAAGAGAGCAACAGAAATCTACTATGGGGCGGATTGATTGATTATGTTCCACCAGGCTAGTGTTGACTTTTTGGGACCACATAGTTTTTTTCTCCATGTCTATCTGTCAGGTGGTGCTCCATTCAAAATGCAAGAAATAAATGCTTAGACTCCATTAATATAGAGAAAAATGTCTTTTACTGGAAATCAAGTGGTAGCATCAAAGGAATTCTGAATCTGAGTAACTGCGCGTGAAAAACACGTATACAAAGTGATGGCAAGGTTCCCACCCACAATAGTTCAAACTCTGCATCCAATTAAAGTTGTAGATAATGTCATGTAGGGTCTCTTCAGGTGTTGATGCAGACATCTATTAACCTTGGCCTATTTTGATAAAGAGATGTGCCTGCGCGTTGCATAGCAAGTAAGCATAAACAATAAAGTTTTCCTCCAAGTTATACAGTTCAATTATCTAAACCTCCAGCACATTTTCCATACTCACAAAGCCCAATTATTTCACCCCTCCCCCCATTACTATGGCAGCTGAAAGAAATCTTGAAGGCTGACACCTATCTCTAACTCCTCAAGTTTTCCAATGGTGCACCTGTGGCGAAAGGAAAACACCAGCCTCCTTGTAAGCAAGGCACAGGTCCTGGTTGTAAGTTCCTGCAGGCTCAGGGCTGGCTAAACTTGAAAACTTCTCTGCTAAAAGGGCAAAGAGGACCAGATTGGAGAAGATACACCAAAGAACTATTCTGACTTAATGAATTATGCAACTTGTAGCAACAATAAAGTCCCTTATTCCTCAGCCTTTTCTAAAAACAACTCTGAGAAATTCTTTGTTAACTTGTTTTTAGATCTCTTTTTTAGACATTTTTTTCCACCATCCGTTCTGATGTCCAATTTGGTTCCTTTTGTTTGTTTGTTTCTTGATCTATAACAATCTCACATTCATCCTTAACAGCTTCTTTAATTCTGTTCCATAATTCCTCTGAGTTTCAGATCTTCAGAGTGATCTCTGATGTTCTTTTTGCAAATTGTGGGGATGTGCCAGAGGTGGTATTCAGCAGGTTCTGACCAGTTCTGCAGAACCGGTAACAGAAATTTTGAGAAGTTTGGAGAACCAGCAAGCACCACCTCTGACTGAAGATTTTATAGTATCCTTCCCCTACCATGCCCACCAAGCCACGCCCACAGGACTGGCAGTAAAAAAAATGTGAACCCCACCACTGGGATATGCTCAAAATCATACTATAGAAACTGATTGGGTTTCTTCTTCTAAGTCTTTAGTTTCATTTGGAACATTCACATAGTGAATTCACGATCTGTTCCATAGTTATTCCTGGGCCACATGTTTACTGTTGTTAACCAATCTCTTCTGTTTCATTGTACAAATAACCAATGTAATTTGATTTCTATGTGCTCCCTCTGGCAATGTCAATCTATATTGATGTCATTTAGTTATTTGGAGACAGTGTTAGCGAGTGAAGAAATGATTAGATTGGCAGAAACCAATAAATCATTCTCCAGTTTCATTTCTCTATCCTGGGGCATATAGTCTAGCTATATTTTCCTCATTACTTGTAGCATCCCAGCCTGGAAGCCCATATAGCACATCTTGCTTGCATGTTTTGTCAATTTCAGATTGAACGTGTCAGTTTCCTCTTCTTCTCATCAATGGTTGGAGGATAAACTTGGATAGCTGTTTTATTAAACAGCTGCCCACAAAGTCTAATCGATATTATTCAGTCATTATTCAGTACTGTCTGTCATATCTTTCCTGACTGCAAAAGCAAACCTGTTCCTTCTGTGTTTGTCATGTCCTGAATAGTAAACAGTGTGATTTTTCTCACTGTCCAGTTCCAATTCATTTTGGGATGTCTAAGATGTCAATGTGTAATCAATACATTTCATTTGTTACTGCACTAAGCTTTTCCATATCCGTGGTTCTAACGTTTCATGTTCACACTGTAATTCTGTCTTTGCACTTTCTAATATTTTTTTCTTGCATAGCAACATCCGTAACTAGATACAGCAAAACTTTTACTTTGACTACTTTATAAACACCATGAGTACTCCCAAATATCCTCAGCTGTTCCTCAGTAGCATGTTGAATGTCATATGATATGAGTGTCCCATCATCCCGCATTATATTGTCAATCACTTTGTCTAGCCATGTACCATAGTTTTCTTGTTAAAATAGTCATGGTGGCACGGTGTTCAAGATACAGTAGTGCAGGCTAACTCTGCCCATTGCCAGGAGTTTGATCCTGACTGGTTCAAGGTTGACTCAGCCTTCCATCCCTCCAGTAAAATGAGGATCCAGATTATTGGGAGCAATATGCTGACTCTATAAACCGCTATAAAGCACTATGAAGTGATATATAAGTCTTAGGTTTCTAAGTCTAAGCACTATTGCTAAAATACAAGAGTGGTTTATTTTTGCCTTCTCCCACATGTATGAAATGATGCCTTTGCTATTGTCATAAAATAACCATCCGCCTCCAGAATCTTCCTTTGTCACAGTTGCCTGATATAGGAGCCAGCTAGTTATGCTGGGTAGCTGGAATGGCTTTTATACCTTAATTGACCTTGCTGGGAAAATACACTCTTGGTGTATTTTCTGTCTACACTCTTGGTTCTTTGCTCATTCCTCCCAGGACCACCCCCATCCTACAGAAGATGGACCTGGGGGGGGGGGAATAGCTTTCTGAAAACCAGAATTACCAGCTTATAAGGCAGAGAAAATGACCTTTTCTGTGGAATTTCACGTATAGGTTTTGCCTCTGCTTGTATCTATTTGCAGGCATTTCCAGGGCCTGGGTAAGAAGTATCCTTTCTGGACCACTGCTTTTGATGGAACGTAGTTATACAATCTTTCCTCCTGGATAAGTAACCACAATCCCTTTTCAGTCTTTGTTCAGAGGTTTTTTTTATAGCAAGGCATTATAAGCCAAGTAGTCCTGGAAACAGCATCCACAGTTCTACAACGCCCTATAGAAAGCATCCACTGGAAAGTGCATTGAGAGGCTGGGGAATAAAATGCTTTGGTTTCTTTTCTTTCTTTCTTTTCTTTTTTGCAGAATTCTCCAAATATCCCCACCCCCACCCCCGTTTGGCCTTTTAATATGTTGATGAGTAGCAGATCAGATAAAAAGATTTCCCACCTCTTGCAGTCCAACACCTTTTTATTTATCTACTTCTCACACCCCGGCCATAAACTGTTTCAACTCCTTCCCTCAAAACGACACTATAGAGCACTGCACACCGGAACAACTAGGCACAAGAACAGGTTTTTCCCAAAAGCCATCACTCTACTAAACAAATAATTCCCTCAACACTGTTCAACTATTTATTAATTACTATCACTGTTAATCTTCTCATCATTCCTTATCACCCATCCCCTCCCACTTGTGACTGTATGACTGTAACTTTGTCGCTTGTATCCTTACGATTTATATGGACTGTTTCCTAGTATGATATGATTGCTTATTGTACCCTATGACTATCATTAAGTCTTGTACCTTATGATTCTTGATGAATGTATCTTTTCTTTTATGTATACAGAGAGTATTTGCACCAAGACAAATTCCTTGTGTGTCCAATCAGACTTGGCAATAAAGAATTCTATTCTATTCTATTCTATTCTATTCTATTCTATTCTATTCTATTCTATTCTATTCTATTCTAATCTAATCTAATCTAATCTAATCTAATTCTATTCTGTCTTTGTGGCATATAGTTTTTGTGGCCTGGCTGCAGTTCTGCGGCTGTGAGTCAGCAAATGTTCGGGGAGGGGGAAGAAAAGGGGGCTCAATTGGGGGCCTTGAAGGGCAGCTGTGTTGTCCCAAGGGCTGTTGAGTTGACTTGGCTAATAGCCAGGGGTGTTGTGGGAAAGTGTAGAGTCTTATTGGTTCAGTCTGATATTATTTGAGTATTGAGTACTAGTGGGGACTTCAGTTGCTGGGTGATAAGCTGCCAGTCTGACCCAAAACTGGAGAAAGATTATGTGAAACAAGGATGGCTGAAGAGAAAAGTTGGAGAGTGAAGTTATCTTAGTGTGCAGAGCAGTTGGCAATTCCTGCTCAGGAGAAAGAGAAAAATGATCTACGGGTAGCTTCCCTGAAAGAACAAAAATGAAGACCCAGAAAGAAGGCACTTTCAAGACAGGAAGGACAGAGGGACCCAGGCAGCCACAAGCATCTTCACCTTTCAAGGACCAAAACAAGGAGGAGGAACAAAGCCCTGGTCTCTGGGGAAGGACTGGGCAGAAGACCCCGAGAGAGGTTCTTCTATCGATAAAGAAGCAGTGGACGCTCTGTCGCTCGTGTGAGCAGATCCAGGAGAAAGTCAAGCTGTGCTGAGCACACTGTAGTGAATTCAGTTGTTTCTTTTCTTTTCACTCTCTCTTGATAAGCACAGAAAAGGAGAAGGAAGCAGGTGAGCTGGAGTGGGATAGTCTCTGAGAGGGCAACTCAGAAGGAAACCTGATCCCTTGTGAAAACCCCACCCCCAGATTATGTTGTAAATACCTATTGTAAATACTTGCTGTAAATAGCTTCACTGTAAACAGTAAACAGTAAAAATTAAGGGACGGGGTGGCTCAGTGGCTAAGATGCTGACCTTGTCAATCAGAAAGGTCAGCAGTTCAGAGGTTCAAATCCCTAGAGGCACATAACAGAGTGAGCTCCCATTACTTGTCTCAGCTTCTGCCAACCTAGCAGTTTGAAAGCATGTAAAAATGCAAGTAGAAAAATAGGGATTACATTGGTGGGAAGGTAACAGCGTTCCGTGCACCTTCGGTGTTTAGTCATGCCGGCCACGTGACCATAGAGACATCTTTGGACAGCACTGGCTATTCGGCTTTGTAATGGGGATGAGCACCGCCCCCTAGAGCCGGAAATGACTAACACGTATGTGTGAGGGGAACCTTTACCTTTAAATAGTAAAAAGCAGAAGAGTCTTATACTGTCAATTTCACCCTTTCAAAACAAAATTTGCCTCCAATTCAAAAAGAATATTGTCACAATGAGACTATCTCAATGCCAGAAATTGAATTTAGATCATTTACATACAAAGCAGTGACAATTTTTTAAAAATAAGGATCTGTCAATTAAAAAAAACCCTTCCAATTATTTGAGAAGGATTTCCACAGCATGGGCCATTAACCAGTCATGTATGCCCTATCAAAGACTCGTTGAGATTAGCTCTTTTTGATAAAGGGCCTTTACAAACACCAGTGAAGAAAAAAGGCAGGAGACTCGGACATGGCATTGGAACACTGAAAGTTCTCTCAAGCTAAATCTCAGCATTATTCCAGAAAAGGGAAAAATATGTATCTTACCCCTGGAATGTTGGAACCATTTGCTGGATCGAGATGGAAGTTGCTGTGGTTTTGCAAAACCGAACGTGGCTTTGCTTAAAGTACTCTAAAAGAATATACGTAGGATGACCCCTAAAAACAATGCAAAAACTGCAGCTAGTCCAGAATGCAGTGGGTTGCCTCATGGCCAAGTATAAAGCAAATTGAACAGTTTTGATTCTCCTGTATTGGAAATCCAATATCCTTTGAGCCCAGTTTCCAGACCTGCTGCAAACTTTTAAATAGCTTAATAGTTTTAAGCTGAAATATCTAACTGAGTCAAAGATGCCGAAGATTCTGGTACTGTCATTACAAGTTTGCAGATGTGATGACCCGGAGTGTAACACAACTGTAACAAAATCCAAAGCGTAAATAAATGTCCGTTTATACCTCCAACTTGGCCCCACTGTTCAATAATTCTCAGTTGGAGATAAAACGTACTCAAAAATAGTCTTCAAAAGAAAGCAATACAGTCCGAACTTAATGATCAGATAGAGGTGAAATAAAAAACCAAACAAACTACATTGATGAAATTTCCACAATGGACCAGGAAAGTGATTACGAACTTCAAGGAGATAACAAGGCAGTCTGTTGGAAGGACGCCAATCAAGATAACTTCAGCCCAGAATAACACACACTTTAATTCTGGCAACGCTGTGTTGTAATCGTCTCTCTTATATACTAGTCTCCCCAGCTGCAACCAATGAGGAGGATCATGGCCGCTTCCTCTCTCGTAAGCCAAGTTGTTTCCTTCTCTGTTCCTCCCTGCATGTCCTAGAATGAAGAGGGATAGCCCTGGTTCTTCCTCTGACTGCCCAGCTGGCCTCTGCCCTTCCCCAGCCTCCTCCACAACCTCCAGAGCCACACCTCCACTCCCTGTCAGCTGTTCCTCCTCCTTCTCAGAGTCCGACTCTATCAAGGGAATGACAGCAGATTTATTTTGGGTTATATGCTTCTCTAATCCAGAAGGACCCAAAGATGGAATTGATCACATATTAGATAGGACTTTCGACAAAGTCTTGTTTTAAAATAAGTAGGGTATACAAGAATTTCAGTATTGCGTAGGTGGTACAGGTAGTCCTCAACTTAAAACAATTCACTTAGTGACCATTCAAAGTCACAACGGCACTGGAAAAAGTGACTTATGACCATTTTTTCCACACTTACAATCTTTGGAGCAGCCCCATGATCACGTGATCAAAATTCAGATGCTCAGCAACTGGTTCATATTTATTGATCATTGCTGTATCCCAAGGTCGTGCGATCGTTTTTTGCAACCTTTTGACAAGCGAAATCAATGGGAAGCTAGATTCACTTAACAACTTTGTTACTAACTTATCAACTGTAAAACAATGGTGGCAAGAAAGGTCATAAAATGGGGCAAAATTTAACAACTGCCTCACTTAATAACAAATTTTGGGCTCAATTGTGGTTGTAAGTCAAGGGCTACCTGTATTATCTAAATACATGCACTTGGAAAAGTTGCTGAATTCTCCTTTGATTCAAGAGTGACAGTTTTCTTTTGCATTAAAATATAACTGTTGGATTGATAAGCTTGCAGAACATACCCACCCTTACCCTATTGTGTTTTCCTCTGCAATTCCTTTCTGTGAAGAGATGTCGTTTCATATAAATTTTATTGAATTTACAATTAAAAAAATAACATAACAACATTACATAAGAAACAGAGAGAGAAAAAGAAGAAAGAAAGAAGAGAAAGAGAGAGAAAAAAAAACAAAAACCGCTCGGTCTTGCGACCGAAAAAGGAGAAGAAGAAGTATAAAAGAGAGAGAAAAAAAAAAACAAAGAGACGAAAGGAAAAAGAAAATACATTAAAACCAGACAAATATTCTTTTTGACAGTCTACAAGATCCAATTCTCCTACCTTACTTTAAATATACACATCTTATCGCTATTTATGGATATTTATGCTTATTTATGCTCATTAAACAGTTTATCTCTGATAAAACCAATTATACCATGCATTCCAATTATTATCAAATGCTGAAGACTCTTTATTTTTAAGAGCTATGGTTAAATTGTCCATTTCTGCGAGTCACATATTTTCTGAATGACCAATTGATCTGTAGGTAAACGGGATGATTTCCAGCATTGGGCAAATGCTAATCTGGCCGCAGTTAGAATATGAATTATTATGTATTTCGCCTTTTTAGGAAAATGTTTATCAGAGATCCCTAGTAGGAAGAACTCTGGTTTGTATTCAATTTGATCTTTGGTTATCTCCTCCAGCCATTTTCTAATTTTTTGCCAGTATTTCTGGGCTTCTTTACAGGTCCACCACATATGAAAGTAGGTTCCCTCTATGTTTTTACATTTCCAACATTTTGGACTAGAGTTTGGGTTCATTTTCGCTAACCTCGAAGGGGGTAAGTGCCATCTATATAACATTTTATACATATTTTCTTTGTACGCCTGAGATTTCGTAATCTTAATGATTCTATTCCAGATCTTTTCCCATTCTGTTAATGTAATGCTTCTTCCAATATTCCTACTCCACTTTATCATGTTCCCTTTCACTATCTCTTGCTCTAATTCTACCTCCAATAAATATTTATAAAATTTAGAAATATTCTTTTTATTTGATCCTAATAAGATTTTATCTAAGTGTTGTAATTTGCTATAAATTCCAAACTCTTTGATATCTTGTTTGTATCTACTATGGATTTGTATATATAACCACTGATCAATTTTAAATCCCTGTTCCTGTAAGTCCTGTCGAGTTCTTAGCTTCCTAAAGGATCTAATAAATCTTTATATTTAGTCATTTTTGTTATATCCAAATTGTTGGGATGAACCATTGCCTCCATTGTTGAAAGCCAAATCGAATTTTTAAATAATGTTTTTACATATTTTTTTCCAATTAGTTAATAGTGAATCTCTAATAAGATGTCTATGAAAGTACGCCTGTTTAGTTTTCCCCACATCCCATAGAAATGCGTGCCATCCTCTCTGAAGGTCGTGCCCTTCCAAGGCTAGAGTTCTTTTATTCCGTAAATTGACCCAGTCTTTTAACCATAGTAAATTGGCTGCCCAATAATATAATTCCCAGTTTGGAAGCGCTAGCCCACCTCTACTTTTTGCATCTTGTAAGGCCTTAATACTGATTCTAGCTTTTTTCCCTTGCCAAATAAATTTAAGAGTTACCTTATTTATATCATCAAAAAAATTTTTGGTAATTTTATTGGGATTGTCTGGAATAAGTAAAGGAGTTTTGGTAAAATGTTCATTTTGATTGTGGCAATCCTGCCCAGTAAAGAAAGCTGCAACTTATTCCAGGATTCTAGATCTTTCTTAATTTGCTGTAACAGTTTATCATAATTATTCTCTTTGAGTGATTTACTATGTGGTGTTAACCATATGCCTAAATATTTGACCTTTTTTGTTGCCTGTATCCCCATGGTTTTTCTAATTCTTTCCTCTGGTTCTCTGTTAGATTTTTAGTCAGTAATTTCGTCTTATTTCTGTTGATCTTTAGTCCTGCTACTGAACCATATTGTTCTAGTTCTTTTATTAGATTATGTCCTTTCTCCATGGGATCCTCTAGGAAGAAAACCATATCGTCTGCAAACGCCTGTAATTTATATTCCTCTGCCTTGACCCTAACCCCTTGAATTTCAGGATTTTGTCTTATCCGCGTTAACAATGATTCTAAAGCAAATATAAATAAGAGAGGTGAGAGAGGGCAACCCTGTCAACGCCCTTTTCAATGCTTAGTGGGCCTGTTTGTTCACCATTAATTAGTATATTGGCTTGTTGGGTATTGTAAATTGTTGTGATAATATTCTCGAATTTAGTGCCCAGATTCATGTTATAGATTTTTGTATTAAGAAGTGCCAATGTAAGTTATCGAATGCTTTCTCCGCATCTAGAAACAAGAGTGTAAATTGTTTCTCTGGATGAGCTTCATAATATTCTAAGACGTCAATAACGGTTCTTAAATTGTTTTTAATTTGGCGGAATGGAAGGAAACCATTTTGGTCTTCATGAATGTATAAATTTAAAACTTGTTTTACTCTATTCGCAATAATTGAGGTAAATAATTTATAATCGGCATTTAAAAGTGAGATTGGTCTATAATTGTTAATATATCTGGCATCCACATCCTCCTTCGGAA
Organism: Pseudonaja textilis; assembly: GCF_049901715.1. NCBI lineage: Eukaryota > Metazoa > Chordata > Lepidosauria > Squamata > Elapidae > Pseudonaja > Pseudonaja textilis. The sequence goes on along the minus strand of NC_141990.1, from coordinate 79,834,024 downwards.
TTAACGCAATCAACGCCTCCCTCCATGAGTCTGGCATTTTGGCAGCCGAAAGTACTTCGTTAAACACTTCCAGCATCAGAGGCCCTACTAAATCTAATGTGGCTTTATATAATTCTACTGGAATCCCATCTGGACCAGGGGATTTATTATTACATTGATTTTCCATTGCAGATTTTAACTCAGACCATGTAATATCCTTATTTAGTAATTCTTTGTCTCCTTCCCCTATTGTTTTATCATTCGTATTCTCCAGATAAGTTCTTATTTTATCCTCATTGATTTCTTCTTTTTATATAATCTTTGGAAATAGTTTAATATAATATCCTTTTTCTTCTCAATCTCATGTTGTGGGATGCCTTTCTCATCTATTAATTGGTGTATCAATCTCTTTTCTTTTTCTTTTTTAAGTTTATAAGATAGCCATCTTCCTGGTTTATTGGCGTGTTCAAAATAATTTTGTTTGGACCTTCTCAAGCTAACTTCTAATTTATCTTGTTCAATTAAATTCAGCTTATGTTTGGCTAGTATTAACTGATTTTGTAGTCCTTGGGTCTTAGGGTTTTTTGTAATTGTGTTTCTAAGTCTTGGATTTGTTGTTGTAACGCGTTTTGTTGGGCATAAATTCTCTTGTTTCTCATAGCATTATAGGAAATTGTTGTGCCTCTTATAATTGCTTTCATAGTATCCCAAATGTTCTGTTTTGAAGTTGTTTCATTATTATTATCTTTTAGAAAATAATTTAGCTCCTCTTTCAGTTTATTAATATACTCTTCTTCGTTTACAATTTGGTTATTTAGTGTCCATCTTTTTTTTATTCGTCTCCTATCCCTCCAAATTAGCTGTATTGGGTTATGATCAGCCCATTCATTCGGTAGAATTTTGATTTCTTTTATTTCATTAGCCAAGTCCAAATCCATCCAAGCCATATCTATTCTGGTCCAAGTCTTATGTGGGTTAGAATAATATGTAAATTGTTTTCCTTCAAGATTCCGTTCCCTCCATAGATCTTTTAAATTTAACTCTCTCAACATTTCCTTACATGCTGCAGAGAGTTCCTTTTCCCTTCTTGTTTTTCCCCATATTACTATGGTCTTTCTGGTAGTCTGCAATGGAGTTAAAATCGCCAATCAAGCAAATGTTTCTTTTTTCAAAGCCTACTATTTTTTGGTGAAGGTGTTTAAAAAATTTCCCCTGGTCATCATTTGGGGCATAGATTGCTACAAGTAAAAATGTGATGTGGTTTATCCAAACTTGTATAACCAGAGTTCTTCCTTCGGGATCCGACCAGATTAGTTCTGCCTTTACATCTTGTTTTACATAAATTGCAATTCCTTTTTCTTGTGTTGGTCGGCGGTGCTGTAAAAGTTTACCTAATTTTGGACAAATTAGATATCTTTCGTCATTCTTCGAAATATGTGTCTCTTGAAGACATATTATATCTGCGTTATGTTGAATAAGTTTTGAGAATATCCTTTTTCTTTTTAATAATGAATTTAATCCGTTTATATTGATGGAGAGCAACTTCTTCCCCTCCACCATTTATCTACTTCTGCTTAGATTTTTGCCTAGTAATGATTCGGTTCTCTTGTTGTTGTTGTTGTGGGATTTGCTCTTCTCTCCCATGTTGTGGATTATCACTTCTTGAAATTGGAGAAAGTCGTTCCTTTTGGGTTCTGTGATAATATCGGACCTCCTGTGGTCTTGTTTTAGGTTCTTCTTTGGTGGGTTGACTATTCTTATCTGTGAGCTGTTGATGAAAAACTTGGGCCTGTTCTATCGATTCTATTTTGATTTTCCTCTCTTTCCATGTAATTAACATCCCTTCCGGGATTAACCATTTAAAATGGATTCCTTCTTTATTTAAATCATTAGCTAAAAATTTATAATCTTGTCTTATCATCCTCACTCTCTTTGGAATTTGTTTTAAAATCCTAATTTCTCTGCCCTTATATGATATTGTTTCCTCCTAGACATTTTCAAAATTAAATCCCTCAGACATCTCCTAGAGAAGCGGATATGAATTTCTCTTGGACAGTTGTTACGCCTGGCGTAGCTTGTGCTAACCCTATATACCTCATCAAACTCTTTAATTAGATCATCTTTTTCCTTTCCTAGCCATTCAGCCAATATTTCTGCCATCAAATGTTCCAATTCTTCATTTTGGCTTCCGCCACATTCTGGAATCTTAAATACGCCATTGCTTTGTCCATCTCGAGGTGGATCAGAGAGTCTTCCGTTTCTCTAAGTACATTTTTAAATTCCTCATCCATCCTTTCAAAGTTAGACTCCATGCGTGTTGTTCTACTCTCTATATCTTTTATTTTCACTTCGTTTCTCTCCATGGCCTGCTGTAGAGACCCTATCTTACCCTCCACCTTCGCTATATCCGCTTTCATTTCAGCCTTCATTTTCCCATCTCATCTTTCAATTCACTTATATCTGCTCTAGTTTCCTTGTGATTATTAATCATCATTTCTTGCATTTTAGATATAGCTTCCTGCAAGGCTAATATGGAAGTTTGTATATTAATATTGGGGACATTGGGCTGCTTTTCCCCTATTAAAGACTCCTCGATAGTTTTTTGAGATGTTGGTGGGGTGGCTGTCAACGTAGTCGATAGGGTCGGGATAGCCTTCTTTCCTGTTTTTAAGGCCATAGTTGTTGTGGATGTCATCTCTCTAAGTATTTGTTTTTGTTGATGCACAATATTAAATATATTATCCCAAATCACCATTCAGTATTTGGGTTCTGTACTTGAAAGACTATTCACGTATTTCAATTTTATATCTCACTCCACAGTCTTTTCCCCTATATCATAAATAGAGATCTGCAACAATATTCTAGTCAATGTAATAAGAAAATTGGTCAACAATAGTACATCAATTAACACTTTAAGGAATTGATCTTAAATGTCGTAAGTAGTCTAAATAATTTATAAATAGATTATATCAACAAAGTTTATCCCTTTTACTATTAATACTTACAACAGTAAACTCTTAACTCTTTGATAATAGTGTATCCTCCTCTTCCCCCCAGTAAGTAAAATTATGTAAAGTGTTTAGGAGATACAATAGGGAGGCAAGGGCAAGATAATAAGAGAAGGGGTAGAAGAGAGATTACCACAGCTTCAGAAAATCAACAAACAAACAACCACAAGGAAGTCATCTTAAAGAGAAAATAGTGCCAACTTAGTAAACTTAAGTAGTACCACGTAATAAAGAGAGCAAATTGGGTGAGCTAAAGTTCCATCTTCCAGCTAGAGGTTTCTTTTCAGCCTTCCAATCAGCAAATGGTGAAAAGTGCTGACTAATCTGCAGTCCCAAAACCGTCTATCCCAGCGTTCTGTTCGCCTCTGGCTTCTTCCTCTTGCTGCTGCTTCTTTCTTTGCTTTCCAACTTTTAAATCCACATACAAATCTTCCAAAGTCCAATATAATGCTCAATTTATCTTCTCCCCAATATTAAGTAGATGTAATAGTCATGTTGTGCTCAGACCAGATCCGGATCTCCAATCTCCAGGTTTTAGCAATCTCTCTCTTTCCCCAAAGCTTCCCCAATTGCTTTTCTGGCCGCTCTCCGCCGGACTTCCAAGAGGTGCTTATCACAACCAGGAGAGAAGAATTTATGCTATCATTCTTCTGTCATTCTACTCCCTTCAGACTTCAAAGAATCCAAGATATAAACCGTTTCTCTGTTCCTGTTACTGGATCTCGCAGGCTGTCACTGCTTTGCTTATTCACTCAAGTGGCAGACCGGATTGGAAGCCGCCATAAAATGACAGCTTACTCTTTAGCGCCGAGCTCGGGAGTTTCCCTCTTCACTGTTGGGGAGTTGCCTTCCCCCCTCTGCAGCTCGAGGATCTCCACGTTGACACGAACCTCTCCGGGGTTCATGTATCCCTGGGGGATCGCTCCTGACGCCAGAAAAGGTGTTCGAAGCCTGCACCAGACTTCTTCACCTCCGATCTCCTGTCCTCTCACTTGAGACTCCTAGAGTCAATCCTCTGTGAAGAGATGTCTTATTATTCATGATCTTTATAAATACTTTGTGATATTTTATCCCTTTTATTTATATTTCCTTGAGAATCCATAGGGGAGGTAATGGCTTTCATATTTTATGAGGGTATCCTGTTTTTAAGTGGGTGGAAATAATAAGACGATTGAGCAAGACCAGAGGTGGTATTCAGCAGGTTCTGACCAGTTCTGGAGAACCAGTAGCGGACATTTTGAGTAGTTCAGAGAACCAGCAAATACCACCTCTGACTGGAGATTTTACAGTATCTTCCCCTGCCATGCCCACCAAGCCACGCCCACAGAACCGGTAGTAAAAAAAAAAAATGAATCCCACCCCTGAGCAAGACTGAAGGATATTGGATAATCCAAGTGAAAACTATGTACTCTTCTTAGTTTACAGTTTGGATCAATTGTTTCCAAAGAGAATTTGAGGCAAATTCATTGTTTTACAAGGCAGAAATTATATTGAAGTACTATGACTATTAGAGCTATGCAAAGCTTCAGTCTGAAGATTCATCAGTTTTGGAACCAAATCGTATTTTGGGGAGACACATTTCATCAAACTGGATAAAACGATTCAAATTGTCAAATTCAGACTAAATCTTATGATTCAAATTGTATCAGAATCATATCCTAATAAAATTAGAAAGTCATTTGGTCTTTTTTTGAACCAATATAGAATTTTTTTTACCTTTGCATTCTTTTTCCTCCTTGCATTCTTTTTGGTCCCTTTTCATCTTTGCACACAATAGAATGTTGCTGTGTTTGAAAACAAGCAGCGCCACCTAGCGAATTCAGTAGATATGCTTTTCTTATATGTGAATACATGAAACCCATCAGGTAAAGGACTTTTTATTCCTTGAGATTTTGTTTTAGATTTTCCCCTCCCCCGCTTTTATTACTTTTATAAATAAGTGAAGATGGCAAACATACCTAACACTGTTTCCTCTTAGGGAAATTCACCTAACACTCTTTCCAATTTTTTATTTATATTTATTATTGCACATATTATTCATTATACAGTATTCATGTTTTATAAATTATATTTATATTTTAACAAAACAGTCTCAGCTAGAAAAACATATGAAACTTTTTTTTTTCATCTGAGGATAACTCATACCACCAGTGTTTCTACTTCCCTTAACATAGTAGCTTGGAGCTGATGGACTTTACTCTGCAGATTTCTGCTGGTGCCAAATATCTCAAACAATATCATTTCTTTTTGCAAACGTAATATTCACAGAGTATGAATGGATCAGTATTCATTCTCAATCCCCACAGAGCCAAGAGACAAGCACCATCATCTGATCAACATCTTAACACCCAAGATAGCAAAAGGAAATGCTAGCAACCTCCTTTTCTGGCAGAATTAAATACAGCATCAAATAAAAATATATTTCTTGTGATTCCATAAACAAACCCATACACTATTTTTAGCATTCAAGTTTGCTTCCTTCCAGGATTTTTTTTAACTTTTGAAACTCGCATACAATCAGTTTTCTAATCCAGGGGTTGCCAACCTTTTGGACCTCAGGGACACCAAACTCATAATTTTAAATCCTGGGGACCACTAATATGAATTTTGACTGATGGTTGCTTGCTGACCTTGGTGGGAGAGAGAGAGAGAGAAATCTGATCTAACCTCTCTCTCTCCCTCCCCCCCCACCACAAACACACAGAGGCAGGGGTGGGATTCAAATTTCTTAACTGGTTCTGTGGGTGTGGCCTTATTTGTAGGTGTGGCTTGGTAGTCATGTGACTTGCTGGGCATGGCTTGTATGTAAATATAAATATTTATATAAATATTGAATTTTTTATATTAAAAAGCGCAACTTTTACCCAAAATCAGGCAAAGCAGGCAGGCAGATTAAGTTGCTCACAGAATCACAGATTCACTCAGAGATCTATCATTCTGGCATTGGCTACCTTAGTCTGTCAAATAAAATTTGCTTGCAAGCAAATCCATAAAATTTGCTAGCAAGAAAACTCACAAAATTAACTCACAACACACCATGTATGTAAATATAAATATTTATATAAATATTGAATTTTTTATAAAAAAGAGCAACTTTTACCCAAAATCATGCAGAGCAAGCAGGCAGATTGAGTTGCTCACAGAATCACAGATTCACTTAGAGATCAATGATTCTGCCATTGGCTACCTGCACTGAATAATAGAAGTTTCAGTCCTATGGAAGGTTCAGCTTTTACTAATCTTAAAAGGAGAGTTTCCTGCTTTCTTGCCAATCTAAATCTCCCAGCACAGGAGAACAGCTGATGGTTGGAAAAAGGGAAAGTAGCAATTTATCAGGTAAGTTTGCCAGGTAAGGAGTGAGTGGGCGGGGAGGGTTCCAGGCACAGCTTGTGTTCCTCCACAGCCTGGATTAATTGCTTTGGGGGTGCTCTGGGGGGTGATATTTCTCTGTGTACCACCAAAATTTTCTCCCAGACCACCAGTGGGATGCAGCCCATCAGTTGGCGACTGCTGGACTAGATGACCTGCAAGATCCCTTCCAACTCTATGAATCTGTAAACTCTGTAAATTTACAGTGTCAAGATCAACTCAGAAGGTACTATCTCAGAGCCCAAGCAGAAGACCCACACTCTGCTTATTCGCGCCACATCCTTAAGAGAACTTACAGAGCAAACCATGACTTGTATGATGGACAACAGCAAGGTGATCAGAATTGAGGGTAGAAAAACATCTTGCTGTGCACCGAAATTATTTTAGGTAACTGTTAGCCACAGCTAATATGAGAATATTTAAGAGGCAGAATTACAGAATTTCCATAACTTGGAAGAATTGGGAGGTATAGTAGCTTGCATAAACTGTAAAACAGAAAGTATCAGGTTCACATCAGCCATTATTTTCAGTTTTCCGAGTTTTTCAATATGGTGTGCTTCAGCAATATGGTGTGTTTATGCAAGATGCTTCATAGTAGATTGGATCCAATCCGCATTTAATGCAGTAGTTTTTATCCTTTTGACCTGCAGGAAATTAGCACCCACCCCTCTCCTTGGAAAATGAAATATTTTAGGCTATACCAAAAAGGCAGAATATTTCTCCTAAAAGAGAAATAGAAACTCAGAGAGGCAGAAACTCAGGTCCCCCCACCTTTGATAATAAGCTATTAAGGCCTGAGCCAGTCTATTTTACATAACAAAGATCTACCTCCTTCAGGCAGAGTCATAATAGGAATCCCAAAGCCCTTTCATTACATCATCATCCAGCAAGGCTCAACCAAGCCTGGGACTCAGGACAGCCTTCAGAGTTGCCCCTGCATGGCCCCATGGGAATCTGACAACCAAGCAGAATACAAGCTCAAATTCAAATCCTAACAGAGGGCATAAAACCCAGACACTTGCAGCATCTCTTTCCTTATTTCACCCAGGACCTCCAAGGCATGTGATCCTGTCCTCCATTAAACCATCTTTCCAAACAGCCTCCATGTTTCCAGTGTCTTTCCCCTCACTTGGAACTGAACTCAGAAGGATATTTCTTCTAACACAGTGGCCCCCAACCTTTTTTGTGCCACGGCCCGGTACCGGCATCACAAAATGATCCGCGGCCCTGTACCGGCATCAGCACGCATGACAAGGCAAGGCGAGCTGAGCGATCGGCCAGCCAGCCGTCCCCCGCTTCTCCCCGCCACCTTCAACTCCTCCTTTGTACCTTTGTCGATGGGCTTCGCTTCGGGACGGCTTCGGGACGGTCGCTCGGCTTGCCTTGCCTTGGGTGCTGAAAGAATCCTCGCGCCTTAGTTTTGTTCGAAGCCCACCCCCTTTGATGAAACTAAGGCATGAGGATTCCTTCAGGACCCAAACACCGCTTTCCAACCGGAAAAGCTCACCCGGAAGCACTTTCTCATCAAACAAGATGGTGGCACCCAGCAAACTGGCAGCCTGGTAGGAAATGGCCCGGTGGTTGGGGACCCCTGTTCTAACAGACCTACTATATCAAAAGGGGAATGAGGAACCAGAACATGTATCTTCTGCTTTGTAAAAGCAAGCAAAATGGATGCTGACCTTGCCACCGTTTTTCCACTGCATTTAAAGACCCTTGTAAGTTGTGTTGACGAAATGAAATCCCATTAGCCATTTTACTAGATGTTTTTCTTGATAACTTCAAGCATGATTACATGCAAAGCTACCATAGTGAGAAGGAATGCATTCTAGTAAAAGTTCCAAGAACAGGATTCTGAGAGAGGAAAACTCTGACTTGAGCAAAGAGGCATACTTTCTCACCAGTAACCAAATATAACACTCGTAAGTTTTAAAGAATCATAGAAATAAAATGTTTACTAAGTACTTGGGTATGAAGAGTTTCACGTTTACTTCCAAAAATATACATCGAAGAACACAGGAATATGAATAGAACATCTGTTTGCAATTTTTTTTAAGCAACTGCATCTTTCCTTGGGAATCATACAGCTATTTTCCCAGGTTGAATTGCACTTCTCCACCCTTAAAAGTCCCTATCGTGTCACTAGTTGTATTCTGATGTTCATCTGGTTATATTCAAGGGGAGAAACTGTTTATGTTGCTTGATGTAAACAGTAGATATTGAGAAATAATTAAAAATATTTTCCCAAAAGTTATATGTCCCTTTACAATGATTCTCTCATCAAAATGAATCCGATAGTACCAAGTTCCTCCATTTTTACAACTTTTACCTTTTTATAACAACTGATTAGTGCTAGTTAACATCCTGGTTGAAAGTGCATTTAGCTTCTTTGCAATTTGCTGTAGGATTCCTCACTATTTTCTGGCATTGCCTCTGTTGTAACTTTGTACACTTATAAGTAAAATTTATTACTAATTTACCACTGGAAATATACTGATTTACCACCAATTCTAGTAGGTATGGACTGGTCAGTTATTGAGCTCCCTCTGAGAGTTTACTTAGCAATATCCTTTTTGAATGCCACTATATGTCCGTTTCTCTGGCTTTCTCCATACCTCTGTAGTCCTACCCGGCTCCCTCTGCCCCAAGCCCCTTGGACCTTGCCAGCTGTCCCTCCTACTACTAGTAGTATTTTCAGACTTAGTGGAACAGAAGTTTCTTCTACCACATCAAAATGGTAATTCCCCGGAAAAGGTATCTGCATAATACCACACCTACATGGAAAATACATCTATAATTAAAGATGCATGTTTACATTCAAATAGAGTTGGTTTCTGCATGCTAAAAATTTTTTTTTGATGGTGGTGGTGCTGGTGATGGGGGTTGTTTCCTTATTTCTTCGTTTCAGGTGGTTATCTTTACTCTTTTCAGTTCCTGAAATCCATTAGCAAATTGTCTCATTTCAAAAATGTATTCACTGAATAACATCGAGTGGTTCGCAAAGAGTAGCAAATGAATGGTGGAAATCTTTGTGAAGGCCTATCTCCATAGCAATGTACTAAGAGATCATTACTGCAGCAACTGATTTTATATCACCTGTTATCACATGTTCTTCTTTTTAAAATAAGCATTAGCTGTTTTTCTGTTCAGTTTTCAAGATAGCAAGGCAGGAAAAAGTGTTGCAGAAAGAGTAATAACTGCAATAACACGTTGGTCTTTCTTCAAGTCCTGAATCTGCCACTGAACACAGCAGAAAGGGGCATAGCTTTTCTCTTTCCTGAGATGCTACAGAAGGGACTTGGCAATACAGCTAGTCTTCGGCCACAATTGAGAAATTAACATTTCTGTTGCTAAGTGAAACATTTGTGAAGTGAGTTTTGCCCCATTTTACGACCTTCATTGCCACAGTTGTTAAGTGAATCACTGCAATTGTCAAGCTGATAATATGGTTGTTAAGTGGCTTCCCCATTGAAGTTGCTTTTCATTTAATCCTACAGAATCAGAAAGGTCATGATTTAATGCCTGGGATGGGCAATTGATCAGATAAGAGTGAGTAAAATTAGAATTTAATCATGTTGGAAGAAATATCCTTCTGGGTTCAGTTCCAAGTGGGGAGGCTGTTTAGAAAGATGGCTTAATGGTGGACAGGATGGGTTCCTGGGCACAAAAAGGGAAGAGATGCTGAAAGTGCCTGGGTTTTATGCCCTTTGTTTGGCTTTGAATTTGAGCTTGTATTCTGATTGGTTGTCAGACTCCCATGGGGCCATGCAGGGGTTACTCTGTAGGTTGTCTTTTGAGGCTTGATTGACCCTTGCTGGGTGATGATGTAATGTCAGGGCTTTGGGCAATTTCTATATGGCTCTGTCTGAAGGAGGTAGATTTTTATTATGTAGAATAGACTGGCCCAGGCCTTACTGGCCCATTAACAAAGGTGGGAAATTTCTGTCTCTCTGAGTTTCTACTTCTCTTTTAGGGAAAATATTCTGCCTTTTTAGCATATCCTAAAATATTTCATTTTCCTAGGAGAGGGGTGGGTTTAACTTCCAACAATCAGAAACACTCCTACACTCTGCATCAACTGATCCAGAAGAAGATAGGGAAAAAAATGCACACTGGTGTCTTCCCTTAATTATTAGATGTTTGCAGCTTGAGGGTTGTTTTTGTGAAAATTGGGCGATAGAAATAAAGAGCAACTTTGTAGAGGAAAAATTGATACATTCCATACTGCTAGACTGCGCTCTGTACATAATTACACAAAGGACATGGCTACCTTCAAAACAGACTTCCTTGCTACTTTAATGAATGAGAAAATAGTAATTTATAAGGTGGCATCTTGCCATACTGACTCCACCATGAAGGAAAATCCAATTGCAGCTCTGCTCAATTCTGGATATACATCACAAAATTTCTGAACAGTCAGTTTTTACTTTCATCCACACTAAAGGTTTCCGTATCAGTTGTGCCTGACTCTGCACAGTGGGCACAGTGCTCATCTCGGTTCCTTGGCCTAGACAGCCAGCATTGTGCGGAGACATTTATGTGGTCATATGACCAGCATGGCTATATGCCAAAGGTGCACAGAATGCTGTTACCTTCCCACTGAAATAGCACCTATTCACCTACTTGCATTTGCAGGGTTTCAAACTGCTAGGTGAGTAGGAGCTGGAGCAAGTAATAGGAGTTCACTCTGCTGCAGCAGTTCAGGCCTTGAACCCAGGAGGTCAACTTTCCAGCAAATCAGCTTGGTGTCTTTAACTGCTGAGTCATTGTGCCTCCTTCATCATCAAACATTTTTTACTACCGGTTCTGTGGGTGGGGCTTGGTGGGTGTGGCAGGGGAAGGATACTGCAAAATCCCCACTCCTTCCCTACTCCTGGGGTAAGGTTACTGCAAAATCCCATTCACTTCCCATCCCACTAACCTGCTTTCCAGCTCCGTTCTCCTGTGCGGGGCAACAAAAGAAGACCCAGCCGATCAGCTGGGACTCGGGAGGCAGAGAATAGATGGGGGTGGGTCCAGTCAGAGGTGGGATTTGCCGGTTCTCCAAACTACTGAAAATTTCTGCAGAACTGGTCAGAACCTGCTGAATATCACGCCTGCCCTTCATCTACACTCTGCTTCCTTAAATATACACAGGTGCACACACAGGGCAGGACAAGAATATTGGATTATTCTGTAGGGGTGACCTAGGTCATTCTACATCATTCAGTGCTGACAAGCTATATTGGAATGTGCATTATCTTCTATCCTTAAAACTGTTATAAACAAACAACAGTGGCAGGATTCAGGTAACACAAGAAACCAACCAAACTACTTTTTTGCTGGTTTGTTTTGTGCACACGGCCAGTAAATAATCCAGAAGTACTGTTCTTGGAAAAGGTGAAAAGTGCTTAATATTCTAAAGGGTACATAATTGAGGAGTCCTTGGTGTTCTTTAAGCTTGGTGGTGGTTGTTTTTGTTCTGAGAGCAAACCCCACTCCTCACTAGCATTAATGATGTTACCTAGTTTGAGCATTGAGATACTTGCAAGAAAACAACCAAGTTCAGAGAGCACCAAGGATTCTTCATTTCAACCCTGAACTACAAATATTCTTCTTCATTGGGATACGTAATTCCATGAGTAGGTTAATGTGTATGTTTGGATGCAAATTTAGAAGTAATGGGGCTAATTTAAACTTGAGGTAGTCCTCAAGTTACGACTTTAATTGTGCCCAAAATTTATGTGTTAGGTGACTTTGCTTCATTTTACTATTATTATTATTTTTTGCCATAGTTGTTAAGTGAATCATTGCATTTGTTAAGTGAGTAACACGGGTTAAGTGAATCTCGATTCTTGCCAGACATCTGAATTTTGATCATGTGACCATGGATGCTGCAACAGTCATGTGAAAATGGTCAAAAGTCACTTTTTTTCAGAGCTGTTATAACTTTGAACAGTCACTAAATGAATTGTTTTAAATCAAGGACTACCTGCATTATATATTTCTGTCTGCTGTTATTTAGGTTATATGTGATGGACAATTTTAAGGCTCAGCTATCCCATTTAATAGTTATTTAAATGTGTCATTTTTGATTGGTGCAAGTCTCATTTATACTTTAAAGGAAAGATGTTTTCTCAGGACAGTTTTCTGCAAAACAGGATATGTGGAAATTCTGTTTTCCTTCTGTGCAAGGAAAAAAAAATGGAACTATAGAGAAAAAGAGTTAATGTGTATTTGCTCAGCTATCATGGGCGAAATTTCTTGGAACTTCAAGGTCCAGGAGAGGGATTATTTAATATATGGGAAATTAAATCTCTTACATGTAATTTACAAGTTAAAAATATCCCAGACAAATTAAATGCTCTTGTACTCCTCAGAGCAATAACTTTAATTGAAAATGCCAGAAAAATTGTCCCAAAGGTGTTTTTTCAGGAAGCAACTGGACTTGTTTTTCCTTTCAAAGATGTTTCGCTTCTCATCCAAGAAACTTCTTTAGTTCTGACAGGATAGTGGGGAATGGAAGGATTTATATTTCTTGCAGACAGCTGGTCATTTGCATTCTTTTAGAGCAGGGCTGTCAAACCCAGCATCACGCGCTGGCCACACCCATGTCCAGTTTAATGAAGGGGAAAAAAGTCATGATACATCATGTGACACCACCGTGATGACACAAGTTTGGCACCCATGTTTTAGAGGGTCGTTGAAGCACTTGGGAGGTTTGTGTGTCCTTGGGGTCACCTAAGTAGTGCTCCTGGTTTCTCTAGTCTGCAATCCATTCCTACTGCCACACCATTCAAAGGTTGTTCATCCCAAATTGTATAACTGAAATTCTATAGAGATTCTCAAGTCATCCAGGTCATGGTTGTCCCAGGAGGCAACTGAACTTTCTTGTTTTTCTTTTGAAGACGTTTTGTTTCTTATCCAAGTAGCTTCTTCCCCACTATCCTGTAACAGCGGAAGAACTTCTTGGATAAGAAGTGAAACGTCTTCAAAAGAAAATAAAAACAAGAAAGCCCAGTTGCCTCCTGAAAAAGCACCATTGGGACAACCACAACTTGAGTGACTGAGAATCTCTACAGACTGCTAGAAAAATTGTTTCCTTCCCATCACTGCTTGAAATGAAATGGCAGCAGACATTCGTTTATTTATTTACTAAGGTTTATATACTGTTCCAATCAAAATTATTATTATTGTTGTTGTTGTTGTTGTTGTTGTTGTTGTTGTTGGATTCTTTATTGGACAAGTGTGATTGGACACACAAGGAATTTGTCTTGGTGCAAATGCTCTCAGTATACATAAAAGAAAAGATACATTCATCAAGAGTCAAGAATCATAAGGTACAACATTTAATGATAGTCATAGGGTACAATAAGCAATCAAATCATACTAGGAAACAATCAATATAAATCATAAGGATACAAGCAACAAAGTTACAGTCATACAATCACAAGTGGGAGGGGATGGGTGATAAGGAGTGACGAGAAGGTGAATAGTAACAGTAGTGCAGACTTTGTAAATAGTTGGACAGTGTTGAGGGAATTATTTGTTTAGCAGAGTGATGGCTTTTCGGAAAAAAAACTGTTCTTGTGTCTAGTTGTTCTGGTGTACCATCATTTTGAGGGAAGTTGAAACAGTTTATGTCCGGAATGTGAGGGGCCTGTAAATATTTTCACAGCCCTCTTTTTGACTCATGCAGTATAGAGGTCCTCAATGGAAAGGAAGTTGGTAGTAGTTGTTTTTTCTGCAGTCCTAATTATCCTCTGAAGTCTGTGTCTGTCCTGTTGGGTTGCAGAACCAAACCAGACAGTTATAGAGGTGCAGATGATAGACTCAATAATTCCTCTATAACTGTATCAGCAGCTCCTTGGGCAGTTTGAGCTTTCTGAGTTGGCGCAGAAAGAACATTCTTTGTTGTGCTTTTTTGATGTTTTTGATGTTAGGTGTCCATTTTAGGTCATGTGATATAATAGAACCTAGAAATCTGACGGTCTCTGTTAGATCGGTAGATCGGGTAGATCGGTCCCCATAGAGACGCGAGACCAACAGTGAACATTCAGCTCTTTATTGAGTATACAGTTTTGTACAAGACCTGCGCTTCACGGCAGCTCTTCATATAGGAGCTGTCCGCGGCACAGCGGCCAATGACAGCGCTTTGAATCTCCCGCGATCGGCTTAGCCAATCGTGGTTGATTCTAAGCGCGCCAATCACGGCCGTTTAGTTATCCAATCAGGTTGCGGCTCGTGTGGACCAATCAGGTTTCAGAATTTGGAGTATGCTAATACAGAACAGTCTCTACTGTTGATACTGTGTTGTCTAGTATTCTAAGAGGTGGTAGTATGGGAGGGTTTCTTCTAAAGTCTACCACCATTTCTATGGTTTTGAGTGTGTTCAGTTCCAGATTGTTCCGATTACACCACAAGGCAAGTTGTACAACCTCCTGTCTATATGTGGATTCATCATTGTCTCAAATGAGACCAATCACTGTTATGTCATCTGCAAACTTCAGTATTTTAACAGATGGATCATTTCAGATGCAGTCATTGGTAAATAGTTTACAATCTGTAATACAATTTTATGATCTATGATCTTCTGTGCACTTTCAAATGATTAAACTTGAATACTGAATTAGCTATAAATCTGTTCTCCTTCAAAATTTCAGTGTTGATATGATCACATAATACATTCTGATATTTCCATAAAAATGGATTCTTCACTAATTCTTTACATATTTTAGAATTTCTGCTTCTATAACAAAAGGAAATATTTTAATGGATGTATCTTGCACCGCTCTTTTTCAGAGCTACTAAATAAATCTCTTATTTCTCCTTGTCATTCTTGTTCTGAATTATGGAATGGTAATGCCCTTGCTTACCTCCCAGTTTTTATGTAGATAAAATCAACAGTTTTCATAGTTTCTCCTTAACAAAGAAGTGGTAATAAAAAAAAAGTTTTGTATATTCATTCTTTTATTGCAGCTTCTGCAAACCTTCAGTTCCAGTAGACTATACTGAAACGTGAAAGGCATCAAACTACAGTATTTTAAGGTAATCAAATTTTTACGAGATTCAATATAATGAACATTTTAATGCTGTCCACAGAGATATTCACTAGATGGTGCTGTTGTTCCCCAGATGAACAATTTAAAATATTCTGTATTATCTTCATCAGTGTCCCTAATAGTATTGTCTATATCTAAAATAAAATATTGTATTTTATATCAGTATGATACATACCCATTATAATATTAATGATTAAGATAGTAAACTAGAACTGCTAAATCCAGGTTCAGATTCAGGAAGATGTAAGCTACAAGAACCACCCACTTAGCCCAGCCTACAAAATTGTTGTGTGTGTGCTGGGAGGAGGAGGGGAGAATTAGGAGCTGTGTTGTATAAGAAAAACAGGATATAAATCTAGCAAATAAACAGTATTTTTTTTTCTTTTTATGACCCTTTTATCTGGTTGGAGTCAGGATGACTGAATGGAGCTAGCCGAATTGCCTACACAGAGTTTGCAGAAGTTATTTACTCTTTATGCTCTGATAGAGAAGAATCTATTGCTGCCTGGGATTGAACTCACAACCTCCCAAGCATGAGGTGAATGAATGCCTTCACCTCTAGGCCACTGCACCATTCAGCAAACAAACAGTAAATAAATGTTAAGGATTTTTTCCATACGTTGTCAGTAATCTATTCAACAATCATAAAATATGTCTTACATTACTCCCCTGCTGCAGACAGGGTTGAGTGAAAGAGATTTACCTGTAAAATTGGCAGTGTAATCTTAATTTAGAAAAAAAAAAGACAGATGTATGCAATAGACTGTATTCTCTAATACACATTTACAATCCTGCTGAGCTCTTAATTCAAGTAGGAAATGAGAGTAGGAAAATTATTCATATGATAGTAAAGCATATGTCAACTGGATGATCCGAAAGAACAACTCTGTTAACTGGAATCTACTTCTTAGCTCAGGTCTAATTGTTACGCTATTTAGCTATTATGACACAATACAGGTAGTCCTCAATTTATGACCACAATGGAGCTCACAATTCATGTTGCTAAGTGAGACATTTGTTAAGCGAGCTTTGCCCATGCCACATTTGTTAAGTGAATCACTGCAGATACTAAAATAGTAACCTGTTGTTATGGGAATCTGTTTTTCTCCATTGACTTTGCTTGTCAGAAGGTCACAAAAGGGGATCACATGACCCCAGAACACTGCAGCTGTCATAAATGTGAGTCAAGTGTCAAGCATCTGAATGTAAATCATGTGACCTAAAATGCTGCAATGAAGGTAAGTCTGAAAAATCATCATGTCACTTTTTTCAGTGCCATTTTAACTTCAAACAGTCACGAAGGGAACTGTTGTAAGTCAAGGACTACCTGTATACTATCTTGACTGCCCAAAGATAATTTGCTGGTCCAGGCAGATGTAACATAGGACTCTTTACTCTGTTGGGCTGATAACTGGATCTTATGTTACTAGTAGTATCAAATGACTTGTTCTTAATAGCAGTAAAATAGCTTGAAGTGCATCTGATTCATTTTCGAGTGGGACAAGCAGATGATTACTGAGATGTTGATTTGCTGAATTTTTTAGTCTTAATGTCTATGGGCAGTTGAGAAGATTTAAAATTAAATGTTAACTACAGTAGGAAGGCCACAAGTTCCTCATTTCTACGCTTTAGTCGCATCCTATGCTTTTGGCTTAAATACCATTATCAACTATAATGGCTTAAAGTTTCTGATGAACAATTTACTGGGTACGCATGTAGAACTGACTTAGCTAGAGTTTAGCAGGTGTCAAGCTGAGTAGAATCCATCCTGGTGAGCACCTGAATACCCAGAAGGGTCCAGGGCTGCTGGGTCAGCTTCAGATTTTTTTATTTAAAAAAAAGTAAATTAACTAATTGTTGTGTTTTGTTTAGTATATTTAATTTTAGGATTGTATTAAAAACCCTTTCCCAAATTAAGGCTACACTAGATACGGAATCTCAAGTTCGCAAAAGGAAATGTGGCAGAGGATGAGAACAAATTTACAGTCTTTGGGTTTTTGACGGATTAAGCAAAAACAAGTAAAACATTTTGTCAAAGGAGTGGATGATATTATCCATGCTAATCCAGTACCTCCTGAAAAATAAACCCTACTGAACTCAAGTAAGGGCAAGCATCACTTTCCGAAGCCCCGTTTAAAATATTTCAGCAAGAAAGGCGTTTTTCCCTAGGCATACAACTTTTCAATCCGATTCCACGGCGTATCCACAAACTGTTTATTTTCGAATAGGCTCAACCGCTAAAATAAAGCACAGGACTCCGTTCACTTTCCCGATTTTGGCCGTCTCTCCCGATCGGAGGGGGAGGCGACCTCTCGGTGCTGCTGTCCCTCACCCCGCTTGCAGTACCGCCCCTTCTCCTGCGAGGGGAGTTCTGTTCTCTGACCGGGCCCTCTCTAGGGTACCAGGAGAAACCACCCTAAAAAGACACTCTGCCCTCTACCTCGCTGGTGGCCGCCGCGCCTCTCCACGGCTCGCGTTCCCCCGCTTAGGAGCCGCTCTAGCCCGCGCATCTCGGCTGCTCTCGGAGGGAAGTACGCCGCTGCTAGCCTAGAGCCCTCCCGCCCGCCATATTGGTGCCCGCGCCGCAGCTATTGCGTGTTTGTCCCTGCAGCGCCCGCCGAGCCTACCCTGGGGCGGCCCAGTGGAGTAGGGAGGAGCCCCCCCCTTTCCCCGACCCGTCCGCCGCCCCCTCCCCCCCCTTAGCCCGCCCGCAACCCAGACATGGCGACGAGGCCCGGTGGCCCATGAAAGAAGCCGACCGCCGTCACCCCAGCGGAGAACAACCTCCCTTTCGGCGCGATTCTAAAGCCTTCTCCCCTCCGCCACACAACATGGAGGCCGTGAAAGCTTTTAACAGCGAGGTCTGTCTTGTGGGACTCTTTGAGGAAGGGATGCGGGGAGGGAGGGGGAAAAAAAGAGGCTCTCGTCGCCCGTGATCGGGTAGAAGGTGGGGGGGGGGGAGGAAGGGTTTGCTGCGGCTGCCATTCTTCTGCAATACTACGGTGGGAGAGAGGCCTAGATGCCGTTAGGGCGGGAGGGGGAGGACCGGGGCTATTCGAGGGAGGAAGAAGAACAGTGGAGCGTGTGCGTTGGAGGGGTCGTCTTCCTACTTCCACTGGAAAGTCCCTATTAGGGCTGGAAATGAGGAGCGGGGAAACCAAACAAGCTGTTTGTTTTTCTGGGGTTTTTAACCACCCGCTTGGCCCAGCTCCTGCCCCTCCCCCCATTTCTTCTCAACCCCATTTTCTGCCCCCTTGAAATAGACCTCCCCCCTACCGGGGGTGGGCACACATTTTTCCCAACACCCCCTCCCCGCAGATAACTAGCTTACGTTAATACATTAGAACGTATATTATGAATAACTGCAGATGGAGGTTTGGGTCTGCTTGCAGCCACCCTTTTAAGATCCTAGTGTGTGTGTATGTGTGTATATATATATAGCTTTTGCTTACATTAGGTTAGGTTTGGAAGACGGAGACGGCAACACTTCGGATGATGGAAGAGGCCTAATAATAATAAAAAGGCTGCACCTCCTTCCGTTAGCCTGGGAAACCAGCACATGCACAACAACTCCTCAGCAAAGGGTATCTTTAGGAGTTGTGCTATATACGCGGAATAACCTGCTAAAGGGGGGGGGGGGGCGACTTAGTTTCTACCAATAGAAACTGCTGAATTAATAACCAGAAAGGCTATTTCATTTATTTTGGTTAATTGGGGGGAGGAGGATGTGGAGATCAGTAGAAAACACGGGTTGCTAAGGAGTTGGAGGACCATTCTATTTCCTGAACATAACATACTGTTTACTTGGCTTCCATTGTGCAAATATTATACTACTTTATTAAGAAAATGGATTTGATACTTTGAAAAAAAAAATTAACTTTTGGGGAGAGTGGTAAAAGGAGAAAATAACCCACATTTGTTTTAGGAGGAACTCGGACAACATTCAAACTCTTACATTAGTAGTACTACCATTTTTTTTTAAGATCAGTTTGCAAGGAGAGTTCTACAATCATGAAATTATATGTAGTCTGTTTAGATGATATGTGGAATCACAAGACTTTTAGCTTGGTCTTGGCCAGCTTCTGTGATTAGTTGGTTTGTTATATGAACCCAGATCCTGTCATTAATTCATAGTTCAGCTTATGTTGAATTGAGAAAACTTTAGTAAACCATGGTTCACGTATCTGTGGGTGTGTCATACAAATACAGACATAATATTGAATTACTGGTTATGCTGTATTGAAACTGGTGGACCTACTTTTGAGCAAGCACATAAAAAGGCTACAGTGGTGATAATTAACATCTACTTCAGAGTAAGTCACATTGAAAGCCGCCATGAAAATTGCTTCAGAGAATATTAATTGGATTAGATCACAAACATAAAACACATTAGTTAGAAATAAAGTATTATAAACATTTAATTTTTATGTAAAGCCATTTGCTTTGAAAACAAAACACTTTCTGTATATTTTTAGGTGCTTTCAAGTGTACAGAGAGCTTCTATAGCTATCATTTGTTGTTAATATTAATTGTCCTAAAATAATGTAAATAAGCTTACCACAATTTACATATGTAGAATATTTTAGAGTTGTAATCTAAAGAAACTTAATTAAATTTTACTCAATTCACATTTACTTTTGAATAGGCGGTTATAGGATTGCATTATAATTCTATTTTTTCCTGCATTTAGGTTGGGCCTATGTGGAATAAGCACTATTAGGTTTAATAGATTTTACTTTTGGCTAAACATGCCTAAAATTGCATTTAATGAGATTCAACCTGTGATTTTACATTCAAATATACATTTATAGGATTGAATAACCCTAGATTCATAAATAATTATGATTTTTATGTAATTGTTGGATTGGTAAAAGAACTTACAAGAAACCAAAAAAATGTTTAATGAACTGATTATGAGTCAAGGAATATTAATTCAGAAAAGCAATCCAAGTTTGAATTGTTTGCCTTAAGCTGTTCAGAATTTCTCAATGTCAGCCCTTCAAACTGTACTATAGGGGTGATATCCAATCTGTTGTCTGGATTTTTTAATATAATGCAATTTATGTGATCACTTTGTTTTAATGGCATAATTAGTGGCTAAATCCAATGGAAAAACATAGATTTTTATTTTAAAAAACACTTTTTTTTTCTGCACATCATTTAATTCAGTTTTTAAGCTTGGCAAGAATAGAAGGTACCTTAATAAAACCCCAAATTCACAATAAAGATAAATATTCTAGATAGGAATCACTTTATATAGTGCCAGGATTAAAGAAAAAAGTACATAAGTGCTTCAAATTATATTTTATATGCCATGGAAAACATTGATAATATGTATTTAGGTGAAATTATTTACAAACACTACAAATTGCTTTGTATGTACAAATGTTCATCCTGTGCATATTGAACAATTTGTAAGCATTTAGTCATTCTAAAACAAAAGATTGAATAATAAAAAATTTCCTCCAAAATTTGCATTTCAGTTTTTCATCTTTTTCCTGTATTTTTTTACAGGTCTTCACATCTGTAGCTGCTATAATTTATATTTACATTTGAAACAAATATTATTTATTTTTCTGTTGTGTGTATGTGTGTGTTATTTCATTTATATAGCTTTGCTTTTTTGTTTAAGGCATAAGATTCCTTAATGTTCTTCCATTCAAATATTTCCTAGACATTTTGGGCTTCAATAATATTTTAGAATCATGTGCTGTTTCTGAATTCACTTAGGCTAATTAATTCTGTATCTAGAAAATTAAGAATAAAAACTTAATGTTGTTTAAATAAAAAAACCCAAAGCAAAACCCATAACACACCGTGTGGGGGATAGTGGATTGGAATAGCAGCATAGCCTATCTGCAATATCTTGGAAGTAGACCCTTTTCTTCTATAATAGAATATTCTCAAAATGTTAGCAAAGATTTGTGTGGTTAGTTTTGTAATACCACCTTCAAAATAGTTGTCTATTGACACTGCTAACCATGCCTTGTCAGAGTTACAGTCCAAAATGTACAGAGGGCATCATATTGCCTTCCAATGTTCATGTTTTGAAAATGATTTGGAACAATTGCTTTGGGAAGTACAGAAATACCAGTACAGTGAATTTTCATAGACCTATTAAAGGAGCTGTGACTTTCTCAAGCTTATAAGAAAGATGATGCTTCTTTAAAGAAGTCCTTGTGCATGGACTCTTGTGCATTCCAAAGTATATCTTCCTAATAATTCTCAAAATAAACACAACCTGTTTGTTGTTGATTTAAAAAATAAGTGTTTCTTTTAATAAAGCTTGAGACCATTTGAACTTATGTTTACTCTTGTTAATTGTATAACTGTTTATTTATTTGTTGAATTAATTTCAAAAGAATAAAAAAATTATCAGTCTACTTAGAAATTTCCTGTGCAATGCTATCTTCAAATATGATAGTACACATTAAGATTGTCATTCATTAGGAATTTTAGTAAGGGGAAGCCCAACATGATTTGTAAAGAGAATTTGGACTGTTTTTCTGCTAATATTTCTTGACTCACGAACAGTTCTATTTACTCTGTTTCAGCAGCATGCTCAGCAGCACCATTGACTGTTTTCTGTTCCTCCCTGTTCATTTTACATTCTCATTGATAAAGTGAACCAATAGAGATATTGAGAGACATATAGTCATATAGAGAAGTCACATAGATGCAGATAACAAAAAACAACCACTTTGTTAGAATATGTAAACAACAAAAGCCATCCTTAAGATTTAAGTAAACTATAGAAAGCATCTTTGTTTTACCTTCTGCTAAAATACTTCAAGTCTACTAATTGCACATAGAGATACGGCACTGGCACTGAATTATGTAATATGTAACATAATTTGTAAGTTTTCAATATCAATATTTATATTTTCAGTATAAGTTATTTTTATTTATTCATTATAACTTACTGTATTTATAATACTTATTAAGTTTAAATTTATTTATACAATACAAGGAAATACAATACAAGGAAATACAAGAAAATTAAAAAAATCAAATAGCTTTGGCCTAAATTTTCAAATTTATTCTAAATATTAGTTCACAAAGATTTCTATTAAGGAGTATTTATGCTTGCTTCCTGTACTATATACCTGTAAAATAATTTGGGAATAACTAAGGCATTTTTACTTTTTTTAACAAAAATTCACTGTTCCTTCTTTTGCAGGGATACAGAAACAAAATATTGTGTATAAACAATAAAAAACATGTATATTATTGATTACCAACCAGATGTTGGTTTCTCTAGTTGAGAAATTAATAGATGTTAATATTTATGTATTGTGAACCCCCAAATCTGCTTATTAGGGCTGTGTAGTTGTTTCAAGCTTATAATGGGTCATTCTAACCATTTCTGAAATATTCTAAATCTTGAAATAGATTTGTTTTGTGGTCAGAGTGGGGATATTTCAGAATGAGAACACATCCATATTTGTAAGATGATCCAGTTTTGTTCAAAACAATTGTTTTGAGTTCAAATAGTCTTCAGAGCTACACACATTTAGAATTTGCAATATTTTGTAAACTCCTACTCTTAAATTGTAATGTTTTTGTTAAAAAGAATCTTTATTTTGTACTGAAGTGATGGTAGAAATGGTTTGTCAAAGAATGCTAGTTAAAAATTATAAACATTAGATGGAACATATAGCAGCAACTGTATTATATCTCTGGCCATTATATTTTTCTTATTTTACAAATAGTAAAATAGTTTAAAGGTAGTTGGCAGTGCTGTGGCTTTAAGATGCTGGACTTGTCAGCTAGAAATCTGGCAGCCCAGATTCGACAACCGACTGCCACGCGATGGGTGAGCTCCCGTCCTTGCCCCAGCTCCTGTCAGTTCAAATGCTTGTAAATGCGAGTAGATAAATGGGTAACACTTCAGTGGGAAGATAACAGTGCTCTGTGATGTCCTGCTGGTCACATGATGTGGAAATGTCTTCAGACAGTGCTGGCTCTATGGTCTTGAAATTGAGATGAGCACTGCCCCCTATAGTTGGCGATCACTAGCAGAATAAAATCCGGAGGGAGTCCTTTACCTTTTTGATTGATCGGGATGCTTTGGTTACCTGTTTTTTAAAAAGTTTTTTCAATTTTAATGTAAAATAAAATACAAGTAGACATAAAAATTAAAAAAGCAAAGAGAAGTGCAGAAATAAAGGAAAAATATACAATCCTAATCTTTACATTTCTAAAAGTTTCAAGCCATTTCTATAACAAAGTCATTCTAGTCTTCACAACCTCCAAACAAAATTTCATATTTTTTTTTTTCAGTTTTTCAGTTTTCAAATATAATTTCCAAAACAAAACTAGGTAAATTCTTCTCTGTAATTAAAATAGTCAGTTTTGCTATCTCTGCCAACTCTATCATCCTACCATCATTCTTTCCATTGTGGGAATTAATGTGTCTTGCTACTTTTGTGCATATAAGAGTGTCACTACTGTCAACATATATAATAACAAAGTTCTGAATTTTCTTTCAAGATCCTTATCCATCAAATCTAAAAGGAAAAGGTTCCAGTTTTATATATTTTTTAAAAATCTTCTGAATTAAGAAAAAAATCTGGTCTCAATATATCTTTGCTTCAGAAATGATAAAAAGTACCATCTTTACAGTTGCATTTCTAGCATAAATTTGAAACTCCTTTATACATCTTCGACGATTTTTCAGGTGTTAAATACCAACAATACATCATCTTACAAAAAATTTTCTTTCAAATTATAATTCAGTGTAATCTTCATTCATCCACATATTTTTCATTGATCGGTCTTTATATTATAATCAAATCATACAATCTTTAACATACACATTCTCTAAATTCATTTTCAACGTTTTTATAAATGTTAGAAATAACATGTTCATCTTGTTACGCACAAAATGCATTTTCAAATTCACTTTTTGCAAATTCAAAAGCATGCTTTTTTTATTTAAATTAAATCTTTTTTTGGTGATATATATGTGGACCAATGGCAAACACACCTTTCTGTCTTCAATTCTTTTTTCCTCAAAATTAGCTTTATCTTGAGTAAAATATATTTACCACAGGTCCACCAGATTAGTCTTGTTTTCATTGCTCCTGTAAAGAAAGATTTGGGGGTGGGGGATAGCCAACAAGGTATCATAGGTGCGAATTTTGTTTTATATTTGTTACAAACTTAGATTGACATGCAATCTTTTAAAATCTGCATTCACCCTTGTACTATCACAAATAGGTGTATCACCTTCAAAGCATAATGTAAAATTTGGTAGCCTTCCTCTTTCATACTCTGAACAATTGATATTTATTTTTTGGGTTTTTTCCCTTTGTCATATGAACTTAACACAATTTTCCCATTGCTTAAATAATATTTTATCAATATTGCTAACATTTGTAAAAAGACATCTTTGATCATGGGTAGGGAAAGTTGGCTCTTGTATATTAAACAGTCCTATTCAAGTCAAAAATTTACTTCCCCCACAACTGAAAAACCAGTAGGCCAGGGATGGGGAACCTTTTATGGCTCACTCAGGAATTCTGGGAGTTGAAGTCCATAAGTGATAAAAGAGCCAAGTTTCCCTACCCTGTAGGTAAAACATTAATCTTAAATAAATTCTACCCAACAAAGGTAATTGTAATTTTTTTCCCACCTTTATAAATTCTTTTTAATATTTATTTAATATTATAATAAATAAATATAATAAATATTTAATAATATTTAAAAACAATTGTAATTATTTTGAAGTAACTTAAATGTTTGTATTAGTCAATGTAACCATAAGACACTTAATCTTTTTCTCTACTTTAAAACCTGATGTTTCAAAATTTAGTTATCCTGTACTGTCATATTATTAACCAACATTTTTGGTTTTTTGTTTCTTTATGTTGAAGCTGGCCGGAGTACCAAAGTCATTCTGTTTCTTCATTAAATATTCCATCCCACTACTTGCTTCTTGTAGAATCAAAACTAATCAGCAGAAATTCTCAATTTCTACATCTCTTTTTTATTTTCAAAACTAATATTTTCTTGTTGTATCTAATCTCTGTAATCAGAACTTCTAGAACCAAAATGAAAAATATAGGAGATAAAGGACATCCTTGCCTTATAGCCTTTTCAATCTGACATGGCTTAGTCAAATCTCAATACCGTGATCTTGCTTGGATGTATACATCAACTTAATCCCATTAATAACTTCCTCCTCAAAGTCCATGTTTTCCAACACTTTAAACAGTGTTGAAAACAGACCCAATTTAAATTGTCAAAAATTTTCTCCAGGCCCAAAAATATCAATCCATTTCCTGTTTCTTTTATATATAAGTTGGGGGGAAAGTTATAAAGTACCTCTAAATAGATTCATTAACACAGTATCACCCTCTTGAATGTTCTCTATGAGTTTATCTTTGCTTTCTTTTCTTAATTTATATGCCAGTCATCTCCTTGGCTTTTAATATCAAAAGAAAAACTTTTAATTCTGAGTTGAAACCTGAATATAAAGGTTATAGAGGACTGTAAAAAGAATCTGAATAATTTTTTTGACAACAGTTTGGAAAAATGCAGATTTAATGACTGGTTGGGATGCTAGTAAGCCTGTTAAGAACGGTTATTTTATTTAGCACAGTTGCCTTGTGAAAAAGAAATCTCAAGAGAAAATACAAACAATTTGGATAAAATTAACAGAAAAGATATTGAAGTGCAGAAAATGCCAACAAACTCAAAGATTTTATATCAGATAGAATTGCTAAGCTAGCAGATATCTATGTTAACTGCAGAAACTAAATTAAATTTGGTTAATTGACTACTTCTGTCCTCCTGTTGACAGGTGGAAGTAAATTTCCCACTGCTCATCTTCAGTTTACTACAGTAATAGAATAGTCAGAATATTTTGTTGAACTTCACTAACATAGAGATAGGGTTTTTTGTTTAATTTGTTTTGTTCTCTAATAGTTTAATTGTGAAACAATGTAATTGTTTCAGATTATTATGTTTTGACCATTCCTACATATGTTTATTATTTTGTGCTTTTATTTACTAATGCATCCACCTACTTTAGAAAGTGTTGCCATCTATTTTATTACAAATTAATATCATAGTGGTATAAATGCGTAATAGTTTTATTGCATCTGATTGATTGATTCTTTTTGTTCCTGTTTCTTGATAACAATAAGTAAAGGGTCCTGATTTCTTTAATGGCAATTTGAACAAACAGCATCCTGATGTGCACAGATTGTTATATTTGTGTACATCAAGGGTCTTCAAACTTGGCAAGTTTAAGACTTGTGGACTTCAACTCCCAGAATTCCTGAGCTAACATGACGAGGAGGAATTCCAAAAGTCTTGGAAGTCCAAAAGTCTTAAAGCTGTGAAGTTTGAAGACCCCTGGTGTACATAAAGAACACAGTGTGAAATCCAATTCAAGAACTTTTATATCCAAACAAGTTAACATTTGCAAATCAGCTTTAAGTTAGTGTTTCTGCTTGATGTATAAATCCTAGTAGCCTCTTCGGACACATAAAAGATAACCCCAAATTTGATATCATGTTAAGTCTGCTTAGTTGCTTATTTGCTTGCACAGGTAGAGCAGTAAATCTGTAATACAGGTTGTATGTGCAGATACAACTTATTTACATTTTTCAGTAAAGTGAAATAGAAGAACTAATTTTTATAAACAATGGTAGCCTTTGGTTTTTGTTTTTTTTCATTAGTTGCTGTTTTAAATATTCTCCAATTTTTATGTGTATTGTTGTGATAGAATCTGGATACCAGTCTATTGGAAGTCTGCTACTTGTAAAGTATTTAGAAAAGAGACGGAACATACAAAGAATAACAGCACATTATGATTTGATATTTGTTCAGGTATTAATTGCTATTAATTGGCAATTTACATAATTACATAAATAGATAGATCAAGGCAATATCCCTTAGAGGAATCAAGTAACTGGCTTTCTCCCACCATATCAGATATATTTTAAATATTTACAAAATAAAATATTTCTGTAATTCAAAAAGGGTAATGCAGGCAGGCTTATATTTTTATAGAACAGATCTATATCAGATGAAATGTAATGTGGAAAGAACTATAAGGTGAACTATTAATGTTTCAATCACTTTTGGAACACAATGCTGGATTAAATGGATTTTTAATCTAAATGAAGATAATTCCCTTTAAATATAATCTGTAGTTTAATATCTCTTCCTTTATCTAAACTAT
Organism: Pseudonaja textilis; assembly: GCF_049901715.1. Lineage (NCBI taxonomy): Eukaryota > Metazoa > Chordata > Lepidosauria > Squamata > Elapidae > Pseudonaja > Pseudonaja textilis. Next base: position 79,806,431 of record NC_141990.1, on the reverse strand, counting down.
CCACCTTTGTCTCAATACATATTATTAAAATAAAATTATATTCTTAAAATAAAATTAGCCTTCAAAATAAAATTTAAAGACAATTTCTGCTTGGAAACTATAACTTTGAATTCATATATTTTGTTTAGGGGAATTAATTTTGCAGCTTGATTTTTAAAAATATGTTTAAAATGTTTTAATATTCTTTTAGATATGTTAATAAGAATATTTTTTCATCTATCAGTAGGAAAAAGACTCATCTTTTTCCAGTTTGAAAGGATGATAAGATATTGTGTAATAATGATGCCAAATCTACAAACCATAACTTTAAAAATGGATTGGTCAAATTTAGTACAAAAATAAGTCAGATTTTTTGAAAAGCAACACCTTTGTTTGAATATTTTACTATGTTTCTGTAGATTTCAGTATTAATAGTGGGGATTTTTTTAATGAATTGGTATATTGTATATTGGGAATTGGGAAGATTGGCTACAGAAGTAAAAGAAGACCAATCCTTTTATATTTTTAATTTTTTTAATCCAAAAATAGTTCTGAAGCAAATACAGCAAATTTTGTTATAAAAGTAAAAAATGATAAGCATCTTCATCTCCTATAATCATGCTGGTTTCAAATTGTACTGAAACCAACACAATTTCATTGTTCAGCCATTCATTTTAGAACAAAAATGAAGGTAGAACAACTAGGAAATTAAAAAGAGTGAGTAGACAGCATATAGATAAATGTTATGGAAGCAAAATTAAGAATAAATGATCACTAAATATAATGATTTTGAGACTTTTAATTTTGTTTCAAATTGATTGTAATTAACCATTTACAATAAAATATATACAATCCAGTAGAATGAAACTATTCTATTGCTGTACATATTTCTTTTCCTATGCAGCATGGCAAAACTCTCAACACTGTTATTCTGAATCTTTATAAACCAAAGGCAACAGCTATGTGAAGCTAAGATGAAATTTGTAGTATTTGAAAACTTAACTGTTTATCTGAGTATTAAATAATTTCTGTTTAAGCAGAGTTTTGGAGCAGATTTTGTCTCCAGGCCAGTATTTGCCTACTTTTCCACAATGGGTTTCTCCTTGGTTTGGCCTTGTTACTTAGTTTACCTGAGAATATGCATCTGCCATTGTTTTTCAGAGATAAATTTGCTGAAATCTTTTTTTCTGACTTCTGGAAACCCTAAAAGAACTGTATACTAAGTCTTCCAAATAAATAATTTAAAATATAGGTACATTTTATAGATGTATAATACAGTTTGCAGTACTAAAATGTTATTAGTTTTTTTAAATTTTCACTAAGAAGGGGTGATGACACTATATTGTGGGTAAACCAGAAGAATCAAAACTCATTAGGCTATTTAGCATTACTTTGGACCTTTGAACGAGGCAACATGTAGCAAGGTCAGATTCCTTTGGCCTCACTCTTATCTCAGAGTGGAAGGATGAGAGTGGATGAAGTTTATTGAGAACTTCATTGTAAACTGCCCAAAATGTTCAATAACAAAAGCTGTGTGAGGCTTTGATACTTGTCTTGTGTTTCTTTCCTTGATAGAATAAGTTGTAACAGTGGTTCCCTATGCTATGTTTTATGAAAAAAAAGGATGATGTTGAAAGTGGACTATAACTGACTTAGAGTTAGATTGTTAAATTTCAAAACTTCTGTATGTGCGGCAGAATCAGGTAGGAATAGCCTCAAATTCAGTTCTCAGGGAACTATCTGTAGTTAGGGTAGTTTGTGGTAACCTCTTTGTCAAGGTACTTAATTTCCCTACAGACAAATAGCAAGGGTTCACAGTTATTCCCTCCCACAGGGGCGAGTATAGCAAAGAAATGTTACAGTATTTTGCTCCCTTAGTACATGTTCAGTATTTGTCCAATGCAGCTTTTGTTGCCGTCTACTCTGGAAAACAGAAAAAAAATCTGTAACTCACAAGTGCTTTCTGGAACAAATGCACAAAATATTTCTACATAATTTTGTTTCAGATTTGACCCTTGCCCATTATACTTCATTTGAAGCCGTCAGGAGTAAGGGGAGATGACTTTTACACAAAAGGAAAACACACACTAGATCCACAAGTTTAGAATTACTACTAATTATTAATTTTAATATTCCTCTTTTGGGCAGGTTGATTGAACTTCTAGCTGTGATTCAACTGCTGTATAAACATTTTTCAAGATTAATATTAGTATTTGCAGCCATTGATTTTATTATTTTATAAATTTCTATTGTTGTAATCCATTTGCTTCGGGATTTGCATAAATCAGAAATGGTTTTTCAATATTTTTAATACATGAAAAGTATTGGGTAGAGAGGGAAATAGCACTTAGATTTAGATACAATTAACATCTGTATATGCTAATTTAGTGCCCCATAGTACTATTGTATTTAAGGGGAATAGGGAGTGAGATAAAGGTTGTCAATCATTTTAATTAGCAAATATGCTTGAGGCTTGTAAATAGCTGAGATTTTATTTTCCATATGTATGCAGGTTCTCATGCAAAAGCTCTGAAAAATTGTGCAATTGCTTATTTATGGACTAGGAAACGTGGATAATATTGAATGTTGTGTAACAATATATGAACCTGTGTTGGTATGCTCTGGAGTTGTGTCTAGAATATTTTCTGTATTGAAGAATAGTACATATGGTCTTCCTTTATTTAAACTTCATTGAACATGGGAAAATTTGATTTAGCTATTTAACATCTTAAATATGTGGATTTGTGAGTTCCTAATTATGCTCTGAATTTTCCTATCTCCCCCCCCCCCCAGGTGAGGTAGCATCATTCTATTCAAGAATACATAATAGCAAGTAAAACACTTGATCAGATAGAACATTTTCATAAGGGGATACTCAAATCCAAGTACTGTGGAACTCAGGTAGAAAGGGCAGAAGGGTGAAAATCTCGAGAAGCAGGCAAATATTGATTTCAGTGAAAAAGTGAGACTACTTTCCTGCTATATATCAGTAAATCATCTTCATCTGTTAAGCTTCAGGTAGCTTATCCAGTTATGATCAGCTGCTGATCATGATAATAATTGATAAGTTTCCAGTTAGGACAGTATCATAATCATCTTTATGGTGGCTGACCATCCATCACTTCTGATTTTTCTTTTCTTTAAAATACATGGCTAACTTTTTCCTGATACATGAATGTCATGCTAGATTGTGCTGTAAGTAAATCAATGATGAACTGAAGATTCAAATAGTTATAATACTTCATCTGAATCTGTGCCTTGCTCACACCAGGCTTTACCACAACACTTTTATTGGTGTTATGCAAATATATTTAGTATTTATTTGTTTATTATGTTGCCTAACTTTGGGCAGTTTTCATAATGGTAGGGAGAAAAGCAACATAAAACAAAAGCAAAAATGGCAAAGATAACTAACACAGATGGGGATAAAAGAAAAAGAAGAAAAGGGGCTGCAATAATTGTTAACACTTTGTAATGCATCTAGATCAGTGGTTCCCAAAGTGGATGGTACTGCTCCCTGGGGGCCAGTGGGATGCCTTAGGGGGGTGCTAAGAGGTAGGGGGCGCTGGAGGTGGGCCCCTCGCAGGGCACAATTCAGGGGTGGGATTTTGCAGGTAGCTTGGCCAAACTCCTGCCCCTGGGAATCAAAGCACTGAAGCATGAGCGGCGCAGGAAACTTTAGCCAGGCTCTCAAGAGATGAGAGTGACTCTCCACTAACAGGCAGCCAAGATATCTGCAAACTGTCAAGTGCTCCTTAAGAGAGACGATTTTGCAAATAGCTTGGCTGAACTCCTGTGCAAAGGGAAGCACAACATTGTTGCACCTTGCTAACCCGGGGTGGGGGAAGGTGGCTCATCCCCGAAGCTCCAGCATTGCTCCAGCAGCGCAGCCCCGAGGACGCTACCTTTGCCTGCACCCATCACCAAAGCGCAGCAGCCAGAGAAGCACTCCATTCAGAAGCGCTGAACTTCCAGTCGGCACTGGAGGCAGCGCTGGAAGGGAAGAGGCGGCGCCTGAAGGGGCTTCCACAAAGGAGGAAGAAAACCTTCCCTCTGCCACCGCTGCTGCTTTCTCCCCTCTCATAAACCCTGCCAGCTCCTAGGTGTCCTGTTTGCAGTCCTGGCCGAGGACACGCCCCCCTGCCTCCTGTTATGTGTCTATCGGGAGCACCGAAGCCTAACTTCTGGAGTCCTTTCGGGGCACCGGGTGAAAAACCGCATCCAGTCGGCCACTCCTTTGTCTGAAGGGGAGATCCCTGGTTCCTTGTGTTGCCTTGTTGTTTTTTTTCTCCCGTGGACTCCCGTGGAAGAATCAAGAGTTTCACTTATTTGTGGTGTGGGTCCCTATCACAAAATCGGAGCCTTTTGGCAAGTCTTCTTGTATTTTATGTTACCGGCCCATTGCAGGCTGATAAATATAGTAGTTTGGGTAGAGAGGCTGTTGAGAGAAAGAGAAATTGTAATATAGTGGCAGAATAGTTCCATTTTATTATACTGGTTGGAGAGTGGCTTCTGATAATCAAGAAATGCAAAACAGTAAATGTTTCCCCCTCCTAATCAAGGTGACACTATTTAATACCTGAGGCAATAAGTAGTAGAAATTCAACAATACAGAATGAACCATTTTATGTGACACCTCACTGTTGATACTTAGAGACAATTTTGCTGGTTAGCGGAGAGAAGCAGCCGGAGTCACTGTCATCTCTTGAGAGCCCGGCCAAAGTTTCCTGCGCCACCGTCAGTCAAAATTCAAATTAGTGGTCCACGGGATTTACAATTATGAGTTTGGTGATCCCTGAGGTCCAAAAGATTGGCCACCCCTGGATTAGGCCACACCTCCCTGGGTAGAAAATAGGTAGATAGGTTAAGGAAGGGATAGAGAGAGAGACAAAGGAAAGAGAGAGAAAGAGAGAAAAAAGAAAGTGTGGGAAAGAAGGAGGGAGGGAGGAGTAAGTGAATGGGATATGGAGGGAGGGAGGGAAAGAAAGAAAGAATGAAGAGACAAGAAAGAAAAGAGAAAAGGGAAAGAAAAAGGGAGAGAGAAAGGAAGAAAAGGGATGGACAAAGAAAGAGGGGATGGAAGGAAAGAAAAAGAAAGAAAGAAAGAGGAGAAAGTGAATGAAAGATCTAGTCCAATCACCTGCTCCAGAAGAGTGTGGGTGTGTACTGAAAAGGTTTGGGAATCACTGATCTAGATGAATGGATGTAATTAATTGCAATAAATTAAAGCTCAGTTTTGATCTGATGAAAATATTACTAGTGGATCTAATGTTCTTACATAATTTTAATTTTTTTTTCATTTATATTCACAGTAATTTCTCTTTTCTTTCAGCTTTACTCGCTAAATGATTACAAACCTCCTATTTCAAAGGCTAAAATGACACAGATTACTAAGGCAGCAATCAAAGCCATAAAGGTAAGAAAATGATTATATAGCTTACAAACGTTTCTTAGCTTTAAATGGTTCAGGTAGGTAGTGCAGAGCAATGCCCAGGTATCCTGGTCATTACCTCAATTTCCATTTTAAAATTTTTCACAGTTGGTTAAAATTTAATGTGTGGAACCTTTAAATAATTATATGTTTTCATTTTGTTTGTGGTATTTTTTTAATTCTGCAAAAAAGAAATTTGTCTGGAAATATTTTAAATGTTAACAATTGCATGTGCCCCTATAGCTCTAATATTTTGGGGCTTTTAATTCACAACACACATACTGATACACATACATACGTATACAAATACATACATGCACACACACTCACACAAACACACAATGAAAATGAAATGAAAAGGTTTTGTTTACATTAAATAAATGATGTAATCAATAGTTTAAAGGGGTCATTAATGGGAACAAAAGCCAAAAATAAATACCTATTTAACGGGAGATTTCCATTAGAACTGTACAATGTTTTTCCTTCCTGCTGTGTTCTCCTTTCCCCTTAAAAATAATGTTAGTATTTGGTCATGCATTTAGTCAAAAAGAAGAAGCCATTCCTTTTTTACTGTGTTCTTAAACTCTATTTTCTATTAAAGGGATATTTTTAAAAAGACAAAGAAATAGAGCATAGGAAATCTTCCAAATGTGGGTCTTGAGGGTATCATTCACTAAATTAAGTAACACACATTAACCAGAAAATTGCTAAAACAAGAAAGATGGTATTTAGTGGAAGCTATATAAATGTTGTAAGCTTCCCAGAGTATAACCAATATGTGAGTTGGATGGCTATATAAATTTGCTTAATAAATAAATAATCAAATAAATAATAAACCTATTATATATTTTTATTTTTAGTTCTACAAACATGTTGTACAGAGTGTTGAGAAGTTCATTCAAAAGGTAAGTCACCAAACAAAACATCATAATTTTAGTAATTTAAATACTCATGAATCTAGATGTTTACATATAGATAAAAGTATTAAAGGCATTAATGTTACTGGATATATTATCACAATTTACAATCTGATGAGGTGCATAGGTTATTTTTCTTCTGTGGAGCTGTTGTAAGGACAAGCATGTTTGGGAGTCAGAATAGCTTGTTGAAATATGAAGAGTCCTTTATGTGATTCAGTTCACCTATTGTTTCCTTTACATGGATTACTTTGCAACCAGTGGATCCCTTGGGTCACAAAACTAGCATCCATGACTGCTTGCTTATCATAAAGGGTTTTATCTATTTTATGGATATTATATGAATTCAGTTTAATAAAAGCTCAACTTCCTTTGGAATTTACCCATACATTTTCAGAGTAACAGAACAGGGGCCACAAATCTGCCTCGGATGATTGTCTCTGCACTAAATAACACCTTTCCAGAGGTTGAGAATGCATCTTTGAACACCTTGCCGTGTCATGTACAGCCATTTGCTACCCTTCTATCTACTTGAACAGTAAATAAATCATGTTCCATAGAATGGCAACATTTAGAGGAATCAGATTCGGTAAACCTCAGCCTGGCATTGGTTTGACATTTATTGTCCATATGAGATTGAATTGCCTAACCATCTTACAGCATTTTTTGTAAGAGCACAGGTGGCAATGACCACCTGTGGGTAATTTTGAGGTAAATTTTGGTTGAGTGTCCAAGCTAAAGTATCAACTGCAGGAGACTTACATCAAGTAAGTAGAGGTGCCGGTGGCATATCATGGGTCTTACGCAAGTTTGAAATACTCCATAAAATAGATCTCTCTGGGTGACAGTGAACTGTGAACCTTACTTTGTTTGGTACTCCTTTCTCCAGCATGCTGTTACAACCATTCAGACAAGAGAGGCAGAAGATGCATTAAGGCCGGAGGAGAAGAGGGTGGAACTAGCACTCCATAGGGTGCACCAGGCGGATACCTGGGCCATTAGGCAGCTATGGCTGCATCCTTTTTCACCTGAACTTCCCGACAGTGGCTATGCCACCTGCAGGAATCCATCCCTGCCACAAACATTAGAGCAAAAACTCTAAAGGACTCTGACTTTCACTCTCAGTGCTTGGACTTTTAACCAGTAAGAATGAGCTGACAGGGGGAGCAATTAACATCAAAATGTTTTTTGTTTCTTCCAGAGTTAAAGCCTCCCCATTGGTATTGAGTTTTGTCTTAATGTTACCCCCCGCCCCATAATACCAGCTAGTGCCTATAACTTCTTCACAGAGTACATATTAGTAGAGTCATGCCTCTGAGAAATTGCTGTTCTCTATGACTAGCTGTGTTATTATTTAAATCATTAAAAAACTTTGAATATTCCAACTGTTAACATCAAAATGAAGGTAATTTCCCTAAAAATATTTAGTTTTCATTATCTTTATATAAATGAAGTTTAAACAATTGAAATTTTCCAACAAATGATTATACCACACTATATGCATGACACATTGTAATATAAAGCAATACCATACAGGTATTCTTTTTTGAGCATTCATAATTTCTATAGCTTAGCTAATAAATGTTATAGGAAATTTGTATTCTTATTGTATTTCTATGTAGTGTAAACCAGAATACAAGGTGCCTGGCTTATATGTCATTGACTCGATTGTACGACAGTCTCGGCATCAGTTTGGACAAGAAAAGGATGTCTTTGCTCCTCGGTTTAGCAATAACATCATTAGCACTTTCCAGAATTTATATCGTTGCCCTGGGGATGATAAGGTATGGATTCTTCTACATTTCACTCTTTCCCCAACCAATTACTTCAGTTTACATTAAAAATATAATTTTACAATTTTTAATGTATTTTTTACTTGACAATGTTCCTGAGTAATAGATAAATATTATTTGTGAATTGGGAGAAAGTACTGCGCATGCCTTCTTCACAGTAGTCCCTCTTGGGTTTAAAAATTGTTATGCAGAGTACTGAAAAAGAGTAAGAAATAATAAACCAAAAGAAAAAAAGAGATGAGATTAAAGAGAAAAAGAAAAATAGATGTAGCTAAACCATTCACTGTATTTGTCTATATCTTTCTGCACTGCTGTATTTTATCATATTTTATATATTACATTTTTTAAAAAAATTCTCATTTCTTTCTTAAGAACACATCGATTTATTACAGTCACAATTTTCTTCACTTTTCTTTTGGTACATAACATCATCCAACATGTATTAATTGTGTAGTTACAGTCTCATTAATTCTTCCTGTATGACCAAACCATCTCAATGTATTTTCATAATGGTCACTGCCAGTCCATATTAATTCACTACTCATCTTTTTAGTTATATCACAGATATCCTTCATAAGGAACTTAGTCCCAATAGATTCAACTTTTATGTTTTCCTTGACCTACCCAATTCCCAGTCCAGTTTAATAAAGTACTTTTGGCATAAACACATTCTTATTTCTTTTGGAAAGAATAGTTTTTTGCAGCAGTTCACATATCACTCCCTATCTTTTTACCATCATCTGTACATTTTCAATGGTTTCCATTTTCACTCTTTTCAAGGGACACATTCATCTACTAATAAGTATTGCAGTATTCTGTTTTCCTTGAGATATACAACTTCCTTGCATTTCAGTACATTAATTTTCAGGTTGTTACTCATATAGGCAGATGTCTGTTTATTTTGGAAAAATTAACACTATATCAATCAGCATTTTCCAATATTTTAGTACTATTTTTGACAAATGAAAGGAATATAATTTGATTGAATAATGAATTGCAGATGGAAAAGAATATAATTGTTTATGGGTATTCGATTATTATTTCAATGTTTAACATGTGCGCCATATTTTTGAATCCCATAATGATGTCAAAAGCATAAGTAGGCTTTGGCTCTAGCAGGTGACCTGATGATGACTTTGCACTATTATTGTACATTAAACATTGCATAATATATTCATATCAAGGTAATCCAATAATAATATTCTTATAGAATGTATATAAAATTAAGCATGACAGTACCTAACCTGAAGTTATGCGTTATGTATATAAATGAGCTAAACTATAAAATTGAGAAATTGAGTTTAAGTTCCTGGGGATTTAAAATAATAGTTTAAACAGAATACTAAAGGTTTAGATTGGAGGGAATCTAAGATCCCATAAACTGAATTCTCTCAGGCAGTAGAATTTATTACTTTACTTCCCTAGCCCCCAACTATTTTAATAGGTGCACTAGCAGCTGCAGAGGAAGGGGACATTACCTTTTTGTTTTCAATAATAGAATTCATTTTTGTTCTTACTTTCTAAGAATTTTGTGGCCATTGCTAGAAGATTCAGAATCTGAATCACTAGATACAAAATAGAATCACTAGAATCATTCAATGCATTCATAGGAATAAAATGAGGAAATTTAATCCAAATTGAACAAGTCTGTTCATTGTGTCATATAGATCAGGGATCCCCAACCACTAGACCACGGCCCACTATCCGGCCGTGGTCTGTTTGGAACCAAGCTGTGCAAGCAGCTGGCTGGAGCACACGCATAGCTCAACTTGTGCCAGTGGTGGGCTGATTCTCCTCTCCCCTCCCCCCCCAGGCTGCCAAGCCATAAAGATTGGGGACCCACTGACATAGATTATTTTTTATTCTCTAAGACTGGAGAAGGCATCTTCTTTGCAGGTAGGGACTGAAATGTACCATCAGCTGTTTACTAATCTACCTTCTTGTTTGCCTCATTCATTTTTTTGACTGGTAACTATAATTGATTATGATGTCTGAATGTAATCAATTGGTTATGGTTTATCTCCAGATCATGGTTTGATGAGTATGTCAAATCATAGTTTAGATCTTAGCAGTAGTGTTGACTGAAATATAGTAGTTGATTGAGACAGGATAGAAAATAGTGGTTAATTATATCAATTGAAGAAAATAAGAGGAAAGTGATGTTCCTGAGTAATAAACAGAATTTTGGACTAGTCTGCTTACTCTATGACAAATAATATTGAAGTTTCATGATTTCGAGTCCTAGTATAAAAAGAGAACTGAAATCCACAACACATTCCTGATCCTTGTAACCATGATAAGGAATATTGAATATAGCCTCAGTAGTTTTATTTTAAAAGCTGTTTAACTTGGAATAGGAATTTATATGATATAAAGTTTAATATTAAATGTTATCTCTTTCCTTCCTAGAGTAAAATTGTTAGAGTGCTCAATTTGTGGCAGAAGAATAATGTGTTCAAAAGTGAAATTATCCAGCCTCTATTGGATATGGCAGCAGGAATTCCTCCTCCAGTTGTGACTCCTGTTTTGCCAGGGACAACTGCTACTTTGAGTAATAATACACCAGGTAACAAGAACCCAACATTATTCGTTTTACATCCACGACAAACATCCATGTTTAACAACTCCTTTTAAATTTGCAAGAATAGATTTTTGTTGCATTACTTTTTTGCAGTCACATTTCTTCCTGATACGTATATATTTTTCATTGAAATGTATTATTTACTGATAGGTAAATAATAATGTTCTGGTTTTTTTATTTTGTTTCTTTGGATAGGGACTTCCTTTATTTATTTTTTGTATAGCTTTTTAATATTTTATGTCTGGTCTTTTGAAAGGTGCACCATAACTATGAGAGGGAATTATAAGGGGGAAATGGGGAAAAAAGTCTTTCTATAAGGATTTGAATGAAATGAATACTTAAATTGGTTAATATTTACTTGTGAGATTTCTATTGGTAGAAAAAGAGATTATAATTCCGTATCAGTCAGAAGAGTCCAGAGTTAAGACGTACACATACATGTCTAATGAAGATGGTTAAGTTCAACATCATTTTCAAGTTAAAAGTGCCTTTAAGAACTTTATTTTTCCAGAAAAATAGTATATTTCCACATTAGCCATTAGGGGTCAGCATATTCTACAACATATAAATTCATACGCTGTTTTACCTAAAAAATCCTGTGAAGTAAGTTGGGCTGAAACAGAATGATTGTTCCAAAGTCACCCAATTAAAGTAATCTAATCTAAGAATATATTAGATAAAATACAGATATGATTAATCTCCTGCTATTTTCTACTTCTTTCCAACAGTATCTAAATATAGCTGCTTATCTTCTTTTCAGGAACTCCAGTAACTCCCGCTACTCCAGCCAATGTAATCCAAAGTTTACCTGATCCATGGGTATCTCAGATAACTAATACAGATACGCTTGCTGCTGTAGCACAGATCCTGCAGAGTCCACAAGGTCAACAGGTAATACGTCCATTTTGGCCCGATCTCCACCTACAAATACATAATTCTGCTCCTCTGCTTCATATAGTTTAAATTGCTGTTGAAAAGTTAAAAACTAATTTCAATTAGTTTTGCATTTTTAATTTTTTACTATTTCTGTTTTTTAAAGCAAATAATGTGAAAATCAATCAATCAATAATAAATATTGAATATGAACACTTGTCTTGATGCCTTTTATGCCAAAATTTAATTTTTTGTATTAATTTTATTGAAGATGTCATCGAAAGATAAAAAATAATGCAAACTAAAATATATAAGAATAAAGAGAAAAATTGGAAGTGCAGAAAAGGAAAAAATAAAGAAAAAGAGAAAGGAAAGAGAAAGGAGAGGAGAGAAGTATATAAATAAGTAACTTCCCCCATCATCACAAGTACAAACAATTTTAATAATTTATCATCTCTTAAAATACAACAAATGTTGTCTTCTTCCCATACCTTATCTCTTAATTGTAAACAAAATCTTAAAATATCTTTGTTCAGTCCTGGTCAGCAAAAGCCATTAAAGAGTTGCTAGAGATAATAATGTATCTGTTTTAACTTCAATCAAATAAACCAACCTTATATTCTTTCCCTGTAACTATAACAACCTTGATTTTTAATTCCTTCAAATAGTGTTTTAGAACTTGATTTCTTTTCATTTTTTCCCTTCTCCAAAATTCCTTCAAACCTTAACAATTCCCTCTTCTGAATCTAGTGTAGAAAAAGTTATTTCATTAGCTTGTTATTTTTATGTCTTTTTAAATTATTAGCACTTCAATTTCATTTGTACATCCAGTTTTATAATCTTTTTCCATATTCTTATAGCTTGTCATTTTTAAATGCATTCAAATCAATTTCAGTCTTGCCAGTAGAGTTTGTTCCTCTCTGTAATATCTATACACTACCTATCTTTGATAACATTCTTAAAATAAACTTCTGAGTCCATTGTTCACAAGTATCCTTGATAATATCCAGTGTTAAAATATTTTGCTCCCTTCTGAATTAGCAAATTGACTTTTTAGTATTCTTCTTTAATTGTAATTTTTAGTTTCTTCTAGCTTTCTCTAGTATTCAGCTTTCAAACTCCCACTTTTTCATGTTTTTTTCCTAAGGAATCTAAACAACAACAATTTCCCATAAGAATGATTCTTATAATTAATTTCAGAATCTCATTTCAAATCCTTCTGGACTCTTAGTCTGTTTTTAACTTTCCAGAATCAGTGGTCTAAATACTTTGGCTGTTTATTCCCAAAAAGTATTTTTTCCCAAATTATTAAACTTGTACCTGAAACTAATTTTGTTAACAAGAAAACTTACCCAATGAATGCAGTAAAGACTTGGCCATTCTGGGAAAAATATTTAAAAAGGAGTAAAAAATAATTCCAAAAGCGATTAAGAAATGAACTAAATATTATATCTATAAACAACTATGAGCTTAGATGGAATAGCTTAACTCCCAGCTGCTCGCATATGCTGACCACTAAAATTTCCTATGGTCTAATCACAAGGAGCAGCTATGATGAGCTCTATCTATCTCTATCCATCCATCCATCTTAATACATTTGGCCACTGGTTTCTGCTGCAAACAACATCCCTGCACTTTCACCATGTCTTCACCAGACATCTGTGCCAAAATGCTCTCTTTGATTATCACTTTGACATGCATTTCCATCCTGTTTCTTTTGTAAGTACATTGAATATTGCTTATATTTTACAAAACATTTTGAAAATTTATAATTAGGAATTATGTGCTTGGAATTGAAGTTTTGATTTGGGATATTTTGTCCCATCTTTCAAAGCAGTGCTAGAATTGATGCTTATTTTCAGATTTTATTTATAGCAAAACTATCTTCTTCCGAACTCCATTTCAGCTTCAGCAGTTAATACAGACATTGCAGATGCAACAACAGAAACCACAACCATCATTGCTTCAAGCACTGGATGCTGGTCTCGTTGTTCAGCTACAGGCTCTCACTGCTCAACTTACGGCTGCTGCTGCCGCTGCCAATACACTCAATCCACTAGAACAGAGTGTCTCTTTTAACAAGGTAGTTATTCGTAAGATTGCTGAACAAAATATTTGATTAAAGTTATACTAAGTCCTCCACAGTTTGACTCATTTCAGTGATTTTCTCTTTGCAGTGTTAGATGGGAAATACAGTGGAATTCCATTCACTAAATGAGCCTGAGACCCTTAGTCATACTCTGTTTCTGTGGTAATTTACCTATATATCTAACTAAAAGCAACTTGGTTATGAAGGAAAAAGGTTCATTTCTAACTCTCAGATTGAAAACTTGCTGAGTAGTAGAGTTGCTGCGTTCCTATCTGTAGCAGTTTCCATAAGAAGATTAGAGATGTTCTAATCATGGAGTGGTAACAATATGAAATCTTCTACTTTTTTTGTTTATTTTGTTTATTTTGTTTTTTGTATGTTATGTTTTATGTTTTGTTTGCTTTATCTGTTTTTTCTTTTAAATTTTAGTTTAATATGCTGTTTATCATGGGGTCCTTAACCCCTGGGCCATGGCCCACAACCGGGACATGGCATATTCAGAATTGGGCCCCACAAGGACTGGCCGGCATGCACACGTGCAACTTAATTTGCACAAGTGGAGGGCTGAAGGGCACTCACAAGCATGCATGCTGGCCCACTGCTTGTGTGGCCCAGTTCCTCCCCCCCACCTCCCAGCCGAGCCACCAAGCTGCAAAGATTGGAACCACTCCTGTATATGACTGATACACCAGTTTGGTGTTGTGGTTAAAGCACCAGGTGAGAAACCAGGAAACTGAGTTCTAGTCCTATCTTAGGCACCAAGTCAGTTGAGTGAACTTGGGCCAGGCATTCTCTCTCTCAGCCCTAGGAAGTAGCCACTTCTTCCAAAATCTTGCCAAGAAAACTACAGGGACTAATCCAGGCAGTTGCCAGAAATAAAAAAAATGACTCAAAGGGATAAAAATTAAAGAGATTGATACACTGTTTTTGTTGTATGTGTCAATGCTTCTATCTTGATCATAGCTAAATTAATACAATAATAGTAATAACAATACTCAATTTATGTAGTAACTGATACAAAATTTTCTCTTTCACAATCAGTTGACCAATATTACTGTAATTTTTTTGTCCTGTTTTTGCAATTCTTGGTGTTCTATTGGGAACTAAACTTGCAGTTCTAAATCATGTATAGTTGTCGCTTTATCAAAGCCTATCTTACAATTTCTAATTTTAGTAACCCAAGTCATGTCTTTGGGGTACATATAGATAATGTATATTAATTAATGTAATCCCAATTAAGTATGTATATTTTGATTTTTATATTTATGTGATTATTTTGGATCTGTGGTAACACATATAAGCAAGACAAAAGGCATTGTTTTAGAAAGAATGTTTTGTACATTCGTATCATAGTTGTTATAGTTTATTCATTACAGTTAATATATACATATATCTAAAGCATAAAAAATCTAATAGAAATCTTTTATTTCAAATAATACTTTTCTTGTTCAACAATGCCTTTTTAATGCATAATTTGTTTGTTCCTAGAAGCTGATAGATAGGTTTGGAGATTTCGGAGAAGAAGCTGATTTGAATGAAGAGCCCAAAAAGGAAACTCCAACTTCTCAATTGTAAGTCTTAATTTGTTATTGGAAGTACCTCATTTTATATTTTAATTTGAACTTATTTGTAAAGTAAATCTGCAGTTAAACCCAACTTTTCTGGTTTTAATTGCTTGTCCTAATCCAGAGGCTTTTCACCTATGCAAAATTGTTTTGGAGTATTTGTGATGTTAAGTGGTGATGGGAGAAGTAGTTATGGAAATATTTTTTTAATTGTTTAGTTTTTAAATTATTTTCAGACAGGCCAGACTTCCCCTACTTGAGATTTCAAGTACATTTTAATCTTACTAAAATATTCTTTTAAGTCATTTTCTTACACCTAAGAAAGGGGAAAAAGGGAGGAGAGAGGAGTTGCTGAGGATAAGCCATAATTTCTTAAATGAACAGTTGGGTTCATTCAATATGAACTATTGTTTAAAAGTCACAGTATTGGGTTCTCCCTACCACATAAAGTGCAATATGACCTACAACAATGTTTGAATTCCATTATATTCCCATTAGATCAAGCTAGTCTTCTTGTCCCTTCCTATTCTCACCACATTTTGCGAGAACACCAAATTCTGGTTCCACAAAGCTCTGATATATTCTTTAAGTAATTAATTCTGAATGTATTTATACAGTTACTATAAACAATAGGGTAACTACTAAATTATGTATTTTAGGCCTCTTGTATCTGAATCCGTGAACAACTCACTTTTTCATCAGTTAGCTGAACAACTACAGCAACAAAACTTTGAACATCTTCGGCAGCAGCTTCTAGATCAGCAGCCATCAAAGGTATATTATTTTTCTTTTGGAAATATTGCATTTATTAAAATTTCTAAACTAACCACATGGCCTTAGATTTCTAATTTTTTTGAAACAACATGATGTTACTTTAGACATTCAAAAAAAGTATATTTGTGTTGCCATCTTGAATTCCGCTCAGCATTAGCTTCCTTTTCCTTCTCCCCCCCCTTTTTTTTTTGTTCAGTATAACACTTGCTTATACTTCACTTGTTTATATTTGCATTTTAACTTCTATTCCTAACATTTATTTGAACTGTAGTTCCAGGGCTGTGGTTTGAAATAAAGAACTGAATTTTGCACACTTGTTTGTTTTCTTGTTGATATTATCCAAAATTCCAAACATATTCCATAATACAAATTATGTACCAGTTATTGGAACTTGTGGGGGGAGAGAGAGAGAGAGAGAGAGAGGCAGGCAGGCAGGCAGACCGACTGACCAACAAACAGACATGTGTTGCAAGTTTGAAGCTTAAAAAAAATAATGTAAACCCCTTTCACTGCAGGTAAGCCCTGAGGAAACTCAAGAAGAAAATTTTGGTTCTGAGCATTCAGCATCACCTTCACAAGACAGCAGTCACCAACAGTTTTTAGAAGTGGAAACAAAGCTTGACAATTCAATGGATGTTCAACAACAGGTAAAATTTAGTCTTTCTATTTAAAATATGAATTTAGTAGATCACAAAATTGTAAAATAAACACTATATACTATCTGTAATCTCAAGGTGGCCTAATTTACTGGGAATGTAAATGATTAACATTAGTTTTGATGTCATAATATAATTCGTTGGAGACCAGGATACTCTGTCCATGAGCACAGTAAAGACAACATTGAGTAAGAAGATTTTCCTACAACAAATTGATGTCTTCAGGAATATACGAAAAAAACCTCCATAAGCAAATATAGATAAGAATGAATATATTTTCCAATATGTTGGCATCTCATTTCTTCCCTATTTTTAGGACATGGATATAGATGAAGCCCAGGAGGTTATAGAACAAGAAGTCTTTGAACAAGAAGAAAAGAAACCAGCTGTTCTTTCAAGATCACGAACACGCTCAAGATCACGTTCAAGGTTTTTGTAACTTTATTACAAAGATACTTGTCTTCATGCTTAAAACCCATATTTTGTTTCTCTTATGAACTTTATGTTTTACATTAACATAATTTAACTGATTATTTTATAGGTCACCAAGAAAAAGAAGGTCAAGATCACGGTCTGGTTCTCGAAAGCGTAAACACAGAAAGCGCTCACGTTCTAGATCAAGAGAAAGAAAGAGGAAGTCATCAAGGTCATACTCAAGTGAAAGAAGAGCTAGAGAAAGGGAAAAAGAAAGACAGAAAAAAGGGTTACCTCCTGTCCGATCAAAAACACTAAGTGGTATGTATGATCTGGTTAATTTGATTATTTGTATGGATATTTTCTGAAATGTTTGTAGTACATATCTGAGATTCTCAGTGTCTGTATTTCCTTTCATTAAAATTACATTACCACTCAAATTGTTTTTAAGATAAATTTCAGCATGATCCATTATAGTAGGCAGAATAGTTTGATTTTTGGGATACCACTCTCTAGAATTTATACATCAGGGAGAAACAGAACTACTACTGCTGACTATTATTATTAACCTTAGAGATCCCAGCCCACAAAAGAGGTGTAATTCTGTAGATAGATGAGCACTGTGCTAAATAGTACTGTTAAATCTAGTGAGACTTTCTAGGTTTCAGGGTCAACTCAGAATTAAGAGCTGCTTGCTATTTCTGGGACTTAGCTTATTCTATTTGATATTTACTGTGGGAGAAATATTATTAAGCTCACTTAAATTTAAATTTTTCTATGATTAGTTACTTGCCATTTCTATACATTTTGTTAGTTTGTCTGCACAGAATATTTTAAAAATATATGCATGGTGCAAAATTTTCTGCCAAGATTTGTTATAAACATACATTTTTATTTTAATAAGTCAATAAATTGGATGTATTATTAATATACATTTAACTAAAGTTAATGAAAGCATTTTAAAAACATTTCATAAAAATATATTGCACGAAGCTGAATATGTTGCTCATAAATATTCAGTGGTATGTCCACTATAGTTTTCTATATTCTTATAATATTTGCCTTTTTTTCCTGTAACGTGGGGATGGGAGTTGTATTCTTCTCTCCATAACTTGTTGGAGGAGTTTCAAGAAAGGTTTTGAAGTTAATAAGTTGGTTTCTAAGAGGAAGGAAGAATTAAAGATTACTACTCCCTCTTTCATGGCATCACCTGCTATTTCAAGCATTTCTGTTTGAGTATTGATTTTGATTCCTTTGTTAATCACTACAGTAGTAATAACCATATTACTGTATTCAATATTTCTGTATTCTCCCCATGTCTCTGCTTTTTATATGCATTAAATATTCTTATTTATATATAGCTTTCATAAAAAGTTAGTGTTTCAGGATTTTGTTGTCCTGCTATTCACTTCTTGGAAGACAGTTGAGATTTTCCATTTCCACTGCTTTAAATTAAATAATTGTATTGATTTCTACATGTGGGCAAGTTGTAAATTGTTTCAGCTTGTCTTTTCCTCTGTGACAATAAAAGATTGTAGTGATGATAAATGACAAATTATATGAATAAAATATAAACCTTTGCCATTAATTTATTGTGGCAGTCTGCAGTACCACGCTTTGGGTTGGTCAAGTGGACAAGAAAGCCACACAGCAAGATTTAACCAATTTATTTGAAGAATTTGGACAAATAGAATCTATAAATGTAAGTAAAATAATCTGTAACTTTTAAAAAGAATGGTAATTTTGAGTTTTCATAAATTATTTATTTTACATAAAGGAAGTTTTATATGATCTATTTTAAAACAAAAGTACTTAGAGGTTGTGTGGCTGGATGCAGAGAAATATAAATTGTATTCACACAGTAAGATATTTTTTGTTACTCCATTTGTGTCTCTTAAAACATCCTAAATTTTAGGAAATCGTTTAGAATGGCATGGGGGTATGACAAACTAAATTGGAGTTGCTCATATTTATTAGTGCGAGAGGTTTTTCTGAATCTCAGTTATTAATTTCTGTTTTAATTTTACTTTTCCCCTTGTTTTTATTTTATAGATGATCCCTCCTAGAGGTTGTGCATATGTCTGCATGGTTCATAGGCAAGATGCCTATCGTGCTCTTCAGAAATTAAGCTCTGGATCCTACAAAATGGGATCTAAAATTATTAAGGTACAGTTTCAGTGGTCCTGCTTATATGCAGTATGAATTATAGTTTATTATCATAATCATGTGCATTTGTATATAATGAAGGAAAGCCACTGTGTTAGTGCTTAAGATTTTGGACTAGATCCATCCTGAGCCATAGAAACTCACTGGTTGACTTGAGCAAGACACCGTGTTTCTCATCCTATTTCATATGCTTGTTATAATAATAAGTTGATCAGTTTGCAAGGATAGTGGTACATAAATCTAACAATAGTAATAGAAGAATGTGGATCAGGTGGTGAAGGAGTAATGTCCAGGACCAATGGAAGTCTCTGCCTACTGTACTCATCTCCAAATCACATAGAAGGGAGTTGAATATGTTGGATGTTATTGGAAATTGGAATGTGTTGAGTCTCGTGTAAGTAGGGTTGGGCTAGGAGGTGGGCTCAGTGATTTGCCAGATTGTTAATTCCAAGCATAGGTTAGGTAGGAAAGATGGTTAGTGAGAATTGGGATGAAATAAGTGCTTGCCTTAGATAAACAGGATGGTTGGATGAGAAGAATACAGAATACATACGCCAAATACCAGTGTTTTCAGCCAAGGGAAATATGGTGGAAGGCATCGGCTGCACTATTTCAGGAGACAGATGATTTGTGGTAGTCTCTTTTTTCCAATCCAGTAGCTCCATGATGGGGACCTTGTGGTCAGATTATCAGAGTACTTGACCTGATAAAGCAGCATCTTTTCATGATTTGGTGATAGACAGGCAAGTAGATTTGGTGTGTGTTACTCACTCCTAGCTGAGAATAGCAATATCCTTCTTTCAACAATTTGCCCAACCAGGTTTTGGGTCCTGCCTCAGCCTGAGTACCAGGATCAGGAAGATAAGGTGGTGTTGATATATTATGAGATCTTACCTGTGACCAAGATCATTGTTTTGAAGTTTGCAGGATGTGACTGCCTTTGTGTTAAGTTGTGCCTAAGGACAAACTAGGGGTGCTGTTGTTATAACAGTACCCCTGCTGTCTATCTGGATCTGTCCCGGGTTTCCTGGCCCTGGTTGTTGGGTTGATGATTGAGTTTCCTGCACCTATGGTTATTGGGGAATTTTAACTTCCAAACAATGGGTTTTGAGAAAACCTAGGAGTTTCATGAAGATTTCCATGGATAGGTGGCCATGAATTTGTTCTAATTTTTGCTTTGGAACAATTGTCTTATGATCTGGAGGATATGGAAGGTATTACCATTACCCCTTTGTCATAGTTAAATCAACAGACTGTGTTATCAGGTCTATTTGGATTGTCCGCTAGATCGGTGACTCCAACTGCCTACCTCACCACTTGCAAGAAGTAACTCAGACTCTTGCTCTTGAATGGCCTCACTCCACTGGATCTAGGCAACTTCTTGGGTTTAGTGGCCCTCTGGAAGATGAAGCAGCAGGAATGATGCTTGGAACATAGGTGAAAGGTGAATAGTGAAACTAACAAAGCTGTCCAGGTTCAAGCTTATTCCAGAGCAGTAAGAAAAGAAAAGCATTCCTATTTTTCTCTCTCTTAGGGGATTGTGGCAGGATATAAATATAATAAGTTTCTGTATAGATTCTTATGTCTATGTTGTGTAGATTTTAATATTTATATTACTGGGAAAAAATAAAATGCTTCTAGGAAAGAATTCATCTGGAGAATGCATTTTAATGACTCCAATTAAATGGAAATGTTATTAAAAAAAACAGAAAAGGAAAAAATTAAAATGAGTTCAAAATATTTATTGGAAAAATATGCCCTGTAAAATAGTAAAATATAACTAGAAATTTAGGGTAAACAGTAAGCCTGAGATTGGGAAGAATAATGTCCAAATTCTTTGGGACTGAGAACTTTAAAAAAATTTACTGCTGCATTTACGGCAGAAAAAGCTGATATACTGAAAGAATTTAAGACAAGCACAGGAAGATTCTTTACAGATCAACAGATCATCTATGTTTTTCTGTGCTATATAACTTTGATATCTCCTTTTCTATAAAAAGGAAATTTTATGATGAATTGATCTTTTAACGTCAAATAAAAGATATTATTATAACATATTTGGACACTGCATTTTTCTGTTCTGCGAGTATGTCCTATTCAGCAAATGAATTGTCAATCAGGCTGTGTAAAAATAAACAGAATGCTATGATGCCTTGTAGAGATTATTGTATTTTTGTTTTCAACACATTGAATTTGCTTTGTTTTCAGATTGCATGGGCTTTAAACAAAGGGGTGAAAACTGAATACAAACAGTTTTGGGATGTGGATCTTGGAGTATCATATATACCCTGGGAAAAAGTTAAGGTGGATGATTTAGATGGCTTTGCAGAAGGAGGCATGATTGACCAGGAAACAGTAAATAGTGGTAAGAACAATTTTAAATTCTTTGTAATTAAAACTTTATTTTCATTTTTTTATATGTTGTTCCAGAGAAATGTATTTCCAATAAACTAAAAATGCAGTACAAGTATTGTTCCTCTCAGGCTATTTAAGAGTAGGCTGACTGTCGGCAGTCAAGCTGAATTACAGAGTTCCACTTTGTGACATCTCTAGAAAATCTCCCTCTTCAACTGGGATATATGTTAGTTTCCAAAGGAAATTTATTTACTTATTTATTTAAATAAATAAACTTATTTGCTTACGGTACTTATTTAGTAAATATACTTATTTACTAATTATTTGTTTCCAAAGGAAATTTATTTACTAATTAAATAAATATATATCACAATATTTAAGATTTAGTGTAGATATAGTCTTAGTCCAAAACTGTAGAGAATTTGTAAATAGGAGAAATCAATTGTTACTTACAAAATAATGCTTTGCCAAAAACTGTGGGGTTTGATTTGATTTGGTTTGGTTTAATTTGATGCGCAGAAAGAAACAGGAAAATCATATAAATAAAACAAAAATATATTATGAAATACTCAGATCTGAATCTCCCAGAGGTGCTTTAGATCCAAATATTGTCTATTAATACATATTAAAAACAATGTAGTTTTTAAACACTAAACACAGTAATATTGATCAGTCTTTCCCACCCACAAAAAACTTGCTCAACATAAAACAATCTGGAATGTGCCATTTATATAGTTTTTAAAAAATAATATTTTTCAATCACCATTCATTGTGAAAATGTAGGTATTGTAGCTAGTAGAACAAATGCTTATTATCTTCTAATGTGCTTTTCAAAACACTATATTGTTTCTGTAGAATGGGAAACTACAAGGACTTCAGAGACTGTAAAAGAGAGTGTGCAGGTAACCCAGAGTGCAACCATTGACAAAACCACAGTTGTCACAACACAGGCAGAAACTTACACACAGTCTGTCAGTATGCTACAGGTTAGTATTGTACTTTATTTTCTGACCACACTTTTCTTCCAGTAATGAAGAACATTCAGATTATTGATTAGATTGTCAACTCTACTTTTCTATCAGATGCTTATCATATCTTCTCATACCGTTTCAATGTTTTGGATATTTGCAACTTGTTGAGACATTTTTTTCCTTTTACTATGAAAAACTCTGAAGTTAAGTGTGCACGAAACATAAAATACATTGGTTTCACAAATAGAACAAAGAACTCCACTCAAACATCTCAGGAATATCCCATGTTGGTTGCTTCCTAAGGAGGCTCCCCAAAGTTACGTAGTACAAAATTATCTCAACGAGTAGATGTAAGAGGCAGCAAAACCCTGGGAATGATACTGTGGTAAGTTGCCTCCCCCCCCCCTCCCAAATTATGATTTTCTTCCACTATATAGTAAATCATTCTGTGAATGAGATGAATGGTTTAAAAATGTGATAAATTAAATTTAAATTGACCCAGAGTTATTTTGGGAATTAACTGGCAAGTGTTCAGTTTCACTGATAGGAGAGAGAGAATTTGGAAAGAAAATGAAAAGTAGTTATCTGGACTTTTTAGAAGTCCATTTGTTGATTAACTATTAAAAGACTGAAAAGAGGCAGAAGTACTTCTACATTAAAAAGACAGAAGTAATACTACATTGCCCTTCCTACATGCATTTCTGTAACAACTTGCAAGCTATAAATGTCCTTATTTGGGGGCTCCCAGGGTACCTCCTTCATTCCACAGCTGAAATTTTAACAGCAAAATAGCCCAAAGAGGCCGATTTCCAGAGGTGCAATTTTAAAATGTCCTTCTCATAAATGTATATGGATTAAAAATCACCAGGAATATTTTCCCATTATAACAGATTCCTGTAGCTCCAACTGTGCCGGCTGTTAATTTAGTTCCACCTGCATTTCCTGTTACAATGTCTGTCCCTCCACCTGGTTACAGTGGAATTCCTCCGCCTCCATTCTTGAGAGCAAGCTTTAATCCTTCACAACCACCTCCTGGTAAAGTTATCTTTCCATTTTATGATATATATGTACCGGCGTTGTTATTTATTTCTCTTAAGTTTATTTGTCTGTTATTCTATTGTCGATTAGACTATTGTCTAATTCTTTGTTTCTTATAGGTTTCATGCCTCCACCTGTTCCGCCACCTGTTCCGCCACCAGTAGTTCCAACATGTAAGCTGTTTTAATTTTTCTTCATATGATTACAATAAAACTCTCATTGTTGAAAAAAGCAGTTTGGTTGAATTGGCTAACAAATAATATTATAAAGCTTAGAACTGAATTCCTGCTATTCTTAAATAAGTGGCCAAGTTTACCTGTGTTAGGTAGGATTGCACCTGTACAGGCATTAATCATTCCCACAGAGTGGGACTTACATCTTCAAGTCTTTGCACTTGTGTCAACTTAATATTACTTGTGCTTAAAGCACAGTAGTGCCTCCTACAGATAGGTTTTGGCATTTTTGCCCATAAAATGAAATAAGCAGAGTATCATCCAACTATTCTATGAATTCTCAATTTAATTCTTTCTTAAAGCAACAGTTAATATCAGGCAGAATGAAAGGCACATAACTGAACCATCTTCTGTCTGATCCCAAGAGACTCATGCTGTTTTGAAAGCTGCACTATTTGTATTAATTGCCCCAAGTTAAAAGGTAATAGATTGTATTTATTGTTATTGATGAGTAATGATTAGATTGGATTATTTCAATTATAATTCAACTGTATAATTTTGATGAGTTTTCTAATAGCTTTCTTCAGTCTGGATTTTTTAAACATATATTTAATTTATTTGTGGTTACTTTTTTATATAGTAAGTAAAAAGATGTTTCAGAGTTTAATTAACATACTGGTGGTTTCTTTTAGAAAGACATACACAGATTTGCACAAGCATTAATGTGCATATGTATTGATTTACAGCTCTTGTACAGCAGTCAATGACCATTGCTCAAGAATCAATGAAAGATTTTAGCAGCCTTGTTCTACCAGGTGGTAGTGTTTCTAGTAGTCTTACAACACCAACATTATCTGCCGGAAGTGTCTTTCCTTCTCTTTCAAAGAACAGTTCAGAATTAGATGAAAAAGGATCTCTTCGTGCTGATCTTCAGATCTCTTCTACTGAAAACAGAACTGGTAAATAGCATTATAAAACCTTTTGGAAGGGTTATATGTGTGCTTGCATATGCATGTATATATGTATGTACATGGACAAATGTATATGCACATACACACACATACATGCTTGCATAATATAGGAATGTCATAACTTTCAAGAATTCTAGTCCTGTATCAGATGCCATTTTTGGGAGAGTATTGAACTTTTTTCTAAGAACTAAATAAAGACATACATACATACATACATTTATACTAGAAGATAGGAAATAGGATCGGCATAACTGGAGTTGTTTATTAGCCCAGTTTCTATATAATTTCTGTTTTTTCCAACAGTGGTCTGTTTTCAATAAGATCTGTTATTCACTCATCACTATATTGCCACAATACTTTTTTGTTCATTTAATCTGAATTGTATTAATATTAATATACAAATAATTTAAAAGCTTTTAACATGATTTTTATAGTTTCTGTTCACTCAGATATACAGGAAGATAGGAAAAGAATATGCCAAATCCTAGTAGTTCTTTTTTTTTTTTACTTCTCTATAACTTCCTAGATAAAATATTTTAAGAGCTTACAGTTTTTCTAAATGTTTATTTTGTAAGCTACTCTTCAGTAAGAGATACTGTTTACTTTTCCTTAAATAGATATTGTTGCAGATTATAATGCGAATCCAACATGTAGATGTTGAATTTAGTTTAATCTTACTCTATAATTAAACTATTAAAGGATTAGTTATTCATGGTTGTTTCAGTTCTCTGATTTAAGTTTTTGTATTTCAGTTCAGGATGACGTTTCAAGCAGTTCTGGACTTACCGAGGGAGTACAGCCACCTGGTATCACAACCAGTTCTGGGCATGTAGGGGGAATCCAGCCACCCCATGTCTCAAGTAGTGCTGGACTTGTGCAGCCAGTCAGTGTCTCAAGCAGCTCTGGACTTTTGACAAGAGCTCAACCACCCACTGCTTCAAATAGCTCCAATCTTATAACAGGTGTTCAGGCTCCAAGTGTTTCAAGTAGCTCTGGGCTTTTGACAGGACTTCAGCCCATAAATGTTTCAAGCAGCTCCAGCCTTTTAATGGGAATCCAACCACCCATAGTCTCAAATAATACTGGACGTTTGTCAGGAATCCAGCCACCCATTGTATCAAGTAATTCTGGGCTTTTGACAGCACTCCAACCACCCATTGTATCAAGCAATTCTGCAATTTTAGGATTGCCACCACCAATGGTTTCAAGTAGTTCTGGACTATTAGGATTACCACCACCAAATATTTCAGGTGGTTCTGGACTATTAGGACTACAACCACCCACTGGAATTCAAAATTTACCCCATTTAACTATGTCTAGTCAACGGTTGCCTGGAATTCCTCTAGTAGAAATCCGATCGGGATTAATACCACAGCCACCTGGTCCTAGGTTTCCACTACTGCAACCTGGGATACCACCACAACGTACAGTTCCTCCTCCAGCTATACTTGATCCATCCCTTCCTCCACCTAGAGTTCCTTTCCTTCCAGGAGATATTTTTACTCAAACAGAGAGACCATTTGCAACTTCTAGTAGGCAAAATATGGATATTTCTAACCCAGATAAAAGATTGCCTGTCGGGGAAGATAGCATTCAACAAGAAGGAGATAGAGACTATCGCTTCCCTCCATTGGAAAGTAGAGATCGAGCATCTTCAGTAGATATAAGGGATTCTATTGGAAGGCCACCACTAGATCCAAGAGAAGGTCTAGGCCGACCTCCTATAGATGGAAGAGAACATCTTATCAGGCCACATATAGATTTACGGGAGAACTTTGGAAGGCCAGGTATCGATAATCTAAGGAGAGAGCATTTTGCTTTCAACTCAGAAAAACACTGGGGTCAAAGAGGAGATTATGATGAAAGAGAACACCAGACCTTTCCTGTATATGGTGGTCTAAGGGGGTTCCAGGAAGCTCGAGAGAGATATCGGCAAACAAATTACAGATTTGAAACTCGAAGTGGTCCTACCTGGAACAGAGGACTTGAACAAGATGCTCACAGAGACTTTGATGACCGTCGTAGGCCATGGGAAAGACAAAGGGACAGGGATGATAGAGATTTTAATTTTGGTAGAGAAATTAATGGAAACAGATTTGGGAGAGAGAGAACACAGAACAACTGGATACCCCCTCCACATCCAAGAGTGTTTGAATATTTTGAAGGTGGTCCTTCTCAACAAAAAGTTGATAGTGTACCCCAAGTTAACGGTGAAAACACAGAGACAGAGAATCAGCCATCTGCTGTGCAAGTGCAGGAGGAATTGGAACTTTATGAAAAATTGGCGACTTCAAATGAGACAAAAAAAGAGAAGAGTGACACAGAAGCTGAATTAGAAAATGAACCAGTGGTAGAAAGCACAGAAACTGAGGGGACATAATCATCACTCAGTAGGTAAAAAGATACCTTTTGTAAAGTTGTCATCTCTCTCTGTAATAGATGAATGGCTGACTGGACCTTAGTAGTTCATTTTTTTTCTTCCAGAATTAAGTTAATCTAATATTCATGTTCATCTTTCACTTAAATAGTTGTACAACTGACCTGTATAGAATATTGTTTTTAATTTGAACATGGTAGGTAAAGTTTGTCTTTCTTTTCTTTTCTTTTTTTCTTTTTCCCCTGACAAAGTGCAAACTTTCCCAACTTGCTTTTACTTCAGAAGGATAAATTACAGCTTGTCAAACAAAGAAAAAAACTTCCTATGGAAGAACTTGATTTTTTTTAGATGCTATTAGGTTGGCCATAGAAATTGTTATACTTGAAAACAGGCGCTGGTATATCTTACCCAGATTTCTAGGCTGCTGCAAATTTTTAAAACATAGGCAGAGCTGTGATACTAAATGTTCCCTCAGTTTGGCCCAGAAAAGGAGCATAAATAACACAGAGATGGTTGGTGTGTTTTTGAAATTTCTGCATTATAGTCTCTGTTTCTCAAACAAGTGTCCATGATCTGTCCTCCTCGTACTGCAATGAATTAAAAAATAACATAAGTTTTAAATGTTTTTTTAGATGCCAATAAAGCATTATTTGTTTGATAAGCATTCTAGGTATTGTATTTTTTATATACAATCTATAATATTCTGGTTGAATTGTGCTTTAACCAATTGTTGCAAAAGGTTTATAATGCTCTTGTAAAACTAGTGCAACAATTATATGCTACAAAAGCATATGCCTTTCTACTAAAAAATCATGGAATCACATTAGTTTGTGTATAATATATGTATGTAAATATTTGTGTAAAACTGTATGTAGATACCACTGTTTCTGTGTGTGATGGTGCATGCGCACGCACTCACAGAATAATGTAGACAGTTAAATAAAATGAAATGAATTAGGTTATGCAATTTCATATTTAATCTTTAGGTAGAAAGAAAATTGTAGATGCTGTTGTGACAGGTTAAACAAATTAATATTTGCTCTTCTAAATTCTTATTACTTCAGAAGGTGGACTGGCATGCTCTGAAGGCTGAAGAGTAAGATTTAAGGATGCTTTTTAAGTGTGGCAATATATGGTGCAAAAATGAAGCAAATGTTTGAATTGTCATTTTTGTAATGCTTCTGGTGTTTTGGGTAGAAAGTGATATAAAAATACTTTGTTGATGATTTTGCTTGCTGTGAATATTCAGTTCATAGTTGTTATCTAAAACATACTGAGCAACTTTAAGAACAAAACACTCTTGCTTATCTCAAATAACTGACCAGTAAGGTTTAGGTTCCAAGATTCTTTAGGCTGCAATCGTATATGCATTTAACTTGGATTAAGTTTCATTGAGATCAATATTGAATACTGGCATCGAGATATTTGGATTTTTTTTAAACTCTGGGCTAGCTAGTTTCCATAATTTGAAATGGCCTCATAAAAATATTTTTGTCCAAACTAAAAATACGTTTTTAGGATCTACTCTAACAAGTTGATATAATGCAACCATTGATCTTTTTTTTCTTTTAAAAAGCCTTCAAAATCTAAAGAATATGTTAGTTACATTGTGCTAAATTAATATTTTATGTAGAAAATGACATTCTTTAATTCAAGAAAAGTTTGAATTTTCAATAATGTGAATCAGTCGTTCTCTAAAATTATGCTTCTATATAATATGAAATATATGAAGGTCACAGAAATTTCATTAATATTATGAAGTCAATACACTTTTATTGCAATAAATTTTGAGAATTACAAATTTACAATTTGGAAATTTACAGTGGCACTACCACTTTTGCTTTTGGTCAACTTAAGTCTTAAAATTACAAATGCATTATTGTTGCATACTGTATTGACAGTCTGGTGGATTCACTTTCATTGAATTACTGTTGCCAAATATAACAGCATTAAGAATCGAGATAATCAGTATAATGTATACAATGCCCCAGATTTGTGTTTGCTCACTGGAAATAATGCAACAGTGGAATATAATTGTGTTGTTTACATTGGGACAGTAGCTCTAATAAGATAACTGTTTGATTTCATTCTTGATTTTTACAAATGGCCAAAAATACGTTATGCGGTTTAAGTTTAAATCTTAGAATAGTACTAGCTACATATCACTATCATATAAAAAGATACCTTGGAACTATGTAAAAGCTGTATCTTTTAAAAAATTTAAATAGCATAAAAGTATGTCATACTTTGTTATCTTTGGACATAGCATCTCATGAGTAAGACAGGCTTGGCATAACTCAGATCTACTAGTTGAGGAAAAAGTAGAATGAGACAAAGGTGCCTCTTAGATAGAAGGGATCTCCAGACAAGGTAGTTATGTTCTGTTGGCAGAAAGTTACTGCTAGTGGTATTCCAAATTAAGGTAGTAAACATAACACATGAGTCAGTGCCATTTTGAGAACTACTGAATTTATAGCTGTTCCATTTTCTGGCTGAGAAATTGTAATTTACCTCTATCCACCAACATATTGAAAACAGGATCAGTTGTGAGTCTCTTTGCTTGTTATGATTGTTTTTCTTATGAGGCTAAAGTTGATAACTTAAGTGAATGAAATTAATAGCCTAATCACTAATTATTATAATAGCAAAGAAATTATTTGAGAATATACTGCTTTTTCCCTATATTTTTCTCCTCTTGTTCCCATATATGTAATAAACATTTGTATTATAGAGAAAAACTGTCCTTTTTGTCAAGGAAACAGCTAATTGTTATAAACATAATTTCTATTTTTCAGTGGCATATTGGTTTAATATGTAACTTTTAAATGTGTTTTGATATTATAGAAAATAAAGTAAAATCTCAAATAAATGAAGTAACCAAAATAGAAATATAATTAGCAAATGAAGTTATTATACTCTTTTCAAAAGATTGACAGTCCTTAAAAGCTTCATTAGGCACCATGTTAAATTAATCTCTTCAAAAGAAAATCAAATCATAACCAGAAATTTGCACTATAATTGACACCATGCAGAATATGCAAAGCATCTTTGGGAAGCTAATTTGACATTCCCAGAATGTAAATTCATCATTTAAAAAGAGACTGCTTCCATATACATATTTTAATGCAAATAATCCATGTATCTGATTCCCAAAGGTCCTATTTCCAGTGGTGCTCTTGGAATTATAATTTTATCAGGAATGATTTCCCATAGATTCTGTAGTTCATGTGAAATGTTAAATGCCAATAGTAGTTCCCTTGGTTTATTTATTTCCAAAATGCATTTTTTACTCTAAGACCTTTCAAAAATCACAAGCAAGTGTGACCACAAATTGATATTAAAATTAGAACAGTGATTTTAAGACTTTATACTGGTTACTAAGTCTGCGGCACTTCTTTCTTGATGATTTTTTGTTGGTTTTCTAGTACGAAAAGATGGCTCTTTTGCTTATAGTGTAGTCCAGTGCATGTTTGCTCAAACCTACTCCATTGAGTTGAGTTGAATTTGCATAGCATTGCAGCCTTGAAATGCAATGTAAATTGAGCCGTGAAGTTTTTCTTGTTTGGTTTTTAATTAATCTTGCTTATGAAATGCCCTGATATGTTTTTGCAAATATTTAAAACTGATTACAATACCTATAAAAATGAATATGACTGGAAATCATACTTTTAGTGTGTTATACTATATGTGCGTAGTTTCTCACATGAGGAAGAACGTACGAGCCTCACAGTTCCTAACATTCTATCCCTAATTTCTGAAAGAACTTCTTTTTGACAATTATTTTGCTTCTTTCCTTCTATACTATTAGATGTAATTCCTTCCTTTGATGTTTGACTAACCCATAATTATTCAGTACCCCATAATTACAAAGTGAAAACAGAATTTTAGAAATGTCTGTAAATTTATTAAAAAGAAAAAATTGAAAAGCAGGTAAACCCTGAGTAACGATAGTGCTCTTAGTGACTGAGGTTACTTGATAAGCTCCTCAATTACAAATGTTGCAGCACCATGGCAGTCGTTCATCCTTATGAACAACCTCAGAGGCACTACCCCCCCCCCAATCCTGCTAGCCAGGTTTACTTACCTTGCAAAGATCTGTCTCCTCTCTGCTGTGGTTTCTTTGCCTTTGAGGGAGAGGAGAACAGGATGATTTGCTTTCCAGTATCTGGTCAGCTTCCAAATGCTTTGCGCCGAAGGTGAAATGTTCTGGTGGCCATGATCTCGCGCGACATCAGGCAACCATTCTCTGCAAAAGCAGATGGGTGCCTGAAATCGCACAAGATCACGTCTCTTACTAAGGCCCTTCTTCCTGATTGCTCATTTTTTCCAGGTGGCCAGCTCTTGGAAGAGTCCTGGTCATGCCAAATTTCCATTTCAGAATTATGGAGGCCACTATGGTCTTAGGAACCTTCAGTGTAGCAGAAATTTTATTGTAGTCTTCCCAGATCTGTGCCTTGCAATAATCTTCTCTGAGCACCACAGGCAGTTCCTTTGACCTCATGGCTTTTGCTCTGCTATAGCTGTGCATTGTTACCTGTGAAGCCTTCAGTAGAGAGGTTTGTGCCTTTCCAAATTATGTCCAATCAATTTAATTTATCACAGGTGGACTTCAGTCAAGGTGTGGAAACATGTCAGCAACAATCAAGAGAAATGCATCGGAGCTAAATTTCAAGTGTTGTTGCAAAGGGTACTTATGTCAATCTGATATTTCAGTTCTTCATTTCAATAAATTTACATTTCTGTTTTCACTTTGTCATTATGGGGTAATGAGTGTAGATTAATGAGAAAAATGAATTTCAACAACTGCAGCATAACAAAATTGACAAAAATGAAGAAGGTCTGAATACTTTAGGAATGCATGGGTAATGATACTTTTGCTATCTTCAGTACAGTAATAGCAAAGGAATTTTTAGTATGGCACAAAATAAATTATAGGAGCATGGGTGCGGTATGCTCTGTCATTGTAGTTTATTTGTTAATGCAGACTGGACTTCTTGGTCCATGATAGCTTAATGTGAATTTAAAGTTCTAAACTCATGGAAAATACCAAGTTGCTTATTTTTGTACCAATTGCACTTGCTGAAGAACCTTGTGATCAGACAATATCTTTGTCCTGCAAGTAACAAATCCTTTATTATTTCAATTTTATATTATTACTCATTTCAAATTATTCTGGGTGACTCACAGCAATTAAAACTATATATTTAAAAATTCAAGAATCATAATAGAAACAATTTAGATATCCATGTAACAAAACAATAGCCAAGGTATCTGAAGATTCACCAATAATAGTTTCCTTGAGGAGGGCCAATACATTTTAAAAATAAATAATAAGCAACATCAGTCCTGCACAGCTCCTGCCGCACAGCCTCTGCCACACACCCAGATCCCCACACACAAGCAAAATCATGTCCATAAGGCTTTATGGAAAGCTAGTAGGCTTTTCATTCAATAGCCTATTATTCAATAGCCATTCTGATCTCCAAGGAATGATTTCCAAAGGGTGAGTGCCACAACAGAAAAAGACTTTTGTTCTGAATCCAACCGGGAGCCAAACCATGCTTGTCCTGTCAGACATAATGGGACAGATAGATGAAACAGGAGAGGCAATCCCTCAAATAACCCTACAAAAATAAAAAGGGAAGAACACTAGCAAACAGCATCTAAATCTAATTTTGATTGTGAAACTACGGTATATTATTGCACATGCTAAATTATCATATACATGCTTAAAGTCAACTCACCATAGAAATAAGGAACCATCAGATTGCTTATTTATAATGTAATACCTATCAAGATGTACACTTTTAAAAGCAAGATAAGCAAGAGAATAATCTATCAAAAGTCCTATTACTGGATAAACCATAGCTTTCCCTTAAATGGTTTGAAATAAGGCAAATGGAATTGTTTAGATTTCTTACTAAGGATTATGAATCTTGCTTTAACAGTAAACTTGGGACAGCTGCCTGGACATTTGCCACCAATAGGGTTTCCTGAAAATAAACATTTTTATTTTCTAATTTACACTATAGAGATAATTCTGGCTGTCCACAATAATAATATTACAACAATATTTTGTTCTCCTGGTAGGGGTTCTTTTTGATGCTTTTTTTGAGAAGGAGGGCAGTCATAGCATGAACAGAGCTTGGAATGCAGTTTTTGTACTGTGATACTATCGACAATACTATTAATGTAAAAGTATTCAGTATTGCATCTAAAATTATACTGAGGAAGTTCATTAAGGTTGCACTTCTATATCACTTACTTTGGAGTGAATCTTGTTAAATTCTTTGGGGTAAACTTGTAGGTTTATTCTGTTGTTGCTGCTTTCAGGTTCTTAGATGAAATAAAGCCAAGAATTTAAAAATTTATCTATTCACTGATGTTGGAGTTATGACACGTGCACACATTGCATTTTAAATGGGCTACTCATTCTTTATTACATATTCAGTACTGTTAGAGAAACGTAAAGTAATTTTAAAACTACATGAACAAAATTGCCATTTTTCTTAGGCAAATAGACATCACTTAATTTTGTAATATTTCTTCTGTTAGCTGCTGCTTCTGAACTAGCTACTGATGGAAATTTAAACTTTTACATGCACATTGGAAACTATATCTTTGTTGTATTTTAGTTCAGCTTGTGTGAAATACATATCCCTTTTAAATGAATAATTTTCAAACATTGATGTACAATTTATTATATAACTTTCAACAAGAGACATGAGCTGCAAATATAATTATGGTATATGTAACAGTTCATAGACTTAAGAGTCAAATACAGAGGAGAACACACCCATTTGTTCTGCATCAGACGTAAGTAACCTACTTGGAGTAATACAACTGAAATTGAATCTGTCCCAAATTTAAGAGAAAATATTCCCAACAAAAGTTTACTCAAGAAAGTAAAGGGCTGCATTCTAGAAGAACATTCACAAACTCGGAGGAAGATTCGTCTGATAGAACACATCTATAGAAAGGTGGGCACAGGCTTTGAAAAGAGTGATCAAGAAATAATAAATAGCAACAAGGACTTTCCCAAATATGAATTTAACTTTTAAATGAAATAAGGAAGCGTACATATGACATGAGAAATTTAGAATTGCCTTTTGCTTAGGCAAAGCCTAACATCCAGTTTTGGTTCACAGATGAAAGGAACTTTGTCAATAAATATAAATTGTGTTGCTTAACTCTGGAGAGTAAGCTGGATCCAGAAAATTTTAAATACAGGCTGCCTTAGCCCATTGTTGCAGGGATATTTTGACTTCTTATTGTTCCCTAGATAACTTTCAGTTAATAGCCAGTTAGATTTAAGCCTACTATGGATTGTATTGATAATTTCAACGAAGACTCACAAAATTTCCTGATTAAATGCCTGCTGGTTATATTTTTTACTTGATCCCACCATACATGTCCTGTCCACAGACTTGTAGAATTTGTTCAACTACTCTTAGGAACACAGTTTTAAAATAATAACTTATAATTATAATGACTGGTAGTGATTTTGTAAATGCTGTTGTTCAACATCTGGAGCATCACTTAAATACTACTGACATTGACAAAATCACTGTGTCAATTGCAAAAGGCAGTTTTATTTGGGAAAGTTTCCATTCTCTAATGATACCTTTAACATAATCAAACAACACCTGCCTAACTCAGGTCCTTGAGAAGGACTCAATAGGCAGATTAAAAATTGCCAAATCCATCTTAAACATCTGGCTGACCATATCCAACCATAGTAATACCTTAATATTATTAAACAAAAAATTCTGCCTATTCCAGGTCCTTGGGAAGAACCCAAAAGCGGGACAAAATATCAAATCCAATCTAAACATTGTGTAACCAAACACATTAATAATTTTTAAAACATATTCTGCCTGACTCCCAATGCCTGAGAATCTTACGGCAATCAAAGGAATTATAGTAACCTATAAAAGATGGCTTTTGCATATCAGATCAGAAGGAACGAAGCAAAGGGTCTCTTTCCAAAGGCTTTTATGAGGAGCCTTTGGACAACAGATAACAGATAACAACAGATTCCAGATATGGGGAGAAGGACCTCATTCCAGAAAGTAGGAGTTATTACAGAGAAAACACACTTCCAAAGTCTTGATAGTGATATTGTTTAGTCAAGGGAATATGGAGCATACTATCACTGCAAGATCAAATTGGCCAGGCAAATATAGGAAACGGACAGTCCTTTGAACAAACAGCCCCTATGCTATATAGGACTTTATAGATAACAGCCAGCACCTTTAATTGCACTTGGAATCAAACTGGAAAGCAGTGCAATTCATGAAATAAAAATGTAACGTGCATACCGTGGCACACCCATCTCTGCTTGTGCTGTTGTATCAGTATCCATATTAGTTGAATTTTCTGGGTAGTTTTCAACAGCAGCCCCATCTACAGTGTCTTGTAGTAATTATGCTTCAAGGCTAAGTATGAGGGCTGTCTGAAGATGATACAATTTGGTGAAGGGTGTAGCTCAGAAGTCCCCAAGCCGTGGCCCACTACTGGGCTGTGGTCTATACACAACCAGGCCACAGGCCAGCACACACACACACACACACATGCGTGCGGCTCAACTCATGTGAGCAGTAGCCCAATGCACATGCATGACTTGCACAATTTGATGCGCACGTGGATGTGCATGCAGCTTGGCTTGCAGTCGAACTGCCTGCATGTGCATAAGTGCCGGCCTGACATACATGTTAATCAAGCTGCGCATGTGCCGGCCCACTGCTTGCAAAACTTGGGTGTGTGTATGTGTGTGCTGCCTATGGCCTGCTTGCGAATAGGCCACGGCCCGGTTCCGCTTTTCTCTGTCCCCCAGCTGGCCAAGCCACAAAGGTTGGGGACAGTGGTGGCATTCAACCGGTTATGGAGAACCGGTAGTGGCAATGAGCAGCGGAGACGGAACCGGTTCTCTCCGCTGCTCTGTGTTTGGCCCGCCCGCCTGCCCAGCTTACCAGACTCTTATGGCCAGAATTCAAAGTGCAGCTGCTTTGCGTGGTGTAGAATAGCGCCGCATGGTAACTGCTGCAGCAACCAGCATCATGCAGGCTTGCAGGAGCCGAGTTAGAATGCCTCTGCGCCTGCACAAAGTGCACGTTTGGCATGCGTGTGCACACAAAGTGTTCACGTGTGCACAGCGCGCCCACCAAGCCATGCCCACTGAACCGGTAGCAACTTTATTTGAATACCACCACTGGTTGGGAACCACTGGGGTAACTGGTATAGCAGATGAAGTTGTACAAAGGTCTTCCTGGCTTCAGATTGCACACTAATCTTGAAAAGGAAGTGCTACCCCAGTCGTCCCCAACTTGGAGGAGAGAGGAACTGGGCCACATGAGTGATGAGAGTACATATGTGCGCGCAGCTCGACACACGTGCATGTGTACATGGCTTGACTGCAAGTAGAGCTGAGTGCACATCTGCCTACATCAGCCCACCACTCATCAAGTCAAGTTCCGTGCATGCGCTGCTTGCACAAGTTGAGCTAAGTGCAGTCGTGAACTGGGGATTGGAGAACCCTGTGCTATCCAATCCATCAATGGAATATCCCAAATTCTGGATAGTGAAAACTTTCAGTCAACTGGTCTTGATAGGATTGAGTCAGAAGTGGTACCTTGGCAGCCTCACTTGGCTGGCCCAGAGTTGAAAGGTACAATTGGGTTTCATAGGGCTACTGATGATCCTAGATAAGTGGATGACTACAACTGGTGGTTTCATATGGTTGTTGAAA
Source organism: Pseudonaja textilis (assembly GCF_049901715.1). NCBI lineage: Eukaryota > Metazoa > Chordata > Lepidosauria > Squamata > Elapidae > Pseudonaja > Pseudonaja textilis. Next base: position 79,769,560 of record NC_141990.1, on the reverse strand, counting down.
AGCAGAGAGAAAAATTAGTACCCTGCAGCATACCAAATAGGTGGTGGTCTCTTATGATTGTAAGTTATCCAGAGTTACCTTGAGGTTAGATGGGCAGTCAATCAATTTTACAAATATATACATTTCTTCACCTAATCAACACCAACTAGAACCAACCTAGTGATGGGTTTCAAAAAAATTTTTCCTACCAATTCGGAGAACTTGCTTCATGCGTACATGTGCAGGACTCAAACACCGCCCTTTGTATCAATGCTGATTAGCTGTGCAGGCTTGCCTAATGTGCAGGGCTCAGACACTGCCTTCTGCATCAACGCTAGTAAGCTGTGCTGTTTTATAGCTCTGTTGAGGCGCAGCAATCCGCTCTGCCATGCGAATCAGCTGAGCTAATAAACAACAGTGTATAGGAGAGGTAAGAGCAGGGGTGGGTGGGTGGCACCAGCCAGAGGTGGTATTTGCCGTTTTCCAAACCAGTCAAAAATTTTCCTATCGGTCCACTAGAACCGGTCCAAACCGGCTGAATACCACTTCTGAACCCAAGAAAAAAGAAGAGACCAGTAAAATGGTGCCCCCAATCCTAAGCCCATGGACACTGGCAGAAGGGAGTTGTGGTTGATGGTATCAAAAGTGCTCAGAGATCAAGACGCACAAGAATAGCATCCTCAATCCCACAAGTTATCAGCAAATATAACTACGTCTCTCCCAGTATAAAATCCTGGCCTGAAACCCAATCAAAACATGTCTAGATAATCTGTTTTCTCTAGACTCCTTATCAGCTGAAGACCAAACACCTCTCACCAACCTACTTCAAACAGAATGTGGAGTACTTGTTTGTAGTTGCCAAAAATTGTGGGATCCAAAGTTGTCCTCTTGTGGGAGCACATGTTTTTTGTTCTTTCAAGACAGTCACTAATACTCCCTCTTTAAGGAAGCTGATGCTAAGCCTGGGTATAACTACAGATCATTTCCCTTGATATTTTATGATGTAGAAGGGACCCTGATTCAGCCAGATGTGGCCAAACTGACAGGAAGAGAATCCTTTCTTGGGACTTTCTTGGGAGTCACCAGCTCAACTCATTCTAAATCAGCTCCTTCCCAAACCATGCCCCCAGGGATCAGCCTTCTCTATTGAATCTGAGACCAGGTTGGAGCAAATCAGAGAGATTTTATACACTAGTAGCCCAACAGATGTTCCAAAGATCCCACTTTATCCAAATGTAACATCTATGGAACACATTCCAACAAAATGGATACCCACGCAACTTTTATCAAAAAGTCCCTGACCACTCAAACCAATACAATGCAAACTCTAAAAAAATTACACTGCCATACATCTATATATATAAAAGCAAAATACCACTCACGCATCATCACAAAATCTCCAGAATTGTAAAGCTAACAAACTTGAAATTTGGCACGTATGTTCCTCTTGCTTCTAGGTGCTCACTAAGAAAAGATTTTTCGAAATGACCATCAGAGCATTAGTATTTCGTCTATTATTATTAACACGCTCTGGTGCTAAGGAGTTCTACTCCCCCTCCCCGCCTGAAAAGAAATCTGTTCCAAATGCAAAACACAAGCAGAGGAGAGGAGTTTCAATTTCACAGCACCAAGCAGCTTTAGTACAGAACAGTTGACCTAAGCCACATCCAGGCTCCTTGCTGTCTCCTTGCTCACACAGAAAATACTGTTTCACTTTCCAAACAACCCTCAACTCTCTCACACACTGACAGGACGCTAGCCAGATGAATACTGATAGGCAGAGGCACAATTTTTCCCCTTATTTTCCTCCCTAAAAACTAAGCCCGACCACATAATTTCGTAGCAAAGCACGGGTATCGAGCCAGTAAAGAATATATCAGAAACCACAATAAACTAGTACAACCACACAGAATCAGCGTAGCACACAAGCCAACTAAATCTCTTCAAACATTTTAAGGAAATCAAAAGATCCAGCAATTCCCAAAGAAAAAATAGGTGTCATCTACAGCATACAATGTAAGAACTGCAACAACCACGGTGGTGTAGGACAAACAGGCAGAAGACAGTCAAACATATCCATGAACACCAACTGGCAGTCAAAAGACACAACAAAAGTTCTTTAATTTTACAACATATAGACAGATTGAACCATTGTTTCAATTGGGAAAATGTGAAAATCCTAGTCCAGGCCAAGTCCAAAATGCCAGGGAATTTCTAGAAGCCTGGCAGTCCGACAAATCAGCCATCAATAAAACACAAAGACATTAACAACATTTACAGCCCCAAACAGCCCCAAACAGGAAAAGACTCCAGCACTTCTCCACCAGTAATCAGCATAGATTAACTCCAAGGTCAGCTTCAGACCAACAATCAAGTAAGCAATACCCCAGTTAAGAAATTGCCATAGAGCCATTAGTAAATAGCACAACCAAAGAATCCCTAAGACCTCCCCCATCCACACAGACAAGCAAGACATCAGAATATAAACTGACAGTAAACAGACTCTTTACTAGCACTGATGATGCTAGTTAGGGTAATGAAATGTCTGCAAAAAAAAAAACGTCAAAGAGCACCAAGGATCACTCAGGGACCATTTTCTTTAACAGTTTAATAGTAATTTTAAAAAAAACTGAACAATTTTGTTATATTACTGTTTATGTATATGAGGAAAACATTGTCAGTTACAAAGCAGTTATCTTCAAGAAGAGCTGAATTGCTGATGATTGATATAAACATACCCATTACCTTCTCTCAGGAAGTTTTTCAGTTTCTTCATCTAGTTTAGCGTCCTGGATTTTCCAAATGTTCATATCCAAATATAAATTAAGATCCATCTCTACTGAGAAAAAATGACAAACAGTAACATGCATTTTAGTAAGCATGAATGTGCCTGTGCATAAAAATATGGGTTTGTTACTGATTCGTATTTAGAGGTATAAAAAGCCTTACAAATGCTCAGGAAAAGGAAGGGGTGAAGCCATTTAGAGAATACTAAAGATAGAAAGGCTTTATTACCGTTGAGGAATATACATTTTGTTAAAAAAAAACAAACCCAAGTACACAGTTTAGAAAACAGATAAGAGACTAATGCCAGGTGTGTGTGTGTGTGTGTGTATGTGTGTGTGTGTGTGTGTATATATGTACATACATACATACACATACACATACATACATACACACAGACAGACAGACACGCACACACACACACACAAGTGTCTAAAAACGTTTCCTCACTGAACCTTAGTAATCTGGAACTAATAGTAAATTTGGACTTATTACTTTATTGTTATTTTCTCTAGTCCATGTAGATTTTCCTTAAGATTTGGTTTAAGGGATTATCTTCACTTTATTTTCATAGTTGTTTCTTTCATTCTTCATTTCCTTTTCCATATCTTCATAGATTTTTTTTCCACACCCAATAATCTTGGTTTCAACTTCTTGAAAAGCAAACTCAGTTGCTTGAGATTTTGTAACATCAGAGTTTACAGAAGCTTCACAAGCCTAGAGTCTTTATCTTTTTTCCAAAGGCATGATCTAAAAATAAATAATTTCTGCACACACCCTGCTTGAAGCTTTAAAAATAACTTTTCATAATGAATAAATTAGAAAACGATAAATCCCTGTGCAGATCTTCTTCATTTAACAGAAGCCATGCTCTCTTAATATCCAGAAGTTAATTTGAAGGGTTGTCAGTTCTGCCTCTAAAGCATTTGAGTGTCAGACTACCTGAATTTAAGTAGAAATGGTATGGTTATTTATACCATACAGATGGTCATGTTTTTCTCTGCATTTATTTTAAGAAAGACTACATTTTCATTGTATTCTCACTGTAAATGGAATGATCCCATTTGAAGCTTCAGTTAATCTGGAACAACCAACTTTGTAGTTATTCTGACTTGCTATCAGGCAAAGAATGAGAGAGAAACACAATTTTTCTTTTTGAAGCTTCTCATTTGGGGGGGGGGGGGCAAGAGATTTTAATATCATAATTTACCTCACTTTACTTCCTTTTCTCCACATATTAGAAGCTGAGCCAACCAAGTATTTATCTTCCCAATCCCAAATCAGTTCCTCTTTAAAAAGAACCCATTTTTGGTAGGTTAAAGAGCGTAAGAGCCTTGCTATAGACCATTTTTAAAATTTTTAATGACCTTTTAATTTGAAGACTGATACTTTTCTACATAGCCCTAGTACAGCTATATTATTTTCAGTCAATACCAGTACACATTTTTCATACTTATGCAACTAAATACTTTGTCTGCCTAACCTTGTTCCTTTAGATATTATTTTACCCCCACCTAGCTGAACTACTACACAAAGAAATCAATAAAAATATGCAAGATTTTTTTACTGTTGCAATGACAGTGTGTGTATAAGTTCCCTTACGCTACAGTACAAATGAAGGATGGCAGCAAACTAATTTGTTTGTTTTATAGTGAACTGCTAAGTGCTTTTTCTCTGGTCAGTGAATGTTTTTAAGCTCTGCTTCTCAGCTTTGAATAGGTCTTGGAGACCCTGAGGTTATTTTATAGATCTTTCTTTTTGAATACTTCACATCCAAATACAGTATGTATCCAAGAATGCTGAAAGCATAGCTTTATTTTTGATAACTGTTTTGTTTTTAAGTTAACAGATGCTTGATCACCTAAGTATTTATCTCAGTTTTGAAGGAAACAATATATTTTATATCTTTAATATATATATATATTTATTCATTTGTATCAGCGAAAGGTATCTAGTAATGCTTACACAGACCTTAACTTAATGTAAGTTAATGTAAATATAACTTCCTAAAGAAATGGCTTTAGAAAATTCCTGTGCTTTGAATTGTAAGTGCAAGCTCCATCCCTTCACAATACACAGCTTTGGACTCATCTCCAAGATATCAGTGAATGTTTGTTTCTTTGTGTTACATAGGCTCAGAAAACTGCCTATGTTTAGCCAAATATCTATTCTAGACCATTGCTCTACATGTCATAATTAAAGCTGACTTAAAGGAACAGTTCTTTTTGCAAATACTTTCCACAACACTGAAAAAAACATTTTCAGTGCCAGTAAGCAGAATCAGAAATATAAAAACATCAATAAAGAGAATATCTGTAGCTCAGGGTTGAAAGGACGGGTCCTTAGTGCTCTACAAGCTTGCTTGTTTTCTGGCAGACATTTCATTACCCTGACTAGGTAACATCATGAGTTCTAGCAATGGGTAATGAAATGGCTGCCAGAAAACAAGCAAGCTTGGAGAGCACCAAGTATCCCTCATATACAAACATATTTATTTATATCTCTATGCTTTTTACAAATAAGGTGCAAATATATCCAATACGCTTTCCTCCTCTTATTTTCCATACAACAACAGCCCTGTGAGGTGGGGGTTGGACTGAGGCAAGAATGACTGGCTCAAGATCATCCGGCTGCCTTTCATAGCTAAGGACTAGGGCTCATGGTTTCCCAGGTTCTAGGTTGACCCTTATAACCAAATCCCAACAATATTTTTATAACAAAAGACTAATCAAAAAATGTGAAGAAACCTGTACAGAATTTGGTTTAAGAAAAGTGGGGGTGGGGGGGTGGGGTGGATTTAATTTTGTTTTGTTCTTCGTGTTAAAATCTTTAAAGAAAAACTTTCTAAGCAGCCAAGACATTCATTCAATTCTATTTGCCCTTTCACTACTCTGAACAGAACTTTGTATTACAATCCATCTAAGTTTGCCATTAAGCTGTCTTCTCTTATACATTAGGAGAAATATTTTCTAATATGACCTCAAGCTATCTCAGAAGCAATTTCACAGCGCTAAATTGCATTTGAAATATAGTGACTGTAAAGTTTACCGATAAGCGTCTCTCGTGTTTACATTAAATATTCTGTCTGAGGAACTAGAGTTCACTTTGCTGTTGTAAATAAAAAAAAACAGGAAAGAAAACTTTAAAAAAAATTATAACCAAAGGGGAAAATATTTAATTTTAGAAAAATAGATGATGGGTGATATTTAAATATATATACAATTTTACTTAAAATACACTTAAAATGTTTATCACTTGCAAAATCCTCCTAGGTGTCATTGTTCAACACTTTGAATTCAGAAACAAAAAGGTACTTCAGTGGGGAATGAATGCATTGTCTTAAACTAAATGTATCTTTCCTGTAATTAAAAAGCAGCAGTAGCTGTGCAAAGCCAGGAACAGGTGTGACTGGCTTAAGGACTTTCAAATAGGAGTTCTCATCTGACCTTCCTCCAGTACCTCATTGCAAGCAACTCTTAATATTAACCAATCTGATGACCTAAAAATGTAGTGTTGTTACGTTACACAATAGATCACATTTTCTGGTTTAAAAAAGTATCAGAATTTTAATCATGCCGCGATTTTCCTACATTCACACCACCTCATGTAGATAAACATCTGATTGCAGATGGATCACAGGTTTTTAAAATTAGACTTTGTAGCATTAAAGACTGAGAAGTTTATATTGAAGTTGTCTTGTTAATTGCTATTCAGGTCTCATATGCTAAATAGCCTTTGATAAAAAATGACAGTTTATTACAGTAATTCTTTATGGCCCAATCCATAAAACATTTATAAAATTTCTAATAGTCCACATCTTAGATGTAGGGTACTATTTTTATTTATTCATTTACTATGTGGCGTGGTCAATCAACCCTCTAAAAATAGAGAAGACACTGTGGAAGAACCAAAAGCTGTACCCTGTGGTAGCTGCCAATGCAACAAACAACAAAAATGAAAGCTTTTATTTTTCCTCCCCAAACTGTACAGATGAAAGCACAACTGCAATTCCTTCCACTTGAATGACAAGGTTTTTCTGCGTCTTGCCTGCTGCTGTTACCTAGACCCAGAAAGACCAAATGAGAAAGGAGATCGGTGAAAACCAGAGATTTTCCCTTGTGCAAATGAGATCACTTTCTACTTATACCAAGGGATTTTTCTTCTGTATGCTGCAATCATTTTTTTTTCTTATTTATTCTATCTGCTGATTTTTCTGTTTGAATAAACACTCAATTGGTGGAGATTCTCGTTCATCCAGGTCGTGGTTGTCCCAAGGGTGCTTTTCAAAAGGCAACTGGACTTTCTTGTCCACTTCAAGAAAGCCTAGCTGGGCTTTTGAAAAGCACCTTTGGGAAACGCTCGAGGCATTTACAGTTTGAAACAATACAGGTACACACAAATGCAGAATACAGACAATGCGTAAAAATATAAATGAAAACATGAATAATATAATTTTCACTATCAAAGGCCAAGCAAATGGAAGGCATATTTGCAGACTTCCTAAAGGCAAATTCATGTCCAAGAGAGTACAGTTTATAACCGAGGAGAAACAGCAAAATTTTGTCTCCTACCTATTTAATAGACAAACCTCTGAAAGTGGGAGCAGATTTGTACAGATTTTTAAAGTATATGAAGGCAAGTTACATAGTTATGACCTAAACCAGAAGTCTTCAAACTTGGCAACTTTAAGACTTGTGGACTTCAACTCCCCCAATTCCTCAGCCAGCATAGCATAGAAGTGTAGCTTCTTCAGCAACCTCTGTGTACTATATTAGCTGTTGTCTACGTTATGTATATTTTCAAATGATTCTGAAAAAAATGGGCTTTTGGGACACTTGGAAATTTTATTTTGCTGGATTGATATGAAGTCCTTCATTTGCACATCTCTTGGATGATCATGACATTAGTCATGGAGCATGGATGTTCCTCATCTCTTAAATCTTTGCTCTATACCTGTCAATTTTGGTGAATAGCCTTGGCCTTTACACTCATTAGCTATATTTCTAGTCAAATCACTTCTAATAAAACTGTCTTTACAAATAACTGATCTTGTTGTTTCTTATTGTGCCTCTGCATGCAAGTAAGCTGATGCAGTCACCGAACTGACTACCACTTCACAAGATTGGCATTCTCCCCCCCCCCCTTCCATTCATAAACATAATAAAAGTACTTCTAATGTATTTTGTAAGCCTCCACATAGCTAGGCCCCAATAATTCAAAGCAACGCTCTGTATATGCATTAGAAATTTCCTGGTTCTGAAAAGCCTCTTCTGAAAAATAGGGGATTCTCTCCTGCCATATATAATAACAATAATGGTTCATTGTAAGAAAGAAAATATACATTAACCAATTCAGATTCTGATCTAGAGCATAGAAACATAGGAAGTGACTTTGGAGTGGCTGGATTAACACATTACAGTAAGCCATTATATTATTTGATTTTGGATTAATATATGAAATGAAGTAGCCATTATACATTAACTCAACCCAGTCGTGACTTATCTAATAAACCATGGTTGTGCTTATATGTGAATCCAGTATTGTTTATGCTCATTGACATGAGCTTTTCAGGACTTCAGTCAGAACTTTTTCAAAATCTGCCAGGAGCTGAGTCTGGAAACTGTCATAATGCATTGGTTTTACAGCTCTTCTCTACTATTTCAGCTGACTCCAATATTCTTGCTCTAGAATTATCTGATCTATGGTTGACAGAGGACTTAGAAATGCATTCATATATATTGGATCAGCAACATTTTCTGATGGTGAGTGACATCTACAGCAAGCTTATCAAAATGAAGACACATGGGCAGTGACATCACATAAATGACATCCTTACGTATTTGTGTCTCAACCTTTTATGCAAATATCTAAGTTGTGGCATATGCATGATGACATCAAAGATAGGTTGTCCTTTTACCCGTCCATACTCATTATAGGTTCTACTATGCAATCTTCAATGATTGCACAATTGCAAAACATAGAAAAAAAATCAAATTCTAAATAGGTGAAATCCTATGAAATTTTCCTCAAGAAATCCAAAATATCAAAAATGAGAGTGTTTCTCAAATCTCATGAAATCTTATATAAGAAGACTTTAAGGAGTTGATTATCTTGCAATATTTTGGCCACTTTTTAAAAAGATACACATCTTTTAAATATAATGCAAGGTGCAGCATTGCTGATTCCTGATAAACATATTTTTGCATTAGATTATTGTGTAATTGTGCTGAATCTTGCTAAGGTGGATTTAATACCTTTTTACATTCTACATTTCGGTTTACATTTTACATGAATAATATTCATTATTTCTTCTAACTACAGCTGTAAATTAACCATTTCAATATGTAATACAAACTGATATACAAATAACTGAAATGCTAACCATATTCTAAGGAATAATTTTGTCACCACAAATGTTCACCTGAAAAAATGAGTATTAACTCAATATTAATTTCATCCTCTCTGATTCTGCTAATTAATCACTATAATGTTAAGATAAATTCTTAAGAGAAAAATGGGGTGGTTCTGCCTTTTCCCCTGAAATGTAGACAATTTAATATCTGGAACTTTGTATTCTTAATAAATGGCATGATTTATTGAAATCCTCTAAGCACTAGATAAGACCAGAGCTGGTGCATCAACTGAAATGGCTAGCAACAGCTTCTATATGTTGTACTGGCCACAGAAGGATTCCCAGATCCTAAACCTCTCTTTCAGGGGTAGTGCCTACCTATCCATAACTCCATCAATATTGAACAGTGAACAAATAGTACTGCTGTCTTAGTTTCAACCTATTTCCCACATAGACTTTAATACCCACCAGATACTGGAACAAGATGTTGGCTGCATCTGTCCTACAGGGTAGCAATGTGCAGTTAGGTATTATCAGCATAACAATTATACCCCATACTAAACTCAGATGACCACATTTAATGGCTTCATAATAGATACTAAAAACAGGAGATAGAAGATTGATCCTTGGAATTCTGCAAAATAGGCCCATCAAACCAACCTTTGTTCCCTACTTCAGCTGCCTGAAACCAATGCATCCATTCTCCAACCTCAGAAGCCATTCCAACAATATACTATTGTAGATGACCTCAAAAGCTGATGAAATGTCTAAAGAGACCAGGAGAGGTACTTTCCCCATCCAAATCCCGAATGACTTGAAACAACCAATTCTGTCTCCAACCAATATCCAATTCTATCCATGTAGAATCTATTGGAATTGATCTTCCACCGCCCTTTCAACAATGTTGAATGTTATAAATTCCCGTGGCACAATATTTTTGTTGTAGGTCATTTCCTTGGAAGTAACTCCCATTGAGTTGGGTGAAGCTTTCAGCATAGTGGTTTATAGTAGTGGTATTTTTAAGGTACCAAATATTTGCCATTTTCTAAAAGGATGCACATTAGGTACCTGATGTTTCCAAAACTAGTCTTTTGCCAATATGAGCATCTTGCAAATACACAGACTTCAGCTTCCTGAATTTCCAAACAGCATGGTTGTCGCTGATTTCTGACAGTTAAAACATGTAAGCTTGCTTGTTTGCTTTGATTATTTTAGTTTTTCATAACCTGCCCCTATCCGTAGACATACAAGAAGACTAAAAATGCAGAATAAAAGCAAGACAAACAATAGAAATTCCTCAGATTCTCATGACATAAACATTCTGGTTAAGTGCACAACAGAATAGTGTTGCTTTAAAAGCTTTATGAAGCTTATGATATGCATATAGAAGGCCTACCAATCGATATTCCTGCCTCATTTCACATTATAGACTGTAAGCAGGTTTCCTTAACACTGGCTTAATAATAATATGAGGTCTTTGTAAGTACAATTCAGAATATGTTGTTTGTATGTTAAATGTAGACATGGCATACTTTGGAACAGCCTATCAGATGCTACTAGACAGCAAAAACCCAAATTCTTTGCAGATCTAAGTGTCATCTGGATTTTTGCAATCCAAATTTAATAGCCCTAATCTTCCTCAAATCAAGGATAGGTTAGGGAAGGTTGCTTGAGGTACTAATCCAATCATGTCACACTAAGTTCTCTGTTGCCCTTCACCTTTTTCAATGTAGTGCCTTCAAGATGTTTTGGACAAACTTTCTCAGGCAATACAGGAATATCTGCCCTCTTTACATAAAAACACACAAGGGGATCTTCTAGATCTGGCTGAATAATAACAACAGAATAACAGAGTTGGCGATCATCTACTCCAAACCCTTGTTCAATCAGGAAACCCTATACCATTCCAGACAAGTGGCTGTCCAATCTCTTCTTAAAACCTCCAGTGATGGAGCACCCACAATTTCTGAAGGCAAGCCACTCCACTGGTTAATTGTTCTTACTGTGCGGAAATTTCTCCTCACTTCTAGGTTGCTTCTCTCCTTGATTAGTTTCAATCCATTGTTTCTTGTCCTGCCTTCTGGTGCTTTGGAAAACAGGTTGACCCCCTCTTCTTTGTGGCAGCCTTTCAAACACAGGAATACTGCTATCATGTCACCCCAAGTCCTTTTCACTAGACTAGACATACTGCAAATTCCTGCAACTGCTCTTTCTGTGTTTTGCAAGCCCTCAGTCATCTTTGTTACACTTTTGTTGCACTTTTTCCAGTACCCAAGTAATGAAGCATTTTGTGAACCACAATAATAAACCAGATAAGTTCAGGAACTTTATATGGCCAGTAGGATAATAACCTTCTGTTGTGCCTTTTTAGTAACTAGTTTTGATTTCTGTGATTGGAGCAAATGATCAGCCAATGAATCTCCCATAAATTTCTCCAACTCCTTTTTAAAGCAATTTTAAAATGGACCACACCACCGCATCAAAGAGACCCACAATTTAATTGTATTGTACAATCAAGTACTTTATTGGTCCTGAATGTCCTTCATTGTGTTTGATGAGTGACTAGTTCTAGCTCTATACAATCTATATTATTATGTTTCAGCTTATATCCTTTTGTTATCTTCCCTTACCCACTCTTACTCCAATCTAAAAAACTTCACACACTAATTTCCTTGTAGACAAATTCCTCCTGTTCCTCTGCTAATAGTTTAAGTTCCTTTTTTTTACTTGCACTTTTCCCAGCACTTAAAATTCTTTTCAGATGCATGAAATATTCCAAGTTCAATTTCAGTTATTGTAACTGTTACTATTAAACTGTTATTTCCAATTGTTATTTCCTAATAGCATGGAATGTATATATATATATATATTGTTTTATATGGGTACACACTGGATGTTTATTTTCACTGAGTTGTCCATCATCCATGGTTTTTCCTGATCAATTACTACCAATTATTCCTGGTCAGTTTAGTTTCAATTAATGTGAAAAACTCAATTTCTTTGTGCTAATGTACATTAATTGTAGGTCCTTTCAATATACTAAAATTACCATTTAGTGGTACATTTACCTGTTTTGGAAATTCTTTTGGAGGTTTCTTTAATTTTCTTTCAGTTTTAATATCCTAAATCAGGGGTGTCAAACTCAAGGTCTGTGGGCCGGATCAGGCCTAGAGGGTTCTTAGATCCAGCCCATGAGGCCAGCCTGAAAATAGTAAAGGACCAGCCCATGATGCCTCTGCTAGCCCATTTTTGGCCTGGACAGTCTCCTGCATGGCGGGAGCCATCCATGCCCCCCCATGCCCCATTTTGGCCAGCAGGGTTCTGGAGGAGGCCATCCATCCCATGTCCCCCACACCAGCTAGCCCATGGAGAACATGTACAATGCTGATCCAGCCCTCCAAGAAAACCAGTCTGACACCCCTGTCCTAAGTAGTTTGGTAAATTTGGCCATCAGATATAATAGTGTGGCAATTTCCCTTAATCTAGACCTCACTAGTTTCCTATATCTTGCGGAAATGATATCATCCTAGGATCTTATACAGGAATACTAAATTTTTACTATCCTTGCCATTAGCCATTTAAAAATATTTTATTTTTTAGAGATTCATGGGCAATTTTTTGGAAAACCCTAACACCCATAGGTATATTGTCACTGACTTTCCTTAACATTTATTATTCATATGTTATTTTTACAAACTCAACCCTAGAATTCTTTTCCAAAAAAATTACCCCAAATGCAGCATCTATATCTTGGAAAATACTTTTAAGATTTTATTATTACTTCCATTCATTTTAACAGTGAAAAATAGAAAGCAAAAAAATCAAATTACATCATTGAAAGATTTTAGATTATATGCTTTTATCTGCCAGTTAGTTAAAGGAAAAGAGAGAAATCCAAAATACATAGAATTAAAAGTTGACTGATAGAACCAACACTTTTATAAATCTTAAATCCTTCATTTGCCTTAAATTTGTGTTTTTATTTATTTGTTATTACTGATAACTCACACAGTTAGTACAAAATACTAATTGTATTTTGTATTTTTGTATTGAAACATAGGTTTTCTACGTTGATCAAAAAAAATTACTTAGTATTTAGTAGGCATGACATTGTAAAGTTAAGACTACATAACAATATTTGCTTCATCCTTTTTCTTACAATATAGCATAGGATAGCTTAGTTTTCCCTTAATACAGTATACATCAGCCAGTAATCTTTCTAGGATATAGGCAAATTAAAAATTGTGGAAAAGTATCCCTCATACCATGCAAAACTAACTTTTGTATGGGGATATGGTAATGATAAATTTGATATATTTCTTTTCTCTACATTTATATAAATATTTTTATTTACACATGATTTTTTCTCCATTCCCCTTTTGTTCTACCTATTTTCTCCCCGTTTACTCATCTCTCAATAATCTTTTGCTCTGTGTGTTCTACTCCACCCATCCTAGCCCCACACAACTATACTTCTTGCAGCCAATCTATCCAAGTCCAGATACAAACCTGTAATTTATTTCCCAGATACTTTCTTTAATAATAGATCATCCAGGAGACTTTATATGGCAGACTACTAGCATCTTTTATTTGGAGTACCTTTGGGCGAGAGACATTTTGGGAAATAAGGGTAAAGCTAGAAGCGAGTGTTTTGGTTTGAAGTGACTCCAGTCATCTTGGGAGATTCTTTAAATAGTTAATTATTAGAAGGAATTGGGTTCTTGGCATATAGTGAAAGAAATGTTTGATTATGTATTACGCTTATAGATCTACAATAGTAATCCCTACCATAAAATACTATATATGTTGATAAAGTAATACCAGTTTAGGTATATATCATAGTAGATGAAATATTGCAATCTTGTGAGAATCCAGTTTTAATCTAACAGTTAGTCACACAACATCTCTCTAAAGATCTAGAATCTTTTTATATTATTAGTTGCATACCTTGAAATTAAAATGTAGAAAAACAAAAGTGCTACACAGTATTGTATACATAGTCCACAACTTATTATTACAATTAGAACTTCAATTGGTAAGCAATTCTGCCTTTACGTGAGTAGTGCCCACTTTTACAACCTTTTTGTTGTTGTTGTTGCAGTTGTTAAGCAAATCACACTGGCACGAAACAAATCTGGTTTCACTGTTGACTTTGTTTGTCAGAAAGCCTCTGGGAAGATTGCAAATGACAATCAAATCCTTGATATTGCAACCTCGTAACTACATGTCAGTTGCCAAGTACCCAAATTTTGATCACATGATAGCAGGAATACCAAATGGTAATAAGTAGGAGGACCAATCATAACACTCTTTTTTTTTCTAGCATTAAATGAATGGTCCTCAGTTGAGGACTTCCTGTACTGAGCGTCTAACTATTCTTAAACCTGGGTAGTCATTAGATTAATTAGGCCTGTCTTTATTCCTTAGTCAGGCCTATTTTTAATTCTTTTAATATGTAACCTTAGCATAGATGTGACAAGAAGATTCTCTCATAGTCTCTTATTCCAAAGGTGGTGGTTACTTTGCATTTTGGTATGAGGGTGCAGAAAGTGAAAATATTTGAATCTTAAAGGTAGAAATGCAGGCCTTTCTAAATTTGGAGTCCTAAAGCCTATACTTTCGAAGTCTTCTTTTTTTCCCTGAAGCCCTAACTATGGCAGGACCATACTTCTTTATGCTTTGCATTTTGTATTTTACTCACCACGCTTGCCTTATCACGAAAAACTGAGAATTTGGAGCCCACTCCCAATATGGTAATATAACCCATTTTGGTGCTACAGATGTTTTTAAAAAGGAGTAGCAAATGTTTGCATTAAATTAAAACCCGAGATTTAATCCGTAAATTGAGAATGTATTGATAGCTGAGCTTTCAGCTCTTTAACAATGCTTTCACATCAGCTCATGAGAGTTGTGTGCAATGACTTGGAATATCTAAGAGTTGTCATCTATGTGGACTTTTGTTTGGTAATTGAACAGATTGTAAGAATTAATCATAGTAGCTTAATACAAGGAAATCTGTTTCATGATTAAATGTCATTTGTCACATATTTCCTCACATATTGTATAAATAAGTACAGGAAAAGTTGCAAGCGTACATGTTTGTACACACCCACATATACACAGTTGCTTGATTAGAGCATCTGGTTAGCGTTTCATCTGAAAGGAATTATTATTCCCTGTGCTCTGGCAAATGACTAACTGCAAGATTCATTTAACTATTTGAAATACTTATCATTTTTTTCCTATCTTCTTGCCAAGATTCTGAAGTACATCCAAATAAGAGACTGGAAAAGATATAGAAGAAAAGAAGCAAGAATTAAAACAACAACAACAACAAAAACTATTGTGCAAAGGCAGGACATCAGGGATAGCATGAATACTGTTCTTTGGTTCCCTTGACAGCATTTTTAAAATACAGATTGTATAGGTAATGTCAGTTTAATCACCTCTGGCTTCCGTATGATCACTTGCAGCTCATGAATAAGTAGGACAGGAAGAGCACATACTGCATAAAGATAAAATGTGCATGTTATTTATTTTTATTGCTTAGCTTAAAGCTATTTTAACCAGTGGTGGGATTCAAATATTTTTACTATTGGTTCTGTGGGCATGGCTTGGTGGGCGTGGTAGGGGAAGGATACTGCAAAATCTCCATTCCCACCCTATTCCTGGGAGAAGGTTACTGCAAAATCCCGTTCCCTTCCCACCCCGCTAACCTGCTTTCCAGCTCCGTTCTCCTTTGCAGGACAACAAAAGAAGACCCAGACAATCATCTGGGACTCAGGAGGCAGACAGTAGATGGGGCGGGGCCAGTCAGAGGTGGTATTTGCCAGTTCTCCAAACTACTCAAAATTTCTACTTCTGGTTCTTCAGAACTGGTCAGAACCTGCCAAATACCACCTCTGATTTTAACTTATTCCTACCTGAAAACAATAGCAACTACTATCCCTGCCATCAGACCTAGTATCTAAAAGATGCAATGCAAAGAGAAAAAAAGAAAATGACTGGCTTACACACTATTTCTGAAAGCTTCAGTTTTTCTGGAATAATCAGTTTAAATGGAAATTTTGCAGAAAAGAAGAATCAAAAGAAGCTAGCAAAATTAATGGAATAGTCCTACTTTCGTACTAGAGGCATGTGTTGGGTTTTCTTGAAACCCAGACCACCTACAGAACTGGATAGTAATTCTTTCATTTTCCCACAATGAAGCCAATAGATCTGAATTCAGTGTTTTGATTCTGGTTTTGAGAAGGCCTGTTCTCACTCTGGTTCTCTAAAAATCCATTGCTTTACAAAAGATAACATCAAAAGCCAAAAATGCTTTGGTTTGGGGTTTTATCAACAACATATCTGTTTCAAATGAGAGAAACTCTTGCTGTCAGACTATCAGTGGCTGCTCCAATCAAGCATTGCGGCCATGAGATTGAAGGACTCATCTTTAGTTTTCCAATTCTCATTGTAACTTAATGTTGCCCAGTATCTCATCTATCTGACCATATATCATGAACAGTGTTTGCAGCTTTGCTTGGGATGGTAACTGATTTACTTTATAAGCAAAACTCATGATTTAATCATTTATGCCTTCATTTTATTCAGCAAGGACATTTACTTCTGATATTTGCACTTGCGTTAAATAAGCATTTAAAAGAACATAACTTGAAATCTTTTCATTGATTTCTACGATGTTTGATATATTTAATCACATTATAATTGTCTAGTTTACATAAACAATACATAAAAATGTATTACAGCCATTTATATTTTTACATGCTAGACCTTTTAAGAAACAGAATTTGTTTTCTCCCAAATGTCCCTCAAAATCCAAGCATTGAATTGGGTTGAATACTACTAGCGTGACCCAAAGCTGGGTGGGTCCTTTTGCAGTGGGTCCCAATATCAGATGTGATCATCTTTGCAATCTTACCACTTCTCTTTCTGCTTATATTGCGTTTGTACTTAGAACTGTGACTTTTTTTTTTACTTTATAAACAATTATGTATTCTAGACTATAGATAGTTTGGGCTCACTGCATACGTCGGCTGTGTGATACTGAGAACAGTATGCAGAAGATTGATTTGGCAGAATAATAAGAATGTCAACTACCTACCAACATATGCTATTATTTAAACATTAGACAGAAAAACAACTGCAGATTTGAAATAATAAGGGTTGTTTTAATTTAGACCCACGTTCTAATCTAAGTGAGAAATGATTAGCCCTTCTATATTAATCATTTTTATTCCTGTATTAAAAATATTGATTTGACTCTGAGTTAAATTTTTTATGATCCAGTTTATTCTGGATAAAATTAAAAGTTATAAACTTTTCACTAATGTTAAATAATAACATACATAGCCAGATCCATAGCCAGCTATTGTCCAATTTCTAAGCAATTTATAATAGCTTTGTTTCCACAAGTAACTCAAGTAACTGAACAATGGTTTACTGAATTAATTGAATTGCCTGGATGCAAATAACACTGCTTCATTTGCAGAGTTTGAACAGCAGGCTGTGCATAAAGTCTCCAATCACCTTATAGTAAATTTATCCATATTGCAGCAAGCATATTTGCCTCCATGCATTTTCATGGTTATGTTCACAATTTTTAGATTACATTTTCCAGATCTGAAAACAGGAGCCGCTCTGTACCAGAAGATTCGCTATTTTAAGCATTTGTTGATTTATTGCACTTAAAATGCTACACTGCTAGGCAAACAAAAGCTTTCACCATACTCTGTTTAGATTCTGTAGCCATACAACATGCTCTTCCAAAAAAATTCAGACAGTTGAATGAGTTACAGACTCAAGGCTCACTACTTTTGGTAATGCACAGCAAACTCTTAAAGCCTCAGTCGCAACAGTACCGCCGCTTACTGCTGTATAGATGTTTTTCTCCTTTCAACCATTAAAATCCTACAACTGGATTGAAAAAAATTATATAAAGCATTATTTGCATTATTGTAACTACAAGTTACATAATTCTTTGTCCTGACTTTGGCTACAGAATGCCAGGTAGCAGAAGGAATTGCAGTTGAGGAGACAAAAGGGGATGGAAGAACAAAAATTAGACAATTGGCCAAAGCAATTTCAGATGTAATTGTTAATCTTATATAAGCTTTTCTAAAAGCGAGCCTGGGAACTTCTCAGCAGTCCTGTATGGATTATACCATAAAATGTACTTACAAATATAGCACCAATTTTTAACATGAATGTTCCTACGGTTAGAAAAAAGTTTTTCAAACCTTTGTTGCCTTCACATGGTGAGATCTTACCATGATCCTGTACAAATTGTTTCTTTCCCTAAAAATTGCAATGTATTTATTCCATTACAAGAATGAATCAGGTGCCAAGGCATGATCTTTCTTAATTGATCTCATGTATACATAAGAATGTGATGTTTTTCAATCATATTTCACCTCAGCACTGGGTAGTAATTATTAGACTTCTCTCAACATCTTACTGAGTCTAATTTACAGGAATGGCTAAGGGAACCTAAAATGTCATATTAAAATAGTTTAAACATTTAACTTGTCATCTTTCTCCCTTCCATAGAAGAGAGGAATTCTCCTTAATTATAGGAGTATTCTTGTATAAAATAGAATTACACTGTACTTCAGATTCTATTTTAGATTAATACAAAATAGTTGATAAAACGAGAGTGAAAAATAACTGAAAAATTACCTAGGAAGAATTATTATTAGGCAATTTATATATAAGATTTAATTAAGCAGCTGTTTAGAG
This sequence comes from Pseudonaja textilis, assembly GCF_049901715.1. Lineage (NCBI taxonomy): Eukaryota > Metazoa > Chordata > Lepidosauria > Squamata > Elapidae > Pseudonaja > Pseudonaja textilis. The sequence continues at coordinate 79,750,704 of NC_141990.1, read as the reverse complement.
TTCCAGGCTGGCCTAATAGCATATTTTTGATCCATTTATGTGCTGTGAAACATCACTACATTTAGTCTGATTTTAGTCTTCACATAAAATCAGTAGAGGCAGAGGCTTGGTTCCTAAACCTGTTAGGAGATTTTTTTAAAAAAACATAATTAGTCTAAATGAGGTTTATTTCTTTTGGGACATAATAGAGTAGAATTTAAAAGGCATCTTCTCTAGAGTTCTTTCGTATCGATGTATATTCTAAAAAATTGGGCATTGCATCAATAACTCATCTACTTCAATTTTCATTAATTGAAAATGTATTATTTAATTCTGTAAAAGAATTGTAAAATAGATCATACATAAAATAAAGTAAATCATATAACCATTGTGTTGTCTCAATGAAACCTAATTGAAACTTAATATTTTCCTTTGTACTATGTCTGAATAACATTTCAACTTTTGCTCTTGAAAAATTCTGCTCCCAACACAGGATACAAAAGTTCAGTAATACTGTAGTATTATACTATGTGTTTTATATTGATGACATTCATTCAGAAAATGTTCCCAGCACAGAATTATTTTGAATTGATTTCATTTTTGTGAAATATAGATTGTTAGACCCGTGTATATTTACTTTTGTTAAAATTTACTTTTAAGTAAGATCCTATGTTCAATGAGCCATGGTGCTAGGCTAACTATCTGATTTTTAAACTTAGTGCTTGCCAGTGTTTTGTGCAAAACCAACAAATTGTTGCTCTATATTAAAAAGTCATTTTATACCAGTATTCCAACAGTATTCTAGCTGCATAGCTAGATTAAGGGAGAATGCATATTTAGGATAGGATGATCTTCACTTTTGATGTTGCTTAATGTTGCTAATTGGGACAGAAAACTTTGTCATTAAGCAATACAGTTCTATATTGAAAATCCATGTGACCACCCCCTTAGCAGTCTCAGCTGCAGTCACTAAATGAGGATTACACTGGTCATTAAGTAAGGACTTCACGTGATCCCAACTTCCTGCCAGCTTGCCCATTGACGTTCCTTGTTAGATGCTGGCAGGAAAGATCACAAATTACAATCGCATGACTGGAGGACACTGCAATATTGTTACTGCAAGCCAGGTACTGAGCACCTGGACCATGATTATGTGACAACAGAGATGCTGGAATGACCATAAATATGAGGATTGGTCATAACTATCACTTGTTCAGTGGTTGTGGGGAACACAAGGCTGCGCCACCCACATGGCCCGCGGGAACACAAGGCTTGCGTCGCTTGCATTAGGAACGACACGAGGTAGTGAGGGGAGGGGGGAAAGAGCGGAAGGGGGAACTTGCCTGGCCACTGAGTTGCTTCTTCTGCTTCTTCCTTCTGCTTTTGGCTGCATGCGAACAAAGCAGCAAAAGTCTTTCTTTCTCTCCCCCAAACTCCTCCAGAAATTAGTCTTTGGGACCCTGCAAGGCTTCCTGCTGCACTGGATTCATTTATGGCGGAGTTTGTGGGGGAGAAAGGAAGACTTCTTCTGCTTTCCTTGCATGAATCTTGAGAAGGGAGCTCAAAAGCAGGCTAGGAATGGGGCTGCCTTGGAGGAGGTGTGAGGAACAGAGAGAAAGAAAATCACCAGCCCTCGAGGTTAGATCGGATCTCTCTCCCTCTCTCTCTCTCTCTCTCTCTCCCTCTCCTCTCCCCCCCCCCCCTCCTTCTCCCTCCCACCAATATCAGCAAGCCACGTCAGTCAAAATTCACATTAGTGGTCCCCGGGATTTAAAATAATGAGTTTCATGATCCCTGAGGTCCAAAAGGTTGGCGACCCGTGATTTATGCCACTATGAGGCATAAATCATTCAATTTATACAAAATCAGCTATTTCTAACACACCAGACACAATTGTACAAAAGTATAAATGGCCCTAGAAATTCTGAAAATGGAAAAATCAAACAAAAAAGAAACAATCCAGTTTTGGAAAGATCTACAATGGTTCTGAAAAAAGTGACTTATGACCGTTTTTCACACTTATGAAAGTTACAGCATCCCCATGGTTACATGGTCAAAATTCAGATGCTTAGCAACTGGTTCGTATTTATGACGGTTGCAGTGTCCTTGGGTCATATGATCACATTTTACAACCTTCTACTCAGCAAAATCAATGGGAAATCCAGATTCACTTTACATGTTACCAACTTAACAAATGCAGTGATTCACTTAACAACCGTGGCAAGAAAAGTAATGAAATTGGACAAACTCACTTAACAAACGTTTCACTTAGCAACATAAATTTTGGGCTCAATTGTGGTCGTAACTCGAGAAATACCTGTATAATAAACATTCTGAATGGATAAAAGAATTTGAGGATGAATTTAATAAAAGTCAAATGGAAGTACTAATAATAGCAGAAATGGATAAAAATCAAGTAAAAAGGATTAAAAACTGGAAATGATTCATTGCATGACTTTTGGCTCAAATATTTGAAAGCTTACATACAATTATAGCTAAACGATTTAATGAAGTCTTATATGAAGAAGACATCAGTGACTGATCAATAACTGGGAAAACTTGTTTGAGTCAAAAAGTCCCAACAAAAGGGATAACATCAGGAAACTATAGGCCAATAACATCCTTGTGTCAATGTTTAAATTACTCACAGACATATTCAAGATAATGTAAGAAGATTATAACATCCTTCTAGTAGAACAGAAAGGAAATAAAAGGAAAAATCAACCTCTGATTGAGGAAATGGTTTTGGAAAATTGCAAACTGTGAAAAAAACAAATTTATCTATGGTCTGGATTAATTATGAAAAGTTGTTTGGTTGACTACATAGTTGGATCATCAGGTGATTAGAAACAGCTGGTGTGAATGAAAACATATAACATTTAGAGAAAAAATGATATAGCAGAAGACAGGATTGGTGGTTGCAAATAGTGTAAGAATTTTTAGCACACTTATAGCAATGGAATTTGGCCAAGAGAAATGTTCTACAGTAGCAATGAATTAAGGTTAAATCACAATAATAATAGAATTTAAATGTTGAATGGCCAAACCATCAGGAACCATCAAGATGAAGTCTACAAGTATCTGCACATTTTACAATTGAATAACATCAAGCATGGACAAGATAAAAATGTGATTAATAAAGAATAATCCAAAGAGTGAGAAAACTGATAAAGGCAAAGTTGAATGCTGGACACACCATTAAAGCTGTCAATACCCAGTCCATTCCTGTCACATGATATACTGCTAGAAATATTAACTGGACACAAGCAGAACTGGACAGTTTGGCCCCCCAAAACAAGAAAGCTAATGACTATTCACTATGCATTACATCCCTGTAGTAATACAGATAGACCTGTGATGGTGAACCTATGCCACGTGTGCCGGAAGTGGCATATAGAGCCACCTCTCTGGGCACGCCAGTCATTGCCCATTGCTCTTCTGGACTATCTGGTCTTGGCATGCACGGGAGCACCAGAAACTGGAAGAGCATGCATGTGTGCGCTGGTCAGCTGGTCTTTGCATGTGCAGGAGCACCAGAAACCGGAAGAGCAGCTCCCCAGCATGCCTCCGCACACCGGCCAGCTGGTCTTCATGCGTGCATGCATATTAGACCAGGTGGCTGGTGCTCATGCACACGCTGGGAAGCTAAGCTTCCAGTTTCCGGCGCTCCCATACACGTGCATCAGCGATCTGCTCTTTTGGCTTTTGGCATTCACGCATGTGCTCCTGTTTTGGCACTTGGTGCCGAAAAATTTTGCCGCCACTGGGATAGACTATAACTATCCTGCAGAATTGGATCAGAGGTTTACTTCAAGTCAAACCAACTGTTGAAGAAGAAAAGCATGTGTTAGGATATGTGCAGAGTAACCCTTGTATAAAAAGGATATGCACATGGAAAACGGTTTATGAGAACAGTTATGAAGAAATATACAGTCACACAGAGTTGAACAAGTTGTATTAATGTTTACTTGAAGAAATAGCTCAGTCCAATAAACACTCCATGTCATACATGCTTTTAACAGTCCAGAAATATCCAGTTATAAAGTCTTCGTACATCCAGTAATAAAGTCTTCTTACTGGTTCCATGTCTTTTACAGCAGACAAATATCAAACCATAATACAACAAATAACCTTCGATATCAACAGAATATCAAAATAAATAGGGTTAGTCAGTATCAGCCCATAGTCAGTCAGTATCAGTATTAAGAGAGATCATCAGTGAAAAAGAGAAAGAGAATTAAACCATGATCTATAGCTTCCTCTTATGGCAACTTGTAGCATAATTAACCAACCAGAACACAGCATAATACATTACAGTATTTTTCCTTAAAGCTACAAACGCATATATTTGTAGTTTATATATTGTCAACCCAACTACGTCATTTACATATACATAACAGCATGTAGTGACTGATTACATAAAAAAGCAGCCAAGAACAAGCATTGGTGCAAGTTAAAACTTGAACTTACAAAATGTGCAGGAAGCAAGACATGAATATTGAAATAATGTAATGTAAAGAAGAGAAGGTTGGCAAGGAAAAGCACTGTATGGTTAATTTCCATAAAAAATCAAGGGGAAAGTGGGTAAGAGAGTATTCCATAGCCTAGAAACCACACAGAGGAAGGTCTTCTCCTACATACCAGATACTTTGATTTCTGGCAGTATAGGGTTTCTTTTGCTTATGCCCAGCAGTAATTAAATTTAACAGAGCCTCTTTTGGTTATGCTGACTTTAATTACCTAGAGTTGAACTAGTGATGTAACTGACTGGAAAAAAGAGACCTCTTCTTAGAACATATCCACAGTCTGGTTTAAAGAATCAGATGCAATATTTTAGAGTCCTTCTGATAACAAGAAAGATGGTTGATTTCTTCTTTGCTCCTTTTGTACCAAGCAAGCCAGTTGGTCCATCTTGCCCAGCCATCTGGCTGAGAGGGATCCTTTTCTTAATTCCTCCTCTTTAATGCCTTCTTAACAGAACTGTGGACCCTCCGCATGCAAATAATGTCCTTTCATGGTGATTTCTTACTGTTTTCTACAAACACGCTTCTCTTATTCGGTGGTATTGAAGCCAATGAATGTTCATAGCTACTTAGAGAATTGTGAATGCACCAATAAAGGAGAATATTTGTAGCTCAGGGTTGACACAAGGGGTCCTTGGTCAGAGGTGGTATTCAGCAGGTTCTGACCAGTTCTGGAGAACCAGTAGCGGAAATTTGGAGTATTTCAGAGAACTGGCAACTGACTGGAGATTTTACAGTGTCCTTCCCCTGCCACACCCACCAAGCCACGCCCACAGAACCGGTAGTAAAAAAAAATTGAATCCCACTCCTGTCCTTGGTGTTCTCTGAGCTTGGTTATTTTCTTGTATACATTTCATTATCCAAACCAGGTAACGTCATCAGTGCATTGATGATGTTACCTAGTTTGGATAATGAAATGTCTGCAAGAAAACAAGCAAGCTCAAGGAGCATCAAGCACCCTCAATTGTGAATGTGTTTCAGTAAGAAATCCACAATAGTCATGATTCCGCAATATGTCTTGAGTTAGAATGCTTTGTTGTCTGAACAATAGCAGTTTGGTAATTTCGGAAAGATATAAATTTTAATTTCATCTTCAGAGGTAGATTCATTTTGGGAATTCCAAAGCCAGAGATAAACATGTGGAGCCTCTTCTTAGGTCTCCCAACATTCCACAAGTCGATTGTTTCTCTTTTTTAACTTTTGTGCTCCCAAAGCAGGTATTTTTAAATGACGAAGCCCTTGTAGCAATTACAGCATCCATTATTCATGCTCATAATTGATCCAAAAAGTTTGCCGACCCCTGATTTATGTGATGAGAACAGCATTATGAAAAGCACTTTATTTAGTATGAAATGGCCCAAAATTGTCAGTGAGCTATTTCACTTGAGGTTCTAAACAGGGCTGCAGTGGCTTTGTTTTACTTGTCATCTGGGGAAATGTTGAGAATGAATGTGAAATGGATGCAAAAATGTTGCAAACAATCTTTTCATGACATCTGTGTTGATTATCTGCGTAAACCTATTATGTCTCCAGCCTTACTGATTTCATTGTTTGATTTCTGTTTAAACATTCTTCTGGAGGCCTTTAAACAGATACATAGACCAGAAGGGCCATTTATTTCATCTTTAGCTCTCTTTGCTCAGAGATTTCCCCTCGGTCTGTTCTGTTTCAACACTTCTAACTGTAAATCCTGTACTGCCTTGCACTGATGGTGATCTTGCTATTTTACTACTGTTCCTCTGATAAGTCCAAGCAATAAGATAATAATCTTTGCATTTCCACTTCTATAGCCAGCGTGCACCAAATTGTAATGCTCAAGCATGATTCCATCATGTTTTATGACAGTGTGTTCTAGGATGAAAAGGCTGTTCAGAGAATCGAAAGTACAGCTTTCCTAAGTCAATGGCCTATGTGTATAAAATTAATCTTGCAGTTTTAATCCATCTTAATATTTTCCAAGTTACACCATGTTTATGCACTTTGAAATATTTGAGGTAGCAAGAAGGGGGATAGCAAGTAGTGCTCTAGATTTAAAATAGAAATGAGTCTTACATTGTTCTGCTCGAAGAGAAATCTTGCAAGCATGATCTGTCTTGTGTTTTATACGTGCAACTTCAAATAAATGCATTTAGCATTTATCACATTTGTATATGTAATTCATAGTGGGCGTTCATTGCATTGCAGGAAGTTTCCTTAAATTTTCCTTCCTTTGAATGGGCATTTTAGCACTTTGCCAATTTGGAAAGAAATCTAAGAAAATTTTCCCTACACTCCAGTTTGTTACATTAAATTTATCATGGTGTACTTCTGATATTTCAGCTATGTAGGGCTTTAGAGCAGCAGAAATAACTAACTCTGATTGACAAGCCTCTCTATGGTTGCATTGGTCTGACAAGCAGATTTTTATTGATTCATTGAGCCTTAACATGCTGGATCAATACTTAAGGACTTTCTTCTCAAATAATGATACATTCGAATGGTTTAGACAGAAGTTTTACAACTGCCTGGACTTAATAATTCACACTTCAAAGCAGGTATGTCCATCCCACAGCCCTGGGCAGCTTGTGGCCTCACAAGATAACAAATATATAAAAAATGAAATTTGTTATTTATATACATTAACTCTATTATATAGTTTATATGCAGCCCAAGACAATTCCTCTTCACTCAGTGCAACCCAGGCAAGCCAATAGGTTGGACAATCATGCTTTAAAGTAAAATGGATAGGCTTGCATTGTTGCAGAATTGCAGGTAGAGTTAAAGTTGGAGTACTGTAATGCCTGTATCTTATGTGACTTTCACAGTCGCATTCCCCACAAATTTCTTATTTCAAGCCAAGGAAATACATCATTAATTTATTTTGTTCAGTGTTGAGATTATTTTATTTTCACAAGAATTCTACAGGTAAAAATAAAAAAAGTAAATGCCTTATACAGGTAGTCCTTGACTTATAACATTTCGTGATTGTTTGAAGTTACAACAGCACTGAAAAAAGTGCCTGACCATTTTTCATACTTATAACCATTGCAGCATTCCCATGGCCATGTGATCAAAATTTGGACACTTGGCAACTGATTCATACTTATAGATGGTTGCGGTGGCCCAGGATAATGTGATCGTCTTTTGTGACCTTCTGACAAGCAAAGTCAATGGGGAAGCCATTTAACAACTGTATTATTAATTTAACAACTGCAGTGATTCCCTTAACCACTGCGGAATGAAAGGCCGTACAATGGGAGGAAACCTCAGTTAACAACTGTCTCACTTAGCAACCACTGCATTTGGATATCAAAAGTAATTTTGTTAAGAAAAGTAAGCAGAATAATTATTGAATTTAGTGTGGGATAGTTATTATAATAATATTCATCAAAGTTCATGGTATTTTAGGAAGCTGCTTGAAAAAAAAAATGTGTGAATTCAAAGGTACTCTAAATTTTTCTTTGACTGTTAGTGTCTCTGTATTTTGGGAATTGATTCTTTTAAAAGTCAAACCTGTGTCGACTAGTAATTATTCCTTTTGTCAACAGGCAATATGATGAAGGAGGTTGTGGCAACTTTACCGTATGCTGGGCTCGGCAGACTTAAATGAGAAGTACTTCAGTGTTCTAATGGGCACCACATCGCAACTTGATTCTGAAGTATTATAAGGAAGGAACCTGGCCTTACGAATTGAGGAAGCAATGTGTGCCAAAACACACATTCTGATTCTTTAAAAAATAGAGATTGCAAACATATTTACCAGTATTACCTGTCTGGAGCAGGCTTAATTTTATAAATTGAAAGCAATAAACTCCATGAGTTTTTTTTAAAGGATACTCTTTTTTCCTATGTTTTTGAGGATTATTTGCTCAATTAAAAGTTTTTGCATCCAGTAGAGAGAAAAGCTCTTCTGCAGGATCAGAAGATAACACTGGACTGTAAATTATAACTACACCCATATCTTCTAATGTTATCAGTCAAAGGATGTGTTGCAAGAAAAATACTTAGTGGTTTTGCTTTTGGATGAGACATTTTGAAATGTGTCCCTAAGAAGTTCCATTTGATGTAACACCATATGTGCAGTCACTGTATAGATCCTGCATTAAGGATACACCCTTGGTTCTAGATATTTCCATCAGCAAGTGGTCAATGTCAAACTACATGTTCTGCAGTCTTTGAGTATATCAGTCCATAAGCACTTAATCTGTTACACAGAAAGTCTTGAAGAAGGGTTGAGAAGACCTGAGCCTTTTTAGATTCTTGAATCCCAAAGCCTTCAGAATTTTAGAAGAATATGAAAAATAAAATTGCAGAGCCAGTACTTGTCCTCAATCAACTTTTTAGTTTTTTGTTAACCTTGAAAAAGTGAGGTCCAAATAGAAGTCATTGATGATGAAATGAAAAATTATAATGAATTCATTTTAAAAGGCACTCGGTGGACACTTAAAACAATGACCTCAGTAAGCTCAAAGCTTTATCTACATTCCAGGTTCAAACATGTAGACCTGATTTACTGATCAGCTTTAGAGAGGGAAAAAAGTAATGTGGTTATGCACCACATGCAGGGCAGCTTCTGTCTCTCTTAAGCTTCTTTTCTCTGAGAAGTAATGGGACAGTTCTTCAAAAGGTTGTGGCTTATGATCTCGTGGAAACGTCAGCCAAACCATTCCCCTTATGCTGTACTTGCATGGTGACCAGAGCTTTGGACTTGTCTAACAATAAAAAAAAATTGATCGTACAGTTTGACCTCCTCACTGTACCATGATAATACCTTAACCCTAACCTCCTCTGATCTGATGCTCTTTCTATTTGTTGAGATGGCAACCACAAAATCCCCAGCTCCCTTGACTATTCATGATGCTAGCAGGGAATTGTAATTCTAGCCGATTTTGAGAGCAGCCGCTTGGGAAGCGTTGCATAAAACCTACTCATTTTAGGTACCTTGCCATTACAGTAATAATAAGCAACAGCATAGCCACCCACACAGTGAAAATCGATGTTCTATTGAATTTTATTATTAAAAAATGTAGAACTTGGTACACAGCTGTATTGTCAATATCAAAGCTGAGCTTTTGAAGAGCGAGTTGTTACTTGCACATGCCCATGTTCCAGCTACCACCACCATCCATAGTGCTGTTCGTCTAATACTTCTACTGCTCTGGTTCCTCCATTTATGGCTCTTGATTTGTGCGCGTCTTTATCGAAATTCTAATTTAGTTTTTTATCACGGACAAAAAAAATGTGGGCTTTCAAACACAACTACATTATGTCTCTGTGTTCTGTAATAGGATGAAGGCTTTATTGGAGTCAACTACCACTTTTTTTAAAAAAAATAGCCACACTTGAATTGATTTTAATAGTGGTATTTTACTACATTGAAGTCTATGTATTTTCCCCTAATAGTTCAATTAAGCTCTTTCGATCTATTAAAGAAAAATAATGAATCAGTAGAGCTCAACAGACTCCTAGGAGACATTATTGAATAAATGTTTGGAGCAATGAATATTCTTAGGAGAAAGGAATACATGAATAATGTTTTAGCTGAGGAAAACATTACAAATGTGTGCCTGACTTTATACACCAGGGTGTTAAGTTCTAGGATATGATTTCTAATTGTGTTCATATTATTTAACACAAGGCATTTCTTAAGTGTAATTTGAATTTGCCAAGTTATGCTTGTGTAGTCATGCAGTTATAGTATTGTCCATCTAATGAATAATTCTTTGTGGCTAAATAGAGCATTAAGAAAAAGAAAATTAAATAAGTTTACATTTTTCAGTCTGAAGTGTCTGATGGTATTTGAAAATCAAGCTACTCCTAGTAACTATTTTCAATTATTTTTTCCCTTTATTTGTCCATTGAAAACTTGCCCATTTATAGAATAATCCAAATGTGACATAAACTTTGTCTCACTCACAAAGAGACTATAGATTCTCTGTAATATGGCATAAAATTGCATCATATAAATCAGGGGTGTCAAACTCTATTTCATTGAGGGCCACATCAGAGTTGTGGTTGACTGGGGGTGTGTGGCCAGGGTGGATGTGGCTGGGGTGGGCATTGTCAGAGTGAATGTGGCCAGCTTCCTGACTTCCTCCTCATTCCCATCTCCCTCTCATCTCCTTCCTTCCTTCCTTCCTTCCTTCCTTCCTTCCTTCCTTCGGCCGTGCTTACCGCGGCTGTGGCTTTCCCTTGCGGGGCAGGGTGGGGGCAGTCCCAGTGAAAGGGAAGCTGTAGGGGCTGCAAGGCGATGGAGACGCTGGTGGTGGGTGCGGTGCGTATCTATAATGGATGGCAGGGCTGGGGTGGCAGGGCGGTTCCTCACTGGCTCCAGAGTGGCCCCACGGATCTAAGGCTGACCACGTTCCACCTGGATGGTGGCTATCAAGTTATAGATTAGCATGAGGGCTGAGGCGCCAGTGGTCAGTTCTTTGCTATCTCAAGGGCAGCCACGTGGACCAGATCTAGCCACACTGCGGGGCAGATCCAGGCCTTGAGTTTGACACCCCTGATATAGATAGAAACCCAGATTTCCTCATAGTAAATACTGTATCTGTTATAATTAACTATTCTCTTTCACTGTTAAAATAGTGGAATCCTAATCTGTGTGATGTACAGCAGTGTTTATTAAACTATCAGGCGGTTATTGAAATCTTTAGTAAAAAGATAATCAGGAATGGACAAATTTCCCTCAAACGAACCTATTCATATTGACTAAATTTCCTATTACATGAAAGTTCAGAACGATTAGAAATAAAAAATGTTTATAAGGTTGATTAGCCAACAGCCCTGCAATTTGCCTTCTGTGATTGAGATAAAATTGAACATCAACACTGAATACAGGTAGTCTTCGACTTACAACAGTTCATTTAGTGACAGTTTAAAGTTACAATGGCACTGAAAAAGCGACTTGTGACTGTTTTGCACGCTTATGACCAGGGTTATGTGATCAAAATTCAGACACTTGGCAACTGACTCATAACAGTTGCAGTAACCTAGGGTCATGTAATCACCCTTTGTAACTTTCTGACATGCAAAGGCAATGGGGGAGCTAGATTCACAATAATCGTATTACAACTGTAGTGATTCACTTAATACCTGTGGCAAAAAATTCCTATTCACACATATCCTATTCACACATTTAAAAGACTAGGGAAACCAAGAGTTGTTGTTAGTTGCAAAGTTGTGCCTGGACAACGTTCCTCCAAGCCTTCATGTCCTCTATCCCAAGAATTGTAGAAATATGCTATTAGGGTTGCAATATAGGTAACAATCAAGGCTGGCTTAAGGCTGAATCCTTAAATCCTGAAGAAAAATATGGCCAGGGAAGAGAAACAATCCTTCTTTCTCTAGATTCTCCAGTGTCCGAAACTGAAGGCATGACTGGAGTAAGAAAGAAGTCTAAGATTCAAAAGTTCTACGTTCTCTCAGCTCTCTGCCATACTCAAAATCCATGAAACATGTAGATAGTTCATTTAGAGTGTGCTTCCTATTATAAACGATATAAGGGATTTCTTTCCATTTAGAACGGTTCTTTCTTCCTGTTTCTGTACTGCTGGTCCTTTGATAGCAGAGCATCTGGGAGTTGTTGGACTGCTCTGTCACCAGAGAATTCCAACCAGCCAATGGCACTGATCCACCAAAAGCCTTTTAAGTGGATGCCTAATGAATGAAACTTCAGTGGCATTGTTGTTCTCCTTGTGTGATTCATAGACTTGATGTTTGTTTGTTTATTTATTTATTTCTTATGCTGCCTGAAGTATTTGTGCCACTTCTTGCCATGCCTGTCCTCTAAGTCCTTGCTGTCCAGCTGGAGCTTCAAAAGAGCTCTTCCATAGGTTGAAGAGCAGTATTCTGACAAGGGTATGAGTTGAAACATTTTGTTCTCTGTGATTCAAAAATCTTCATTTCTCAGCATTTGGACAAGCCCACCTTTGTGAATAACATATGAATATTTACAAGGTTTATCCTCCTTTCTTCTCTGTCTGAAGTTTCAAAGACTAGCATTCAAAATGCTGTTACTCTCTAGGGATTTCAGACAATTGGGTGCAAGGCTTCATACATAATATCAGTTGAATGAGATAAACTGAATTGATGCCATACTTACACAATTAGAACAATATTCCATTCACATTCAAATAAGATGATGGAGGGATGAAGGGTTCTTTGATTGATAGGTTTTTTTAAAAAAAGGAATCTGGCATTATTTCAACTTGATTTGAATGAAGACAGCCAGTTAATTTGAATATCAAACATTTTATATCCACAGACACAGTGAGGCTTCAAATTACAGCTAGTATTTTCAGAAGGAAAGAAAGTTTCTAATGTACTTTTGTAATATTTAAAATGTAAAGTAAATTGCATTGGAAATCCTGCAGGGTCTTTGGTAAAAAGTTCCATTTAATTGTCCTTATTAGCACCTATTATTTGGTAGATTGGACTAAACTTTTAATAGATAGATAATCAAAACCATCCTATTTATAGGCTTGTGATTCCTCATCTTAGCATCAGAGGGTGCTCTCTTCTAACCTTAGTGTAATCTTGCCTATTTCATACCTCAGTTATATGCACATGAAGCACATTATTCTAGACAATTCTGATAGAAGAAATGAAAAGACACTTCCCTCATAGATCATTTATTTCTGCTGCTTTCCTGATATTTTAAAGCTCAGGAGATTTTTTTTCCCTATTACAATTCACTTGGCAGCTTCGTTTTCAATTTGCTTGTTTTTTTTAAAAAAAAAAAGAATGATGAGAACTTCCTTTTAATTAACACCCGGCCAATCTTTCAAAACAAAATAATAGTTTTAATCAAAAACCAATTGAATCTTCACAGAAAATTCTAAAAGAAAGATTGTTTATACTTCGGAAGATTTTTGGATTTAGCCTAGCCAATATAAAGTGGGTGTTTAAATTCATTAACTAAGAATTGAGTAGATTTTCTAGGTATTCCCTATTGACACAAGAATGGCAAATAATTCTAACTCCTTTAGAAGATCACAATGTTTTTGAACATTCAAATCCTCTGCATGCAAAGGTGATTTAAAACAGGGGTTCCAAGCCTCTTTTTAGTCTGGTGAGCATATTTTGAATTTTGTGGATTGGTTGAGACTCTTTCTTTATTAAATGAGTAGCACATGGGCAGTTCATTCTCATGATGAAATTTATCTGGAAACATGGGAGAAGGGAATGATGTAGAGGGAAGAAGAAAAGAGAGGATGGCCTTGAGGGACAGGAAGAAGAATTTACCAAGACAATATTCAGTCAAAAGATAACTGAATCCAGGATAGGAAAACAACCTGAATAAACACCTCAGACTAGACCAGGGGTCTCCAAACCCTTAAGCCCATCAAGCCCTTCATGAAGTTTCAGATTGTTCATCAACTCCATCAACACATATTATGCTATATGAACATAATTTAATAAATGCTACTTTAATTAATGACAGCCAGTTTTGTGGGATGGTTAAGGCATTGGACTGGAAATGGGGAATTCTAGTACCATGAATTCTAGTACTGCCTTAGGTATGAAAGTCTGGGTGACTTTGGCCAGTATCTCAGCCCTAGGAAATAGGCAAGGGGAAACCACTTCTGAAATTTTGCCAAGGGTATTGTGGAGACTTGTCCAAGCAATCATCAGGAGTCAACACACAGGAGTCAAAGTCATGCATACACAAATACACACTTTAACTAGTAGTAGTAGTAGTAGTAGTAGTAGTAGTAGTAGTAATAATAATAATAATAATAATAATAATAATAATAATAATAATAATAATGGCTATCTTGCTATTTGGAAATCCTGAATTTATCAGACCTGAATACCCTGATTCTATAAAAAACCACCCTACTTGGAACAGTTTATATCCTCTGACGCTACCTGAACAGTTCCTAGGTCCTTTGTTAGGACTCGAGCTGTTGAGCTACCAACCAGCCCCAAAGGTTGTGAATCTCACTAAAGATTTAATAATAATGATAATAATAATAATAATAATAATAATCATCATCATCATCATCCCTTTTTATGACCCTATAATCCCTTAATTTGGGGTAAACTGGATGGAGCTGAGCATTTATTAGCCGGATGCCCTTCCTGGCACCATGCAGAGTTCATGCCATATTTTTTTTCTTTGAGCCCTAGAAGAGAAACATCTGCTGCTACCTAGGATGAACTCTCAACCCTCCAAGTGTGCAGGAAAACTATATTTTTCAATATAGAAGGAATAAAAATAAGGAAATGAAAGGGCCATATCTTTCCTTCTTTAAACTAAATAGATGGAAACCTAGGACCAGCAATGCCATGAGGACAGGACTTTGTGTCAAAAATCCATGTCAAAAATCCAGGCAACGGAATAAGCAAGTCTTCCAAAGACAGAATGACTGGTGTACCACCTATTGAAGTAAGTGAAGCCATCCCGTTCATTATGCAGCAAGTGAGGGCGGGGTGAAACCACACTGTCCAGACCTCAAAACTTTGCCAATTTGTAGAACCTCTTTACCTTGTTATTAGCTGCAATATTTCCTTTTTCTGTTTTCATATCCTTTGTGCTCATGTCACTTAAGGACACAGTCACTTAAGGGCGTATTTATCTAATTAATTTGCAAAAAAATATGGATGCCCAATTTATACGCGTTACCCTGGAAGGCTCACAAAGCAACAGCTGCCATGGTTCAGAGGACTCTAAGGATAAGAAATGAAAGCTAACTATTAGTCAAGGAGAAGAGCTTTCATGAAATAGCGAGTCCGTTCCCAGTTTCTGACTCTTACATTGGTGGGTTTCAATGTTCTCTACCATGTCTGAATGTTTGGATACAGCTGAACTTGGGAATAAATAGTTTAATGCTTTTAAGAGAATTCTATTAGTGTTAACTGTGTACACTTTGACGTCATCATCATTTTAGCCATTGTCTATCCACTGCAGGATAAAGGAATCTTCTGTGTGTTTCCAATACAGTCCTGAGCTTTCTTTAGCCAATTGTTTGTACTAGTAGCGAGTGGTGGGATTCAAATGTTTTTACTATTGATTCTGTGGGTGTGGCTTGGTGGGCGTGGCAGGGGAAGAATACTGTAAAATCTCCATTCTCTCCCCTCTCCAGGGGAAGGTTACTGCAAAATCCCATTATCTCCCCACCCCATTAACCTGCTTTCCAGCTCTGTTCTCCTGTGCAGGGCAACAAAAGAAGACCCAGCCAATCAGCTGGGACTCGGGAGGCAGAGAATAGATGGGGACGGGGCCAGTCAGAAGTGGTATTTGCCGATTCTCTGAACTACTCAACATTTCTGCTACCAGTTCTCCAGAACTGGTCAGAACGTGCTGAATACCACCTCTGCTACCAGCACATTTTCCTTTCTTCCATTGACAGCATTTTGCATTTTCTGTTGACAGTATTTTGCAATGAACAAGCAAAAGTCGCCATGTGCTGTATTGTTAATTTCTATCTGTAGTTGCTTTATAAAGGTTCCAATGAGCCTATGGACACTTGACTTTTTTTAGAAGCTAATTGCCTTTTGTGTCAAAATTCTTGCAACATATATTTTGGCAGGTGAACATATCCTGTAACCTTTCTACAAAAATGACTGCTGTGAAAATGATTTGGCACCATTCACATATTACAGGATTTTTTTTTCCAAGTTGGCAACTTCAGGTGAATGGGTTACAAATCCCATTATCCACAGACAATAAACATAATGTTTGTGCTCTTTGGGAATGGTGAGAAAGGTTGCCAGGTGCAGGAAGACCGCCAAGCACAGATGTTTCAGTGTTGAAAAAGATGATGCACGAAGGGGCCACCAGATCAATTATAGACAAGGCCATAGCAAATGAACCCACCAGGCCCTCGTGATTGTTTTTAATATGACAATCCTTTATGTTTGTATGGTGGTTATAATGACTAACAGCTTGGACTCCCAGACAGGGCTAGGGAACATTTGTCATCATAAAATCTCACATCTATGTTCATGAGGACTTTCTTACGCTGTCTCATTAATTTCAATGGCCTTGTGGAGACTGAGTCATGTTCTCAGAACAAAAAATGTTCCATGTGTCATCAGCTATCATGGATTCAGCCTCCACTCTCAGGATTTAGAAAGTGGCCTTTCTTTCTTTCTTTCTTTCTTTCTTTCTTTCTTTCTTTCTTTCTTTCCTTCCTTCCTTCCTTCCTTCCTTCCTTCCTTCCTTCCTTTCTTCCTTTCTTCCTTTCTTTCTTTCTTTCTTTCTTTCTTTCTTTCCTTCCTTCCATCCTTCATTCTTTCCTTTCCTTTCCTTCCTCCTTCCTTCCTTCCTTCCTTCTTTCTTTCTCTTTCTTTCTTTCTTTCTTTCTTTCTTTCTTTCTTTCTTTCTTTCTTTCTTTCTTTCTTTCTTTCTTCTCTCTCTCTCTCTCTCTCTCTCTCTCTCCTCCCTCCCTCCCTCCTCCCTTCCTTCTCTCTCTCCCTCCCTCCTTTCTTGTTTTCTTTCCATTGTTCATTTAGTCTGTGTTAATTTTATTTCATGTCTTTATAGATTATATTTTTTAGAAAAAAATACCTTAACTGTCATCAAGTCTTGCTGGAGAGTAGAAAGCAGGGATATGAATCTATTATATACAAATAAATGAATGCTTCTGAAAATAGAAAGGTTAGCATTCTAGCTTCATAAAGGATTGCTCTTCTTTTAAAAACTGCACTTAATGTGTCAAGCTTGTCATAAATTCAATCCAGGTTTCATCAACACTGCAGCCAATTCAGCAGCATCAAGAAGGAGAAAAAGCAGTGATAACCCCAGACAATCCAGAAAGGGTTTCCAGTTAGGAGTTCTAAAACATGCTAGTCCCAGACAGATGCAGAATGCCTGCATTGCTTCCTTCTGATCTTCCTGGTCCCCTTCTCCATTTGAGGAGGGCTCTGAAGAGAAGCTCAGAACAATGCAAAATAGTCCTAGCATTTCTGCGGGCAACAACCTACTAAAGAAAGATATTGGGTTTGATTCCTTAGAATATCCAAATCAAGTTTTCCTATCCTTAGGCAATGAGTAAATTGCCTCGAGCAAGTGATCTTAGGTATAATGGAACTAATGGCTGTTATTAGTTGATATTAGGTGGGTATAAAATACCATTACCAAATATAGATACCCAAATACTTTGCCAATGGTTTGTCATATGACTAGGTAAGTGGAACCATAATTTAGTAGTCTGCTTAAGCCACAAAATATCTTAAGCCAATTTGATTTTGCTCCACGTAAAGCCTTTATTATGGGTGATATGACAATAGCCTGAACTAGAATTTATGAAGGTCATCGTTAGTCCATGTAAAATATTTGGAAACAGCAAGGCTAACTGACCCATTTTTAATTTGTTTTCTGTGGTTCTTCTTTTTCTTTGTCATATATAGCTCTAGTTTTAAGGCTGTGTTGTCACCAAGTTTCATGCACCTGATAAAATTTATCGTCACTTTTACTGTTACTTCTTGCTGTACTTTTTTTGTACAGATTTAGAAGGCTGGCTAAAAAATGAGAACATAGCCATGTCTCCGATTCTCATCACATTGTGGGCACTGAACATTATGCAAATGTTCGTGAAACTCTGGCTATGAATCACACTTGGAATGTGTTCATTTGTTAAATTCATTTGGCATTGTGAGGTGATCTATCTTCAATTTGGGAAACAAATTTTGATTTTACAATAACAGAAAAATAAATAAATCAAGATTCATTTCAATCCATAACTCATATATATCTATATCTCTCTATATATATACAGGTCTTGGCGTGTTTGGGTCTTTTCCCGTGTAAGATTGAGGGTATCTTGGCAACCTCGTTGAAACATTGCCAAGATACACTCAGTCTTACACGGGAAAAGACCAGAACACGCCAAGACCTGCATACCTGTACCTGTGAAAATCTACGAAAACAAATATGTATGTATGTATGTATATGTATATGTATATGTATATGCATATGCATATATATATGTGTGTGTGTGTGTGTGTGTGTGTGTGTGTATATATATATATAATATATGCAACTATGTATAATTATAACTATATAACTATATCTCTATAACTCTATTATATGACCTATTTGACTATACAATTCAATATTCAAGTGTATTGTGAAAATGTGTTTTAATGGTTAATAGATAGGATCTGACCGGGATTAATGGTTTAGTGGTTGAGGTATTGGAACTGAATGAGGAAACTTGCATTCAAATCCATTCACAGCCACAGACACTCACTTGCAATCTAACCTAGGATTGATATTGTTAGCAAAAACAAGAGTAGGAGTGGTAAGTATGCTGTCTTGACCTTCTGAAAGATTAATATAAATATAACCCATTAATAAATAAACTATAGGGTGATGCTGAGAGACCCTTACTTTTAGTACATTCTGTTTCACTTTCTGAGTAAAAACATATAGTGAATGTATAGGAATTGTTCCTTTTATGCACTTGAGCAAGTATATTTTCAAGTACAGTATATTGACATATTGCAGTAAATAAAAAGCCTTTGCACGCACCAGGAGTTCACACACAAACTGAAGGATAAGACATGGCATCTAAATCTTGTCATTCAGAAAAATCATTAAAGAGATCTTGGAGGAATTATGGTAGAGGGGTTGAAGTTGCTGCAGGTGCTGCCAACTTCAATATTGCAATAGCATTGAGAAGATTGTGAGATGTAATATGCAGGGCTGCCTGTAGCATGATACAGTTTTGGAAGCATCTGAATGACAGGTGATAGGAAAAGAGAGTGGGAGTTAATCTTTACTAGCCCACCTATACAGTCCAATATGCTTCATTGGAAAGAAAATCACCTCTGGAATCAGTGAAATCTCTCCTGATGCAAATAGCAGCTGATTGGGTAACTGTTAACTGTTACCCATAATATTAGACTGCTATTTTTTTTTAAGTCTCTTCAATTGCTTCTACAATTACAGAGAACTGTTCTAGCTGGCAATACAAGAAAATACGTGTGTGCGTGAAAGGGAGAGACTATCAAGTCCTTGATTTACAACAGTTCTTTTAGTGACTGTTCAAAGTTCAAACTTAGCAACAGAAATGTTGGGGTCAATTTGAGTTGTAAGTTGAGGACTACCTGTAATCATATGAGGAATCAGCCATCAAATTTTCCCCACATATTAGCTTAAATTTGTTTTGGTTAAGACAAGAGGATATTGTCTCAAAGCATTAACCAATGAGCTAATTTGATTCACTCTTTTATTATCCTTTATTCTGAAAGATACTTTTGTATTTAAAAAAAACATTTCATATATTCTCTATTTATAAGCTAAATAAATAAGTAAATCTTCAGCCAATTTTAAAATACCAGCTTATATTAATGAACCTGTTTAATTTGTACCTTTTGTTCTTTTCTTATACATTTCCAAAATGTGTACATTTGTGGTGTGGTGAATGTTCATAAAGAAATATGGGCTATTTATATTATCCCTCAGTATTTCTACTCATCCTTGTCAGCCTGTTTTATTGAGTTGTAGTAGGGTGTCTTAAAGAGACTTTGAATAATTTCCTGTCCTTGTGCTTTTACTGCACTAATGATCTTATACAAATTCATATTATCAGTGACTTACATGTTTAAGGGCCACTAATGGGATGCTGGCTAAGTGGGAATAATCATGTGAGAAAAGAAAATATAGTAATGAGATTTTGTTCAAAGAACCCCAATGGAGTTCCAGCAAACTTGTCAACATCAGTTCAAAGAGAGCAGCTGCCACAGGAGTAGAGTGGCTGGCTACAAGTCTTGTTTGTAAGCTTCCTAGAGACATTTATTGGTCATTATGGAAATTCAGACACTAGAAAGAACAACAATTGATTTTATGTAATTCCTAGTAAATACATTTACAGTATGATGAAAGCCAGTTTGCTGTAGTGATGAAGGTATCAGGCTAGAAACTGGGACACCGTGAGTTCTAGTTCTGCCTGAGGCACAAAACCAATTGGGTGGTCTTAGGCCGTCTCTCTCTCTCTCTCTCTCTCTCTCTCTCTGTGTGTGTGTGTGTGTGTGTGTGTGTCTGTCTCTCTGTGCTTCTCTCTGTCTCTCTCTCTGTCTCTCCCTCCCTCTCTCTCTCTTTTTCTTTTTGCCAGGACTAGTGAACAACATTGACTCAAAGGCAAAAAATAATAATATTTAGGATTGCAATCTAATTCGGGGAAAGTTTAAATAGCCAATAGGTTCTGTTTATTTTATTTATTCCAGGTCTGACATTATGGGTGAATCATGGTTCTGGAAATGGATCACCATAAAATGATAGATAGCAAGAGAACCCCACACAAATCCCATCTCAATCCAAAGACTCTCTGTGGTTTCCATAATTCGAAATGTTAATTAAAACATCCGTAATACGTTTAGCACAACTCATTTATTTCATTTTATAGTCTCTATTTAAAATGATGTGTATACTGTACAATTGCAGATCAAAATGGTGAAGGTTTTTGAGCTTTATTCTCTAGCATGAATATTATGCATCGTATCATGGGCAAAGTACCTGAAGATAATTTTCAACGGGAGGCATATAGGGAGGCATGTTCAGACCCAATCAAGTTCTAAAAGCATATATTGTAAGGGGGAATAGGGTTAAAAAGGGTGTATACATGGTTCATATTTGATATGCCATTCATGTCTTTTGAATTAAGATAGTCATATTAAAATTTCATATAGTCCATAAACTGTCTGAAATAATTACAAATGAGAACTTTCGCACCCTATTAGGCCATAATTTTATTTTTGTTCTTTTCTCCTAGTAACAGTCTGGAAAAGCCTATGTAGTTTCCTAAACATTTTTTGAAAGTGGTTTCTTTCTAGGATTGAGAAAGACGGACAGTCCCAAAGTCATACAGTTGGCTTCATACCTAAGGCAGGACCATAACTCAGTCTTCTGGTTTTGAATCTAGTGCTTTTAACCCATACATACACCAAAATGGTGCTTATCAGTTAATATACTGTACCTTTAACAGACAGTTGAGATATTAAGTGAATGGTTTGGAGCTCAAACCAGAAAAGGAGGGGTGAACTTATATTTCAAAGATAGATTCCAACCTGCCTTTAAAGTAGATATAAAAGGTTCACAAATGGTTAATGAGAAGCTGTTCTCATTTCTCTCTTTAAAATGCATTGTAAAAATGTGCAGGCAACTATGTGTGAAATTGCACCCCCCCCCCCCAATGTGCTGACACATCTGTGTTTGGTAACACAGCTTAGATATGTGATGGTTTTAGAAAAGCGGTACATTAAACTACTAATGCATCCCTTGATTGTTTTTCTTGTCCATGTATCTTGCTCTTGCCCCTGAAATATTTAAATACTGCTTTCCTGGTATTTCATGCTGGGGATTTGGATCATTTTTAAGGAGATTGTGTGTATGAGAAAAAGAAGAGAAAAGCATTTAAACTTCTTTGCAAGGAAATGAGCTGTATCTTTTGAAAGAGACGCGTTGCAAAGAGGGAATGCATTTATATGACCTGGACCTTTCCCCCCCACCCTCAGTTTAAACTTTTTTAACCAGAAAGTTTTCTCATGAGTACAAATCTATTTGCACTTCATTGGAGATCATATGTTACAGTTGGTTTCAATTTATACTACACATTAAATTGAAGAGAAGCAAATCTTCTGTTGGGCTGCAACCCCATTAGCCTCAATAAATCTAGGCTGTTGAAAGAAATTTGGGGAGTTAAAATCCAAACCATATGGAGGGCACCATGTGGTCTGCCCTAACCAGGCTCTGACATAATTTGAAGCAAGCCTTGGGCTTGCAGGTAGCTGAGAGTGGGATTTGGGGATTTTTACTCTGCTGACAGTCAATTTTTTGTTAGTAGAACTAACAGATTTGGAAGAGTTCTAATTACTAATGATGTCTGATTTCAGCAAAACAGCTTTTGAAACCATAATTTTGAACTTTACACGTTTGAAGTATTGGATTTATTGGATTATCATTCAGGAGTTCTGACAAATGGCAGCTTATCAAAAAAAATCTTGGCTAAAGTAAATCCTGTTTTGCATGGTGATCATTTAAAAGAGCTTCAGACTGCAGTAATCCACAATTCTATCACTTAAGTGTTCCATTCCTAGTCTGTGTAATTTATTGAAGAACTTATAGCAAAAAGCAAGATCATTTTTTTTTTGGTTAGGAAACAGTTACTGAAAGAGATTGTGAAGACATTCTTCATTTGCTGAGCTAAAATGCAAATCTGATGTCTAGACTCTAGACTTATTTTGTGTCGTCTCTGCCCAACCCCTTCTATCACATTCAAGTCTTGTTTTCCCTTTGTAAAATGTAAAGGATTTGACTAGGCTTGGAAGTAAGCATTACTAATTAAACTGTGTCCTACATAAAATTCGGTAACATTGATGGGGAAACATACAGGGCAGCTACAGTATCTCTTAGAGTAGTTATCTTTCCAAGAATTACTTAATGGAGGAGAAAGCAGTAGTGAATTTTGAGGGGTTTTCTTTGACAAATTCCATCAGCAGTATGATTTAGAAATAAATATCAAACATACAGTTCAATTTTGGAAGGTTTCATTCTCCACTCCATTACACCCATTTTTATGCAGATACAGCTACATGTATTCACAACTAAAGAAAACATGGAAAGACTGGAAAACTAAATTATGCTGCTTAGTTAAATTAGTTAATTTTTTGGTTAATTTTCCTGATGGTTCCACTCTTCCCAGCTGCTGAAGAACAGAGAAGACAAAAGGTCCAAAAGGTTAACTTTACTTCCTTTTATCTGCAGTCATGGACTTACTCCCACAAAATATATAGCTTTCACAAGCTTAGGAACTTTTAAAAGAGAGAAAACCAACATGCATAGGGAAATCAGTGGCTAGAAGTCATGATAGTTATCCACTTTTCCAGGATGCCTCTGACTATGATCAGGGGTGGGATTCAAAATTTTAAACAACTGGTTCTGTGGGCATGGCTTAGTTGGTGGGTGTGGCTTGGTGGTCATGTGAGTGGCTGGGTGTGGCCAACTCAATATCACTCACATCGTGGCACGCATCTCCTCGCCTGGCCTCTCATGACTGTGGGGATACTGCAACAGTCATAAGTGTGAAAAATGGTCATAAGTCACTTTTTCAGTGCCACTGTAACTTTGAATGGTCACTCTACACCAGCAAAGGAGGGGAAAAAAACTGCAGAGACGTTCCTGAGACAGGAAGTCTACTCCTGCCAAGAATGTAATAAGGTTAATGGAGAGGCAGTTTCTGTAAGCAACACCAGAATGTTTCCTTCCTGCCTCCCTTACAGGATTAGGCCAGTAATTTCTTCTAACAACCGGTTCTCCGAACTGCTTAGAATATTGACAACCGGTTCTAGCGAATAGGTGCGAACTGGTAGAATCCCACCCCAACTATGACCCTGCAGAATGTCCCTAGTGGTTAGTGCTAGATTTCCTTCTTGTGAATTTTCCTTTGGTTGACATCTGTCTTCTCTGACAATTAGAATGCCATTTCAGTTTTGCTTTGATTCAGCTAGAGCAGGAGTGTCCCACTGGTGGCCCACTGGCCGGATGCATCATGTGCAGGACATGCCCATCCCAGCTCTACGAAGTCAAAAAATGTCATGATATGTCATGTGACATCAACATGACACAGTGAGTTTGACACCCGTGATCTAGAGTGTTATACTTTTATGAAGCTTTTTACTATTGTAGACATTTCTATTCACTGTACAGATTTCTATCAGGCATCAGGTAACGGCATATTGTATTTGTACAGCATGGTTAATCTAAACAAAATTTACTTAGTTAACCCAATTCTTTGAATTTTCAAGGGACTGGTTTATGAAACATAAGCGAAGTACATTTGGCTACTTTGGGGCTCAGTGTGTATTGTATGAGCACAATTGTAGTACATAAAAAAATGAGAAGCAAAATTAGCAGAATTAGTCTGTAATCCTATGTATTTATTTGGGACAAAGTATCACCAATATGTTGTACCATAATTAATTATTCTGTTAACATTTATTGTGGTTGCATTCACACTATGTGCACTAATACTAAATATGTATTGGTTTCAATTTACCATAATGGGTGAGACTATCCATTGTGGCTTACTTAAACTTAGCTTATAACTTAGAGCAGAGGTGTCAAGCTTGCAGCCTGCGGGCCAGATGCATCCACCCACTCCTGGTTTAGCAAAGGGGGAAAAAGTTGTGATACATCATATGATGACGTGACACTGTGAGTTTGACACCCCTGACCTAGAGCACTGAATGATTCTAATCAATTAAGTAATTTGGGTTAAGCAAATTATGATTAGTACAATGTAAACATTCAGTGTGTATGCACACTTCTGATTTTGCATTAAATCATTCCTTATTTAAAAAAACTATAATTTATTTAATAAATAAATAAATATAAGTATGTAAATGAATAAGGTTGGCTTTTAAGACCAACAATATGATTTGTGTGATGTACAAACAAGAATTTTTTGGGGGAGAGTCCCTAAGAATAGCTTTACCCACAAGTCCAGCTATGGTGTCTCAGGGTAGTGGTGTTCCTGGGAAGGATGTGCAAAGAACGCTAGAACTGTCTGTCCAATAGTGTATTCTTGCACCAGAATCACCCAAGAGGGTGGTTGAGGTTATATCCTCAAATTTGTATGCTAAAGGATGTCAGTGGGCAGATAGTAACCAATTCAAAGAAAGTCAAACATAGATGAATGAAATATACTGAAATTTTAGATGCTAGAGAGATCAAAGATTTAATTAAATTATCACTCTGGTCATTATCAAGTCATACGTCTACAGCTATTGATGACATATCTACAGAAAGATGTCAAGCAACAGACGAGGAATCAGTAAAAGTTCTAACTGTTAGAAAAAGAAAATAATTATGCATTTAGAATTTGGGTTTACACAATACATTAAATCAAAATGTGATTTCTTTGTGATTTAGCCTGTTGATGACCTTGGGAAGTGTGGCTTGTAAACCATGATTAAACAAATTAAGGCTTAGCTTGCATAAGCCCCACTGGAAACTCTAGCATTGTGAAGGGTCATTGGATTTTTATATTTTGTCATTTGACTAAACAAACCTGTAATAACAACAACCTTAACAGAGTGGAAAATAACTTCAGCATTCACATCAAAGGCTATGCATTTGATAAAAAAGACTGAAGTCTGCCCAGCCATTGCCCAAATGCTTTCGGTTAAGCAAATACCCTAAAAGCAATTTGGAAAGGTGCCACTTTGTAGGCAATGTGCCTTCTGTAGTCTAAGTAAGTGCCAGTTCAATGAGTGACATTTCAGAAATGTGTCAGGAGTGGGGGACATTATCGCCCATTATCTGTCTTCATTTTTCTATTCAGGAAGTCTTTCCCTCAGCAAACAGGGCAGCCAGAAAGGCTATGCGAAAAAGACAGGATGACAAAGAGACTATTTGCAATATGAGGCATTTCAAGGCAAGAGAATCCTTCCGACCACCCTTAGCTCATGCTTATCGTTTCCTAGAAAGCAGTGCTTTTGGGGCTTGCCAGACTAAACCTGGCATCCAGAATTTAACTCCAGGTTATATGTGCCAGGAAGACCATCTTGGATTGGTTATAGGAAATAATTGAATGTAACTGTAATTGAAATTTAGAGGAACAACTCTTAATTTTTAAAACGGTCACAGTAAATAAATAGCTTTGTTAAAAAAAAAACTTATTTAAGTAAGTATTTTGATTTGATACAAATATATTTGACCCCTACCAGCAAGGGGGGCTGACCAAAATCGTTCTAAGTGTGTTTTTTTCTCGGTCCTTTGAGGGATTATAGGGAGAATAATAGAATCTTAAAATTTTCTCTGCCCCAATTTATACAAAACAATATCAAGAGGGGTTATTTTAAGTTTCTTTTTCATACTTTCTTCTGCCTCAGGAGCTGAGTAATCTTTTCTGAAAGTGCCCCCTTCATGCTTGGTTCAATCCTTCCCCATTCCCTAGGTCAGATTTACATTCCTTTGCATTTATTTTATCATGCAGTTATTAAACAATGCAGAATGACCTGGCTCACACATACATCTATAAACTGCAGTTGGATTGGGTTCATATATTGAGGTAAAACCCCAAAGCACGACATTATGGCTCAATACAGCAATTTTCATTAAACCATTTCAACCATCCATGGTCTTTTCATATTGGTCCAATCCATCATGTTATTTGGCCTTTTAAAACAGGTTCAAGATGGGACTGGTAATTACCAGAATTAAATGTTGATCATTTTTTTGATAAATCCTAATATGGTGTATTTTTTGAATTAGCATGAGGAATAATCAAACCAAATCCAAAAATAAATTGCTTAATGGACTATGACATTGGCTTTGATCCAGTGAATTTTTACACTTTACTTGCCTAATTGTCCATGCATGAATTTAGAAATATTTTTGCTGCTGTATTTTTAAACCATAATACAGGGAAAGTGCAAGTTTGATTATAAGTCACTGAACATCAAATTTTGCATATTTACAAACAGATTAGATTTTTAATGTGCTATCAAGTAGCTTCTCAGCAGTTTACAAAATATATAAACATAAAATATCCAGAATATAAACATTCAACAGTTTAAGTTATAGAAATAATTATCCAATTAGATTTTCTTATAGATTCTATGCAGATGTGTCTTCCTTTTTTTCTAAATATTCTTTTTCTGAGAAGTTTTTTACAGTATTATGTATTAGGGTATAAAATGAGAGATACATGCTCCAGCTACAGCCTAGGATCTTATCATGCTACTTTAGCAACATGGGAGGAAATGATGGTACTAAAGTGTCTCCTTTCCTGTTGAAAACTAAATATTGGACATCAACAAGTGGCTGAGAAGCAAATTTATTTTGTAAATAGGTTTATTAAAATGGTACATTGAAAATTAGACAGAATGCAAGTTTTTGTTTTCATAAAGGTCATACAGTAAAATTCATAGTCTGAATAATTTAAGTATATCTGCACATAAATGATTTCATTCTAGTTGGATTAATTTTCTTAATTTTTTAAAACTATATGGAGTGGAATTCCAATTTAGAACTGTGGTAATAAAACTGCTACTGAATAATACCAGAATATTAATACTGTGAGGTTGCCTGGCTCAAATCACATTTTAAAATGATTTCCCATTATTTAACTGCAAAGCAACCTGCAACACATACTCTCTGAATTATAAGCCATCTGGATGCAAGTATCTGTTTTATAAAACTTTAATTTGCTGCAAAAAACACATCTCACTGCTAGATATTTGATTACATAGTAATGCAGACTAGTTCTTCCTAGATGAACCCTAGAATATATCCCTGATAGTGATATATCTCTTCTGAGAAGTATAGTTCTGGCATAAAGAGATGTGGTTTTATGAAATGACTTTTTAACAATTACATTTTAAAGACTTTTCAAATGGCATAACTATTTCTGTTATTAAAAATCTAATGGGTGATGGTTTAGAAGCTCAGATCTAGAGACTGCTGAATTTCTCTATACAAATAAAGGATAAGATACTCAGCCTTTCAGTGTACTTCTCTAAAATAAAACACTCCAATTAGCACTGATTCAGGTATCTATAAACTAGAGTGAACGCTACTAAACATAAACATTCAAAACTATGATATGGATTAATAAGTAGTCTACCATATCAGCCTCAACGGAATACCCAGAGTTCTAGGGTACCCTCCAAAATCAAATCAAATCAAATAAAAATGATTTATTTCTTTTTAATCCTCACAAGATACCCAAGCCTCACTTGCATGTTATGTGAATTCAGCCCATAGAGTTAGTTTAGGATTCAACAAATTACATCAGCTTAGGCAAATGAGTTTAGTAAACCATGTTTAGTGTGTTACATATACAGTGTGAGAATTAGGTCAATTGTCTTTTTGCACTAAAAATAAATTATTAGCTAATTTTTGTAGCTACTTTTCATGTAACATAAAATAATATGCACTATTGTGCATTGTGGTTAGCAATTTAATATAGCAAACAAGTTATTTCCTTTTTGGCCATGTGAACAATTATTAATCGTGAAATGTTTTAGTGTAGGGAATTCTGACATTTTGTTTTGTTTTGTTAGGGAACAAAAAAACTTGAGCTTCGACACTCTTATGGTAAATTTATTATCAAATTTATTTGGCCATCCATCACACAGAAAGTGTATCTGGGCAGTGTACAACAATCCAATATAACAGTAAATAAGTAAAACAATCAATACTTAAAATCAAATTATAAGAAAATACCATAAGAAAACTAAACAAAATATTTATCCAGCAAGAACAAGAAATGACTAGGGTAAAGATTCCCACTAAGAGATATACAGTATCTTCTAAAATAATCCAATCATTGGTATGCAAAATTAAAAGAGTTTATAATAAGTTATATATCACTTATAAGTTACCTAGATAACCCTAGAATAATATAAGTTACTAGGGGGGAATCCTGCCTAAATCACCTCCAAATAAAATTAAATCCAATGCGATCCAATGGATAAACTTTAAAATTACAGTTTTGCCACGAAAATGTGAGGTAGCCAAAACTATAAGCAGACTAAGAAGAAAATATGAACTAAAGACTATATCTGAACCATTGAGGAAGCCAGAATTCAGGAAAAACCAACAATGAAGTCAAATCGGAGCCTAGGAAAATCACATTAAATAATAAAACTCAAATCAAGCATGAAACTCGATTATATTCTTTTGTGTCCAGATGCACGTGCCCATCTTCAGAGATAAAAATCAGAACTCTTTCCAGAAAAGGCTACTGCTTATAATTCAGTGATTCACTATAGAGATCTACTCCATTCTTATAATTATCCATGTATAATTCTAGAGAATAGCAACTTACAAAAATATTTACAAAAAGTAATCTTGTAAGACTGTGGAACAGCAGTTTAGTGGCAAGAAAAAATGGCAGTGTAAAAGACAGGGGAGGCAGAATCTCATCTCGAATGATAGCCAGAGATATTTTTGATAAAAGCTTAACTGAAATTTGATCTCATAGTCACATAGTGGTTACACTGAAAGCCAAAATATTTCAAAGGAGAGACAGTCTTGCCCTCAACACTACACAGTGGCGGGAGTGGTTTAATGTACTATAAAAACATATATTAGGGATTATGTCATTGAGGAATGAATTCCACATTTAATCTAATCCTGCACTGGAGTTTGTTTTGGTAAACATTTCAGGATGCAGAACAAAATTGTTACATGGTTATTTTCAGATACTTCGCTTTTACAACTCGAATATCCTTCATGATTCCATCTGGGATGCTTTAACTTTGCTATTGTTTTGCTGAATTTAGGAAACACTGTCTTAGTATAGCTGCCACCCTCATAGATTTGCTAGCAGGAAAGTAGATGTATAAAAAGTAACTTAAATATTTCCAAATGATTCAATATGCCTCTTTCCCTTGATTTCTATTTTTTCTAATAGGTTTCTTTGTAGGATTCATCTCCACATATGGTCTTTGTGTGAGCAAATATAATAATGAGCTCTGGGCTTGCAGGAATGGGCTAATCAACAACTACTGTAATTCCAATTTCAAGTACCTATGCTGACTAATTGGGAATGGGAGCCTCTAGAAATTTGGAAGACACACTAGCCTTAGGTAAATCTGGAATTTTGATTAAAAAGGTGCACTGGATAAGAGCCTAAGATAGATGTATAATGCTAGTTCTAGAAAATACAGACTAGTGCTAATTTGAAAGTAAAAGTTGCTTCAAGCTTACTTGTCATGCATAATCACAAAAAAGCTATAGTTGTGATTGAATAGCCCCTTAAGACAGAAATAAAGAGGCAGCATGAATAGTCAAAGTTACAACTGCACTAAGAAAAGTGACGTATGACCAGTCTTTATGAACTGCTATGTATTTACAACTGTTGCAGTGTTCAACAATTGCCATCTGTGATTTCCCATATGGCTTCTTCTGATAAGCAAAGTCAATGGCAGAAGCCAGCTTAGTTTAACAACTGTGTGACTAACTTAACATTTGCAATGATTTGCTTAACAACTGTGGCAAAGAAAAGTAATAAAAATCAGGCAAGAGTCACTTAAATAACCGCCTTGCTGAGCAATGCAAATTCTTGTCCTAATTATAATCTTAAAGGACTACCTGTATTTACGTTAGCTACACAGAATGTTTTATCCTGTCCTGTTGTGCTATTACAGCTAGTTTATAAAACAGTTTGTTCCGAGAATCCATCTGGTGTTTTGGCTTTCATTATGTTGCACACTAATCCAAAGTTAAATGAAAGTTTATGTAGCAGCTAAGTTTTATCACATAGACTATGATTATGCAACCTACTAAGCTAAAATGTGGTTGGCTACTCTATGGTCTGTGGTTTCAGCTAACTAGGTTGATTCAGCAAAGCATGATTAAGCAGTGGGTTATCTTTACATCTAGCCTACAAAATCCTGCTTTCAGATATACAAGTTAGCAGGCACTTCATGTTCACAAAGGACAGTACATTGCAAGCCTGTTTAAGAGTCATTTTTAAAGCAAAGTCTGTGTCCATGGCATGCTTTTCCTCCCTACCCATGGTTATCCTGACCATGAGGACAATTGAAATGGTTTGATTTGTTTACATAGCACAAGCTAACATGCAGGCTTAATATCTATGGAGATTCTCAGCCATCTGGGTCATGGTTGTCACCAAAGGTGCTTTTTCAAGAGGCTTTCTGGGTGTTTTTTTGCAGATATTTCGCTTCTCATCCAAGAAGTTTCAAAGAAAAAACAGAAAGTCCAGTTGCCTCTTTGGGACAACAACATACAGGCTTGTTTTACCCCAAAAGCACATTTGGGACAACATGCAAGCTTGTTTTACCCAACACTTTATTGGAGGGTGAGGGAAAACTAAGATTTTTGCTTTAGATAAAAATGACCCTCGAGAGTTTTACCATCATTTAAAACTAAAACTGGACTAAATCCTATATAGTTTTTTTTTTAATAGAAGAGGAAGCTTGGTCACACTATAGTTTTATTTTTTTAGGAAGGGGAAGATGCTGGGGATTAAACCTGGAATCTTTTGGATGCAAAACAGGTATTTTGCGTATAGGTTTTGATTTATTTGGTCGTTCACCGGAGTATATCTCATCCAGACCCGTTCGGTCCTCGGCGTCAACCCAGCTAGAAAGGCTGGCTGACCCAACCCTGGTGGAGGACGAGAAAAAGGCGGCTATTTCAAGGCAGCCTCAAAGAAGCACAAAGGAAGAAGCATGGAGACGTGTGTGTATATGTGGAGGGGGGTGGTGGAAACGGGCGAGTAGGCCCACTCTCGCAAGCCCCCTTCCCCCTCGCCTCGCGCCGCCCGCAAGCCTGTGGGGCGTTGAAAAGGGGCGAGGCGGAGTAGGAGCGCTTCAGAGGAGAAAGAGGCGGCGGCTCGCTCTTGTCAGAAGCGACCGCACGAGAGCCGAGTCCGGGAGGAGTCAGTTCTTCGAGGAAACTTCAGGCTCGGGACTGGCTTCCCTCCCGCCGCTCGGTTTATTTTTTGCAAAGAGCCGGCGCTCTTGGAGGAGCAACACCCCTTACTGCGGTGGGCTTGGCTCAGCTGGTTGGGTTTGGGATTCTACCACCCCGGACAGGGCGGAAGCTGGGGGGGAGAGAAAGAGAGAGAGAGAGATAGGCTCTCGGGGTTGAGAACGCGGCGTCCTCCCCACGGCTCGAGCGGAAGGTAAGCGGAGCGCTGGCCGGAGAGAATGGCGCGCTGCCTTTTTGGCCCTTTCAGGCGCGCGTCAGTCACGGGTGGCCCCCTGTAGGCGCGCCGACGGCGTGGGGCTGCGTGTAGTTCGAAACTTTGGGGGATTGGTGCCGAGGACGCAGTAAAAGGGCGAGTCCTTTAAAGCCCGTCAGGCGCTTTGTTTGGGTCCAAGATATCGTAGAATTAAACTCCAAAGAGTTGCTTGTGGCTGGGTTCTCCTAAAATGGGGTTGGTTACTTGGGGACCCGTGTAAATCCAGTGAAGGGGTGGTTGCTTTTCTTTCTCCTTTAAGCGAGGTTGTTTCTCTGCGCCCAAGTAATTCAGCGGGGTGGACTCGGAAAAGGTTGGGCTGGCGTAGAAGTAACCGTGTTGGTTACTTTGTTCTCCTTTGCTGCGGGAAGCGATAGTTCCACCGAAAGCGGCTGGGCTATTTAAAAAAAGGTTTATTTTTCCTGCTCTGTATTCTCCGCGTTGCTGAGAGTGTGTATGTGTGTATCTCAAAGGTGCTTTTCAAAAGGCACCTGGACTTCCTTGGGTCCCCCCCCCCTTTGGAAACGTTTCTCTTCTCATCCAGGAAGCTTCTTGTTGGAACTGAAGAAGCTTCTTGGATGAGAAGCGAAACGTTTTCGGGGGGGGGGGAACCAAGAAAGTCCAGGTGCCTTTTGAAAAACATCTTTGGGATAACCGTGACCTGGATGATTGATCCATAGACACATGTGCGCGCGTGTGTTCATTTAGTTTAGGCTGCGGCTTGAATGGCAGGAATATTAAGGTCCAATGAGTATTAATACCATCGTTGCATCGCTTTTGTGTCTTTGCCTTGGACAAAACTTGCACAACCATCTTCATAAACCTTATCACATTTCTAAGTTGTGTGCATGGCAAACCACAGGATCCTCCTGAATTTCTAGAGCGGCAGTGATTTCCTTCCTTCCCCAGAGTTAACTTGACTTCACATAGTACAAGCTAGCATTGCAGGCTTCTTTTACCCAACATAATTCGCACAACACATAGATTGCCTAGCTTTTCTTTCCCACTGCTATGTGAACAAATTATTCTGCCTTCAACACCTCAATATTACTGTTTAACACCTGAGCCACAATCCTGCCTTTTAAAAGACTGTAATCTAAAGGTAATTCCTTTTCACTTCTCCTAATTTGTGATGTATTAAGAGACTTTTGGCATTAGGCCAGTATAATGAATAATAGCAGTTCAGAAATACATTTTTACTTTATCTGTACATTTTATATTGCTGCCCTTCCCACAACAATGATTCTTGCATATGTGGTGAAACGTTCATATGTCAATGTGCACAGGGCAGACATACTTTGCATTATTGTTTTAATTTCTGCAGTGATTTTACACTATCTTGAGTGGTAACTTCTGGTTATCATTGTTTCAGAGCAAGGCATTCCTTCTCCCAGAGTGCCTGGTTAATTTCACCGCAGCCTTTTTGTCAGAAAATATCCAAGAAGATACTAAGAATAAGCCTGTTGTTATGAAAATGTTTCTGAACTTTTGCTGCTGGGAAGTCCTCGGTGCCTGAAACTGTACAAATACTGATTCATGGGGTATCTAGTTTATATTGGCTTGTAAATATTTTTCTTACTGCAGTTTATAATGGTTCCCTTGTGTGGTAGATACTCTAAAAGCAAGTGAAAAGGAAAGAGACTATTTAGTAATCTTTAAGTCTTCCCTAGAATTGTTGGGTTTTCCTAACAAAGGTTGAAGAGATTTATTGACTTTGTTTTTATGGACTTGAATGCAGTTGAAAAGAGGATTGTTTGCTTGGTTTGTTACTTATGGTATTTAGCTCATCTTTCTTTGTCTTTGGTATTTGGATTTTGCACAATTGTTTATAATTTCCAAATTGTGATGCACAGTAATGGGTGTGCTTGTGTGTGGGTTTGTAAGACAAAAGAAAATGTATGTAGTTTATACACCCAAAACAACACATTTCTTAGAACTCATTTCTGAACTGTCTCTGATGATTTTATGTAGGCTAAGATTCAACATTTACAGGAATAAATAATTGTACATTGGGGACATACAAAATAACCAAATGTTGGACATAGCAGCAAATTTTGTCAGGAATGTAGTTAATTATAAGTACTCTAAGAGGAATGATTGTATTTCTCATCTGTTTTTCTTAACCAGAGAAGACATTAACATACTTAGTAGATGATGGTGACAAAGAACATTAAGGACATTTACTTTTATGGATTGTTATAGTCTCATATAACATCTCCTGATGTTTAGTATAATATAAACTCTTAAATACCTGGAACGAAACGATAAGCATAGATTCATTTAGCACACATATTGAAACTGGCTTATGAAGGTTGCAGTGAAGATATAGACTGCATAAATGTAAGCTAATCTGATTCTCTGGAACCTCTGAGCACTTAGTGATGCTTGTATTATTTAAGGCATATGATGTTGTGACAGAGTGACTATTCACATATTCCCATTTGTATTCCCATTTGTCTTCTATTAAGATTGATAGCTCTCTTCCTTCTTGCACCTATAGCTGGCAATCCACCAGGAACTGCTTCTCTTAATCTGTCCTGATTTTTGGACTCCTGCCACCTGTGTATATTAACATGTTTACAAATAAAGTATATTATTTCTACACT
Source organism: Pseudonaja textilis (assembly GCF_049901715.1). NCBI lineage: Eukaryota > Metazoa > Chordata > Lepidosauria > Squamata > Elapidae > Pseudonaja > Pseudonaja textilis. The sequence goes on along the minus strand of NC_141990.1, from coordinate 79,715,946 downwards.
TAAAAAGTAGCCCTGCCAGGGAAGAAAGAAAGACTCCGTTGCCTAAGGTTTCATTAAAACATAGAGTCATGTACCGTAGTTACTGCAAGACTAATGTCACATGTGTACCCATTACTTTATTCCCTTTTGGATAAGCAACTTTAACAAAGTATAGAAAGAAATTGCAATTGAAGGAAACCAGAGGGATTAAATTAAAGGAAATATATCCTAATAGATTTGTTTCATATGGTAAAGGTTTCCTTTGACCATTCATGTCCAACTCTGCTCATTTCCATTTCCTAGTCGAAGGAGACAGTGTTGTCCAAAGATGCCTCCATGGTAATGTGGTCAGCATGACTATATGCTGGGGCACATGGGACACAGTTACCTTCCCACAAGTGGTACCTATTTATCTACTCATATTTGCATGCTTTTGAACTTCTAGATTGATGGGCTGGGGCAAGAATGGGAACTCATCTCATTGTGTGGTACTTGGGTCTTCAACTACAACCTTCCAGTCAACAAGTCCTCCATATAGGCTTTTTAAATTGTTTTTTTTTGTGTGTGTGTCTTATTTTATATGATGTTTTTATGTGTTGTTGGCTACCCAGAATCGGTGTGGGCAGCATAAGAGCCATGGTAGCGCAGTGGTTAGGATGTAGTACTGCAGGCCACTTTTGCTGATCACCTGCTGCCAGGAGTTCGGCAGTTCAGGTCTCACCGGCTCAAGATTCATTCAGCCTTCCATCCTTCCGAGGTTGGTAAAATGAGGATCCGATTGTTGGGGGTAATATGCTGACTTTGTAAACAGCTTACAGAGGGCTGTAAAAGCACTGTGAAGTAGTATATAAATCTAAGTGCTATTGATGTATGTATGTATGTATGTATGCATGTATGTATAGCATTCAGCTTTGTTCGGGTATTTTCCCACGTCATTGTAGTTGTGCTTTTAAAGTTGTAGCAACGTTTTGGCAGAATCTCATCTTCCATCATCAGCTTCTGTATAGTGTTCATCTGTGAGTCAGACTTTTACAGTGGTTTCAGATTTAAATTTGGGGCAGCCTATTGCTGTGCCAGAATGGTTTTTTCTTCACCCTGATTGGTTGGGAGTCTTGGTCTGTGTTTATTGGTCTTGGAGTTTGCTGTGTTCTGCTTGATTGGTGTTTCTAATATCTTCTGTCTGCTTTTTGGCTCTTTTTGTATCTTGATTGGCTGGCAACATTGTGTTACTTTATTGGAGGCCTTTAGTGCAGCTTGGCTCCGGGTAAATGGACGGCTATCATTAGTTAGGAAGCTAGGTTTCATCTGGGTGCCTGGTTGGGGTGTGTTTGAGCTGGAGGTATCAGGGGAGATCTGTCTGTGCCCAGGTGTTTGCCTGGCTTGTGGTGTGGAGATTTTTTTGTTTGTGAGTGCAGGCTTCCAAATGATTGACAGTCTGGTGGAATCAATCATTCAATCATATATATATATGCAGTTTACACCATCACCATTTCCTTTCCATTCCTTTCTACCTTTGGAAATCCTTCTTGTTTCCATCCATGTCCATATATTATTTCACATGTAAATTTCTCATTACAATACACATTTATAATTTGTCTGTAGAAATTATAAAATATATGTTCTGTTCTACATAAAATGGGAAGAAGCAAATATTTTGGAAAAAAAACATTTGAATTTAGGGTTTGCAATAATTGCCTTATACTAGATGCTGACAGTGAGACATTAGCAAGAATTATCTGTTAATTATCAGTACTGTCATTTTACTAGGTTCATTTTTTAATTTTTTAATTAAAAGTGAGTTTCTATTTGTAGTGGGTAGCGTTATAAAAACAAATGTACTCACATACTTGTTACAAAAATGAGAGGGTTTTTTAAACCATGTGACAACAAGGGACTAGAAATGAGTTAGTTTTGGTATCCCAAAGGGGAAATGATTAATACATTGAATTGACGCTTTCACCAAGGGGATTGATAGGAAGGGCTTATTTTCCCAGTTTTGTACATGGAAAAGTGACACAATGCACTGATACTTAATTTGTGTATTTCTTAGGAACATGCAGAAGGTTCTATGTAAGTAATGCAAGGCAGAAAAATAGGCCAGCGGGCCTGCTTCTGCAGTGCACTACCCAACAAAGTAAATCCAGAAAAGATCAATGTTTCTTTCCAAGGCTCTCATGTAGAAGCATAACATCTGAAGCTGGTTGTCCAGATTACATAGTATTTTTTTAGACCATGGTAACAGCTATGAGGTATCAAGATGAAAAGATTGTCTATGGAAATTTTCAGTCATCCAGGACATGGTTGCCCCAAAGCTGCTTTTTCAAAGGCAACTGGAGTTGCTTTATTTTGCTTGAAGACATTTCATTTCTCATTTCTAAAATGTCTTGTTTCATTTTCCTCATCCTCATTTTAATTTCCAAAGCATCTTGTTTGCCTGATGGTAGGATCAATAAACTTAAATGCTTTGGACTCTGTAAACTAGAACATCGAAGAAATATTTTAGGTGACAATAATTTGGTATTTTAAAAGAAAGATTTTTATTTCTAATCCCTTCCTAGCAATTTTATTTTTTTCTGGGATCCAAATGTCTCAGAGGAACCACAGAGGGAAAAAAAATTATTTATTTGGTGTTATGTGTTGCTGTATGGAAAATGTAAAAAAAAATCTGCTCATATGCTAATCAATGTAGAGCCAAGGAAAGAGCATTAAAGTATTTATTTTGATGTGCTGTTATAATCTTATATAACATCTCCTGGTGTGTAGTGTATAATGTGAATTCTCTAGATACCTGGAACAAACATTGACATATGTAGCTATAAATCCCCTGCCAGGTGAGTGTCCATTGCATATTCAAACCTTGGTGGTCTCCATATGGATGGAATTATTGTCTTGTCTGTTCTTGCTCATCAACCTGCCCTTAATTGACTCCATGTCTTCCATTGAGTCAAAGTGGAGAATTCCAGATGAATAACATTTGAGTGTTTTATTCAAATGTTTGGATTGAAAGCAAGGCATCTAGGTTTGGATATGTGGGTAGGATATATTGATTTTAAAGAATTAAAAAGCAGCATTTCAAGCTGTTTAACCTGTTTAGTCTCTTATATAAATATAAATTAGTTGACAGTTTACACAAAGTTTGTTTGCATACATTGTCTATTCAAAAGGAAATTCCTACTCTATATAGATGGAGGAGGATGGGAAGAAGGCACATGTTTTTATAATTAATTCAGTCTGTTCATATCATTAGATCATCACAAATGTATATGTTTCTTTTAAACAACAAAAATCCTGGAATAACAGAAATTTTGTAAGCTAACTCTATTAAAACCAGAGAATGGACAGCATTGGCATGTAGATTAAATATATATTATGCCTAATAATTGTATTTACTTTTATGTATGCATAAAATGCTTATTTACAATCAAATGTTTGGAACTGTACTAATTGTACACTAAAAAGATAAACACTATGTTTGTTCCTTCATTTACAAACAAAGGTCCTTATCTTTTCATAAACTATGCTAATAGCCTTTTTTGTAACCAATCCTTTCCTGTCCATAAGAAATAGAATTTTTTGTTCTTCTTGGAAGACCTGCCTATCCTGGGGTATATGAATGCATTGTATGCTTGATAGCTTCAAGAAACAAACCTGTGATTAATTTTAATTAACTTAACAAATTAAGGTTTAAGTGATTCAGCATTTCACTTAAGCATTTTTTATATTAAAAATGTGTATTGTATTTGAATTAATGTGTGATGGAATAGTAAAAGCATTGTTCCAGTCATCGGATACAGGTTCAGTTTTCATACATTATTTAATATTTACATTCTGTAAGCTGCCTCGAGTTGCCATGGGTGAATAGGCAGCAATATAAATTCAATAAATAAATAATAAGTCACACAATCCTTAAGGGGACTATATCCATAATTTTTACTTTTCTTACTTTACAGCACTAGATCAAATGAAAAGATTAAAAGCATTCATCCTAATAAAGATTCCTTATTTGGGAGTGGTTGTTTTTTTCTTTTCTGCAGTTGTTTATCAGTGTATGTAACTTAATCAGTAGAAAAGAGTGTGAAGTTTGCTAGTTGCTTATATATTAGTATTCCCTGCCAGTCTTGATTGGACTATGGCTTCTTCTTTGATCTTTAATTAACATTGTTTCTTTCATGATTGTTTATCTATTTACACAGGCAGCAAACTGTTTTCTCCCATGTATTGATGATATCTAGCCTGGTAATGAAATCCCTGCAGGGTAAAACTAAGCTTGGAAAAGATCAGAGACCCAGGAGCTTAAATTTTACATATATATGTATGGACTCTACTATTGAAGATTATTTATTTAATATTAAATTTCTACAGTAATTGAAAAGATTTCAAGATGGATATCTTGGGCCCTGAAATAACATGTATGAAATTTTTCTGAATATGATTTTATTAGTTAAAGGTAGGTCTGAAAAAGATATATATGTGGGGTCATTGATGCTCCCTTGAGTTAGGTTGTTTTCTTGCCAATGTTTCATTACTAAACTAGGAACTTCATTAATGCTAGAAGGTAATGGGGTCTGCTGTCTGCCACTTATATATAAACAAAGAACAAACCCCACTTTCTCCTAGCACTGATAATGTTATCTAGTTGGGTGGTGAAAAATCTGCAAGAAAACAGTCAAAATCAAAGAGCACCAATGTTCAGTCCCACCGTTCAATCCTGAGCCATAAACATTCTCTTCTATTGGAAGGGTTATATTGTTGAAACTATAATAACATCAATCAGTAACAATTAATTAGAGTTTTGGTATTTAAAAACTTGGTCTTCTGAATACTCAGAACCTTCAATGGTCTTCTGGTTCTTCATTCTTAGTCATAAATACGACCGACCTCTGACTAAACAATAATTGCATGGAAAATATTTTAAACAGAACATTTTGTAGACATTTCAAGACATGAAAAAATGCCAATTTCAATATAACGGTGGTTTGTTCAGTCATCATTTACTTTGGTTAACTTTGAATCCATAATTTCAGTTTGTGTATTTATTATTAAGCCATATATATTTAAGATTATTTTTAGTAATCCTTCCCTTAAAAAAAAAAAAGATAGGAAACTTTTAACCAGTAGTAAACAAGTTATATTCGGTTAGCATAAACGAAAGTTATATTCAAACAATAATTCCAACTTTTTGAAAGTCTTTTGGGAGACTTCATGGGGATCTTCAATACTAAACCATAGCTGTCTGGGTTTATATGCAGTGTTAAGTAAAATCCAAAAAACTTGTAATGTGATAAAGTTTGAGTCCATCAATTTTTTGATATTTTATCTATGTATCAAGTACACTTAAATGCAACTTTGAAAACTGCATGTATACAATGTATTTATTTTGAAAAGACTGAAACTATTATTAACACACCTTTGTTTTAATATATCTAATACTAATATATTTAATATAAAGCACACACATGTCAGTAGTTTGATGTTAAATGGCTGACACTTTGTCTAGTTGGATCATTATTATCTTTGTTCAGTATTCTCAATTTAATTAGAAGCTGCAAGTGGCATTCTGTTGTTTGGTATTTAGATGAAAAGTTCTCAACAGTGGTGAGATTTTCCTTCTATTTCCCCAAACTATAACCCATACATACCATATGTATTTTTACATTTAGATCTTTTCCCTTTCACATACATCTTTATGTTGATATAAGACAGATTCAACTGTTCTCTTTCTTGGCTCAGAATTATATAGCATATTGGTTTATACATTTGCTCATTGTATATAGCATAAAGTAGCATAAGTAATGAGGAATATTGATTACGACTTAGTATGTAGGTGGTCCTCATCTAGTAAACTTGTTCAGACACTGTTTGAACATACAGTGGCACTGAATTGACAGTTACAACCGATCTTTGTACTCATGACTGTTCCAGGTCCCCATGTTTACATAAACTTGATCTGAGTGCTTGGCATTTGTCTCATAATTACAATATTATAGAATCCCACATCACATGATTGGGATTTGCAACCTTCCCTACCAGTTCCAATATGCAAAGTCAATGGGAAAGCCAGCAGGAAGTCTCAAGTCATGGTTAGGTGAGGTCTTTGCTTAAGGATGGCAAGCAGGACTATTGGAATTGCTGCCACTAAGTGGCACAATTACATGGTTTTTTTTTTTTAAACTTGCAATCACGTCACTTAATAGTGGGGTTTCCTGTCTCGGTCCCATTGAAGTGGGTGGAGAGGCTATCCAAATGGTTTTCATAAATCACTTTCTTGATCTGCGCTCACTATACATTTACATTTTTCTTGCCTTGCAGCAAATCTTTCTATTTGAAAACTATCCTCTACATTCACTTCAGTTATGCTTCTGGCTGCAATTCAAGGTGCTGGTTGTTACCTATAAAGCCCTGCATAGCATTGGGCCAGATTATTTGAGGGACCACCTGCCTCCCACGTTTTCTCTCAATCAGTATGTGCTAAGAGAATTGACATACTCTGGATACCTTTGATTAAGCAATGTTGTATTTTGGAACCCAAGAAACATGCCTTTTCTGTCCTAGCACTGATTCCCACCTCCTTGAAATCCATGTGACCTCAACCTGTTGGTATTCTGCAAAGTCTTGAAGACCTCAGGTCTTGTGTATAGATGGATGGGGCTTCTTGTTGAACATACATTTATTTTTGTTTATGATTGTATAGATTGACTGCATCCCATCTTATTCTGTTTTGTATTAGACTTTTTATGGTATGTTATACTGAGAGCCACACAGAGTCATTGAATTGGGTGAAGTATACGTTGAAATAAAAAAAATGGATTAGAAGCTCCGAGTAATTAATATTGTGAGGAAAAAGATAGGAATACCTCCTTTTCCCCTTCTAATACTAGGTTGTACATACAGTATACAGTATGCTTACACAGGTCATTATTTTCAAAAGAATTGATGAAAATTGCCTTTCCAATGTGTTACAGAGCTGTAAAGCATAAAATGGAAGGGTAATATCTTTAGCTGAACCATAGGGAAATAATGCTGGTGGGGGTGGCAGGTGTTGAATGTTCTGCTCCACTTGCAATTTGCAGACAGATTGTTAGAAATTGGGGAGGATATTTATAGCCCCATCCCGTCTGTTAATTTCACAAGTCCTCTGTTTTATGTCTTTTGAATTTTTTTAAAAAAAATCTCAACAACGATGTCTTAATTACTTGCATTTGTGTGACAAAATAATTCTTATTGTTTCTGAGCATATTTTCCTTTGTGAAGAAGAAGGCTTTCTTTCCCTGAGTCTGTTCTTTTTTTTTTTTTTTTAGAAACATGAACCCTAGGATGAGTTTTGGTATGTCCCACTTGGAAGGCACAAATCATAATTTGTTTAGCATGTTAAAGTAGCCCAAATGATAAGATGCGTACAGTCTGGTAATGGATATCATTCTATGAGCAATATGTGGTATAGCAATAGCACTTAGACTTATATACCGCTTCACAGTGCTTTATAGCCCTCTCTAAGTGGTTTATAGAGCCAGCATGTTGCCCCCAACAATCTGGCTCCTTATTTTACTGACTCGGAAGGATGGAAGGCTGAGTCAACCTTGAGTCAGTTGAGATTTGAATTGCCAAATTGCAGTTAGCCAGCAGTCAGCAGAAATAACCTGCAGTGCTGCATTCTAACCACTGCGCCAACATGGCTCTTATTGCACATGTAGTGCTTCACTTACAACCATAATGGTGTCTGTGAGAGGACCTGGTTTTACAACTTTTTTACAGCAGATGTTAAACCAGGGGTAGGCAATTCTCCCAAGGGGCCATATGAGAAATGGAACTATAGTGTACGGCCGCCTTTGCCATCCCACTCCTCCTAGCTGTTGTGGCCCCACTCAGGCTACTATTGCTATCCTGCCCTTTGTTGATGTTGCCGCCAACACCACCATCCCCGTTGTTGCTGCCCAATTCCCCATTGCTGCCAACACTCCACCGCTGCTGATACAGCGGGCTGGACTAGAACCGTTCGCAGGCTGGATGTGGCCCACAGGCCATAAAATGCCTGTGTTAAACAAGTGTAGCAGATTGTAAGTCAAAGGCGTGGACATTATGCAAATGCCACAGTCACTAATAAATCCATTGTACGCTATGGGATGTTTTTTTTCTGGAAACTAGAAGCAAATACCAGTTTCCACAAAAAAATGTAAATCATGGATATGTGACCATGGCATAATTACAGGCATGTGACCATGGTAGAGAGACATTGTAACTGTGAAACTGGGTCGTAAGTAGCTTTTGAGGGGTCCATGGGAACTTCAAACCATTACTAAACTCATAAGTAAAGGACTACTCGTATTCTGGTCCAAAATTGTACTGTCATGGGTTTAATGTAAATGATATCTTCCCCCCCAATTTTTGTTTGATATTCAAGATTGCCTGCAGTTTTCTTTGCAAGGTTTTTCAGAAGTGATTTGTTTGTCCTTGCCTCTCTTCTAGGGCTGAAAAAAAGTAACTGGCCCAAGGACACCCAACCACTTTGTGCCTAATGTGGGACCAGTCTCCTGTTTTTTGACCTGATGTCTTAACCAGCGTGTTAAACTGGATGTTAATATAAATGATGCATTCTGGTATATGTGAAATGCATTGATAATATCTCAATTAATATTACTATTTTTTCAGATCTGTGTAGTTTTCAACTGACTGTTATGAATAGGCTGGAAAAAGATGTGCAATATGGCATTAAGAGCCTTAGTACATTTTTCACCTTATATGGAAAGGTATCTGCAACTTATCTAGCAATCCAGTAATATTTCCAGCTGTTGCCATGTTCTTTGAAGTTAGAAGAAATTGTTTTCTTTGAAAGTTTGCTAACTGGGTGGATATTTAAAATTCATTAACCAAATCTACACATATTTTAGCTAATTCTTAAAGAAGAGGGTATCTTTGTTTTTCTTGCTATCTGGCTAGAATCTTTCCTTTTCTTTGGTTCATTTGTAGATAATTGCGGTTGAATCCATGATCCTAGTGAAGAGATCTGATAGAGCCCTTCCCCATCCCAAGCAATTCTACTGAAATTACATTGTTAGCTCTGGATGTGCTTCCCAAACACAGCCGCTTAGCAATTGGGGGATCTTCACAAATGCAATGCAAACTATAAACAAAACAAAAAATAAGCATATTAGGAAAACGGACCTTGTAGCAATTTTAAAAAATCAAGTTTTGTACATTCAGCGTAGCTGATCAAATCGCTCTTGTATCTTAAATTATACCTGGAAGCCAAATAGCCGGCTTAGTTCTTGTAGTACAGGTGGTCCTCATATAACAACTGGGCACTTAATTAATTAATTAATTCTTAATTAATTCAAAGCTACAACAGACTAAAAAAAGTTACTTATGACCTCATTATGAATACTGCATACACACCCTTGGTCAAGTGATCACATTTGCTTGAGGAACAGGTGGCAGATGTGTCCATGAAGGCTTTTGCACAACTTCATTTCATAGCGAGTTGTGATCTTCTTGGAACAGGAGGTGTTACTTATTGTGACTTATTCAATGTGCTCTACAAGGGGCTGCGCTTGAAGGATATTTGAAAGCTTCCATGGGATTATATAGCAGCAGCTTTAATAGTTATGGGTGCAACTTTATTCACCCATATAATACCACTATAGGTAGTCCTTGCTTAAGAACCACAATTAGTCCTGCAATTTGGTTATAAGTCATTGGGCTTGTTAAGTGGTCATGACCTGATTAGATTGTACAATTGTTTTTATGAGGATTGTAAATGCAGTTGTTTAGGAAACCACATGGTTGTTAAATGGGACCAACTGCTGCTTTTTGCCATTTTCTATTTGAAAAAAGAAAATCACAGTTTTGTGACCACAGGATGCTACTACCGATTCTAAATGCGAGCCAGTTGCTAACTGCCCAAAATGTGATCACTTGACCAGGGGTGTTATGTCCAGAAATCATAATTATGAGGTCATATAGTAACTTTTTTTTTTGTCTGTTTTAGCTTTGAATGGTTGTTAAGCAGCCAGTTGTTAAATGAGGACCACCTGTATTAGAAGAACTGCACTGGCTGCTATTTGGATTCCAGGTATAATTCAATAGGAGTGATTGAATCAGCTATGCTGTATGTTCAAAACTGATTTTTAAAAAAACATTTGCTACAAGCTCCACTTCCCTAATGTGCTTATTTCTCATTTTGTTTATAGTTTGGTTGTATTTGTGATTTTAGAATGTTTGCTTGAAAATTTAATTTTAAGAAATGTCTTCCATCAAAATCAGTACGCTTAGTACACTTTCCAGAAATTGTGTCTAAAAGTGACCTGAAAAATGGCTATAATCCATTGGATACTGATGTTCCCTATTGCATTTGTACATAAAATGAAATATTTTATCATACCATTCATATAAGATTTCTGAACTATTTCTACATACTCTTGGGTTTCCACCCATGGGCTTAAGCAGTGCTATTTTAGTAACTTGAAGTCTATATATAGAAAAAGTGGTATATTTAAATACTATGCATAATTTTGTCTTAAAAACAGAAACCTTTGAAAAAATCTAGTTATAAAACAAAATGACATTGTATGAAAACCAAATTTGAAGGATTTCATTTTGGTTTGTTACTAAGCAAATGACTAATGTCTCTCCTGGCATGGAGACCCTATAATTGCAGAATGTAGCTTGTTTAAATACCAGTCTTGTTTTTTGTGAAGCTTGGGGACCAGGATATCCTAGATGCACATATTTTAAACTAATGTATTCTTTTTTTTTGTTTTGTTTTGTCTCAGATTTCTGCAGTAGATTTTTAGTTAAGAAAACTAAGTTGTGCCCTAAGGTGTTTGTAGATTGCATCAGCAAAAATTTTTTTCCTTTCTTTATTGAAAGATAAAAAGCATAAAGCCCTTAACATTTACAGTGGTTACTAAAGGCATGAACTACATCAGTGTTAAACTCAAGGGCCAAGGGGCCGGATCCGGCCTGTGGGTTGCTTAGATCCGTCCAATAGGACCGGCCTGGAAACAGCAAAGAAGCTCCGTTTTCACTGGCATGAGGCTGTTGCGGCCCGTGCACCCAGTTTTCTCTGGCAGAGGAATATCAAAACAAACTAAAAACAAAACAAAGGGAGAAATGTTTCCCCTTTTGCATTTCAGCATGCAAGAAAGAGCAGGAAAGGAGAAAGGGGAAGTGGAAAGACAGAGAAAAAGAAGGAAAGAGGGGAAGGAAGAAGAAAGGAGAATGAAGAGGAAAGGTAAAAGAAGAAAAGGAGAGAAGGAAGGACATTATAATGAGAGCAAGTGAAGTCCTGCCTTAGCATTTGGCCACTACAGGTGCCCCCAACACGAATCCTGTGCCGCACCTGCCATGTCCACGCCCACCCCACCCAGACCCACCATGACCGTAGCCATTCCCCGGCCCTCCGAGGTCAAACACAACCCTGATGTGGCCCTCAATGAAGTCGAGTTTTACACCCTGAACTATATTGTACTGAGTCTATCTGTTGTAAGATATCTGCTGTGGCTGGTCATAGTTCCTAGAATGAGTCATAACATCTTTTTGCTGCTAAGGACTATAATTTTGTAGTGTTGTTTTTAGTGACTGAACTATCATATTTTGGAGGGGAGTGTTGGAGGAAGGTGGTGTGTGAATGCTAATTCTTTTGAAAAATTGCTGAGTTTCAGCAATGATAGTAATCTGATTCTAGGAGGTTCTAGGCAGCGGCCCTCAACCTTTGGGCAAAAGGGACCAGTTCCATGGAGAGAGGTTTTTCTCCAGACTGGAGAGGGCGGGGTTTCGCATAGTACCTGCTTCCCACAGATGGGGCTTCGCTTGTTTGTGCGGACTGGTTTCTGGCATGCCATCAGTGGTGGTATGTTACTGCTTTGGACCAGTTTGGCCGAACTGGTAGTAAAAAAAGCCTCCGATGATCAGCTGAGAGGAGGAAAAAAATCCTCCACAATCAGCTGAGAGGAAAAAGAAGAGAAAATGCAGGATCAGCCCTCCCACCTGCCCCCGCGCTTTTCTCTTCTTTATCCTCTCAGCTGATTGGCGCTGCAAGTCTCAGCTGGTGTGAGGAAAGCTGCGCACCGGCATTAGGCAAAGCACACCCACCAAGCCACACCCATCAAACCGGTGGTAAAACCATTTGAATTCCACCACTGCATGCCACGGACCAGTGCCAGTCCATGGACCAAGGGTTGGGGACCCTTATAGGGTATAAGAAATCTGGTCAAGAGACCATTCAAAGGCAGTGACCAATTTAGGTTCTAGGATTTTCCAATTCTAATATGAGAACTTTAAACTAGATATGGGCTGTAGGTAGTCCTTGATCCACAATTGAGACCAGAACCTTTGTTGCTAAGTGATGTGGTCATTAAGTGAGCCATGCCCAATTTTACAACTTTTTTTTTTTTTTTTTGCAGAAGATGGTTAATAAAATTTGTCTTCTCCCATTGACTTTACTTCTCAGAGGCCCCTCTGGAAAGATTGTAAGTGACTATCACATGACCCTAAGATGCTGCAACTACTGTAAATACATACTAGTTGCCAGGTGCCTGATTTTGATCATGAGGAACAGTCGTAAGTCATTTTTTTCCAGTGCTGTCATAACTTTGAATGGAAATGAAATGGTCATATATTGAGGACTACCTGAATATTTGAATCAGAAACATTTTGCAACTTGTAAGTTTCTTAATAAGATTAGAGAGTTGCAAAGGAAACATTTTGCACTTTCTCTTCTTGAAAACTGAATCTTGGCAATGGAATTATTCATATAAGGATGGGTATGTGCAATTTAATTAAAATTGCAGACCATTTTTTAATGTTTTGCCTGCACAGATTTAAAAGAGAATGATTTCTTAACTCCCTATTAAGTGTGGTACCCTGATTCTGTGCAATTTGTCACATCTCAGTCAAACTGTTTGGAAAGCAAGAATAATCAACGTTTATCTATAGACTTCTCGATTCTAGAACTGAAATAAATTTCCTGACCCCTAACCAAATTAGTGGGTTTTTTTGCCATATGATGAAACAAACTACCTTGAAGATTATAACTGATTAAACTTTAAGTTTATGTTTTCTTCACTTTTAATTATAATCAAGTGAATAAATGATGAACATCAGCTGAAAAACATATGTAAGTTAAAATAGGAAGTGAGAATTGTCTGTCACTTCTGTGTAACAGAATTTAGGGGAATGTTGTCTCATGATTTCCTCTTGAACTTGAAAGTGAGCAGGAATATATCATATAAATATCAAAATTAAACAATCTCTACATTCAGTGAAGACATTGTAGGATCAGTTTGGCTAAAGGGCCAACATTATGAAGGAAGGGAGGAAGATTCTGATATTGATTGAACATACATGTGCCTTATATTGAACATTTTAAGAACTGTGAAATCATAAAGGTCTATATAAAGACAACATACTAATATTTTGCTACACATTTTTATTATACTGAACTCAGAAGATACCTATCTTAGAAGTACAGGTAGTCCACAACTTACTTTTTCGTGTAGTGCTCAAAGTTACAATGACACTGAAGAAGCTGACTTATAAATGGTTTTCACACTTACAACTGTTGCAGCACCCCCATGATCATGTGATCAAATGTTGGTTGCTTGGCAACTGGCATGTATTTTTGACAGTTGCACTGTCCTGTGTTCATGTGATTACCATTTATAATCTTCCTAGCTGGCTTCCTGCAAGCAAGTCAATGGGGAAAGCCAGATTTGCTTAATGACTGTATGATTCACTTAACAACTCTACTAATTCACTTAAAAATTGAGGCAGAAAAGGTCATAAAATGGGGCACAACTCCTTTAACAGCTATCTTGCTTAGAAGTGAAAATTTTGAGCTCAATTTTTGTCGTAAGTCGAGGACTACTGTATGCACATTATATGTGACAATGCTAAGATTTGGGGATGTTATTTTTAAATAACTAACTCAGATGTACATAAAATGTTACATGCAATATTGCTATAAAGTTGAATTATATTTTGTAAAAATTCAATAATCATTTAAAAACTATTATAGAATACTGCTGGTTTTCGTTCGATAAAATAAATTTATGTTGAGTTTGATAATTTTGATTAAAGTTAACATGAAGAAGGATGGCTTTTATTTATTTTGCATTTAATTTGAAGAATATATTACTATATTTTTCTTAATGTAATTTAATACAATCAAGCTTATTTAAGTCATGGAAGTTAAGGAAGTAATTTGTGCTTGCTGCATTAGCTGATAGACCAGGAAACATCAATTCAGATAAAGTTCCATAATGGAACATGAACAGTAAAAACAAATCCATTATTTTTGGATGAAACTCCATTATGATAATTTTTTTTTAAAAAAATATCTGTGTCGATTTTCATTCCTAAGGACAAGTCCATATTAATTTAAGGAGCCACATTCAATTTTGGAACAATTATGATAGATAATGAATAAATCATGATATGAAACATCTGGTTATAACAGTGCAAAGTGGTAATTAAAGATGACTGAAATATGGCCATATAAGTTCTTTGTACCCATATTTTAAAACTAAAGTGAACTCTGAAAATCTTCTATATATACTGTATAAAAGCAAAATACCACTCATGCATCTTCATAAAATCTCCAGAACTGTAAGCCTACAAACTTGGAATTTGGCATGTATGTTCCTCTTGGCTTCTAGGTACTCACTAAGAAAGGATGACATCAGAGCATTAGTATTTCGTATATTATTATTAACATGCTCTGATACTAAGGAGTTCTATTCCCCCTCCCCACCTGAAAAGAAATCTGTTCCAAATGCAAAACACAAACAGAGCAGAGGTGTTTCAGTTTTCGTTTCAAAGCAGCGCACCAGCTTTAGTACAGAACAGTTGAGCTAAACCATGCCCAGGTTCCTTGCTGTCTCCTTCTCTTTCACTTTCCAAACAGCCCTCAACACTCTCATACACTGACAAGACGTTAGCCAGATGAATACCGATGGATGCTGGTAGGCAGAGGAAGCATTTCTCCCCCCCCCCCCAATTTTCCTCCCCCAAAACTAAGCCTGATCATATAATTTCGTAGTGAAGCATGGGTATAGAGCTTAGTAGACAATATTCTGGAAGAAAGAAGTTCAAGCTACTTTTCTTCTTTTGCCAAGAAAACTGCATGGTTATAATCTATATCATTCACAGTGGTTGAATTTGACTTGAAAGCATTAGCTTTTATAATTCTGAACTTAAAATTCTGATTTGATTCTGATTTTTTAAAAATGGGCAAATTTCATACAATTATCTCATACCTGTTTTTATCCTTCCTTTATCTTTAGAGTTTCAATAGTTCTTACAGTAGACCTTATGATCATAATTGAAAATCTGGTCATAAGTCATTCTTTTCAGAAGTTGAGGGAACTACACGACTGGAAGTAATTTTTTGACCTTTTTCATGGTGGTTGTTAAGCAAACACTACAGTTGTTAAGTTACCCCATTCCCAGAAACCAGCAAAAAACCAGAAACAAGCAAAAAATATCACAATTCTGTTTTCTGACCTGGCCTACCTTAAACTAGTCACACCTGGAGAGAATTCTCTGCAGCCAACACAGATTATATTGGTTCCTGTTTTGTGCCAGGAAATTGTTTGATTTTGAATGATACGTGAGCCCAACCCATTTAGTTTGTATCAAACCAAGACATTTGATAAATATAAATAAAATAAACTATCATTGATACCTGATAGTTTAATGCTTTAAGATCATGGCTTAATGCGGGGCTTGGCAACTGTCACAATCTATATGGTTTCTAGCATTAATTTTATAGCTCAACATCCTGAGATTGCACCATTGAAATTTGATACTGGGCAGCTTCTGTGGTATGGGCTTTCATTTTCCTTCCTCTAAAATGATAGAAATGGGAGGCAAAACGCTCCAATTTCCATTCTTATCCACAGGCCTAAAATTACACTGCTCAAATTCAGCAGCAAACCCTAATTTCCCTGAATAACAAGCCCCCAAATTGAACCTGCCATTCACGTCATACCCCTATTCTCAGATATAAAACCCTCAATAATGCCACCACTTTCTTACTTAGAGTAATAGATTCTATTGGTAGAACTTGAAAAGGCTTAGTAATAATTGGCTCTTTGGGTCATCCAGTGAAAGATTTGTGTATCTAAAATGCTACATGGAGCACCCTTTATTCTTGAATCTATAATATGCAGAACAGATGGGGCAATTGTGTTCCTGAATAATTTCATTTTCTGAGTGTTGGTTGCCATTCCTCATCGCTTAACTAATTACCCAGTAACCATGGGGTTGATCTTTACACTTAGCGAGACTAAAATCCTGCCAAGAAAAACCAGTAGCTGCTAATGGTACAGCTACTTATTTTCAGTGCCCTCTGAATTATTTTTTCAATGTAAAAGTGGCTTTAAAAAGATGACAATATTTTTTTGGAATTGATTCTTCTGTATTTAAAAAGGAAAAAAAGTGAGTATAAATTGCACACAATTTAAATTAATCATATTTTCTTATTGAAGTTGAATTAAAAATACACTTACACTAAATAAACTCTGGGTTTATCACTCTTGAGTTCATTTTCTTATTAACTTGTCCTTTTTGTTATAACTAAAATGTGGGCAGCTGTTCAATTTGTTTTTGCAGTGGATTTTTAGATGTATTTGTATATGGATTAAAGAGCTGTGAGTATTTTCCTAAATTTAGTAAATTTCCTAAATTTACTGAACACTGCAACATTTCTTGGATTAGGTTCTTTGCAGGAGTGTTGACACTGGGGTCTACTGGTTAGTTTTTATCTGTTTGTAAAAATAATATATTTTTCACTTGTAATGGAAAAAAATATATATAGTTGATAGGAGTAAAAAACAATTTGATGGCACATAACCAACAGAGATACATCCATGCAGTTTCTTCCAACAATACAATAGTTGTGGGATTTGTGGCTTTTTGTTGTTGCTGTTGCTGATGGCTTCCCAATCTAGCTTCACAGGCATGGGGAATGCTTGGTGGTCTTCTGTCCAATAAAGCCCAATCCTGTTTAGCTTCTGAACCAGAGAGATCCATCAGCTGTTACCATCTTCTAAAACAAAGACCTCAGATATTATAAACAGATTACTTGGGAGAATACAGTAATAAGCTACCCTTATTTTTCTAAATCCCTTCTAGCATCAAATTTAAAACATGCTTGAAGAATTACCTAGGAACACAGCAGTTTTTCAGTGTAAGTACCACTCAGGAATGTTTACATCTTGTGCTGATAAATTGTAGGAACGGCATTCCCCTATATATGAACTGTATATACAGAATTACTTCTCAGATATTCAGTGTGGGCAGATTAAACATATACTGGGGAAGCTATGACAGTTTCCAACCAAATTTTCTTGTCTGCTGTCAGAATGCATTTTTGTACTGGCATCCAAAACAAACGGCCAACAGGTGTATATTTTTATGTATAACCTAAGCAGGTTATATATCCTCCTCCTTATCACCATTCAGTATATAGAGGCTGAGGGCCTACATTGTAATATAAAGCTGCTCATTGCTTTTTCTCATTTATCTATCATATGATATTTGGGAAAGGGACAGAAAAACCCCCACAGATGCTCTGATAGAAGCAGAACCAAACAATATTGGCTGGCAATATATTTTATACAAGACAATAAATATTCAGTGGGAAAGTAAATGGGGCTCTAAAAATTACTGCTCACAAAGAATAGAAGCTGTTTTTATTTGACAAGCAGCATGACGGGCACATTAGACACTACACTGCTCATCTAAAAGCTAATTAGCTTTAGGGTACAGATTAAGGACCTGGCTTATTCATCATCCTGACCCCATTTGCAAAATTCTTCTTTGTTACTCTGCCATGTGCAAAACAAAGTAATTCCCATATTTGCATGTAAGATTTGTCTCTTGGGAACTAATTGATATGCGTGCCCATGAGGCAAACAAGTTCCACTGCTTTTACTCAGGATTGTCATATTACAGTGCACCTCTCAATGTTGATGATTTGTACTATGTGTAACATACATCTGGTTTATGTTTTAGTCTGTGTTTTAGGAAAGCAGTGTGACTTTTTCTATAGCCTGACATAAATTCAGGGGCCTTCACTTATATTGTTTGACTCCACTAGAAAAGGACAATTGTCTCTATTGATTTTTGTAGTTAGCACCTTAGTTATAAGAAGGAAACCAGTATCCAAGATCCATTGTCTTGGATACCCAGTTCAGAGTTATGGTGATCTTTGACAATGATGTGTTATAATTGCTTCAGGGAGATCTAATTTTGATAGCATGGCTAAGCTCTATTATACACTTGAATGATGTTGGAATACATGATTGCATTTCTCCAGGCAACTCTGTAATGGGAGCAAGTGAGCATGAGATAATTTAATCTTTAATTTCAACAGTCTTTTCTTTAAACCATAGGCAAAAAAAGCCAGGTGTATTGTCACACAGCACTTTTCCCCATCAATATTCATTGACAACTCTTTTTATCCCCTTACTTCTAAAAGTGTGTTTACAGATTTATATCTGTTAGTTATACTTCTTCCTGAACTGTGAAAGAAATGTTCACTTTCAAAATAGTCATTTATTTTAAAATGGTATAAAGAAAGATCTGTGACAACAAGGAGCTAAATGTTAATAAGTTGGCAAAAACAGGAGTGTTAATGTCAATTTCATGTAAGACGATTCCAGCAGTATCAGGTGCCTTGCCAACTGGAGAGTGACTCAGAGGATATGGAATGAAAAGCTTCATTTAGCTCTTTAAATGTTTATTAATCAAGCTGGTTTATTTGGACAGAGAAATAAAAAGATGATGCTATCAATTTTATTACTACAAACAATATGGAGAAGAAGGAACCAGAGCAAATGAGTCATTGCCTATATAAAGTATAATTTGTACGTACGGCGTAGCAAACAAACACTCAGGTATTGTTCTGGTATGCCCCCCCCCCCTTTATTGTAAATTTATTTCTTTATCAGATTTATACAGCCACTCATCTCACAGATTCGGCTCTGGCCAGCAAACAATAAATAACCAGTTAGACTTAGAATAACTTTACTATCATTTTGAATATACACTGATCAGCATACATTAAATTGAAATTTCATTGCATACAGCTCTCAAAGGATCATCACCTCCAATATACACTATGTAAACATGACAAAATAAATACATATAAAATTATGCATATACCCACATATACTATATAACACAGAGAAACAACATAGCCTAGTTCAGATGTATACATGTACGTGGCGAGAAAAGCAAATCTTGCGAGTTTAATACTTTAATACCTTCTCCCAAAGGGGAGCAACAGAAACAGACTGTAAAGTGGGTGTGTCAGGTCTCTAACAGTGCTTTGAGTTCTAAGCACATAGCGTTTATAAGCAGTACCCACAACGAACAGTTAAAGAAGGGCTACTTTTGGTGTGCTGGTCTATGATAGTAATAAAGATTTGATTTATCTTATAGTTTAATTAATGTTCTTGGATAACTTATATCAATCACTGTGAAAGAAAAACAAATCATGTCATATGAACTAAAGTGGCTGTTTCTGACAAATTCTAACGTAACGACAAACAACCATATTGTGTCTTCATGCAATGTATTTTTATTAGAACCTCCCTCCCCACGTACAGTATTCTTTGTAAGTTTTATCAGTGACCAGAGAAAGACTTGACTGAAATATGGTACTGTGTAGAAACAGACCAGCTGGTTGTTGCTGTGGCTTTTACTCATCACTTTTGTAGAATCAAATCTTTTACCTTTGGGTTACTAAGATCTGAATGTGATAGGATCGTGATGGCAAACCTATGGCAAGTGTGCCGGAAGCGGAATGCAGAGCCATTTCTGCCGGCATGCAAGAGGTCACCCGGAATAGCGCCACTGCGCATGTGCACGTCTCCCCGCCAGCCAGCTGATTGTCGGGTATCTTGTGTGCGTATGCAGGGGAAACATGTGCGGGAGATGCGCACATATGCACAGGGGGTGGAGATTGGGGGGGTCGCACATGCATGCACAGAGGCACATGGTACAGGTGCAGGGGGTCGCATGTGCACACGCAGGGGCGGGGGGGTCGTGCGCACATTGCATTATGGGTGGAGGCACTTTTAGCACGCGATGAGGAAAAGGTTAGCCATCACTGTGAGAGGATATCTGTTACAGTGAAAAGGGACTTTTTAGATCAGATTGAATATATAACAGAATTCATACGTGTATAACTTGCAAAGATACATTAATATTGTTTTTAGAACTATGCCGACTTCGGTCCGACCTAAGCATAGTACACAAAATTATCCATTGCAATGTCCTACCCTCAATGGCTACTTCAACTTCAACCACAACAATATACGAGCACACAATAGATACGAACTCAAGGTAAACTGCACCAAACTCGATTGCAGGAAATATGTCTTCAGCAACAGAGTGCCCAGAATACTCTACCTGACTCTGTGGTTTCTTCACAAAACCCCCAAAATTTTAACCTTAGACTGTCTACTGTTGACCACACCCCATTCCTAAGAGGTCTTAAGGGGTGTGCATAAGTGCACCAATGTGCCTACTGTCCCTGCCCTAATCTTCCCTTTTATTCTTACCCATTTCATGTATTAATAATCATGTTTATACTTATATCTGTTATCTAATACATGCTCAACAAAATAAGTAAAATAAATAAAAATAAAGTTCCCCCGTCAAATCTGGCTTCTTAAGTAGCTGTTGAGTTCCCTTACCTTTTATCAGTTCCTCTGGAAGGTTTTGTTTGGCTCAAAATACTTTTCCCGCCCATAATTGGCAATCATTTGGTTTGATCTTACATTAGAGTCTTTGTGATCTCTTAAGATGATGTATTGGTCTTTTTTAGTAATCCCACTTACTCTATTTCTATTATTGTTGTCATGAAAGTATACACATACACACACAGATACATTTAAAAATAGATGTACTTAATAAGTGTAATACTGAGACTGTAAACTGCCTGAAGCATTTTTTTATCTTTTACAATGAATGCAATTGAATAACTATTAATGTAACTTGCTGGTAGGATCACACACATAAAGCAAGTATAAATGTGAGTCCTTGCTTTGCTTCAAGAACATACCACTCTTTTTACCGTATTATTTTTTCACTTATTTGTCTTGGGATATTTGTCACTAATCCTAATGATCTAAGTGCCCTTCATAAATAAAATTCTCTAGAAATAATTTTTGGGTTTGAGAACTCTGTGTTCAGTTTTGTGGAAAAACCTGAATAGCTACAATTTGAGTGTGGGTCCAGTATAATTTCCTTTTTTCACGACAGAAAGATTGGTGATAAAAAAGCCTAGCTGATGAGTTATTTCTTGAACAGCCATTTTTGAAATACATTTCTCAAAAGTAGCTGGATAATTATATTCATTAGCAAAGCATTTGGTGCTTTTTAAACTACATTTAGCAAATGCTTCCATAGCTGAGGGTCCACCCATTTAAAAGGAAACAGGATGTGGGCAGAAACTGTAAGGAAAAAGTCTAAGCTAATAATTCTAAAGGATCTTACTGTTCATTTTTAAACTTATTTAATGTTTGGAAGCAGTTTGATAGATGAATGCCTAAAAATGGTGAAAAAACTATTTAAATACTTGAAAAAGGTAAAATGTGTTTGGCTGAATAAACAAATTATGCTTGGCATTATGAACTAAAACTGTTAGAAAAACAGTTGATTTTCAAATATGTATTAGGAGGAAGGACTGGACTAGCTGTTTTGGAGAAAGGGAACTGAACATTTGAATATATTTGGATGTGAAGTTGTTTTAATTGGGCTCTAAAGGCAAGCTGGAATTTCTACTGTTGTACCTTCTACCCTGCTGCAAAGTGCCCTTGTTGGGGCGGCTCACCTCAAGGTTTGCAGTAGGGTTCCATTGGTTAGTGAAGCTGGTTGACTTCAACCTGTCTTCCCTTGGGCAGAGATTTGGCAGCTCATGAGTTCATGGCCTCCATTGCAACCATGGAGTTGGCCCAGATCATTAGAAGTCACAAATGCATTGCATCTGCTTTTTATCTTGAAGCAGATGTAATGTGAGTTGAAGGTGTAGGGTATTAACATTTGTCCTTGTTATAGTCAGGTCACTTTTGATCCATTCTTAACATAGGTTTGACTGCTGTAAAGAATTGTGGGACATCTAGTTGGATATTCCCTCTGGATTCCCTTTGTGGTCACTAATTGAAAAAAAAATAGGTGATTGAGATCATATCTTGCAAAGTTATCTGGGATGAGTTTGTGCTCGCTGGTTTGAAGCAGTGAAAAGAGTTCTCTGTAGAATCAGCTGTGCCACCAATAACTTGGTTCCTTCTTTTTCCTGGTTAGTGTTGGAATAAAACTTCGAGAAATACAATAGGCTAGGACTGGGTGATGGTGAACACTACTGAAGAAGGCAGTAATAAAACTCCCCAAGAAGCCATCCCTTTTTGACACTACAAGAGAGTGATGGGTTGTAGTTGCAGAGAGGTCTGGGGGAAAATGTTTTACTGGAATTGTTAACATTATGGATGATCTATGGTGGAACTGGGAGAAAGACAGTATGGCTTGCTTTGACTTGATCTTTCAATAGCTTTCAATACCATTGATCATAGTAACCTTCTGGATAATCTGTCTAGAAGGCTGGCAGTGCTCAGCAGTGATCCTCATCCTTCCAAAATGATCTTTTAATCTTGTTACTGTTTTGGAGGCCTATAAGCTGCTTGGAATCAGACATAATAGGAACAGCACATATAATCCCAATTAAAAATAAATAAAAAATAAAAAATTAGAAATAAAATTAGTTACTAGAAATGCATAAAATATATATTCTTCTCTTTTTACTCATGAATCACAAGAGAACTCTGCATCATTAGAATGTGACCCTATTAGTGACCTCAAACTTCTACTATGTTTATTAAGTTTTCTGGTTCCGTTTTATGAAAAACTCAGATATGTAGAATAGTCCTTTGTAAGAGATTAGTTTGGGCATCTGGTTAGAGGTTTTGTGGTGTTTTCTGACGTCTGCTGTTTGTGAGATAGAGGGAAAGGTGTGTCCGAGGGAAAATAGGTCTTTTTGTAGACTTTGGATTTTAAGTTGTTCTTTGCTTAAGCTCTGTCAATAAAGCAATTTATGACATAATAAAAACGTCATAAAACATTTCCTGTGTGACTATGCCATTTTCAAGGTAGATAATCTTTGAATAATGGCAGTGGATTGGAGGTTGTTGAAGGAATCTGGTAAGGAAATATCTCTGGAAAAAATGGCCCAATGGGTCATGTGTTAATAGCATTTGTTTGGTTTTATTATCATTCTAACGATATTAGTTGTGAACATGCAGGCTGTGCTGTAGTTGAGAAAATTGTAATAAAGTCGGGTTAGTACCACGGGCTAAGCTAAAAGTCAGTTGTAAGCCAGAGTGCCAAGATTCACACACAACCTCCTATATTCCAAAGAGACAAATTGTATGCTAATTAATATGTCATATGAATTCATTCTTTAAAATGACTTAATGAAAAAAAGCCACTGGTTTCATTTTGTTCTTCACTGGTCTTTTATTGGGATAAGGAGGCAGGATGTGCTCCCAGAATGATAGTTCTCAATAAATGACAAAAGAAAGCTGGAGTTTATTTACTGACATGAGGGGAGCCAGGGAAAGGAAGTAACTGTGAATGTGAACTCATTAGCTCTAGCCCTAAAACTGACTGCCCTGGATGGTATTTGTGATAAACACCGGGGATGACCTCTGTACTTCTACTGCAGGATGTGCCACTGTGGAGGCTGCAGGCAGTGTGCGTGGGAAGACTTAATCCAGAGACTTCCATTCTTTCAACCTCTTTGACACAACGTACCAGGAAGAAAGATTAGTCTTTTTTAGTAACCTGAAGAAAGTAAGAGAATTACAATGTAAACTGGTGAAGGAAATATCGGTATCTCCCAAGGTTAGAAAGGCCCTCATTCAGAATGAAGAGGTGTTTATTAAAACTGAATTTGAAAAACTCTGTAAAGCTTTGGAAACAAGAAAGAGCTCCTTGAAAATCTTGAAACACAGAAAGAAAGAAAAGTGAAGGAGCATCTTTATAGGAAAGACTATGAAAGAAGCTTACCAGAAAACAGATGAAAATGTTCTGATCGTGAAAAGTTTTTAGATGAGTGTTGTCCCCAACATTTCTTAGAAGCTGCACCAAAGTATGAAGATTTAACTTGAGCTGATGCATATGGCATCTGGTCATGAAGATCAGCCAGAATGCAAACAAATGCAGCTAGATAACAAATCTGTAATTAAGGATATTTCAGTCATGACATAACTTGCTGAAATCAGACATTCCTTCAGGAAATAATGAACCTTCTATATCTGCAAGTCCTGAAAACAAGTGGGAAAGATAAGAAAATTGTATAAGATACGTTCCATCCAGTACCAGGAAAAAAATGTTTTGGAAAATGGCAAGAATATTCTAACTCAGTATATGTCAGTATCAGCACCTATCAAATTTTGAAACATGAGTCACAAGGAACTGTATTATATACTTTTATATTTATTTATATCTCACCTTAATCACTTTTACAAATAACTTATTACATATTTGATAAAAACAATTCTGTGAAGGTCATAGTTGAATAGGAATTTGAGCATACTATATTATTTTAAATTTGCTGTCTTGTAACCTAATCCTACTCTGATATACTGCTTGTCCTGTAGTCGGTGTTATTGGTCTCTCCACATAAGTTTCGACATAATGATTTCTTCCTGTCTTTTCCAATTTCCTCAAGTGCACGCCACATTGTTTGAATAGTATGGCCAAATTATGGCCAGGAAGTGGAGGATTATATAGCGAGATACCATTAGTGACAGGGATGCACTAGTTACCAGTTTAACAACTGCAGTGGTTCGTTTAATAAATGTGGTGAAAAAAGTCGTAAAATAGGGCAAAATTCACTTAACAAATTTCTCACTTAGCATCAATTTTAGGCTCAATTGTGGTCATAAGTTGAGGACTGCCTGTACTTATTTTGCTAGGCTCTGAATGATAGTGGCAGGGATTCCAGAAATCCTAGAAGAAATGGAAAGCTCAGATGCATCTAGCTACAGTCAAATCTTAACAAATATCTCATTTACTTTGTTGAGACTTTAACAGAACATTTAATTTCATGACAGTGTATCCAAACTGTGTCCCATGGGCTGCATGGGATCCCACAAGACTGTAAACTTGTAACATTACATGATTTATATACATTAATTATATTATATATTTTATATGTGGTCCAAGACAATTCCTTTACAGTGCAGCCCAGGCAAGCCAAAAGATTGGATACCCATATTGTAGGTCCCTTCCCTGATCCTTGGCATTGTGTTCATGAGTGTACAGTCACTGCTGAATTTTAAAAAAAACAAAACAAGTTGTCAGAAATTGCAGAAATTTTTCTTCTTGGGAATTATACATTATTTAAAGAATCTCTCAGCCCTGTTTGATTGTTTTATCTTCTGTTCTTATATTTGCCACCCTGTGTATTTGTATGCATACATTCCTTCAAAGCATTCATCGTCTCAGCGCCCCCCCTCCATTTGTTGCCTTCGTGAGCCCCAGAGGAGCCTTCTGGGAGCAAAAATAACCCCCCTAGAGGCTCTTCTGAGGCCAGGAAGGTCCCAAAATGGAGCTGAGGGGGTGCTGCGCCCCTCTTCTGGCTCCATTTTTTTTCCTTCCTGAGCCTAGAGGAGCCTTCTGGGAGCAAAAATGCCCCCCCCCCAGAGGCTCCTCTGAGGCCCAGGGGGCCCAAAAAAACGGGTGGGGGTGGCTGCAAAAAAAAAAGCCATGCCCACCTAGTCACAGTCATGCCCACCTAACCATGCCTACCAAGCAACGCCCACAGGACCGGTAATAAAAATTTTTTGAATCCCACCACTGGTTTAGAAGATTATGTGGACTTTTTAAAATTTCCTGTTTACTTTCTTTCCTGCTATGACAAATTTCAGCCAGTGCAAAATATCACCCTATAGTTTCAAACTGTAACAACAGAGGCTCATTTTAAATTTAAAATGGACTAATCCAATGGACGTCTGCCTTGTCTCCTGTCTTAATACCATAGAGAAGGACATATGGTATGGAGAAGGTCAAGAGAAGCTCCCAGATCTTTTTGTTTATAGCAGAATCATCAAAAGTCGTACTTTCACGAGAAAAAACTGTACTTTGTTAGAATAGGATTACTGAGTAAAGATATGGGAAAACAGGAAAGCCTCTATAAAAAGTGTACGCATAATATCTTCATGTGCAAATGTTTATGTCTATTTCTTCAGCTGTAAAAATACAGAGATCTGGAAACATGTTTCATCATAGGAATGTACATAGTAATTATTAGTAGATTGCACTCAGTAGATTGGATGTGCTTCATTAACTTTTAATGATATCCTGAAATGTTTTAAGTTATATAAAATGAAATTGTGCAGATAGCTTCACTTGTGCAGTTTACTTAAAAGATTGGTAGATATATGAACTGCAAGTTCTGATTATCTTTATCTCATACAATTGTATGTAATGTTAACTAGGTTTTCTTAGCTCCATGTAGCATTGTATCTTTGGAGTTGCTGATATTGAGTGCTACATTTAAAAAAAAATTAATTTGCCTTTAAAAATAACTTAAAAAATTAAAAAAATAGTTTTAAAAAATTAGTTTTAAAAATAATTAAGAGTGGCAAACTCCTTCCTTCTCCTATTTTCCTTATAACAACAACGCTGTTTGGTGGGTTGGGCTGAGAGAGAGTGAACTGGCCCAAATCACCTAGTTGGTTTTCATGCAAAAGGCAGAATTAGAACTGTCAGTCTTCTGGTTTCTAGCCTGATGGCTTAGCTACTGGAACATACTGATTCTAAATTGGCATACAGGTGACACAAAGAGTACATTGAAAATCTAATGGCATGAAATCTAATGGCATGAAGCGCCTATGATGCTCAACAGGTAAATTGCTGTAAAGTTACTTTATTAGAATAAAAGTTCAATCATTTAAATAGCATCCATTTATAGATCGATGATCTATTTTTTCTCAGTTATATTGTTTCCTTTTCCCCCCTCAAAACTTTTATTCATAAGAGTAATAGATAATTGGATTGAAAAAAATGAGCCTTCCCTGATGAAATAGATATAAAACAGATAGATAAAAATAATAGATTGTACTCAGTCTCAAACAGAAATTCCATTTTAAAACCTTGCAGGCTGATTTTAGTTTTGATATATAGGCTGACTTACAGCTGGTTACTTAGCAACGGTTCAAAGTTACTTAGCAACGGTTTAACCAATCCAAAAAAGGGGACTTACAATCTGGATTCAACATTCCAACAGGTGTTGGAATGTACAGAATGTACTGTAGGTGTTCTCCACAGTCACATGACTTAGCTTAGGGTGCTTGGTGGTCAAATTTACAACTGTTTACAGTGTCCTGAGGTTACATGTCTTCATTTTATGACTGTTTTGCTGAAAACCGACATTTCCACAGTGATTCATGTTTGCAGTGATTCGCTTAATAACCATGCCCCCAAAAGGGTGTAAAATGCAAAATGCGACAGGCCGGCTGGAGTACTCAAATGCCGCATCAACATGATGGAAACGTCCACTACAAAACACACGTCCAATGCTACCGCGTTCGGGGGAACCGACGGGCGCAGGAGACCATTGGCCTGCGCCAAAAATCAACGAAATGGTCCACGCGGAAAGCACGGCCGTGTGAAAAAAGCAAGCGGGGAACAGAGGACTGCCAGACGCTCAAGGTGGCCACCTGGGCGTGGATTCGCTGACTGGACGCTCGACCGAGATCGTCAGGGCCATGCGGGACAGGAAGCTGGACATCTGCTGCCTCCAGGAAACTCGCTGGAAGGGCAACAAGGCTATGACTATAGACGGCTACAAGATCATACACCAGCTGTAAGGAAAACCGCGGCGGTGTAGCTGTGGTTGTCAGTCCAAGCTGGCAAAGTTCCGTCGCAGAAGTTAGCGCCTCACAGAACGACTGATGATAATCGTCGTAGCGACCGAGAGGCAGCGCCTACACATCTTGTCCGCCTCGCCCCTCAGACCGGATGTCACGAGGAGGAGAAGGATACCTTCTGGGAGCTGCTCGACATCCAACTCAGGCAGATCCCACACGAAGGCGACATCATCATCTCGGGCGACCTGAATGGTCATGTAGGGCGGGACAAAACGGACACCAGTGCCACGGTGGGCACTGCACAGGCGATACGAATGAGAATGGCCAGAGGATCCTGGACTTTGCCGACTCCCATGATATGACCATCATGAATACCTGCTTCATTAGGCGAGAATCTCAACTCCTCACCTACCATAGCAGAAAGCGGAGCCACCACACACAGATCGACTACATCATCGTCATGACGAAGAGCCGCTAAAAACGTGCTCAACGCCAAGGCGTACCCGTGCGAATCGAGCAGTCAGCACAGGCCGCTGATGGCGAAGATCAGGATCAGCAAGCCCAAGACCAGGATTGACAAAGGAATGCAGACCAGCCACGAATCAAGTGGTGGAACCAGAAGAAGATGGCGGGACCCCTCATCAAACCGGAGCAGTTCCTGCAGATGGTCGACGGGCCACAGGAAGTGTGGTCCATGCTGAAGAGCACTGTTCACACTGCCGGCTGCCAACAGCTTGGTTGCACCAAGCCAGGACGGAGACGCATCGAAGCGAGATACATGGCTCTGGACACCGGAAGTACAAGATGCCGTACACCTGAAGAAACGGCTCTACAAGGCCTTTCTTCAGGACAAGACCAGCGAGAAGCTCTGCGAATACAAGGCGGCCAAAAAGGCAGCCAAGAAAGCAGTAGCGACAGCCAGAAGCTCCCACTACGATGACATCTACGAGAAGCTGAACACGCGAGAAGGCGAGAATGAGATCTACCGCCTAGCCAAAAGCAGACACAGGAAGACCCTGGACATTGACCAGTTTCATGGGATCAACGGCGAAAGGGGAAATTTGATCGTCAACCCCAGAGACGCTGCGGAGAGGTGGCGACAATACTTTCGAGAAGATCTCCACCGAGGAGTTCCCACACCCACGAACCCCGCGAGGTGACCCAGTTGAAGGCCCAGTCTCAGGCATTTATGCCAGCGAGGTCGCCCGACGCCATCAAGGCCATGAAAACGGTAAGGCAACAGGACCGGACGACATCCCTGCCGACTTCTGGAAAAAGGCACTACCGGGCTCGGCATTGTGGCTGTGCGAGCTGTTCAACAACATCATCTCCACGGGAAAAGTGCCACCTGCGACTGGTACCGCAGCACCACTGTTCCGATCTGGAAGGGAAAGGCAGCCCAGCGGACTGCTCCAACTACAGACCGGTCAGGTTACTGTCACACACTATGAAGATCTTTGAGCAGCGTCCTTGATAAGCGCATTGGGACATCGTCGACATCAGCGTCAACCAGGCTGGATTCATCAAGAACTGCGGCACCACCGGCGCCATCTTCGATGTGCGGATGCTGATGGAGGCTCACAGAGAGAAGAAAATCCGCTCCACACCGCCTTCCTAGACTTGGAAAAGGCCTTCGACCGAGTCCCACACGATCTCATCTGGCACGCACTGCGAGACCACGGCGTGCCTGAGCTGCTCGTACAATGGGTCCAACTCCTATACAGATGTCACAAAAGCCGTGTAAGCGGCAGCTGGGATATCAGAGGAGTTTAATATTACCGTCGGCGTACACCAGGGCTCTGCTCTCTCACCACTGCTGTTCATTCTGGTGATGGACACAATTACACACGACCTGTACACGCCCGCCCCATGGACGCTGCTCTACGCCCGATGATGTGTTCCTGGCCAACCTGTGCAAGGCTGAACTAGAGCACCGAGTCCAACAGTGGCACGATCGCCTCGAGCAGTTCGGGCTCCGGCTGAACCTAAAGAAGTCCGAATACCTGACCACTGACAATGAAATGACAGGCTCCATCCACGTGAACGGGCAGGAGCTACGCGCGCCTCCACCTTCAAGTACCTGGGAACTACTCTTGGGGAAGAAGGCCTACTACAAACTGAGGTGGCAGCCAGGATCAATGCAGCGTGGGGCAAATGGAAGTCCGTCACGGGCGTCCTCTGTGACAAGAAGATGCCCGATGCGCCTGAAGGCGAAAATCTATAACTCTGTGGTGCGCCCCGGTGGCCATATATGGCGCAGAGTGCTGGCCGACGACCAAAGAAGTCGAAAGCAGACTCCAGATAATGGAGATGCGAATGCTCCGATGGTCGGTAGGCCTCACCCTACTCGATCGCGTCAGGAGCGAAGAAGTGCGTAGACGGTTCAACGTCGTGCCCATCCCCACGGTCATGAGGCAGTCCCGGCTCGATGGTTCGGCCACGTGAGCCGCGCCAAGGAAGAATCCATCATCAAATCTGTAATGAAGGTGACTGTCGGAGGAGCGAGACCGCGTGGTAGACCTAAACAACGCTGGATGGACACGATCAAGGCCGATCTAGAGATCGCGAAGGCAGACCCGACACACGTGGCAGACAGAGAGGTGTGGAAGCAGTACTCAAGGACATTAGCGGACCTCGCCCGAGCGCGAGACAAACGCTGAAGAAAAAGAAGAAGGAGAAGATTTTATGACTGTTTTGCTGAAAACCGACATTTCCACAGTGATTGATGTTTGCAGTTATTCGCTTAATAACCATGCCCTCAAAAGGGTGTAAAATGGTGAGCGATTCATTTTACAACCGTTATGACATATAACCATAGTGGCAGGCTCTGTTATGGTTATATGTTGAAGACTACATGTATGATTTTTATGATGGTATATGCTGGTAACTACTAAGGTGTCCTAGGTGTGTTTTATATTTTTGGAACACCTGTTTCTGATTTTTAGAGATTGGTTTTGATATTTTCAGTATTAAGCAATGTTACTTTCAGAAGTTTTAAAGTTCTGTTGTTAACGTTAATCAAATTTACTTGAAATTTTAAAGTTGCAATTTTATACAGATTTACCGGGGGAAGGCAGGATACTAGGATAAATCAGTGAGGGTTATTTTTAAGTAGACATGTGTCACTTTTCACTATTCGACACACACACACTATATGCTTGCAGGTAATGTTACATAGTTCAGTTTCTCTTCTGCCTATCTAAGGGCTGATAGTTGTATCTCAAAGAATACAGTATGTTGTATCCCAAACTGAAAAAAGCTTAAAATTGTTTGGATACTTGAGTATTGATATGTCTTGCTCCATCACAATTCCCTGTATTCTTATTAGAAAGCCTTTGTCTGTATTGGGGATTTCTCATCAAAATTGGAAATGAGCCAGGAGTTACGTTTTGCCGTGATAGAGGCAGCATTATGCAAAGTGCAGAAAGAAACGAAAGGCACGAAATAAGAAAATAAAAGGAAATCTAGCTAAATCTAGCTGATAGCAATGTCGTTCACTATACCTTTCTCTACCTTTGTGATTTTGCAAAACTGTTCTTGCTTACATCACTACAACAAACTACTTCATATTTTACTTTCTGTATTTCAAACTTCTCATATCTTTTTGGTTTTTTACAAAAGAAAAATAAATACATAAATAAAAAAGTAGAAGTTTCTATTGTGTTTGATTTTGAACCCCATCTAGATTCTTTGGAACATGACAGCTTATAAATGTTATCTATTTATAAACATATAGATAGATATGCACACACATTACTTTTCTACTGATATTTTTTTCCATTTTAAAAAAGTTTCCAGCTTTTTTGCCATCGTTAGTAAACATTCTATCTACTTGTTATCACAAAAGCGTCTACTTGCTCTGCTTCCACAAGAGTTTGCAGTAGGGTGAATGCTGGCATCAAATGAAGTTTAGTAAAGTTTATCTTTCCCTCAACAAATTTCTGCAAAAAGACCTGGAAAAGCAGCACATACTGGAAAGCTCCTGCTTGTGTTTCAAAGGGGAACTTACATCCTACTTAAAAAAAAAGAAACTGATTGAGAATGAAAATAGAGTAATGTGCATTTTAAGAAAAGCAAATAGTTTTGAGCAGTTCAAGCTTATATACATTGCAGATTTGTGGAAAGCCATCACATGGTAAAGATATATGATCTAAACAGTTATTCAAAAATGTGTGTGTATATATTCATACACATATGTGTGTATATGTAATAGATTTCAGTGGGATCTATAATACATTGGACAACATTTTTAGCAATTCAAGTATTACTTGTTAATGTACAGCAGCAGTTACATGTTTGATTCTTTTCCATTTTCGTTCCGCTGTGAGGATCTATCACCAAAGAGCAAACTGCGTTTGTGTAATCTGTGCCTCTCTATAAAAGTAGGTGTGTGCAAATGCAGTTTCTGAATTGATGATGATGCATTGTATATAGGGTTACCATGACTACAGATGTAAAAGATACAAATAGTGTGGTTGAACTTCTTCCTTTTCCTTAAGGCGGCTTCCACACTAGAACCTATGCCAGTTAGTACTACATCTGGGGAGGCTGAGCCATTTAAGTGCTGTCATAGTTCCTGCTCCAGATGAAGATGTAAAAGAAGCTTTGCAATGTTTCTGTGGGAATTGTAGGTTGGGAAATGGGTTTCCTATTGGTGCCTCATATCCTAGAATTCTGGCCTACCAGTGAGAAGAACCCCCCCCCCCCTTCACAGCTGGTCAGAGTCTTAATGTTTTTCTCCTTTCACTGTGAAAAGGAACAGCACTGAAAGAAGAACAAGGAAAGAGTAGCTGCTACTAGTCATTGGCTCTTTTAGTCCTTCCTCCATTGACTAATTGGAGGGTGGGGAATGTGTGCTGTGTACTATGTATTGATAAAATATAATGGGGAGGTTCAAACTAAGTTGGAAGGTGTAATCTTTGGTGCTCTGTAAGATATTGATGTTACTCCATTAATAAACTTCTTCAAACAAACAACTGAACTCGGAGAGCACCAAGAAAACTACAGTTGAACCCTGAGCTACTGATAGTCTCTTCTGTTCACCATTGAAAATTTTGTGGAAGGATTAAAAGTATTTTTTGATAGATACAGAATAAATTCTGGCAATAATTTTATACAAAGCATCTTCACAAAGCAATGGGAATAGGCTTATTTTAAAAGGAGCCATGAAGTAATGGTGGGAATGTGGATGGATGTGGAAACGAACTAGGCAGATTCTTTGTTCCTATAATATTGTAAAAAATGGAATCTAGGGTTGACCCGGCACGAAAAGACCTGTGAACTATTTGCAAAAAAGTTCACAGTAAAAAGTGGCTTTCAGATTGTTGAGCTTGTTGAGAAAATATTACGTAGTAATAATATTGATATTAACTGGGTATATGTATCATTATGTAAATTGCCTTTCTGAAAAAGGTCTGCTAAGAAAGATGGAAAGGTCCCAAAGAGTAACTTCCAAAAAAATACTATTACCAAAACATAGTCCTATAAAATGTGCCTTTTCTTTAGAGGAATCTTGTTAAAATAGTATGTAGCTATTGTTGAAAACTACCCAAGACTCAGTGGATGCAAGGGCTTTGGAGATGGAGTTTTCTAGACTTTTTGATCTATAGTCATGGAAGCTGAAATTGTTGAAATCAGGAACCCAAATGCTAAGAGTGGGTGAAAATCACTAACCTCATTAGGATTTGTAAGTATCTTATGTAAATTCTATGTGGTTTGCTGGAGATGGAAGAATATATGTTATCAGTTGCATTATTAAGCACTTACTAAATGAAGGGCACTGGCCCATAGAGGAAAAATCCGCACCACCATAATTATCTTTGTAACTCAAAAACATGGTTGTAAGAAATAATTTACATAAGGTAAAACCAACAATTTATTTCCTATCTAGAGTTATACTATAACTTGAAATAATTCCCTTCTTACATTGTAACAATGATACACTGAACTTCAAAGATTTTGCTATTTTAGCAAAATGGTGGTTGAATTTCTGACCATGGTTGAATGAATATAATTTTAAAATTAAAGGACAGGCACTGCAGTTCCTTTGAAGCAGAGATTAGGGAAAGCTATGAGCATCTTAATTTTGTAGCATTCATTATTTTATATGTATTTGAAAATTTAGTCCTTTGGCTCCCTTCCATGTCACTGGATAAACTTGTAGTCTCCAGAAATCTTGTAATAGTGCTTTGCTAATATCTAGTGTGTCACAAACTAACAAGTCAGAACCATTTGCACCAACTTTGGTGCACCGTTAACTTTGATTAACGGTAGAAGGCATAACAACATCTTCAGTGCCCCGTTTCCAGTTTAGTGAGAATTAATGTCATTGGGGTAAATGTTTGAAATTCTGTAATGAGTTCCACTGAGATTTCTTTAAGCATACCAAGCCGCTCAATAGTTTTCTGGCTCAAGCTATTCCAGTTTGTTGTCTTTTAAAAACAGTATTGACCTACTTGGCTTATTACCAAGCTCTTCCTTTTTCAGAAAAAGTACAGACTAGGGTAAGCTTAGTTTACCCTAGAAACTAAGGTTTAGTTAGAAATATTTATTCTATTAGTATAATATAATAATATAGAACTTTCTATACCAATTAATTAATATAAAAAATAAATGCTGTCAGCAGCCTGGCATGCTTACTTTTAATAAAGTCACCTTATAGTGCAAGCTGTATTGATCTGTCATCTTAAGGATATAAGAGAGTGGCAACTTTGCTTACCCTAAGCCAGTGGTGGCTAACCTTTTTGGGGTCCTGTGCCAAAAATTGTGTGCGCGCTAGCATGCACATACTCACATACCAGCACCCAGAATGCAATGCATGCCCCCCCACACCTCCTGCACCTGCATGTGCAATCCCCCCGCCACCCCCTTACCTGCACTTGTTTTTCAGCTTGTTTGAGGCCTTTTTCGGCCACCCAGAGGCTTGGAAAAAGCCTCTGCAAGGCCTTTTCAGGCTGAATTATAGGCCCGTTTCATCACTTCTGGTATTATAGGAAGTGACAAAATGAGCCTATAATTCGGCCAGAAAAGCCCTGCAGAGGCTTTTTCCAAGCCTCTGGGAGGCCAAAAAAGGCCTCAAACCAACCGAAAAAAATCAGCTGTGAGGTGCGCGCATGCGCAGTGAGGTAAGTTTGCCTGCTGCTCGTGTGCCAGCACAAATGGCTCTGCCTGCCACTTGTAGCACGCGTGCCATAGGTTCGCCATCACAGCCCTAAGCCTTCTCCTTTGATTGAGGAGAATGGAAACTCCTAGCTCAACACACTTGAAAGACATAATGTTTGGAAATTTTTCCCTTTTATGTAGATTTTAGTTTGCAGCCTATGTTCATTGTCGCTTGCGGAAAAATTGCATGTGTCGTGTGCATGTGTGCCTGCACCCAAAATACAATGCATGCCTGACCCCCTCCCTGTGCCCCTGCGCATGTGTGCACGGCCCCCCACATTCCCCCTGCCCCCATGCAAGAGCTCCACCTCTAGGCCATGGGAGCTGCTGTTTGCTGCAAGGAGGCAAATTGCTAGGAGGCAGAAGCCGAGTCAGATTTTTTTTTTTCTTGTGCTAATCAGGCTGTGATTAAACAACTGAAACTGAAACTGGCTGTTTGCTGTTTGGTGCACAAGGAGGCAAATTGCTGGGAGGAAGAGGCAGATTTTTTTTATCTTGTGCTAAGCTGTACTGAAACTGAAACTGGATGTTTGCTGCAATGAAGCAATTTGCTGGTAGGCAAAGGCAGAGGTAGGTTTTTTTTTCTTGTTTTCTTCCCCAAAAGCTAGGTGTGTTTTATACTTCAGAGCATTTTATACTCCCAAAAATACAGGTACATTTACTGTGTATACCCAATAGAGACTAGCATCCTTCTGTTCAAATAAGTTCCTTTAAAGTAAGATGGTTATCTTAGAATCCCTGAGGTTTGTAGCTATGGATATCTGTATGAACTTCATTTTGTGATTATGAGAAAATCTGAAATTCAGGCTCATTTCTTTGGATTGACCATAAATGTCTCCTTAATTCCCATGCCTCTTTATTTTCCTGTGATTTATAAAAACAGTATATATAATGAACAACAAAAACTTCATGAAACAAATCAATTCTCACTTCTGCTGGGAAAGGTAGAAGGAAGATCTAAAAGACCAGGCAGATCATCCTGGAGGAAATCTTATATATGTGTTTTCTAAGAATTAACAGTTGTATAGTGGAACATAGAATTTTTCTGGGGTGATTGTTTTTTAAAAGTTATATTTCATATGCATTTGATTAAAGCTAGATACGTGTATTCCTATGTAAGGGATTCTTCTGTTGTGCTTTGCTTCTTTCCTCCTTTTTTTGAGAGAAAAGTTTCTCACCTATTTAGCTCACATGATTAAAAGGGACCACATGGTGATCTTCTCCCTTAATTAGCATAATGTTAGTAAAAGGAGTAAAAGAACAGCAGTGGGCCACAATTCTCGTTCTTCTCTCCTCCCAACAGGTCTTTTGAGATTTGCTAAACAAGTCAGGCCATTAAGCACTTGTCAATTCAAACAAAAGCAACGCTAGCTAGCAAAATGATTGAGAGTGATTCGATGCCTCAGCAGATGTTGAACTTGTCTGTGCCATTAATTTTGTCTTGAGCAGCTTTTCTTGTGGCAGCCAACTCATTCCAGTACATTGTTCAACTTATGCTGAGCATACATTCAAATGGATACATTTTGGGTTTCTTTTGATTGGCATTTTATTTTACTTTATTTCAACTTGTAATCAAACATATATTTCCTTGTCAGTAAAGGCAAGCTATGTGATGACAAACTTTTATAAGCACAAGAAATGTATTGTGCTTGTAAGTTTGTCAACACCCAGCTTACATTTCTTGTGTTATTTCTTTAAAGTATCTAATGCTTTGTACTTCATCAAAACAATGTGTATAGTTAAAAGAAAGCAGTATGAATGGGTACAAATAGAATATCCTAGCAGATTTATATATTGCCATCAATAAATTAATGATTTATTCCATCAGCTTTCTTCTGTCAGGTAAAAGGCTTAGGAAATGTCATACGAGTGTTTACAGAGTCTTTCTTTATTCTGAGCTCTACACATTGTTGGTTTACAACCTGTATCATTTCTATTAATTTAGAGAATATGTGTGTCAGCTAAAGATGGTGATGGATGGTGATGGTTGATGTATAACACTTTTGGAGGCCATCAGTATGGGGAATATGTCTGAATTGTGAGGGGAAAAAATCTAGTAAGAGAAATTCATCAGCTTTAGAGTCTTAGCTATATATGCATGAGTGCATAAGGGAGAAGAAATCAGAAGAAATCATAGTTAACATGTAAATATCATAGAAATCAGAACTTCATATTTTATTTTATTTTTATTTATTTTATTTTTATTTTATTTGGTTTGTCAATTGCTTACAAGATAACAGGTATAAGTAAAAACATAGTTATGAATACATGGATACATATAAGAAAAATAAAAGAAACAATAGGACAGGGACGGCAGACACGTTGGTGCGCTTATGCATGCCCCCTACAGACCTCTTAGGAAAGGGGTGAGGTCAATAGTAGAAAGTCTAAGGTTAAAGTTTTGGGGGTTTGGGGAAGAAACCACAGAGTCAGGTAGAGTATTCCAGACATTGACCACTCTGTTGCTGAAGTCATATTTCCTGCAATCAAGTTTGGTGCAATTAACCTTGAGTTTGTATCTATTGTTTGCTCTTGTATTGTTATGGTTGAAGCTGAAGTATTCATTGACAGGTAGGACATTGCAATGTATGATTTTGTATACTATACTTAGATCGGACTGAAGGAAGTGTAGTTCTAGATTTTCTAGGTCTAGAATTTCAAGTCTGGTGGCATAAGGTATTCTACAACGAATAGAGGAGTGGAGAACTCTTCTTGTGAAATATTTCTGGACTTTCTCAACTGTGTTAATATCAGATATGTAATGTGGGTTCCAGACTGATGAGCTGTATTCGAGTATTGATCTAGCAAATGCTTTGTATGCTCTAGTTAGTAGTGTAATATTACCAGAGAAAAAGCTACATAAGATTAGGCTAACAACTCTTAATGCCTTTTTGGCTATGTAGTTACAGTGGGCTCTAGCACTTAGATCATTAGAGATGAGTACTCCAAGATCCTTGACAGTTTGGATCATCAACAAGATCTTGACTATTCAGCCTGTATGTTATTTTCTGATTTTTTTTGCCAATATGTAAGACAGAGCATTTATTTGTTGAGATTTGAAGTTGCCTTATGTTTGACCATTCTGATACATATTTCAAGGTCTTTGTGAAGGGTAGCAGTATTGTCTGTGGTGTTGAATTACATCATCAGCAAAGAGAATGGTCTGTAATTTTAAACTAGGCTGGGGTCTCCTTTTTTGGAGATGGGGATGACAGTAGCTTGTGGCCATAGTTTTGGCAAGGAGCTGGTCCTGAAAGATTTTTCGAAGGTTATGCTTAGAGGTTCGGCTATGGCAGTGGATAGCTTTTTTAAGAAGTAGGCACATATTCTGTTTGGTCCAATAGATAGAGATGGTTTTAGATTGCGTAGTGCTTTTTCAACATTGTCTACTGTAAAATCGATATGTATTAGATCATTGTAGTTGTCTGTATATATCTGTAATATTAAAGATCTAGTTTTTCCCTTAAACTTTGAGCGAGGATGGGTGTTGAACTGGGACGATGTTTGGTCTGGTGCCTGATAGGAAAAAACTTGTTTTTCTTTGTTTTTACTATTGATTCTGTAAAGTGATCAAGGATCATTATATGAGATAGGTAGCCATATACTATAAATTCTGTAAGTAAAATAAATACTTTCAGGATTATAACCAGAGAAAAATCTAGGAAAAAAAGGGCAGATGTTCAAGCTCACCTGAGGCTTGTTTACATTTTGCTGAGTATAATCTGTGGAATAGTGTGATTAGTATAATATGAGAAATGAATTAACATAAGTATTATGTATGAACCAGGTTGCTTTATATATTTTGTTTTTGATAGTTTATTGAACAATCAATGGAACTCAAATGAAAAGAGCTGAGGCAGAGTTTTCATTGGCTTGTCACATGATGCTGCATAAAGAAATCAATGAATTCACTTAGAAATCTTCAGTTTTAGAATGGTAGCTTTGGTAATCTCTTCATGTTCAAGATTGGTCCA
Source organism: Pseudonaja textilis (assembly GCF_049901715.1). Classification (NCBI taxonomy): domain Eukaryota; kingdom Metazoa; phylum Chordata; class Lepidosauria; order Squamata; family Elapidae; genus Pseudonaja; species Pseudonaja textilis. The sequence goes on along the minus strand of NC_141990.1, from coordinate 79,676,954 downwards.
GCTGGAAATTAGAGATTTCATCAAAATGCTGCTTCCCCACATTTCAGGATTTTGATCTTATCTGTGATGGAATGTTTGGTTGATTTTAGGGCGAGTATCAACAACCCATAGCTCTGGAGCCGCATGCAGCTCTTTCTCTCTGCTGTGGCTCCTTGTCGCCCTATCAAGGCAGAGGGATGAAAGAGCTATCGCTCTGTCACAGCAGTGGCAATGGCTAGTGCCTTAGTGCTGGAGCGAAGCGCCCCTGCATTTGCTGAAACAACATTCCACCCTCGTCGTGGTGCATTTGCTGCCTCTATGGCCTGTCCACTGGTCTCGCAGCGCTTTGTGCAATACAGTGAAATTTAGCACACTTCACAATGGGGGAGATGAGGTCCCCTTCTTCTGGAGTCCATAACGATACAGAGCATCGTTGGCTTTTCCCGCCTCCTGGATATCAGTTGCTTTTCCTGTAGAGCCACCGGTGTTGTGATGCCTCGCCTCTCTGCCAATCAGCTGATTGTCAGCATGCTGCTCCTGGATTTGTCAGCCTTCGGGCGTCAGATTCCCATCACCTAGCACCAGTTCAGGGATTCCTTCCCACCCCCTGTAATTGAGCAAGTAACCTGGGTAACACTGTTGCAAGGAATTCCTGATAATGAAATACTTTGAAAACATTGATGTTTAAGTACTAGCAACAGTTATTCAATAATGTAAAATGTCTTTCCTTTTTGTGCTGTAGTTTCTTTCCAGGAGCAGGTGATAACTTTTGGTCTTGATTATAGTCTGAAAAAAAAAACATACTTTACTATTAATGTTTAACATTGCTAGCAAAAGAAAAAGGCGATAGTGTCACATTTGACTATGTCTAATCTTATTTAACTTGTGTTCACACATTGTGCTAATCAAAATGTGGCTTATTAGTGGTCTAGTGCAATGTGTAACCCAGCCACTATGGTTAGTAAATTATGTGGAACCTAGGCAATTGTGATTTATTCAGTAAACTACAGCCAAGCAATTCATAGCTTTAATGCAGTGTATGAACCATTGAGAGATAAAATTATTCCTCATGGTTTTTCAAGCCTTCCTGGCTAAAACATTTTACTATACTTTACAGAGTTGCTTGTTTATTTAGGTGCACTATATTAAAAGAAAGAATGTAAAGAATTAAGCAGAACTAATTAATCTTTAAAAAAAAACCCCACCAAAGATCTACCATTCCAGCAAGCCGGTCTTTTATTCCAGGAGACTTTTAGTAGCTTCCCTCTGGCACTTTGGTGGTAATTCAGGAATGCAGGGCCAAACAACAGCCCAGTCATACAGTATTCCCTCATGGCTCAAAGGAATTATGGCAAGCTGTCCAGGCTAATCATTTCAAGCAGCACTTGGAAAACCACTTTCTGGGTAAATTTGCATCATCCTAGTCCACCAATGGAAAGAAATGAACATGAAGAGGGTGTGTACCTTGTAGACAAAAATATATCCAGCATAGCACAGGGTCTGTTTTTAGCCCATAACGGTTCAACATTTTGGAGTCCTAGACATAATTTCCTGGCATACTACAAGTAGAAAGAAGGAAGCGGAGAAATCTCAGTGTATACGTGTGCTTAAACAATTTTGTGACATGCTTGGAGAAATCTCGAATGGAGGCACTTAGAGAAAGTAAGTTTGAACCCATGGGCACTGAGGAACAGATGCTTGAAGGACACAATTTGCTTAATTAAAGAAAAATTGGGAAGGGGACTCTCTGGAATCATACTGCTTCAAACTCTAGGCTGTGAAGTTTTGCTTTCTTTTCCGTGAGATGTATTCCTCTTTCAGCATGCTTACCAACTCCATTTCTGAACTTGCTAGTTACAGTACTTTTCTTTTGGGGGAAAAAGGGGGAAAAAACTGCTGAATTAGCTACTTCGCAAATTGTCTTGCCATTTGAACACTGAAAGAATTATTTTCTTATAGGGAAAGATTCCTGTGGTAGAACTTTTATCCTGCCTGTAATACTACACACACTATGACTAATGCATAAATAACTCTTTTTCTTCCTTGGAGTTTTGTCTCTTCTGCCTTGTAATTTACAATGGAAAAAAACACTATACTTCATCATTGGAAAGGTTACTTTCTTATTATTGAATATTATTTATTTATTGGTTCAAAAGTAAAGGAAGTAGTTTAATGCAGCACTGAACCACAACAGTGTGGGATACATTTAATGATATAGTTCCTGATTCAAATTGTTTTATGGTTATATTTTCTCCTTTTGAATGTGGACTCATGGAGTGATCCATCAGTGGTAATTTTAAAGCAGAATTTATGAAATAATTGTATTTGAAGAAGACAAGAAGTGTCTTCTAGCTATATTATACATTTGTTCCTTTTCTTCTGTTCTTTCAGAATAAAATGAAACACACACACACACATTTTTGAAGTGAACAGATTTTTAAAATATTCTTTCTGTAGACACACTAAGAAAGACTTAGTCCCTGCTGCAGTGGCACAATGATAGAACTATATATCAACGATGCAAAATGGGAAATGCTACAAATAATTGGGCATTGGTAGAAGTTACCCTGAACGCCCTTTCTATCTATGCTGTGAGAGAGCCCAGGATAGGATGGGTTGACTCCTTCCTATGATGTCATTTAGCTGAGTCTGTACTAAGATATAAAAGCCATCCCCCGGAAGAGACCTCAGCTTTGGTGAAGATACTTGACAGACTGAAAGGTGTCTCTGAAAGCACAAATGAATACAGAAGTATGACTTACCCTGTCCGGACGAATCAAGGGAGGGGCTGGGCTCTCTTGCAACATGGATAGAAAGGGCGTTCGGGGTAACTTTTACCAACGCCCCTTCTCCTCCATGCTGCATCGAGAGCCCAGGATGGGACATACCAAAGCTTGCATGTCCACGGGTAGGTCCTCGTCCGGCTCATCACACCGACTGTTGAACCACTCGTTGAAGCACCCGTCTGCCGAAGGCTGCAGTTGCCGAGGCAGACATCCAGACGGTAGTATCTGATGAAAGGAGACTGATATGTCCACATGGCCGCATGGCAGATCTCCTCCAAGGGTGCTTGGGTCGCCCAGGCAGCAAAGAGGCCACGTTTCTGGTAGAGTGCGCCATCATACCTCGAGGAACCGGAAGGGCCACAGCTTTGTAGGCCTGCTCAATGCAAGATCTGACCCACCTGCTAATAGTAGGAGAAGAGGCCTTGTGCCCCACGTGAGAAGGGAAAAGGAAACAAAATGGCTTCAGACTTCCTGAAGGAGGAAGTGCGCTTGATGTATATTCTAAGAGCCCTACCTACGTCTAGCAAGTGACACAGCTGCTCTAAGTCATGGTGCAGGAGGGGGCAGAAGCCAGGCAACATAATCTCCTGGGACCTGTGGAACAGATGTTAACCCTTGGAATAAATGAGGGGTCCAGACTGAGGACAACCCTATCATCATGAAAGGAACAAAAGTCCTCTCTGATGGAAAGAGCCGTGAGCTCAGATACCCGCCTGGCTGAAGTGATGGAAACGGGGAACACTACCTTCAGAGTCAGGAAACAGAGAGACAGTGTTCTAAGGGGTTCAAAAGGGGGCTTTGTAAGGGCATAAAGGACCACATGAAGATCCCAGGAAGGATAGCTGTGACCCACCGGAGGGTGCAGGTTGGAAGCCCCTTTCGAAAATCTCCTGACTGAAGTGTGATGGGATAAGGAAGGAAGCGAACCCCATGAAAGAACTGAGGAGAGGGCCTCAACCTGCCTGCATAAGGTGTTGGGGGCCAAACTTTTCTCCAGATCATGCTGAAGGAATCTAAGAACCTCTGCCAACTGGGCTAAAGCGGGAGAGAGAGACCCTCCCTAAGGCACCATTGGGAAGGGCCTTCCAGGTGGCATCATAGATGCGCCTTGTGGGAGGTTTGCGAGATGCCAGGATAGTGATGATGACCCTTTCAGGAAGATCAGTCACCTCTAGCCGCTGCTGCCCAAGTGTCACATGATCAGCTTGAGCCACTGGGGCTCCGGGTGGAGCAGAATCCCCTGATGAAGGGAGATTAGATGGGCTGGGATCCTCCAAGAAGAAGCCACCAATAGGTTGACCAGGTCCGCAAACCAGGGCGTCCTTGGCCAATAGGGTGCTAGGAGGAGGAGCTCTGCTTGTTCCTCCAACATCTTCTGAATTACTACCGGAATGATGGGAGCGGGGGAAAGGCATAGAGGAGATTTTTGGGCCATCTGCACCGAAGGGCATTGGTCCCCTCCACTCCCTGGCAAGGAAACCTGGTGAAGAATCTGGTGACCTGGTCAATTTGAGGAGTGGAGAAGATCCACCTGTGGCGTTCCGAATCTGAGGGAAAGGTCCCTGAATAGAGAAGGAGGAATAGACCATTCTGCCTGGTCGACTAGGCTCCTGCTGAGCCAGTCGGCCTGGGAGTTGTTGATCCTGGAGAAGTGGTCCGCCAAAATAGACAACAGGTGTTGCTCTGCCTATAACCCTAACTGTAGAGTGTCTCCCATAAGAGCTCTGGACCTCATCCCCCCCCCCCGCCGGTTGACATGAGCCATGGCGGCCATGTTGTCCATAAGGACTAGAACATGAGGGCCAGTCACTGAGTTCCTGAAATGTTTGAGAGCTAGAAAAATGACTCTGAGCTCTAGCCAATTTATGGAAAGGGCCTGCTCTGACCTGGACCAAGGTCCTGAGCTATCTGGCCCTGCATATGGGAACCCCAACACAGGAGGCTGGCATCGGTGGTTATCACTAGCCTGTCTGGGACCTCAAAAAGGAGTCCCAGATTAACAGGGAACACCACCAATTGAGAGATCTCTGGATTTGTGGTGGGAGCGGGACCTCAATGGATGAGTGGCTGGTTCCTGCCCATTGGAAGGGAAGCAGGCACCATTGGAGTGGACAGGAGTGGAAAAATCTGTGGATCTGGAGATATGACAGGGTAATTTGCAGATCCCGATGGGCTGCATGGATGAAGGAGGACAGAATCAAAATGTTGTCCAAGGAGCATTGGATCCTCACTGGAACAGAAAGCGGAGATGCCATCAATGCTGCCAGAATCTTCGTGAAGACCTTTGGAACTGATGAGGCCGAAAGAAAGTGCTCGATATTGGTAATGGGTATTCTGATAACAGAAATGGAAAACTGGCAATGATGAGGCCAAATGAGGAAGTGGAGGTAAGCCTCCATGAGATCAGTGGAAGAGAGGAGATCGCCTTCCCGAACGCTCTCTAAAATAGAATGCAGACTCTGCATTTTAAATAGCCTGTATTTTACAAATTGGTTGAGAAATTTTAGATCCAGGATGGTTCACTACCCCCCCCCCCCGAGGCTTTGGGAACTATGAAAGGTGAGAATAAAGTCCATGTCCTCATTGAGAGGCGGGAACAGGTTTGAATAGCTCGGATTTCAAGAAGGAGTTGAATGGCCTGATTCAGGTCTTGCCTTGAAATGTCCCGAGAGACAGGACAGATCAAAATTTCAGGGGGGGGGGGTGCATTAGGAAGTCCAATTGTAATCCTGACCTAATAGTGCTGAGCACACAGGCATCCACCGTTGACTACTCCCATTTGGAGGCAAAGAAGGCTAGGCGACCTCCGATGGGTGGGGAGAATGAGGAATTACTTAGAGCAATGGCAGGAATGACCTCCACCCTCCCAAAAGGGCTGTATAAGGAGTATAAGGAGCTGGGCGATAGTCAGCTCTCTTCCCAGAGGAAGAGAGAATTTTACGTTTATCTCTGGTTTCGATGAGATAAGGTTCCAGAGCATCGCCAAAAAGCTTATCGCCCACGAATGGAACTGAAGCTAGCTTACATTTACGGCATGACTCCGCCTGCCAATTTCTGAGCCATAACAGTCTTCTTGCTGCTACTGAAAATGCCATGGCCCTAGATGCAAATTTGGTGGAATTGAGAGTGGCATCTGCAGTGAATTCCGCTGCTAAAATAATCTTATTAAGGCCTTGGTGAGACCGAAGGTCAGATGTAGGCAATCTAATCTGGAGTTGGTGCAGCCACCGTATGGATGCCCACGTGAGAGTGCCAGAAAATGGGAACGAGGCCAGAACCAGAATGTCAGCAGAAGGCACTGCCAGAGAATTGTCCAGGGCTGCGCTGACATTGTAGAAACACTTATCCAGAGAAGATGGGCGAGGACCTGCCGAAGGGGAAGTGCGCTATTCCTTGACCATGTCCAGGAACAAAGTGGGAGAAGGCAAAACCCCTGCATGCATTACAGGCTTGGAGAAGAATGAGTCTCCCTGGCTAGAGGGAATTTCTTGTGGCTTGGGAGCCACTTCCTCTGGAGATAGCTTGGCAGTGACCAAGGCCTTGCTGAGTAATGGCCTGAAGAGAGAAGGATTGAAGACCAATGCAGAGGATGTCTGCTCTGGGCGAGAGTCCTCTTCTTCTGAAAGATTTTGGTCAAAGGTCTCGCCCTCTTCACGTTCTGAACGAGAGGAGTAACTGTGTTCAGATGGTGAAGGCCTTCCTTCCTCATCAACCTCCTCCCATTCTGGTAGAGAAGAATGGACCCTGAGGTTCTGGGGCCTGTGTAAGTCAGGGTGATGAGGCAACTTATAGATTGAGAAGGGAGAAGGGCCTGAACCCTTTCCAGAGGTCGAAGGATTTGCTTGAAACCTTCAGCCAATCCCTGCCTAATGGCCAAAGAGACAACATCTTGGATATCCCCTGGTCTATGCTCAAAGGTAGGGGCAGAAGGCCGAGTGAGAGAGTGAAGGTGGCTTAGATTGAGAAGAGGTTTGAGGCCTGGAGAGAGGGGGAGGAGCATAGGGCCCAGAAGCCTGTTGGAAATAAGGCCCAGATTGGTTTAGATCCTGAGGATCATTGTACTGCAAAAGCCTCAGGAGACAGGCTCATAAATAACTTCTCCCCTGGGAGGGCTTGGCTGGGGCCCAGGGGTATCACCTGAAACATGCTGTAGTTTCACTCCCTTCTGTTGAATAGTTCTGTTGAACTGCCTCTCTAGAGCTGCATGTCTGCGCTTTTATGCCCTCAACTCAGCCTGAGATGTCTTCTTAGGGGCTAGAGCCTTAGCTCTGATTTTAGCAGCCACCTCCTTCTGGACTGGTTGGGTGCGTTGCCTACAACTTTTTCTCTTATTGGCTTAAGAGACTGTTCCACTGGGGTGGGGGGACTCTGCCTGACCCTTATCTTGCTCCATTTGAAGAATAAAGGCTCTTACGATGGAAAGAAACTGTAATTTTTTTGTATTAAGTCCCTTAGGGTAAAAATTGGCCCCCGGGCTTACAAAATGGCCGCTCACCTCATGGTGGAAGGCTTCAATCCAAGATGGCCACTGACTATGAGAAACAGGCTCCGAGATCGAATAATTTCTCCTTAGGCTATAAAGAGCCCCGAGTGAAGTCAGCAAAGGAAAGGGCAGCCTCTGGCCACACGATCAGCTGGCTGACGCTGGTATCAGTTTGCCGGTCGCTTTTTACGACTGCTCAAACTACAGGTGTGGGGGAGGTCTACAGATGCTGCCCAACTTGCCTGAACAGCGCTCTGGCAACGCTGCTCCCAACCTTGCTTGAAATGAGGAAAAACGGCACTGAAGATCGCTGGTGAGTGTTATCTAACAGGAGCTTTCAGAGACACAGCTACTGACTGAAAGGAGCTGAGTCAAAAGCTGGGGTCTCTCCCGGGGGCTGGCTTTTATATCTTAGTACAGACTCAGCTAAATGACATCATAGGAAGGAGTCAACCCATCCTATCCTGGGCTTTCGATGCAGGATGGAGGAGAATATCTGGTTTTGTCAGAAAGAGTGGTTGGCTTTGATCTTGGATGTTATGAAGGGGCTAGAGCTGTAAGCCACAAAGACAAGGTTTCTCAGAACTTCAGAAATGGCCAAGCTGCAGTTGAATCTTCCCTCCACACTAATGATAGGAAGGCATCATCTTCTGCAACTAAGACAGTAGGTTGATTCCAACTGCATGACACTACCCATATTATCTTAATGTTTTGCCATCATTTGAAGACTGTCTTTTGCTGTGACTAATGGAAAGGACCAGCCCTGTTGTGAATTAGGGAAAGGAGAGAGTCTATTCCTAGACATACAAGTAAGCTATTTATAATTTAGCTAAAGAATAGTGAATCTAAAACAACAGCCCTCGTCAGGAACAAAAGATGGACATAGGGCATGAATGTGAAGGGATTGCTTTTTAGTTGCTAAAGTTAAAATAAGTTCATTTTACTGTAGTAAGAGGAAGATAATCTTTGTCTGTAGTTGAAGGCAGAGCACTAAGCCTGGAAACTGGTCTCAGCGATTAGCATTTTTGGGGAAGTTGTATGGTTTAAAAAAAAGGGGAGATCAATATAATAAATTATGAATGGCTTATGTCACAGAAGGTTTTTTCATTTGTGCAGAGAAAAGTAGGGTTTTACATATTTGGAGTGTGTAAAATAGTATTTTTTTACAAACACCCTATTTGGCTTAATACTTGCTATATATTGCTTTAATTCAAAATCAAAAGAATGAGGTATGCTTCATGTTTGTTATAAGGAATTCTGACTTTTGTCTGGCGACTATATGAATCCATTGACCCCACATCACATTATGTGACATAATTCTGGGTTTGTTTTGCTTTTTGTTGAGATTTGTGTATTTTTAACTTTTGGGCTATTGATGTTCTGCAAGCTCTAATTTGTGTTAGTGTGTTAAACTAATTTTGCAATGCAACAAGTTATTTGTTTTGGGTCAGCCAGGGCTGTTGCTAAGAGCTAGTCAGGCAATTCTACACTTGCTCTCGTGGCTTGACCACAAACAACGTGCTACACTTTCGGTATATCATTTCCATAATCTCATCTTCAGTATACAAACTGAGTTGGTGCCAGAGAGAGACATTGGAACAGCTAATGCTGTTTACCTAACCACACTGTCTCGTTAGTGTGTCTCCAGAAAATAATTTCCAGACTGATTAATAGTAAAATATTTTACCCACGCTTTAATGCTAACTTAAATATAATTCTTACCATATAATGTATATTATGGTCTGTGTTAGTTGCTGTGAGCGTAAATTGAAAAATTAACTAGTATGATTTAGTTGACTTAGATAAAATTATGAGTAGTACATTCTAAAGCAAACAGTAGTTAAATTCAGCTGTTTCTGTGGTTGAAGTGTACTGTTTACTCTTAAATATTGCATGATTAGTGAAACAAAATTTGGATGCTTTGAATTGTGTACATTTGGCATGGCCCTCAGGCAAAATAAGTGGAGACTTCTTGCTTTCAATGATACAAAAAAGGAATTGAAAATAAAAGAATGATATAAAATGATAATTTGTTGAGTGGAGTGTGTGTGCATGCCAGTATACTTGATTGAAAAGTATACGGTGGTCTTTAAGAAGTCAGGGTAGAATCCTTACTTCTCCCATGAGCTGTTCAGAGCATCCAGTGATGGGAAGGTGCTTCAGTCCCTTCTAGGAAGGCTGGGCTTAAACTTGAGGACACTCCTCCTCCTCCCCGAGACTCCTCCTTAGTGTCTCCAGTTTTAGCTCAGGCTTTCTTCATACAGGTTGTGTTATTGTTTTTCTGGACAGAACAGAACACTGGTGATTTAGCTGGTTTATTTCTCAGGTCAGGTAATATCATAATTCTGTCACCAACCACCCCGCAGGGAATTAGCCTCTGCGCCTTCCCGCTGAGCGGTTTTGCTTTCAGCTGGCCGGGCAGTGATAGCTGCTTTCGTTTTCATTCTGCCACGAGGCAGCCAACATTTTAAAGGCCATATGGTTAAATTTGCTGAGTAATTGTTACTGTCTGTGAGGCAAGTTACCCAACAAGGTTTCCCTTTGGGGGGACCTGGGAAGGGGGAGTCCCTACCACCAGTCCACTGGATGATAGAGGACTTGAACTGCTGAGTTCCACAGGCAATAAGTGCAGCTGAACTGATCTAATTATCAGTTACAGACCTCTGTGCCCTCATATAGGTGCCAGCTCTGGAGTGGGGGGGTGTTCTGGTCTCCATATTTGATATTACAAGTACTTTATTCAAAAATTGACTTGATTGACTTAAATTCTACAAATCTTTAAGTTATTAAAAATAGATAGATAGATAGATAGATAGATAGATAGATAGATAGATAGATAGATAGATAGATAGATAACAAAGCAAAACAGAACAAGGAGACAACATTTGCTAAAGGCATTGGGGAACTATTTATTCCAGGATCCCCTGCATTACCATGGCCAGCAACTACAACTCCAGATCTAGACTAACTGCTAAAAATAGAGATAAGTCCACAGAGCCCAAAAAAACCTCTAAGACAGCAGAGAAAGATGCACGCAGAAGCCATCAGGCATTAGTAAGGCAGGTGGAAAAATGTACATGAGCAGCTGCACAGCCCACCTCTTCACCACCCACCATACCTCTACCTCACAGGCCCAGAACCCTCCAACCGCCCCTCTGGATTTATCCAGAAGGAGCAGCATATCAATACAACCTCCCCAGGAGGCTCTTTCTAACATTCTCTCCCCAAGGAGGACTCCAGAGGCAACATTTACGCCAACTGCAGCTGGCCTCAGACAAGAGGAGGAACCTCCGGAGGAAATCCCTGCCAACATGAGGGCGTGGATGGAGCTAGCTATCCAGAAGGGCATAGCAGCAGGTGTCCAACAGGCTATTCAGGCAGGATGAACACCCTCAGCTTCGGTTTGTGGATCTCTTTCTGAATGATCTCTAGGCATCACGGATCCACATCTTCATCAGGTAACCCCCTCCCCCAGCAGAACTATCATTGCCCACTGTCAGAGACCCTCAGTTCACACAGGATATGGGAGATCAAAGGGATCCAATGGATCAAATGGAGGAGGGGTCGGTACACACCATTGACCAGATATTGTCAGAGATGGATCTGCTAGAAAGGGGGATGTCTGATGATGAAGGCCTCTCACCTGACATCCCCGTATTTACGGGATTATTCCGCCCACAGTTATTTAAATCCCTGCTGTTTAAGGCCAAGAACACCGCATGGCTGGATATATACAGGTACCCCTCCTCCACCAAATACTCCAGGGGAAGCAGAGGATCTCATATTCTCTCAAACAGTCACTAAGGCAGAGGTTATCCCTGTGCCACACATGTTTTCCAATTTAGTACAAAAACAATGGGCTGCAGCAGCCTCATATTCCGCTCCCACAGGACATGATAAAAAATACTATAATTTGGCACCCAAGTTCTCTAAATTTCTAAACACTCCGGAAGTGGAGGAGCCTATCATTGCGCTTGCATCTTCCTCAGCCATCCCAAGTGAAGCTGAAGAGGCTCTCAAGCCTGAGGAAAAGAGGGCAGAACTAGCCCTCCACAGGGCACACATCTCGGATGCATGAGTCATCAGAGCGGTCACAGCTGCCTCCTTTTTCACCAGAACATCTCTCAGATGGCTCTGCCATCTGAGGGATACCATGCCAGCCTCAAACGTTAGGGCACATCAAGATGTGGCTAATCACCACTGCAGAGTTTTCAACAGACGCTACCTTCAGTGTAGTTAAATTTTCCTCTAGGGCCATTGCTTCCCAAATTGCGGCTAGAAGGTTACTTTGGCTCAGGCATTGGCAGGCAGATGTCAAGCACAAGTGGCGGCTTGCCTCAGCTCCCATCTCTGAGAACAAACTATTTGGCAGTGCGCTTGAACCCCTCCTAATTGAAACCAGAACCAAAAAGAAAATTCTTCTTTCTCTTTTTCATTGATCAAAGTCTAGATCACCACAGCCCTTTTGTAGGGGTTCCTTTCATCCCTTCTACCAACCCTACTATCCAAGATTTCAAAGACAGCCTGGATTCAGACAACAGACAGACAGATTTGAACCTGGGGACAGTTATAGAAGGGAACTTCATCCTAGCAGACAATTTCAAGGAACAGGATCTAGGCCCTTCTGCAGGTCCAAGTAACGACCACAACGAGATTCCCATTGGCGGTTGCCTAAAAAGGTTTGCTGACCAATGGGACTGCTCTACCACTGACGCATGGGTCACAGTACGATTTGGTCTGGCACTGGAGTTCAGCTCCATCCCACCCACCCCTGGATTTTTTTTATAAAGTCCCCAATTTCCAGGGACGTGGAAAAAAGGTTTCTCATGGACACAGCCATAGCACATCTACTAGAGATCCAGGCCATACAACCCATCCCTTCTAATCAAAAAGGTCTTGGTTTTTATTCGTACCTCTTCATGGTCCCTAAAAGTTCAGCGGGGTGGAGGGAAATCCTGGACTTAAAATGTCTAAACCAATACTTAGTTTACTGAAAATTTAAAATGACCACTCTCCAATCCATCTTACTCAGCATCAGAAAAAAACGATGTCCTTACCTCCATAGACCTCACGGAAACTTACTTACATATCCCAATTAGGCCCTCACATTTAAAATTCCTTCGTTTCTGTTACAACAACATCCATTACGAATATATTGCTCTCCCATTTGGTCTAGCTTCAGCTCCCAGAACTTTTACAAAGGTCTTGGCTGCCTTGGCAGCATCACTCAGAGATAGGTCCATCCGACTACAATGCTACTTGGATGACATTCTTATTCTGGCATCTTCCATCAATCAAGCAAATTCAAACACTCAAACTACACTTGTAACCCTACAACAACATGGGTTCTCAATCAATTGGTCAAAAAGTCATTTAACACCCTCTACTAGACTCATTCACCTTGGCACCATCATTGACACCCTGGAAGGCAAAGTTTTCCTCTCCCCTGACAGACAAGAAAGCATTAGAGATTTGGCTCAACAGGTCAGAACTCTTAGGAAAATACAACTATGTCTCCTTTCTAAATTGCTCGGAAAAATGATTTCTTGTATTTCTATTATCCCTTGGGCCTGGTTCCATGCAAGAACCCTGCAATGGTTGCTGTTGCCATACCAATGCGCCAGGAGAGACAATGCCAGGACTTGCGTAAAAGTTCCATCAACTGTTCTCCGGTCTCTACAATGGTGGACATGACCTGAAATCAACAAGGGATGCCCTTTCAAGGATCCACACAGGTCGATTGTTACAACAGATGCCAGTCTAGTGGGATGGGGCCCCCACTTCCAATCACATACAGCACAAGGCCTTTGGACAGATTCAGGGAAGGCACACAACATCAACTGGCTAGAACTGAGAGCGGTGTACTTGGCACTTTGACAATTCCTCCCGCATCTCCATTGCAAACGTGCTCGTCTTAACAGACAACATAACTACAAAGGCCCATATCAAAAAATAAAGGGGGGGCACTCATTCCAATCTGCTAATGAGGGAAGCAGAAAGACTATTCCTGTGGGCCGAAATCCATCTCTGTCTAAAGGCAGAGCACATATCTGGAGTAGCGAATGTACAAGCGGATTGGCTCAGCAGAGCCACGTTGGACCAATCAGAGTGGCATCTGGACCCCAAGAACTTTCTGGAGGCTACTTGGAGGTTGGGCCAACTGGTAGCCGGCCTGTTGCCTCCTCACTCAATGCACAGCTTCCCCGATTCATTTCTCGTTACCCATTGCAGGGAGCGGAGGACATGAACACCCTCAGATGTCACTGGTCCACCAGACTGCTATACGCGTTTCCTCCCCTCCCTGTGATCCCCAAATTGATTCAGAAGTTGCTGGAAGAAAAAGCGGACCTGCTATTAGTGGTTCCTTATTGGCCAAGGCGAGTATGGTTCATGGACCTGGAGGACCTCTCGATGGTACCACCGTGGAAGATCCGATCATTGGTCATATCGCTGTCTCAAGGCCCAGTGCTACACCCAGACCCTCAATGGCTAAACTTAGCCATATGGAAGTTGAACAGCGACGTCTGAAAGATGAACACCTTTCTACTCCAGCTATTCATACTATTCAGTCGGCTCGACGTCCTTTGATGAACTGAATCTATGAGGCCACCTAGTCTAGCTTCTGCCGTTGGTGTCAGAAGGTTCAGATCGACCCCACTTCCCCATCAGTAGTGCAGTTATTAGAATTTTTACAGGAGGGCCTAAACAAAGGGTTATCACCCAATACTCTGCGGAGACAGGTGGTGGTCCTGGTATCAGTCATAACCAACTTGGGACTTAAATAAGGTACTATTGGCCCTTACTACAGGTCCCTTTGAGCCACTAAGGACCACGATGCTTTGATTTCTAACCTACAAAGTAGTTTTCCTGATCGCAATTACATCTGCCCAAAGAATTTCTGAACTAGCTGCGTTATCGGTACGCAAAGATCTCTGCATTTTCCATTCGGATAGAGTGGTTCTCAGACCAGATTCCTCCTTCATTCCAAAAGTTAATTCGGCATTCCATAGAGCTCAAGAGCTGGTGCTCCCAAATTTTTGCTCACGTCCATCACACAGGCTCAAACACCAATGGCACCACTTGGACGTAAGAAGAGCCTTACGCATCTACATAGAGTGCATGGCGCCCTCCAGAAAGTCAGAAGCCCTCTTTGTGTCCTTTCAGCCTAACACCCTGGGGCGCAAGGTTTCACCCACTACCATAGGTAGATGGCTAAGGACCACCATCGCAAAGTCGTATGACTCTCACTTGATTCCAGTGCCCCAAGGCATTACCGCTCACTCTACCAGGACAGCAGCATGGGCGACCTAAGCTACAATAGAGGAGATTTGCAACCTGGGCATCTCTATCTCCATCTATTAGAAATTATAAAATTGATGTATTTGCTTCTGCTGAGGCTTCATTTGGTAGGCGAGTTTTGCAGCAAGTTATTTCAGAGACAGTTAGGTCTGCAACCTAGATGGAGTCCCTCCCTTAGGACAGTGCCAAGCTTTGGTATGTCCCATCACAGGATGCTCTGAACAGCTCATGGGAGAAAGGGTGTTGGCACTTATCTGATACTCCTGTTCTCTGTGAGCTGTGAAGAGCATCCAGCCCCCCCACCCCTTTTTATTCTGTCTGGTAGGGAGTCTGTTCCGGCCAGGGTTATTACATAGGCTTAAGCATATAGGGCATCAATACCTTGGCTTTGCAAAACTGGGGACACTAAGGAGGAGTCTCGGGGAGGAGGAGAAGTGTCCTCAAGTTTAAGCCCAGCCTTCCTAGAAGGGACTGAAGCACCTTTCCATCACTGGATGCTCTTCACAGCTCACAGAGAACGGGCGCATCAGGTAAGTACTAATGCCCTATTTGTTTGTTTTATTGAACTTCTTTCCTTCTCCATTCTTCATCCCTTTTTGGCCTATTTCTGTAGTCTATTTCTGTAATAATTGAACATTAAAACTTTTTTTAAAAAAATTTCCCTTTGCACATCTGGTAGTACTTTTCATTTTGTTGTTCTCTTTTAATGAGTTTCATTCATATGATGCCAAAGTCACAAAACATTCTCCACATTTACTTTCATGTTATTGATAATGGTATGAGGATTTTTTTCCCCTCACTAAAATAATTGAGGGGGGTAGATTTTTTCTTACTTATTTTCAAAGCATTAAGGAATCTGTTAGGAAGACAACAACAACAAAAGAGAGAAGCAGATGGTTTCAGACCTGGGACTTACAAAGTATGCCTTGAAAGATTAGTAGTTTTTTGGGATGGGCAGTTGGCCTGGTAAATTTAACACTTTCATAACACTGAAACAGAGCTTGCTTTCTTTTCCTTCTCTTTGTAGTTACTTCTTCCTTTTGCTTCATTTCCATTTATTTGTTTCTCCCTTTTATCCCATTGCTAGTACAGATTCTCTCTTCCTGTATTTAATATGATCCAGTTTTGGTCCTCATTATATTTCTTCCTTGAACAGGTACCCTTCCCCTCTTTCCATCACCATCCTGTTTTCTTTCTTCTGGTTTGGTTGAACTGGGGAGGGAATAGTTTCTGACACTTCTGGTGGAAGCAGATTTCTTATTTATAGTTCTGGACAGCACACTTGCCCATTAGCTGTGTCTAGGGTTCCCTCAGTGCAAGCATATATTTACTTTTCCTTCTTTCCCTTCTCTCCTGCCATGTCCACCAAGCGAATGAGCAACAGTTTCTTCACTGAAGCCAATGGAACAGTCTCCATTGGTGTCCCAATGTGCAGGTAGTCTTTGAGTTATGGTTGTAATGGAGCCTGCTCATCATGGTAGTAACTCAGGATGGTCGTAATGCGGGTTAGTCATATGACTGATTCAATTTTATGATCTTTTTTGATAATTGTTACGTGAACAATTTCAGTATGGTGTAGTTTTGCCAAAACATAGAAGTCAATGCCTGTTTTCAGCAAAAATGTTGTAAGACAGGATCATATGACCACAGGATACTGCAAATGGCCATAATTGTGGCCCAATTGCCAAGTGCCTGAAGTGCATTCATGTGACTGGGGAGGAACATGATCATTGGAACCTCAAAATCTAGGTCATAAGTAACCCCCAGGTAGGTCCATCACAACTTTGAAAGGTTGCTAAGTGACTTGTCATAACTAAAGAACTACCCATACCCTCTCCTTGCCTCTCACATTTTCTGAAGACTGCTCAATACTACAGCTGACTAATCACTGGCCACAAGCAGCATTACTGTTATTGCTCCTTCAGGAACCAAGGGTCCAAGGCAACAAAAGGATAAACAGCTGGAGGCTCTAGAACTCAATATCTTTACCAGCTGTTGCACAGTTCTTTTTGTCTAATAAAATCTAATAGAGAGGGCAATATTCTGAAAGAATTTTACTCTTAGGAATCATAAGGACATCCCATCTTCTTTGGAAAAGTGTTGTTTCTGAAGTCAGATCAGTACTTACCCTGCCAGCATTTAAGGAAATCCACTGATTGAGTACCTTCAAATCAGTAGTGATTCTTAGCAACCACATGGATAGATTTGCTCATGATGAGCCATCCTAAGTTTACCTTTTAGGCCTTTCACAGGTACTGAACTGAGTCTACTACCTATGTTGCTGCTGCTCTCTTCTCTTAGCTTCCTCCTTTCCCATCAGTAGAAACTTCTCCAAAGAGCTAGATCTTCACAGAATGTTATAGAGTAGGATAATTTGAATTTGGTCCCTTGTGCCTTGAGTGAGAACTCTGGGTTGATTTGTTTGATGATCCATTTGTTTGCTTTCTTGGTGACCCACAATACTCTCAAAAGTCTTGTGCAACACCACAGTTGAAAAGCATCGATATTTTTCCTGTTCTGCTTCTTCGAAGCCCAACATTCACTTCTATAGAGTAGTTTGCTTTTGCCTTCTTCCTAGAACGGAGAGTAATTGATCCAAGGTCACTCAGCTGGCTTTATGTCTAAGGCAAGACTAGAACTCACAATTTCCCAGTTTCTATCTTGCTTTCTTAACTGTCTCTTGTCATCAACATACTATAGCATTATTACTGATATTTATTCCTCCACTTTCTGAATTATCTAGCTATTTTGGAAAAGCCTTTGGAGATTGATAGAATGGTGGGTTTCCCATCCTGCAAAAGATTGCTTGTTATTGAGAAAATTATTCCTTGGTGTAATGATGAATTTAAAGATGGTTTTTACTATTATTGTTTTGGATTATATCATAATATATTGTTTTAATTTTCCTTAATCCTTTTATTGATTAGCAAAATGAATTTCTTATAAGAATTGGGTACACTGAAAGAAAACTTATGAGACTGCACAATTAACTTTATCTTGAAATGATATCTGATCCCAGAAGAACTTAACCATAATTTGCTTTAAGGAAATCAGCTTCAAACATAATTAATGAAGCTGTCATCTCTGCTAAAATAAAGTGGTTAATCTGAAAATTATTTGCTAAACTGTGGCTAATTTTTCAGCCCTACTGGAAAAAAAAAATCTGAATAACAAAATGATAATAATAAATAAAATGTATGCAAATGGATAATTCTAATCTCTTCTTTAGGGAAAAGGAGGGGGAAGTATAGGGGCAGACTTTTTGAAATCCCAACAGTCCCGATTAGTGAACTAAATAGATTAATTATCGATCTCAGTCCACAGAAGCTTCCTAATTTCCTATTTGGATGCTTCTTATTCAAGCACATGCAACCTCATTATAAACTTAATCTGTTTCCTATGAAGAATACCGGAGATTTCTCCAAAGTTGGCAAGCTGTAAATTTGCTTAGAAAATTGCCTTTTGTGATCAGGAAAGAGTTGCTCACTGACTGCACTTTTCACACACACACACACACACACACAGTGGTTATCATCTTAATTGTTCATTGTGCCTTGGGTCATCTCACATTGCATACCTGCCTTTGATAGATGTATTCATTAACCTTCTTCATTGTATGAGGGCACAATGGAAGTTGTATCACTGGTTCAAGCCTGCAAAATTGATACTACTTTGTCGAACTCTTTAACAGCAGCTTGCTTGCTGTGGCCGCTCTGTTAAAAAGGATTACACAGTGCGTGCACAGCCATAGTGGGGACCAGATGGCCTTTCACTGATTCTTTAGACAAATTGGGTTTCAAGTCCTCTTATGAATACAAATAGATTTCTGAAAGCAGCCTTGTGAATATGCTTCATGCTTCTGATACCCAGACTCTGAATATAAATGCTCTGATTGAGGATTATGTTCTGTTGCATTGTTCGGTAGTACCCTAGTGATTTACATTTACTCACTACCAAACAGCTTGCAAAATGTGTGACTTTTTCCCCTCAAATCCTTTATATTGTTTTTCCTCTACTTTAGCATGTGCTGTGCATGTGCGTGTTATATCAGTGATATTTCAATAGAGCAATTAGTACTTATAAGGGGAAAAAAGGCATAATTATTGTGAAATAAAGCAAAAGATTAAATTATAAATTATATTTTGTAGTAAAAATGTCCTTAAATTTCTGTGCATAGATAGTGATGTGCTTTAGTAAACAAATCATTGTCATTTGTGAAGTGCTTTCCTGCTAGCGATGTCTTTTTGTCAGTTTTTAAAGACAAGTTTGTAGTGAACTTGAACTTTGCTAACCTGAAAAGGTAACTGAGACAAAGATTTGAATGATTAATAGAGATATTTTTAATAGTTTAAAAATGAAACTGTGCTTCACTGAAATGGGTTGAGAGCTTGCAGTCCCTATTCAGTCGTACAGCAGGTATGAGGTAAAAGTTTTACAGCACTTTAAATTTCATAAAAGTTGGTCAACTGACACAACTGATAGAGAAATCTTCCCAAAAAACTTAATTTAAGTCCTTTTGAAATCTAATCCTCCTGCAAGGGTATGTGAAATGAATTTCTTCTTTCTACTGCACCTTTTTATAGGCTGTCTCTCAACAGATCTGATCGCTCAGCTTGCCAGTACCCGCCTTTCTTTTGAAGCACGAAGTGCCTAATACAATCTGAGCTGTTGTTTGAGATGTTGCTTTCCTGGCAAATGAAGTTCAAGTTCATGCAAATAGAGAAGTGGCTAACTGGTGGTATGAGTGAATTACCCTATGCTCTTTCACCTCTGGGTCACAGCTGCAACTTAGACTCATTAATCAACAATGACTTTAAAAATCCATGGGGATTATTCAAGTGGTAACAAGGGAGCTAGTTATATAACATCGTTTAATATAAATTAAAGTACATGAAGCTCTGGAGCAAGTTTGAATTATTGTTTTGCCTTCAGTAACATGAGGCTGGTTGAAGATTCAGAGCAAAATGTGCATAAAATATGGCAAGATAAGCTTTGATTTTAACGGGACTAAATGCTTTATTCCTTCATGATTCAGGTGAATGGGTAATAGTAGTGTAAGTGGCCATTACCTTTGTGCATTTAATTTCACTCCGAAAGTCACATGACTTGTCTCTTGCTCAACCCCCCCCCCCATCTCTCTCACACACCCCTATCTGTCTTCTGGAGTCACTCTTTGAGTTGTTTGGTGTGATAGTCAAAATGAGAGGAAAAAAAAACAATTGCAGGATATGCCTTCAGGTTGTTAGAGAAGACATTGAACAGTTTCTCAGTGTTTCATCTAGTCACTCAGATTTACTCAGTACTGACTGGACAGGCCCAAGTGAGTTGCTTGGGGAACATTTTTGCAAGGTCATCTAGACTGAGTTTGATTCTGTGGGTCTTGAGGAGGTGGACAAGATCCTCCAATCTGTCAGTCCCACCACCTATCTGTTAGGTCCTTGGTCCCTCCTTGGTTGTTAAGACAGCCTGGAAGGTAACCAACAAATGAGTCCATATGGGTATCAGTTTCTTTCAGGGAGAGGTGTTACTGTTGGTCTTGAAAGAGGGTATGGTAGGTCTTCTTTTCAAGAAGTCATCATTGTACCTTCAATTCTGGAAATTATCATTCAATTTCCACTCTTCCTTTTGTGGGGAAGGTGGTCAGACTGGCAGCTATAGAGAATCTTGGAGGAAGCAGATTATCTGGACCTGTTTCATTTGGGCTGATTGAAAATGCAATAAGTGAACAGTCATGGGCACTTTTCATTATGCCCATTAATGCTGCTATGTGAACTGCACTGATTTTTAGTAGACTTCTGAAAACTAGCAATTGAAGGTGCTGGTTGTTACCTGTACAGCTGTTCGTGGCATAATGTTTGGTTATCTGAGGGACCATCTATCTCCAATTTAGCTACCGTGTATATTTGGACAGAGGGGTTCCCCTCAATGAAATACTGTCATTTTGTAGGACCAAAGAAGTATGATTTATCTCTCAGATTTCTTTCCCTTTAGACCAGAGATACAAATAGATACAAATAGTGCCTGGCTTGGTTTTCAGGTCTGGGGGTTAATGACTTTATGGGACCTCTGTTGTGCTTTACTGTTATTGTGATGGCTAGTCTAGACCACAGGTATCAATCTCACCCTGCCATGTTACCGTCATGTGATGTTTGATGATGTTTTTTCCTACGCAGAGCTGAGGTGGGTGTGGCCATCCCAGCCATGGGCCGCCAGTTTGACATCCCCAGGTTTAGACTGTCAATCTTCTTAGTTTTTTCAACTTTTTAAAACATTTGTTTAGGTTTTGTAATGTGCCCAGTGTCTACTACAATGGGTGGCCATATCAAATTTAAATGAAAGTTTAATTTAGTGAATAAAATATCTGTAGAGCATACAGTAAATATTAACACCATGTTCTTGACAATTAGTTTTGTGTTAGATGGATATTCATATTAAAATGCAAATTTATTTTCATTTATGTGACTAAGACTTTTCATATTTATTTACAGGCAATCATATGGAATCTCATTTTGTGGCTGAAAAGCATGAAGGCCTTTTATCAAAATAATGACAAATATGCAAACTGCTAATTCCACTCACATTTGAGTGGTGTTTAAAGGTATGTCTGAAACATACATTTTTATTTGAAAATGAGAAACACAAACAATGTCTATACATGAAGTCTGAAGAACTTAGAAACACATTTGTATTACTAAAGTTTTTTACTCATGCTATAGTAGTTGTGCTTTTAAATTGTGGTGAAATTGGTAGAGTTTATTAACAAATAAAAACATTCATGTACTAACTAGACTTTTTTACACCGTTGAATTCTGGATAAAAGCAATAGACTTTTAGAATGAAAGAGAAAATGAATTAGTGGCTGAGTCAGTGATTGAGTGATTAGTGATTGAGTTGATTTTAATAATATCAAGGTGAACAAAAATAAAGGTCCATAAATTTTTTAGTAGAAATCCCACAATCTAGCAAGGGGAGCCAAATATGCACTTAAAATTATGAGGGTGAGATACCTCCCTAGGGTTTGGTCAACTCAGGATTTTTCTTGCAGTATTGCCACTATTACCACAAATATTTTTCATTACATCATTTTAACTTGAGAAGGAAGGACCCCTTTTATTACTATTGCTTGTTCATTCTGCAAAACTAACCGGGGGTTTATACGAATAATCCTACATCAACTTTATGCTATTTTTAAAATATAATTCCAGTATATTTAATTATTTGTGTCCCAATTAAACAAAGTGAACATGTAGGAAGTGGTCTTTCATTGTTTATAGATCTTCTTTATAGGTAAGGATTAAAGTTTTTTTTGGATGTGACTGTTTTAATAATCAAAACTATTTATATTTCCTTTTTAGTAAAAATGGGAAATTCAGACAGCCAATACAGTCTCCAGGGAACCAAAAATCACACTGTATCTACACCTGCTATCAAACAGAAACCCTGCTCTCTAAAAATTTGTGGCATCCATTCTAAAGATGAAAAATCCTACTCTGTACGTGGGTGGAACCACAGTTCCAGTAATGCAAGCTATAAATCCCGATCATTTGCCAGAAACTGCCTTTCTCATTTTAAGAGTAATCAGCCTTATTCCTCAAGACTCAATGATACAGTAGTGAAAGTATCTAAGAGTAATAGCCATGCGAAGCCTAGGTCTCCCACATCAGAGAACTGTAGTCAGGGGAGTAACAATGCATTTCTGCCTGAGAATGGTTTTCACTACATTGGCTTTGAAACTACCAACAACTACGTTCCTTCCAAGGAATATAACGGGCATTTCTTAAATTGCTATGGGGAAAAAGAAAGTTCATCACCAGATGACAGAATGAGTCCAAAAGTTCTCATCAAGACGTTAGGAAAGCTTGATGGGTGTTTGAAAGTTGAATTTCACAACATTAGCAGTAATAGCAGCATTTCTAGAGATGAACCCAGTGAACCAGTCCAACTCTTAAGATACTTCCCTACTTCAGAGTCTGAAAAGAATAACATGCTTGAAGGAAAGGAATCTTCTAGTACAGATTGTGCTGAAAGCCATCGTCTGTCAGCTACTGATTCGAGACTTAGATCCAGTAAAGGGAGCTCCATTAGTTCAGAGTCATCATGGTATGATGCTCCATGGGGCAATAATGGAGGGATAAATGAACTAGATGTGTCATACATATCCAGAAGCATTCCAGAAGCAAGAATCCAAGTGGACTTCTCCCAGAATGACTGCAAAAAATCACTGAATCAAAGTTCATCTCTTTCTTCCCTCCGTGATTTATATGGGGATTCAAATCTAAGAAGTTGCCAAGCCTCCAATATCGGACTTTCTGCAGATTACATCAATACACATGCTAGTTTAAGCAACCGGGTTTCATTTACCTCTGCCATAGATGTTCCTTCTAAGGTGGAGCACAGAGGATCTCCACAATACTCTTCCTTCACTCTGCCTTGTAGGAAATCTACAAACCTTAATGAGGATGCAGCTAAGAAGGAAACTTTAAAAAGCCGAATGCGTCGGATCAGTGACTGGACAGGCAGCCTGTCAAGGAAGAAGAGGAAGCTACAGGTACGTGGCATTTCAAGCTTAAAAAGTTACCTAAAGTATGAATTTTGGATTCTTCATTGTAGGGTATATGCTTAATTTAGATTCTTAAATTAAACTAGACAACTCCTACTCCATTGGGTCATTGTTTCAGAGATATTTCCTTACATAAAAAGGGAAACGGGATGACAATGGAATGAGCACTGCAATAAAAGCAGTGGGAGTGATTTCTGACTTTCTGTTGGCTTCGTTATTGAGTTTTCTTGTGGGAAGTTGGCAGAGAGCATCAGAAATCATCTTCCCTCCTCCCTACTTCTTTCCTTCTCCCTCCTTCCTGTTATTCTGTTGTTTTCTTCCTTTCTCCCCAGAATTCCTACCATCTTCCCTATTTATTTATTTGTATTCCACTTTTTTTTTTTTTTTTTTACAAATAACTCAAAGTGGCAAGCTTTCTAGCCTGGTGCCTCAACTACTAGACCAAACTGGCTTTCATTTACTTTGCTTGTGGGAAGTTGTAGGTCCCAAGCCAGCAAACAGGTAAGTGAGAGATTTCTTACCCCTGAAAATGGGTGTATGTGCATGAATGTGCACTAAGCAATTTTTTTTCCTCTCCTGCTTTTTATATCAGTAAATAACTTGTCTCTCATGTAGCTATACAATGTTAAATGTTTATATGTTAGGTGAATTAAGTAATTTTCACTTACTAAATATGTTGTCAGTACAATTATGTTATTTTAAGATTTTCTATAACAGATGTCAAGCAGGCACACTCTGCTCCAGCTCTCCTGGTATCTCAGTTCAGAGCTATCTGTTCAGAGAAATTTTCACAATCGGAGTTAAGAATAATAGTTGTGTTATATTATCATTTGCTTTTAAACTGCAACCCTGCAAGGAATTCTGTATAAACTGACATAAGATCCAGGAAATGAAGTCTGCCAGTTTAAAATTAAAATCACGTGTAAAAATTAAAATCACATGTAAAGTATTCAATTCCAAATCGTTAATTTTATGTGTATGTATGTATGTATGTACAGTATGTATGTATATGTATATGTGTGTAAAAATTAGATAATCACTGTTAGCATAAATGGGTAACCTATAATTTTGCTCTAATGGAAAATGGTACTTGCTTAAAGCAGAAAACTCAGTGTTCTAATAGTATTTGCTAGAGAAGCATGCCTTTAGAAATTCTGGGTAAAATGTTTATATTGTAATAAAACAAATGCAGTCTTCTAGTATGACAACATTAGGCTCCTTTCCAAGTAACAGTTCAAGAATTTCATTCTGGTAATTGAGGCGTAGCCCTTAGCAAGAAATAGTAGCTATGAATTGATGGCCATTAAAAAAAAAGTCAGCTTATGTTTTTATAGCTAAACTAGCTTTAAGATTTGGTGCAACAGTTTCAGATAGCTACACTTGTGTTGGTCCTATTCTTCTTATCCTTATTATGTCAACCTTTTGATGCAACTAGAGTTGGCTGTGCCATTTTTCTGCTTTTAGTTGTTGCTTCAAGGCATGCCTTTTTAAAAATACCCTCTGCATTATCCCATTTGTTATTTACTCAGTTATCACCCATTTCCTTGGCTTTCTTCCCTGTCATACGATATATTCACATCATAATCCAGGAATGTTGAAATTGATATAATGGAGCTGATGGAATAGGATGAATGGGGTGCAGAATTAAAGAATAAAGCACTTTATTTTTATTCTGTAAGGAATAAAGCAATTAAAGAGATGTTTGATTGGCTTTAGTAAGGCAGGCAAAATAAACTTAGCATTTCCTGGGATATCAGGGCTACATATGGCTCTTCAAGATTTGGATGTTTAAGGTTAAAAAAAATATATAAAATGAATTTAAAAATACATTTCATGTTGGCTTGCTTGCTTCTTTTTCCTGGCTCGTTTGAACTCTCATGCTACTCAAAGGTTCTGTGGCTAGAAAACATTGGATACCTCTGTCGTAATGGAAGAATTGTACAAACCAATCCCTGTGTATTGCTTTCTCTCATGAGTGCTTTTGGTCTCCCATCATAGCTAATCTTAAAAAACAGAGGAGTTTGTGAAGGAAGGTGCTGCAAGGAAAGAAGGAGGTGAAATAAACTTGGAAGGAGTTGTGCTTATTTGTGGGGGTTCATTTTGGTGTTGAAATGGATGCCTGCAGGATGTATGGAGCCCCAAAATTAAACTTATGAGGGTTCAAGGCTATATTACACAGGGAGGTATTGTGCAGGAGATATTGTGCATGTTTGCTTCCCAAAACTCTCCAGAAACCTTACGGAAGAGAAAGCAAGCGGCATCAAATACAAGACTTGGAGAATAAATTCCAGGATCATTGTTGCATATTGCATAGATACAGTATCCTGTACTTGAGGGGCTGTCACAAAGACGAGAGGATTGACTTATTCTCTAGGGCAGCAGAGGGCAGGATGATGGAGATCCAACTTAAAAGTAAGAAGAATTTTTTTTACAGTGAGAGCTGGAGTTGTAGATACTCCATCACTGGATGTTTTCAAGAATAGACTGGATAGCTGGGTTAGTATAAGTCTCCTGCCTTGTTGGACTAGAATACCTTTGAGGTCGCTTCCACCTGTATGATTCTAGATGACTGGGAAACAGTATAGATACAGTAATCTTGACTGTAAATATATCCTTAAGTTGATCAAAGAATGTGATAACATTAGCAATAAAAAATACCCTAATTTAAAATAATCCAAAATAAATTATGGCTGTTTCTCAGTGCAAAGAGAAGTAAATAAATATCTAATCCTTAGGATGATTTCTGATTCTGCTTTTGGCAGCAGATCTCAATGACTGAATTAAGAGATCACCTATAAGCTATTTGTATCGGTGAGCTCTGATATTTGTGGCAATAATCACATCCTTCTAATGTATTAACTTTACTGCAGTGCTTAATCTGCATCATGCACTATAATTCCACAAATTGCAACTTACAGTTTATGAATGAGCTTATTAGCAGCAGATGCACATACATACATGTGAAGCGAAGCATTGCTGATTACCGGGTGCCAGTTAATTGTGCCACTTTTCTTCTTTTACAGGAGCCAAGATGCAAAGATTCAAATGAGTATTTTGATACTGAATACGAAAGCCTTTCTACGGACCTTTTTGCTCCTTCCCATTTCTCTGGTTCTCTGTGGTCCCCGAGCTCTGGCCAGATTTTGTCCCAAAGAAGTGAATCAGCTAATGCAATCAGCAGTGACTTCCTAAGGCAAAATATTTATGAAAACTTCATGCGAGAGCTTGACCTGAGCAGAACCAACGTTGAGAACACAGACTCTTCTATGGAAACCGAGGACTCCAGCAGTGAGTCACTCAGCTCCTTGGAGCACTTGGATCTGCTGTATGAGAAGGAACAAGGAGTCATTCGTAAAGCTGGGTGGCTTTTCTTCAGGCCTCTTGTGACCCTACACAAAGAGAAAAAACTTGAGCGAATAACCCGGAAGAAATGGAAACAATATTGGGTAACATTAAAAGGTCAGCCACAGCCATATTTACTCTTTTGCAATTCATTTCTAATATATTTCAGCCTCTGTTGCAAATATCCTTTGATCACGTTAACAGGCTTTATCCCATACTCAATTCAACTGATTGAAGTAAAAATACTCTTGTGATTGCAAAAATGGCTGAATTCTTTCCAACCTCATGAAAGGGGTTTTCCACATAAGCTTAAGTTTCTGTCTTTTCACAATTGATCTCTTTTTGTAGCTGAATTGATTGATTTCCTGCTCAGCGGTAAGGCGAGAGAGAGGGAGAGAGAGAGAGAGAGAATATATCAGTTTTTCAGTATTCATCCTAAAACTGCAAGATGGAGTTTTTCATCCTGAGTTGTTCCCACTTGTCACCCTTGCAAATGTCAAGGAGCTATAGGGTCTTGCCACTGTTTTGCTATACTTTTTAATTGGAATGACTTTTTTTCCCCTTGGTACAAAAACAAAGGCAGTAAGGCAGAGCCAAGGATAAGACCACATTGATCATTCATGGACCGGATGCCAATTTTTATGCTCTCCTCTTTGGTTACTTAGAGGGAGTACTGATTGATTCATGATCCCTAAGCACTGTCAGGAGTGTAGTGATTAAATTCCTTATGTGCCATGAAAATGTTTTTAGGGAATTCAGAAGTACAGACAGATCTGAATCCTCTACCTTCTAAAAGCCACTAGTGGAGTGGTTCCACTCTGTTTGGATGATCCTACTAGGGAAAAAAAAGCCAATTATGTCCCCTCCTCTTTATGTCCGATATTTAGAAGTATCTCTGCCAGTTGTCCATCAGCTCAATAGTGTTATGGTTCGCTGGCAGCCTGTGCAGATGGCAGTGGAATCGGACAGTGGGGAAGAAAGGGGATCAGTCCAGGAGTCTGGAGAGGACTCAGATGAGGGTCCTGTGTCTGATGCAGAGATGGGGCCAGGACCATCTGGGAGTGGGATGCTCCCTCCGGAGCCTTTGGAGTCTGTCAGCAGTGAGGCAGAGGATCCAGGGGAGCCTGTTCACAGTGTGCGTGTGCACAGAGCTCCTAGAAGGCGAGAGCAGCTGAAACAAAAGGGGCAACTCGGGAGTAAGGCTGGGAGATGATTGCCCCTCCCATCAGGTATAAAGAACAGGCAAAGATGACAAAACCTTTTCAGGAAGCAAAGTCGTTCGTTTGGTTCAGATTCATTCTTGAAGCTCTTTGTATTTCGGTTGGGTTTTTTTTCTAGTTCATTTGACATTTCTGTTATTGGGACTTCACAGGGAAGAAAGGTGGGTGCTTATCTCGAGGAACTGTTTGAGATTCATTAATGGATGAGAACGAAAATAATTCCCAGCGTTGCAATAAAACAATACTTATTTTTAAAATAAGTGTGTGTGTAATTACGGTCTCAGAAGCCTTGGTCAGAACAAATAGGAAGGAAGAAAAGAGACTTACTTTCCAGTAAATGTAATATTAGTGAAAAATACTGAAAAATTAGAGCACTATACAAGTCATGACTAATCAAGACTCATTGCAGTGTCCATGAATGGCATGAAGGGGGTATAAGACAATGATGAAGGTAGGATTGTGTTGCTGACATAACTCCAGTATTTCCCAAGACAGCCATGTGCAGTTTGGGA
The DNA here is from genome assembly GCF_049901715.1 of Pseudonaja textilis. Taxonomy (NCBI): domain Eukaryota; kingdom Metazoa; phylum Chordata; class Lepidosauria; order Squamata; family Elapidae; genus Pseudonaja; species Pseudonaja textilis. Next base: position 79,648,773 of record NC_141990.1, on the reverse strand, counting down.
ATAAACAGCCATGATGGCGCAGTGCTTAGAGTGCAGAAGTGCAGGCTACTTCGGCTGACTGCAAGCAACCAGCAGGGTAGTTTGATTCTCACTGTTTCAAGGTTGACTCAGCCTTCCATCCTTCCAGGGTTGATAAAATGAGGACCCAGATTGTTGGGTGCAATATGCTGACTCTGTAAACTGCTTAGAGAGGATGTAAAGCACTGCGAAGTGGTACATAAGTCTAAGTGCTATTGCTATCTGCTTCCATATAGTAAGGGCCTTTAGATAATAAAAGCTTCCTTCCTTGTTTAAAGTTAAGTTGGCTGGTTGGCTTCAAAGTTATCCATTCTGACTCAAAAGCCTTGTTTTTAGTTCATATGTGTAATGAATAAGTGGTAATAATAAAGTAGCATTAAAAAAAAGACGCTTTGTCTATATTTGGTATATCCTATTGCAGCATCTGCTTCAAGGCTGGGATAAATTGGAAAAGGAATATGTTTGGGCAAGATTTGCTTACGTTGAAACATTTAGTCAGCTAGATCTATTGACAATTGTTAGAAATGAAAGAAACAATAACTGTATTTTTCTGACTCTTTATTGAATTTTATAGTGCAAGAATAGATCAGATTGGTTTTGGGGAAATTTCAGCATATTTCTACAAATGCTTGCCACACAGGAGTCTTCTTATGTCTTAATTTATAGCTTGATGAGCCTCAATATAAAATACATGCACCCGAAATCTTTATTAAGAATCACAGTTTCCCTGATAATGCCAATCCTTGTAGAAGGCTTATGATACTTCCTACTACTAAATCATGTCAGCTTCATGGAATGAGCTATCAAATTTCTGGAAATGTTAAAAGCAGGTTTTTTTTTTTTCCAAATTAACATAAAGTTCAAAATGTTAACGGAAATTGAAAAAAACCTATTACATGTATAAATTATTTCACTACTTAAGTGTTGCATGTGCCGTTTGATTTGGCATTTGATAAAAAATAAACTTGTATAACATTCCAGTTTATTTCATTTAGTGGTAAATATTACTGAAGGTTATTTTATCAATTGTAAACTAAAATTATAATTTTAGGGATAATTATTGTATACTTACAAGAACTTCACAATTCGATGCATAAAATATTTAATTAGTCTGATTTTCTGAATCTGAAGTACAGTGACACTACAATCTTCAGTATCCATTTCTTGTGTTTCTTAAAATCATATCATTTCCATGCTTCTGCAAACTATAGTAAGATAAGCTTTCTTTTACTCTTTACATGTCTCTGTGTGCAATGTCAAGCCCTTGTGACCAAGCACCAGTGAATTAGTGTATCGATGATGTAAAAGTGGCTGATTTATTGAATATGTGTGGTATATAGTACACAAGCTTCATGCTATTCTTAAAAAGTGTATGCTATAGAGTTCTTCTTGTGTTTTCTTGACCAGTACTTAATTTATCAATGCTTAGAAAGATTGCAAACATCTGGCCAGCTGTCAAAGTAAATTTATTGGTGTTCTGAGGCTTCTGTAGGTTTAAAGCACTACCAAGATTATTCCTTTAACATGGAAGAGTGTGGTTTTTAAAAAAAAAAACAAAACAAAACATCGGTGCTGCTTAATTATTTTATCTGAGCAAGGGATTACATTCCAGGCATGTTCTGATTGTAGTCAGTATGTTATAACCTGACCTTTGGGGAATCAACCTCAGAAAGGTCATTGTATCTCATCTGTGAATGAACCATTTCTGGTATTTCTCCTTAAACAAAAAATAGCTGTTCAATTCTCAACTCTCACATCAAATGGCAAAAAATAAATCAAGCTGATTGATTGCTTCCATGTTTCTCTTTTTACTGGAGAGTTATTCTACATTGATTTTTGTATTAATTGATACAAAATTAAATCTGTATTTCACAGGATGTTGGTATAATTCAGCACTTCTTTTTATTTTATGAAGGATGCACTCTACTGTTTTATGAGACTTATGGGAAGAATTCCATGGATCAAAATAATTCACCCAAATATGCTCTGTTTGGAGAAGACTGCTTAGTGCAATCTTGCCCAGAACACCCCAAAAAAGAGAATGTCTTTTGCCTCAGCAATTCTTTTGGAGATGTCTACTTATTCCAGGTAGTCTTCTACTATATAATATATTCGTTCACTATCAAAGTATTAAGGTCCACAATATTGAACTTATGTACTATTTATCTGCCTTTCTATCTGTCCATCAGATTTTGTCCCACTACCAATTGGTTGACACCTGGTGGGTTATAGTCAGTAATTTGTAATAAGATACTTATTGTATAATCATTCAAAATTATGTAAACAAAAATTAAAATCACAGGGTAGGATCAAAAGATAAAGCTCTTACAAGAACAAGCCAGAGGAAATAGATATTTAACACCAAATAGACTTGGCTAATGAACTGGTAGCTTTCCATTCAAATTTCTAGTCCATTCTTTTCCAACCTAAGCAACTATTAAATCTGTGGATTTTTTGCTCTGTGGATTTTAAATCTGTGGATTTTGTCACAAAACTCTGGGCAAGCTGAGAAATTCTGGGAGTCGGTCACATAAGAATTAAGAGAATGACGTTGGTTACCTTGTAAAGAAAGTTATCATTAAATAATTCTTATGTGATTTAATTGTGCATAATTATGTATATAAAAAGCAACTTACTTTTGGTTTATTTCTTTTGGAGAATATATATGTGTTATATAGGAAAGGTAGCCCTTCAATGGGTGTAAATAAGAAGAAATGATGTATTTTTGAAATTATGGTTCTATTCATGTTTGTTACATATACAAATTAGGTTCATAGTAGTCCTGTGCATTGATAGCTTGTTTTTGAAACTCAACAACATCAAAGAAGCCCAACATTGTGTTAATTGATAATTACACCTATCTAACTCAATTAAATTCTAGATTGGATTCATCCCTAAAAATAAATTTATTTTTGAGATTAAATATAGAGGCAAGTTAGAATATAGGTATTAGACACACATCAGATGTTACAGAAATCCATTCAGACATTTTAAAGCTGTACTTCTTTACATCCTGGTTTGATGAGTGTATTTTGAGATAGAACATAATGATATTTTCAGAAAATTGAGAATCTGCAATGGCAGGATTTGTAATTGGCATAAAAGGTGGTGAAAACAAACACTATAGTTATAATCTTACTTTTGAATGTAGTAGAAAAGGGTTTTTTTTTTTACATCCTCTGTAGGAAAATTATTATAGTATTATAGTATTTTTCTTTTTACTATAGTGGTCTACTATTTTCATTTAATTTTATGTATTGCCAGTAAAAATGCATTGTCTGGAAATAAGAGTGCCACTTAAAGTATCATGGTTGTGTTGAATTCAATCTGCATTTCTTGTAATTGGCAAGACAACATGTCTTCTGATATTGATACTTAAGTTTTCTTTGTTTCACAGATGGGCTGCTGGGATAGAAGTTCCAAATGAAGGCTACCTCAGACTTAAAAGAAATCAGTTAAAATCAATAGGAAGTTAATTAAGTTAGTATAAGGCAGGCATAATGACAGGAAGAAAACAGGTTGACTGAATTGCAATGTTTCTAAATGCTGTAATGAATGCATTTTTCTGTATGCAGCTCCTGCATTTTCCTACACAAAAGGCATTTTAGCCTCTTAATACATTACAAAGAAATTTAGGAGATGGCATAAACTGCTATTAGACAATCACTGAAGTTTTCTTCCTGCTTCTTCATTTGCAACAATTTTCAGTGCAATTTCCATTCAATTGTATTTTTTTGAAATTAAGCTAATGATAGGTTATGTAATTGCCATCCTTGCAGTCAAGCATCCTGTGATGAATTTAATCTTTTATACAAAGTTCTTTCTTTTTAGATAAAGCCTAAGAATTACTAGCAATGACAACTCCCAGTTTTTCAAGACACTATTAGTATAGAAGAAGCCTTTCATTCGTTTGAGGGGGAAAATTGCGTGCTGTCATCATGGAATTGATATCACACTGTTTTCCATTGGTTGCGAAACTTGGTAAGTTGTATTTTAGCATTCTGTTTATAATGTTTGATATTTTTTTTTTACTCATTTTTTAGGCTACAAGCCAGACTGACCTTGAAAACTGGGTTACTGCAATACATTCTGCTTCTGCTTCTCTCTTGGCAAAAAAACTCGGGAAGGAAGATACAGTCAGATTGCTGAAAAATCAGACTAAAGCCCTTAATCAGAAGATTGACATGGATAGCAAGATGAAAAAGATGGCTGAGCTCCAACTCTTGATTGTTAGCGATCCTAAAAACAGGAAAGCAATAGAAAACCAGGTACTGTGAAGTTGATTAGCCTTCTGCACATTTATCATTGCAAAATATCTCTTCTTTAAGCATGCCATTTGTAAATATTTTTAGGTTAGAAAGCAAGCGTTTTGAAGACAATATGTTGCAGATGAGAAAATCACTGTCGCGGTAGAATTGACTGAGCATATTTTTAAGGAAGCTATCATGGGTAACTGTTCTTGGCACTCACTACTTGCACATGTGGAAGTAGTTATTTCTGTACAATTCTGAAATAGATACATGAAAATATTCACATTCTCTTGTGTAAATTGGAAGAATCAACACAAAACAATCCTGCTGCTATCTGAACTATTGTCACTAGACATATAACACCCTCTGCTCCAAAGTCTTCCTGAAAACGTTCTGTCTTCATAGCTTTCCTAAATTGTAGCTGGGAAGGGGGCATTTTAACAGCAAAGATTGGGAAGGGCTGTGGGCTACTCCAACTTTCTGGAGGGTCCCCAGCATGTTCCCTTGACCTGTATATATTTCACCTGGAGCAGATATTCCTGAAGTTACTGAAGCCCTTTATAGGAAATAACTAGCATTTGATTTAGGGCTAGATCCTGAGTGGTAAATCCTGTGAAGTAACCACAATATTTGTGTATTTCTGCTACATTGGCTTGCACCAGTCAGCAAGCATCTGATTACATTTGCATCTTTGTAGCATCCCAATTCTCTTTAACGGCAGCTTCATGTCAAGGAAATTGTGGTGATCCAAACACGAGATGACCAAGACATGAGTTCCACTTCCTAAAGCATCTTGGTTCAGGAAAGGCTGCAACTAACATATCAGCTGAGGCTGAGTAACATCAGTCGTATCTGGCAGGAGTGCCATGTTTAGGAGAATCCCAGGTGGCTCATCTGACCTTCTGAAATCTTCGGACCATCCAGAGCTAAAGATGAACCTAGAGGGCTTCTGCAAAAGAGCAACACCATCTTACTGTGAATCACTGTAAGCCTGTTCTGTCCCTCACAGTTTCCAGGCACCAGGCCAAAATTTTCACGAATCTCCGGTTTGCTGTGGAGTGAAGATGCGTAGCTGGAAACCATCAATCTTCCAGAGTGGGTAGATATTAAAATAGTGGGGGAAAGGGCCAGGTTCTGAGGCATCTTACATTGGGTTGGCTAAGGGTTCAATCTGTTAACTCCTACTAACAGTAATTGGAATTGCTGACTCAGAAAGAAACGTTGCTGTAAAACAGTGTCTCTGATCCACAGCCCACTGAAGAAAGTTTCTAGAGAATCCCTAAAACTATCGGAAATTTAATAGAGGAGACGGCAAATCACCTTAGGCTAAATAGAAATGCCACACATATTGTACAATAAACATAAAAAATAATTGTTTTAACCAACTGTCTGTTTTGGCAATATTACTAAGGATGCCTTACAACAAGGTTGTTATACTTGTGTTCCCCAGCAACAGGTATTAAGAAACATAATCTCATCTTTGATGTCAGATTACAGATCTTAATAGTGTTATCTTCTATCGTTTGCCTAAGTTTCTTTTCAACTGTTTAAGTTGGCAGACATTCTACAGTTTAATTATGCATTAAATTCAACAGCAGGTGAAAGCTGTCATTGAGGATTTATTTTGAAATCCTTTAGGCTAAAATGTTTTTTTTTTAATTTTAATATACTTCAGTATGCTATTAAGAAACAAGTAAAACATACCATTTTAGCCAGTAGATTTAAATACATATGCACATTCTGACATTCACTCTTTTATAGTACTTATGGCTCAGCTAGAAAAGCTTACGATAAGGTCATTCTTTTATACTCTCATTTTGAAATATATATATTTTAGTTGAGACACACATTATCATAGTTTATACCTGTAGTCTTTTTATTCAGGAGCTCTGTTCCTGAGTGTGAATAAAAGTGCTTACTTTTTGTCATATATAATGATATTGTGCCATAAGATTGCCTTTGACATACGATTCTTAGACAGAGAGCACAGCACTATTTTCAGGTCAAAAACATAATCACTGTCTTTTTTCATATTTATAATGGCACTTGGTTAAGCAGATAAGAGCTTTTTAATTTCATTGCACATTTGTCAAATGTGATGAGAAACTGAACTGCTCACTGAGTCTCCAAGTCATTGGGGCAGATTTTTCTTGACTTCCGGAAGGAAGTTCTGCTTAAGCTGCCTGAATACAGATGCTTCTACATAAGGATCTTCTTACGGACATTCCTGTGGGTGTGCCCATGCACCTTCAAATCAGTCTTGATTCTTCGAGGCTGCTTTGTCACATCATTACAGTTTTCTTGGCAGCATTCTCAGAAATGGTTTGCCATTGTCTGGGGCAAAGAGAGAGAAAGACTGGCCAAAGGTTGCCCGTCTGGATCATGCTTGACACAGGATTAGAATTCAGTCTTCTGGTTTCCAGCCTAATATTTTAACCACTGAACCAAATTGGCTAGCCTCCAATTTACCTTCCTCATTTCTGAAATCTTATGGGGTATTCCAACCTTCCTTTGCTTGCCCTTTGCTGCTGCTTTCATGTCCACTAGTCAAAGGAGGCTTTAAAGGAGCGACTAGCATGTTGGCAAGAACATTCCTGGTGTTTTTCTAATTTTGGTGATTGAGAATATACACTCTCATTATTTCACATTAGGTTTGGATATAAGAAAATATTGCAATAAGGTCTGGGACTGCAGTCTGAAAACTTGCACACTAGGGAGTAAACCTCACTGAACACAGCAAGTCTTATTTCTGAATCAGTATCCATAACAGAGTAAGTAACTTCAATTTTGGCTGAGAAGCTGAAGGCTGTATGGGATATGATGGAGATGACTCCAGAGCAATAACAGTTAGAATTTTTATTGCTTTTTTTCATATAGGTGTGGGTTAATATAATAAATATTCCCCAATTCCCGTATAATAAATGTTAATGGTATGGTCTTGTGGGCACTGAATACTGCCTGTGATTTTTTTTACCTCATGCGTGTCTCTCTTTTTAATGTGAACTTCGCTAAAGAAAAAAAGTGTTTTTTCAAAACAGTTACACAACAGATTTTCAAGTTGAAGACACTTTGTAGGTTCTTTAAAATCCCAATTCTGTTTGTTATCAGACATATCTCCTATAAATGTTCATTGGCTTGGTTAAGCAGTATTTGCAACATTCTAGAACCTATTATTTTCTCTCTTGGACTTAGTTGTATATATAATTGTGAGGTTATATGGAATGCTTGTCCTGCATACTTCTATGATTTGAATGTTATTGAATGGGTAGATTGCAATCTTACGATCTTTCCTGCATGATCCTGAAATAAAGATCATTTCAAAAAGGAATTCAGTTTTAAATAAGAGAAAAATCTTAACAGAGGGCAATTTTAAAGGAATCTAATAAATGTACTTTAATAAATGCTTGTACCAATAGTTTCATGCTGCAGTCCAGAGATACTTAAACAGCACAGTTTTCAGAAGACAGTGCAGATTTACAAAGGCTTTCTGAAGAAAGTGCAGTCTTCAGAAAACTATTGTCTTCATAAAGCTGTGCTGTCTTTTTATAGCTGTGCTTTCTTTCTGAAGAGAGCACCATTTTCTAAACGCTGCACTATCTTCAGAAAGCCTTTGGAAAGTCAGGGCACAGCATTCCAAAGGCTCAGGGAGCCACATATAGGAAAATTTCAGTGGAGAAACTGGGTTCAAAAAGGAGATGGCAAAGGCAATTAGGTGCTTCTCCCTCTCCATGGTGGCTGGGCACAAAAGGAGAAAGGCTGGTGCGGGGAACTGGGAAAGAAGACAGCTGGGTGAACAAATGCTTGCTGGAGGTTATTGTGGCTTGATGTTATGGTTTTGGGATGAGGGTAGCCTAGCGAGCACTGGTCTGAAAAGGAGATAGCAGAGGTAGCAAGGCACTTCTGCTTTGCCCATGACAGCTGGGCATAAAAAAATTGGTGCAGGGAACTGGGAGAGAAGGCAACTGGGCAACCAAATGTTTCATTGGGCAGGCTGGGTGGGTGAGGCTTCACCGAGGTATGGCAAACAGTCCCAGACACAGTTTCTGGGTCGCTTGCCGACCCGCAATGTAGCATTATATGATGTCTTTCTTTATGACCGCAACCCTAGTCCCAATTGTGCTTATAACTCAAGAACTAGCTCTATTAAAGAAGATGCTATGTTGTTGAAATTGTTTGTATCTGTCATGATGAAGGGGGAAATCATTTATTTATATAGTTTGTTTAATAAATATTTTTTCTTTATAAAATTATTCTCTCTTTTTACTTTGTTATATTTTTCTTAGTACATATGTATTTTTTTTACCTTTGTAATTGTAAACATTATTAAAATTATTACATGATTCTGGGGTACAATTACTTATTAAAAACAAAAAATCTCTAGGATTTTTCTTATCCTTGTCTTTTCCTATATTCTAGGATCTCTTTCTGCCCCCTTCCCTTGTTTTTGTGTGACTCACATTGTAATGTTTACCTCAGTTTCAGGAGAGATAAAGGCAGGAAAAATAAATTTGAAAGATGAAGATCCTTATGGACTACAGCCTTTTAATACGTTCATATGAGCTACTACTTTGGTCACTGACCATTGCATGTTAAGCTGGAGATCTGAAGGAGAGCTAGAGTTGCCTTTGGTTGTATACAAACAAGTCTGAGCTCCCACTATATTAGGGCCTTACGGATTACAGAGAGGTCTTCTCACATTTTGGTTTGTGTGATCATAACTCATCCACACTCTGCCAACTGAATGTGTGAAGGAACAGGCCAAGGGTGCAATTATGGTCCAGTTTTCCACCAAATTGAAGGTTATTTACATATTTACTTGAACATCAGAACAGAGATCATGAATGCCATAAAAGTATATAAGAAGGCACTGGCATGAAAGATTTCCAGAAAAACAGAAGGCCCAGACAGAGAGAAAAAAGTAATGTTTTCCCAAACTCTCTTACCTAGTGGAAATCTAAGTTAGGAACTAATCTCAGATTTGAATTCTGATACAAGAAATCTATCAGTTGTAGCTTTACATTTTCTGAGTTTCTATTAAGGTGGCCTTTTAGTTTGAAATAGTAAATATTCTTCAGTGTGAATATTAAAAATAGGGATTTCCTTCCCATTTCCCCGTCCAAAAAGTAATGTTTATAATTGTCTTGAATCAACACTTGAAAGGCAGAGACAGGAAGACAAACTGGAGGAGCTGTAGGTCTAATACATTTCTATATATATTCCTCTTGCAGTTCCAGGTTTCTTTTGACACAATATCGATTTTCATGGACATTTGGAACACAGTTTGACAATGTGTTTTGAAAAGGATAAACTAATCAACTTTTCTGCTCTTCCAGATGTAAATAACTTGGGATCAGAGTTGCAGAGTCATCTCCTTTCCATAATTTGTCCTCTAATACTTCATTTGTGTTCCTATACAGATTCAGCAGTGGGAGCAGAATCTGGAAAAATTTAACATGGACCTTTTCAAAATGCGCTGTTACTTAGCCAGTCTGCAAGGCGGAGAACTTCCAAATCCGAAGAGTCTTCTGGCTGCTGCCAGTCGTCCTTCGAAAATGGCCCTTGGAAGACTTGGCCTCTTCTCAGTCTCATCATTTCACGCCTTGGTATGCTAGAAGGAAAGTAATAAATAAAAAGATATAGAGGATATCTTTTTGGTTCCGTTTGGTAGAATTACTTCAGAAAGGGGACTGGAGCCCATGCCACCCTGTATGGCCTAATCTAGAAGTGTCAAACTTGATTTCATTGAGGGCCACATCAGGGTTGTGTTTGACTTCGGGAGGCTGGGGGGACATGACCATGGGGGGGGTGTGGTCAGCTTGACATCACTCATCAAGGCTCCGTTTTCGGCCAAGAGGACCTCCTGTCACCCTCTGCCAGCAAAAACGGAGCCCAAGGAGGCCGTCGCAGCCAAAAACGGAGCTTGGGGAAGCCGCGCACAGCCCTCCCAAGTTCTGTTTTTGCTGGCAGAGGCCCTGCGGGCTAGTCCTTCTGAGTGGGGCTTGAAACCAGTCCCATTTAAACTGCCTTGCAGAAATATGGCTCAGAGTTGTTTACACTATGAGTGATAATGAGCTGAAGCAGGAACCCTGAGATCAGGAAGACACCCAGATTGTACCCAGGTTCCGACCGGGGAAGTGCAACCCTCACCTACATCTATGGGTGGAAAATCCATAGAACTGGACTCTGGGATTGGGAGTTGGGCAGGCCAGAGTTGTGTCTTTTCAAGGTTGAATCAGAGCCTGTTTTTTTGGCTATGCAGTCGTCCCACCCGCACCAGATGGAATAAAACCAAGAACTTCAATTGGCTAGCCTGGGACAGAGATATATAACTATCATACTGATGAAATTCTCTCCCTTGTTGAGAGGAGGGCTTCTGGAAATTTCAGTTGCTGTTTCTAAAAGATAGCAGAATTATCATCTCCCAAGAACTTGCATTCCCTCTTCTCCTTATCTGCTCAAGTAAAAGCCAGTGTTGTAGAAGCCATCACAACTGTGAAGTTAAGTCATTTAGGGATATATCTTTTGTCTTCTACTTCATGTGACCAATCTTGATTACGGTTGTCTCAGAAGAGATACGAAGAGCTCTACAATTCAGTGCTTGCATCTGACTTTCCCTTCTGTTCCTTGCTATTCCTGCTCTCCCCTATCCCCCCAAATTAGATCTGCTCCAGGGACGAGGCAGCTCTCAGAAAGAGAACGTGGTCTTTGTCACAGAGACTGTGGAGCAAGAAGGGTTTGTTCTCCTCCCTGAAGGGACTGGATACCCTTGCGAGAAAGGCAAAGGAGAAGAGACCTTCTATAACCCAGGTAGTTCTCACTTGGCCCGTATCACTGAACATTTAGAAGTTTTAGCAATCATTCCAATGTCTGTTGATTCTTTGCCACTGACATAAAGGTTGCATAATTTAAATTTTATGGTGTACTAAATCTTTGCAAATAGAACCATGCAGAAAATCAATAGATTTATATTTGCATATTATGGAAAGCCAGTGTTTTATAAGCTATGATCTTTTGACCAAGCCAGAACCAATATTGCAGATGAGGAAAGTAGCAATGACTTGCTAGGTCTGTTCTTGGAGTATCTTACCTTTTATTTAGTTAGCAATTGCACTGGATTGCTTGGAGCAAATAAAGATGCCAGTCCCTGGGTATAACAGCTCACCTCGTTGACCAGCTACAGTGCTGTAGGTCATATTACTATGGAAAATTGGAAGAGGCAAGGCCAGATTTAAATCTGGGGTTTGAAACAAACCATAGTTAATGTATTGGTCTATTTGTGTGACTAAGTGTAAACTACACTAAACTAAAGCATAGTATAGCGTGTAAGTCCAACCATAGAATACAACATTTATAAGCACCAGAGCCAGTTTCCCAATTAAGGATAATTGTAATATTTTGTGTGTGTGTGTGTGTGTGTGTGTGTGTGTGTGTATGTATGTATGTATGAATAATACTATAATTTTAAACTTGGTGATTCAAACACATCAATATTGATTAGTCTGTTCTCATTCAAGACAGAAACATATTGTAGTAACAATATGTTACAATATATTGTAATAGGCCAAGATAATGGACATATTATAGTAACTAATTGCATAATTGAAAAGGATAAGAGTAGTCAAAGATATTGTGAGACATGACTGTTTTGCATGGTATTTATTTCAAAAGTCACAAGTACATGAATCAGATAGAGGCCATACACCCAGTTCCATATCTTAAGATACTTAGCAAGATACTAAAGAGCTAAAAAAAATTATCAGGAAATAACAACTCTTTATCATTTTTTGTTGTCTCACACATGTTCTTTATCAAAAAAATGGTTTTTGAAGAACATGAGAAAAGTAACTGCAGCAATCTATCAGTAGATCACATTTTTCGTGGAATAATAATTCAGTAGAAATATATTTCATATGAACTTAGCCCTCAGTGTTTACCAGAATTGTGGCAAATCTTGGTTAGTTCCAACAATAGGCTTCCTCCCTTTCAAACTCCCAAAATCAGAGAAGGGAGAATGATGAAATGGATACAGAATTTTGAGCATAGCTATTTCCAAATAGGGTTACAGCCTGGAAATCTTACAAGTGTGACACTAAATGTTAGTCACGGGGGGGAAAAAAAAAGCAGCCAGCATTGAATTCTCTTGAAAATGGAGCTATGTCTTCTTGAAATGGACTTTCAAGAACAGGAGAGGAAGAATAATGACACTTTTGAACTTTGGTGCTGGAAAAGACTCATGAGCCAAGGAAACAAACAAATGGATCATCAATCTGCCTTTATCAGTTTATGAAAATAAAAAAAAATTGGCTTATCAAGGAGAAAGCAAACCCTCACCAACAAATCAGGGAAGCTGTTGTATATAAACGGGGAACAAAAATTGGGTAATAAAACATTTTCTAGCAAACAACCAAGCTCAGAGAGCATTAAAGACTCCACAGTAAAAATATTGAAGTTAAATATTGAAGAATAACTTGCTTGGGCATTAACATAATCCATTAAGCTTACGTCTTTCAGAATCTTGTAACTGTATGAGAACAAAAAGTTTTCAGTTACTGAGTTAGTATTTGAATGGCAATCAAAAATGGGTTTATCCTCGGTTGTCATTTAATAATTTTAAAAAAAACCACCTTATTTTCTCAGATATTTAGTACTGTTATTCACATTATATTTAACATCCTTATTTTTAATGAAACAAATGCCATACATTTAAGTCTTAGTCATAATGTACAGATAATTCTCGCTTACTGAATTCTTTGGACAGTGACCATTAGCAATTATGAAAAGATAACACACTAATGCTGGCACCTACAACCTTCTCATACATCTAAAACAAAGGAAAGATTGCTATAGTAAGGTTGTAAGCACAATCACAATTTCACTTAGTGATCAGTTCACTTAGTGTCCAAGTTGCCTGTCCCAATAGTGGTTGCTAAATGAAGGTGTATTTTTAAATTCAACTTTTCACCCATGCAGGGGAAGAGAGAGACAGGGAAGATCCATGTATTCCTAGGAATCTGATCAAGGGGAGGAGGATGTGTAGGTGTGGGTGTATATGTGTGGGTGGGTGGGTGGGTGGGTGTGGGTGTGAAATCTGACCATACAATAGGTCATTTCAAAAAAAGTTAAGCTCCATTTCATTATGAAGTTACCCTGCAAAATAGGATAATCTGGCTTCCAACGCTGCTTATATTGTCCAAGTCAAATAGTCCCTTCTGACAGTATTTTTTGATAAAAGAAGTTGAATGGTTTGAAACCCAGTTCAAGAGTCTTATGCAAGGGACTCCTATCACACATTTATCTCCCCCCTGCCACATAGGATGCTACTCCGGTTGTCTCTGGGACAAATGCAAATCTAGGACTACTTCTCCATGAAACAATTTCTCTTTTTCAGCTGGTACCCATTGCTAGTAGCAGATAGATTCTTTGGGATGAACCAATGTGTGCATTTACTTCAGTCCGTTTTTTTTCCCCTTTATGCAAGTGGAACAGCGATGCTATGAAATGTTTGTATTATGTTAATTTATATTTTTCTTAATTAGATTTTTGACTCAAGTGGAGGGCATGGAATTCCTGGAACACAGCTACCTCAGAATTGCAGTAATTCTGCTGAGGTAATATAATACAATGCAACAAATTGAATTTAACTTGTTTAATGTGTTTGCAGATGTTGTAAATATATGGCAAAAAAAAAAACCAGGATTGATGGGAGTCTTTACTTGATTTGAGTTTAATCAGGGGGAAAATGCGCTATCTTTTCTATACAAGCTCCTGTAGTGGGCTGTTAAATAAATTATTGCATTTCCTGCCACTCACAGTATTATTATTTGTCCCATTAATATTGTTAATATTGGATAGCCACTTGTCTAAAATGGCAGGGCTTGGTCTAGAAGACTTCCAAACTCCCTTTCAATTCTTTATTCTATGTTCTAAATTTTTCATTTACAAAAATGATATTCCTATGCTGGAACAGGAATATTTTTTAGACTGAATACCGGTTAGCAATATTTAATCAGTAAAATATGTGATTTGTTTAGTACAATTAATCAGTCATCTATCCCAAACTACTGGGCAGTAGTTGTAGGTTGCATTCTTTTGTTCAGATATAATATAATCCTATCCTTTCCTAACATAATTACAGACCACAAACATGAAGCATGCCTGGTTTATTTAAACCAAGAATAGAGAAGATAATATATTCTGTGGGTTTATTTTCTTTACCAACTCCTAAGGTTTGGATGATATTGGATGAGCTTTCTCGAACAATTTCATTGTGTTTGAAGCATTTAAATCAGTGGATACTGACTCCTCCCACTGATCTCATTTTCCATTACAGTTCCAAAGAAGTACTGGTTCAGAGCACTTCGACTCCCTCTTGTTAGGGTAGCAAAGCCTTGGGAAATACTGATTTCCCAATAAGAGGGCAGATGGATAGCTTTGGGAAAAGAAAAGGCGCTCAACTGACATTTCAGATCAAAGCAAATATTGTAAATGCTTCAATTATATTGTAATTCTGTAGTTGCCCTTTTTTTTCTCTATGATTTCCTAGATTCTAATGCAAAATCTCAAGAAATCAGGGGCTTTTAAAGTATCAATTTCAACATAAAAAAAGAAAATGAGGCCCCTTTTTAAGAGTGTGCCGAGTTAACTGATATGTTACTGATGTAATAAGCTGGTGTTCTGGTCTACCATTTTCTTCTAAGCTTGGCTTGAGACCCTTAAGAGACTTCCCAAGACTAGAAATATCCTTCATACACCTCTATATCCATTGCTTTTATTACATTAAACTACTTAAAAAAAATAAAATTACCAGTTGATATTACATATACAGGTAGTCCTTGACTTATGACCACAATTGAGCCCAAAATTTCTGTTGCTAAGTGAGAAATGTGTTAAGTGAATTTTGCTCCATTTTATGACTTTACTTGCCACCTTTGTTAAGTGAATCACTGCAGTTGTTACGTTAGTAACACAATTGTTAAGGGAATCTGGCTTCTCCATTGGCCTTGCTTGTTCGAAGATAACAAAAGGTGATTCCTGTGGTCCCTTGACACTGCAACCATCATAAATATGAACCATTGTCAAACATCCGAATGTAAATCACATGATCACATGCCCATGGGGATGCTGCAACAGTCATAAGTGTGAAACATGGCCTTAAGTCACTTTTTTAGTGCTGTTGTAACAGTCACTAAATGAACTGTTGTAAGTTGAGGAGTGCCTATATTTTTTTAAAAAATCTTTCCTTGTAAGTAAAAAGTATTTTAAATATAAGTCCTCTGTATCTTACGTTCTACTACTGTGGGATTTGCTGGCATTGCTTTATGCAAGATGGACAAGCGTGCATTTAAAATGTTCCCATTGAAACTATCTTTGCTGTTACATGCTTGCTTGTATGTTCTTGCTTCTAAGGACAGTAGGAAAATACATTGATTATGAGAAGGCCTTGATGCGAAGCCAAATTTGTGGCACTTGCTTCACTGAATTAGCCCCAGTCTTATGTCTACTAAATGAATAAGCCATGGCATTCCAGCTGTAAAAGTACTTAAATGAATTAAATAGCTGTATGTAGAGGAGCTGCTGCAGGCTTAATAATGCCTCATTCACTTACTCAAAGAAATGATTAATTGTAGCATGCTAAACCACTCGCCATTTCCTGATGGGTTTAGTGAAGCACACAGGCTTTCTGAGGTGTTTCATATAAAACTGGAGACAAAGACAGGAAAGTTATGAAGCAACCAGCTGCTTTTCAAGCAAAATGTCATGCACATTGCAAAGTTGGCATAAATTGCTGGAAAACTCAACGTGTTTTCAGAACTCTGTGGCAATAAATGAATGAAGTATTGTGATATTAGTTACAGAGCAGACCTATCTGGGAGGAGAAATCTAGCCACTTAGTCTTAAAGTTGGAAAATATAAATTGAACTTGAACTTAATCAGCCTTTCTTCCTTTTAAAAATTGTGTAGAATTTTGTTTCTCCCACAATTATTTTAAGAAATGTATTTCTAATCTTGGCAAATTTAAAACTATTTGTGCAGATGTTTTATGAATGTCACTTTGGTGTAGTGGTTAAGGCTTCAGGCTAGAAGCTGAGAGTTCTAGTTGTACCTTGGGCACAAAGCAAACGGGATGATCTTAAGCCAGTCACTTTCTGTAAGCTGTAGAACCTCTTCTGCTAAACTTTGCCAAGAAAACTGCAGGTGATCTCTGAGAATCAGACACAATTGAACGAAAGGAAAAAGGAGTTATGAATGTTAGGCAAGAAAAGTAGGCTTAGGCAAACCTTCTCACTAAATCTTCATATCTAATTATTGTAGAGTTGAAATCAATTTAAAGATGGGAACAAACATACCCCTGAGAGGTCCTTGGTGGTCTCTGAGTTTGGTTGTTTTCTTGCAGACATTTCATTATCCAAACTAAGTAACACCATCAGTGCTTATCAAGTCACTAGAACTGATGATGTTACTTAGTTTGGGTAATAAAACGTCTGCAAGAAAACAACCAAGCTCAGAGACCACTTCACTTAAACCCTGAGTTACAAATATCCTCCTTTATTGAAACTTGTCTGTAAAGTATAAAGCTATTAGACATAGGTTATCAGTGTAAGCAAACTGAGTAAACACTTTTTTTTCATTAAAATATGTCCTGCATTTGCTTTTCCATACCTACGTTGCAAATAAGGACAAAATTCTTTTTGTAAGCACAGTTTTTCCTTTATTTCATTTATCAAGTTTCTAGCTGAGTAGAAATAAGTTACCTTTTCATTCTTTTAAAATGTCACTTTTGTTAATCATTTTTTCCTAGATTGCCTCTGTGGGAGACGATCTTTAAGAAGGCTTGTTGCCTTCTGTTGCTAACAGAAAGATGGGATTCCAATATAAAAATAAATAAACCTTTTGGATATTAAAATAATAAAGCTTAATTGAAATGCTTTGAACTTAAGTATCTTTAATGCTCTGAAAAAGAAGAGGTTTAAGTACAAATTACAGTTACGTAGTCTGAAACTGATCCCTAATGGAAAAGTTGCTGGGAGCTGCCTTTATAGATAGCTTTTGCTTTATATCTTCTAATATAGAAGATACATTTTCTAGTCTCCCCTATATTAAAGAGATTGTGGTCTAAATGTGGAAGGTTTGACACCAGCTGCTGATTTTTTTTAAATGAAGAAAATCTGCATTCATTAATAAGTCACAAAGATGCTTTTTCAAGAGGCAACTGGACTTTTTTTGTTTTTCCTTTACCCAAAATTTCACTTTCCACCCAAAAAGCTTCTTCAGAACTGAACTTTCAAGGAAAAACAACGTCTAGTTGCCTTTTGAAAAAGCACCTTTGGGACAACCATGTCCTGGATGATTGAGCATCTCCATAGACATTCATGAATGGGGTTTTGCTCACTTTTGTTGACTTTTTAATATGAGAGAAATGAAAAGAAATGTAAATTCATGTGGGTGTACCATAACTTCATAGTATTCTGTATGAGTGATATTGAGCTACGCTGCCCTCTGTTGATAAAAGTTCTGAATTAAACTTTAACCTAATGTCAAATCAAGTTTATGTCTCTGTCAGTATGTATATGTATGAACACAAACACAAATAAATAGTAAATATTTTGAAAACAGAGGCCTATGAAAATAATTCTGAGAAACTGAAATCAAACTAATAATAGCAATTTCTTCATGGTCAAATAGCCAAATTTCAGTTGTTTGCTTATTTGGTAGGAATAACAATGAAAGTTATGTTGTTTTTTTCATTCCATCTTACTAAAGGTCTTCATTTTGATTTAAAATTGATTTGAAAACATTTTAAAATACTGATGCAAAAATATTGACATGAAAGTCTGCTACAAATGCTTCATTTTTTATTATATTTTTTATCAAATCTATAGATAAACTACAAATAAACACATCCTAATCTGATATGTGATTTTTAATAGACAGCTAAATCCTTTACTCTTTAAAAGAATATTTACTAACCACTATATTTTTTTTTCTCTCAGCAGAAAGTAGATGAATTTCTAAATGTTTACTACTCAGCTCCAGAAAATGCTTCAAAAGAAAATATCTGGGATATCCAGTCATTGGTTCGGTATCCTGATGGCGAAGGAGTAATGTTAACCCTAAAGCCAAATCACAAAATAAATGATGTGTTGATCCTGGCTTGCAAGGTACATTGTTCTGCATCTTAACATTTATCATGTAATTACACCAGGGTTGGGCATGGCCTCATTAGCCTCCTGCACCACGGTGGGAGGGGGTCGTTTTTGCCCTCCCCAGGCTCCAGGGGCTTTCCTTGAACCTCAGGGAGAGCGAAAATGGCCTCCCTGGACTCTGGAGGCTTTCCAGAAGCCAGAAACGGGCCCATTTCTGCCCTTTCCGAATTCCGGGAGGCCCGTTTTTCACCTTCCCCAAGCCTCTGGGTGCGCCCTGCGCTTACCTGCATCCAAAACACACCCTGGGAGGGGTGGGTGGGGCCAGCCAGGAGTGGGATTTGGGGGTTCTCTGAACTGCACAGAATCTTAGCTAGGGGCTCTCCCGAACCCCTGTGAACCCCCAGCAGCTCACCCCTGAATTACATCCATTTCTCTTAAGTAGACAACAAAGCATGCAAAATATGAGTCATTTAAAATTTAAGTAGTTTCAAACAATATTTAGTAACTAACTGGTTTTGATGTAAAGAAAATCATTCATTCATTCATTCTACTATGACACCATCCCACTACAATTGACTCTAGTAGATCAAAAAAAAAAAAAAACCAACCCCAAACCCTAGCAATATGCGATCCAGATAAAATAAACAATGAATAAGATGGTAAAACTGGCCTACAGCAACTTCTAGCAATCACCTTGTCCTAAAAATTGGGAGAACAATATTCACCTTGTCCCTATATCCCAGAGATAGTTTTTCTGATAGTAATCTAGCTATTAAGACCCATAGTGGATTTTTAAACTCGGTTTTTATCACATGCACTTTCTATTTTGAGAAAAACAGGCAAGTGTAAGATATCATAGATGACCACTAGGTGGCAAGAGAGTCCCAGAGACAAGTGGAAAAGTTTTGTGAAAGGAAGTTAGTTGCCTTTAAAAAAAATCTGTAATTGTTTGTATAATGTACCTTACTTAAGGCACTATTGATCTTTAACCAGCATGTTACTTAAAATGACTTTTGGGATTGTTCTTTGAAATAGCATGAGAAGTGGTAGTGGGAATTTTAAAAATATTAGAAACTCTTGGTTACTAAAAGCAACAGAATTGCACTGATACATAAACTGCATGATTTATTTATGAAGATGCATATTATTATTTTAGAAAGCGACATGTTTAAAACTGAAGGAAGTTGTATCTCTATATCTGCTGTGATAAATATTTGTACAAATAGTTCCTAAATGATAGATTTTTTCCCCCCTTGTCTTTTAGATTAAGCAAATGGAGCCAAGGCATTATGGCTTACAACTTAGAAGATTTATTGGTGAAAACACAGAATACTGTATCCCTGAAATGTATGAATATATTCAAGACCAGGTAAGTGCACAGGATGTAGTTCCATGATCAGTATCCTTATTTGAGGGATGATAATTTTTTTATTCTTACAGAAAACATGGCAAAGTTTGCAGGATTGTGTAGCTGGACAGAGCAAGAGATGCAATATTTTTTGAGCTGTTTACCTTAGCGTAAGAGACACTTAAGGAATATAACTTGTATGTATGGGGGATGTATGATCTCTAACCCCCAAAAATGAAATACTACAAAAGTTTCATAATGAAGCAGTCCTCTCATAGCCCAAATTACTGATCTATGAGATGGAGAAAAACATTAGAATCCTGGTCTTTCAATGTTGGCTGCAGGTAAATGGTTGAAATAGCCCTCTCCAACTTGGTGGCATTCTAGTGTGTTGGACTATGTCTGAAGAGAATGAGCAAAACCAAAACTAATACATAGTGGCTGAGCAGATTAATATGCAGTCCAGATTACATATCAGTCTGGATATGTAACACTTAGCCCTAGCTGTACTTGGTGTAAAAGAGCAGGTTGCTAAAAATTAGATGCAAGTTGTTTTAGGCACATCCTTTTTCATCTGGAAAACCACACATAGTCTTTATTTGGCATTGCAAAGGCTAGTACTAAATACTTTTTTGAATTAGCTAAAGAAAGAAAATAAATAGAATGGAGACCAGAATAAAGGCATTTTAATTTGAGTGTAATTCGCAGTAAATCTAGAAAGGCTATTTCCCCAGGTATTTTGTAATTTTTGTCACATTAAAACTTAAGAATTCTTCAGATATTTTAGGAGGAGATCTGTTTTTCATATGCCTGGAACTTTAGGCCCTACATCTATTTGTTAAGTTAAGGTGATCCATTAACTTAATGGATTTATAGATGACAACTTCTGACCATTCTTGCTGATATTCACTACAGTCTGCTAAACTGGCTGGTGATTCTAATCTCTGTGAGCTTTGCAACGCCTTAATGTATTGCTGCTCTCTTACATTAGGAGCCAAAAACAGAAATGATAAGGCAGGTGCCTTTATTCATGTATCTGTTGTCCTCACATGTCAAGTGAGCTGAAGGATCTTGTTTATCTACGCAAGAGTGGGCAGCTAAAGAGAACAAAGCTATCTCTCTCTTCACCTGTACTTAATACTTGAGGGTTTTTTTTAAGTAGCACATCCAACATACTGAAACTGATCAGTCCAGGGAGAAAATTACTTAAAGGATTAAAACTGAAGCTAGACAATAACAGACAGAGGTAAAATTTGGCTTCTTGTCCAAATAAAGATTATAGGTAGATTCTCATATTATGTTGGCTTTAATGTTTTAAATGCTTCTTTAAGTTAACTACCATACTTTTAAAATATAAATGGCATTTTTCAATGTTCTAGTCCAAAATACTGTACAATGACTAACAAATGAAATACAGAATCCCAGTAGAGTTGATATTATAGTTGGCAATGTTCTGCTCTTTAATAGCTTCCAAAAGGAGCCTTACAAAGCAGCTGCAAGAGCTGATCCTAATAGTGACACTATTGTGCTTATTTGTTGAGTGTATTTTGGTCTTGTGCATCTATCCCCAGTTCAGCTTGAGATGATATTATCTCTCCTACAGATATATGATGAAATAGAAATCTTTCCTTTGAGCATCTACCATGCACATCTTACTAAGAAAGAAGGTGTAGTTGATTTTGGTAAGTCAGCAGTTGATGAGACATGAGAAAACTGTTTTAAGTACTTGCTTTGTTGACTTGGTTAGGCCTGTAGTTCTGTTCCCTATTTTGTTAGGCAAGGATGTAGTGTGTCTCTGAAGTTAAAGTTCTGTTTAGCTTTCATAGAGACTGGTGGAATGAAATACACAGGGCCTTTGGATAATAGAATTAGAATAGAATTCTTTATTGACCAAGTGTGGTTAGACACACAAAGAATGAAGTCAAAAGAAACTGATAAGAGTGATTTGGTTTAGAAGGTTAAGAAAGACGGCATGTCCTCAATTGAAGATACAATGTTATAAGACTACAAACAATGATATTCTGCCGTTAATAGTTATTTTCCAATGGCCTCTATTTTACTTTTATGTTATTTTAGATGTATACAATATTAATGAGAGACAACATCTTAAATAATATAAAAATGTATTCTTTCTATGGAATTGCTATTGAATGCTAATTCTGTGAGGCTCATTTTAAGACAGTGGTAATGACTCACACTTTTATAGAAGGAAAATCTGGTTTCATTTTTAATTCCAGGATTTGCAGTCACCGTGCAAGTTGATGAACATCAGCATCTTACCCATATCTTTATAAGTGATGTTCTAACTGATGGGGTAGCTTACAGAGAAGGTTTGTGCTGTCTCTCTCATTTACATTATTTTCTAATGCCTGTGGATGGCTCCAAAACTAAAATAAGCCACCCAAAATATAAGTTATGGACAGGATACAAATATTCAAGGAAGGATGGATGGGTGAATGGAGGGAGGAATCATTTTATCTCTTTCTTTTTTGGTGTGGGTAGGTCTATCAAAACTTTCTCAGATTTCTTAGCACTGACATGGGAAAGTTTTTGTTACACAGATGAGCAGCACAGCACAGCATGATTGATTGATTGAATTTATATGGCAGTCTCTCTCATTTACATGTCACTCTGGATGGGGTACACAATTAAAATAAAAATAAAAATTCAACCATTAAGCTCAGTTAATGACAGCTAAAACTGCAATAACAAAAAGGTGGGAGAGCGTAGTCCAGACTTACGCACAATGCACAATTAACAGGCTCTTTAACAGGCTGTACACTTTCATGGTATTCCCAAGCCCAATAGCAAAACTAAGTTTTGAAGCACTTCCAGATCAACTGGATGGGGGCCAATCTCACCTTGAAGGAATGATATGCCAACGGATGGTGCCATAGTAGAAAAAGCACTCATCCCGAGTCTTGCCCAAGTTCCTTGGCTAATGGGACCTACAGAATGTCTCTCCTTCCGGTCCTGATGGCCTGGGGTCAATGCAATTGGGGACAGGTGTTCCCTCACATAATTTAGCCCCATGCCATATAGGGCTTTAAAGGTCATAACCAGCACCTTTAGTTTGACTGAGAAGCAAATTGACAGCCAATGCAACTCACAGAGCAGAGGTGTAACATGTGCAGATCTTGGAATATACATAACTGCCTGTGCACCACTGCATTTTTTTTTACCAGCTAAAGCTTCTAAATACTGTTTAGGGGCAGCCCCATGTGAAAAATCCTCTTCTCTTCCCCACCCCAATTTCATTCCCATATATGCTTGTTGGGTAGCCACGCTTGTTCTCCAAAAAGCATACCCTCAGCAAACAGATAGCTGTGCATTTATTGTATATGAATAGAGAAAACATGTTGAATGAAATATTATCTATTTCACCTGTCACTAATTTCAGCAGCCCTTTCCTAGACAACACACTGAGTTAAATAGAGTTTTCGCTGAATAAATCAATGGTACTATAAGACTATTCAGATAATTTCATCTTGCCACATCAACTCATGTCTTTATGCTTTAAATTGTTATTAATTCTGCACGACAAGGATGATATGATCAAATGCCATTTTTCATGGCTGTTGAATTCACTCACTTCTTACATTCCTTTATTGCTTCATTGCCCATGTTCCCAGGGATTTTGTTCAATTTTACTAGCTTCTGATTATTGTACCCACTGGATGAAATTCTAAGCTAAAGGGGAAGGGAATGCTTTAGAATTTTGTCCATATTTATTTGGGTGCAATGCTGAAACAAGGATTTAGCCAGTAACTTTTTGGGCTGGATGATTGCCTAGATAGCTTTATTAAACAATGGAAAAGTTACCCTCCTATTGTGCTTTTAACTGCTTTTCTAACAAGCAGGACACTTTCTTTATGTAAATCTTAATTTTTGCAAACCATTTGTTGGGTTTATTATTTCATCACAATACATTCCATAAACTTTCATGTGATAAGATTTTAAAAAATCATGTTTAACAGTTGGTTACAATATGTTTTAATGTGCCCTCTTGCTGTTGTGTCTACCCTGTCTTTCTCCTGCCTTTTCCTGCTCCCAGGCTTGTGTGTTGGCAATGAAATTTTGATTATAAATGGAGAATCTGTATCTGAGCTTGACCTTAGGCAGATGGAATTGCTGTTCTTGGAGAAAAGCGTCCATTTAACATTGACTACAAATCTCGAAGGCACTAAGACAGCATTATATACTTCTTTGAAAGATGGCATCGTTTCCAAGGAGGCAAGAAAGTTCTTGCCCCCGCATAATCAATCACAACTCTTGGAGGAATTTCTGGATAACTTCAGAATGAATACTGCAAATGGTGAGATGATGCTTGAAGTTTTACAGTGAACTTCTTGCATATAAAAAGAGCACATGCAATATTTTTAATGCCATTTCAACTTTCCCTTTTTCACTAAACACAGAAACTTTTAGAACATAATATTAAAAACATTTGTATTTTTATGAACAACACCTTCATAACAGGAATTATAGGAGAATTATTTTTAGATGAAATTAATTGATTGATTAATTTCTGTGTTTCCCCAAAAATAAGACCCTGACATATTTTTTTGGCCTCCAAAATAAGCACTAGGCCTTGTTTTTGGAGAAACACGATTTCAAGGTGATCAACCCGGCTGGGTGCCCCCCCAGCTCGCGGACAAGAGGTGGCAAGCGCATAGGGACTGACAGTTTCGGAAGCAGCTGCAGCCCACCGGTCCCTTGGTGCACTCTGGGGTTGTGCAGCCTGTGTAGCACAGGTGAATTGATTCCCGGTCCAAGCAGCAGATGGAGCAGAGGTATGGGGGTGAGGAGGCAGGTGATCCAGATAGGCCGCGCGGACCACAGTAAAGCCAACAGTCAGTGGGCTGGAGCGGGTGGCTGGCTGCAGGAGGCTCATCTTTGCATGGCTGCAGACAGAGGGAACAGCATGGGGCAGGTGGCAGGCAATCCCAATGTGCTATGTGGGCCACAGGCAAGCCGAGAGACACAAAGATGAGCTGCCCACAGCTGCCTACCCACTCTGTCCCACTGATTCTCGGCTTTTCTGTGGCCCATATGGCGCATCCAGATTGCATGCCTGTCGCCCCCGCCTCGCCTGCTGCTTGGGCAGGTTATTAACTCACTTGCGCTGCGCAGGCTACATCTGCTGCCGGACACCATCAACTCACACATACTTGCCACTTCCAAGTTTAAGTTCACTCTGTTATTAAGCTTATTGGATGGTGTTGGGTCAGTCACTCTCAGTCTAGTGTGGGTATAGGTGTCAGTTGAGAGGTACCCCTTAATGTACACTGTCTGGAACTTTTAAGGAAAGGCAGAATATAAATGCAATGTACCAATAAATAAAACAACTTGGGAATATAAGTTAATAGTGCCATTTTCTGCTCAAGATTACAGAAAATTACATATTCAAATATTTAAAGAACATGTGCAAATGCAACATATCTTAAAGTAACATCTATTGTCACATTATACAGCATTGCACGTAGATAAAAACTACCTTGCAGTGTTTTTAACGAAATGTTTTATCTACATGGATGGGTTGCTGTGAAAATATCCACAGAGGCAATTGAAGACTGATTACCAATTCCTTTCTAGCCACTTTTCTATGAAAAATTGCTCCCTAAACCTGTTCTTCTATTAATGTCATAAATAACGTGAATAAATATTTTTCCCCCACCATTGCTGGAATATCAGTTTCAGTTGCTGATTGACTGAGGGGCCGAGCAGCCTTTTTTTTTTTTTTTGTCCTTCAGTAAAGTCACACAATTCATGTTGACTTGGCCTGTATTTCTGTGTCTGCGCATGCTTGTTTTAAAGTCATCGGGTTCTTACATCACTAGGCACAGGTATCTCGCGTTAAATGCGCAGCTTATCTTGGATAAGTGTAATTGAAATTTCTATTTTGGGGGACAAGTGATTCATAATGCTGACATTGCCGAAGCATTTTGCAGACTAAATTAAGTACAGTGTGTCATTTTGATACTTTGTCAGCTGACACTCAAAAATGCTTTCCAGAAACCATTTTGTTTCCCATATAATAGTAAAGCAAGTAGTGTAACTCTGATTTCATGGATGAAAGTATAACATCCAAATCGCAAGAGGTAATTAGCCGCTTTCAGGCATTGACTTGAACATGTGATGGACTCTTGTGGTGGAAAACAAGGGGTTGCCCTGTTTTTTCTTCTGTCTTCACGCAATGAAGGAGGACTTCTGCCTTGAACATAGTTACTCCATGTAGGAATATGCAATTGTGCTGATAGCAACATTTAAGTTCTTCATCTATTCAGGCAAAAGTCTGATATATTATTCTGTTCTACTCTTTTGTGGCCAGTTAGTACAGCGCTGTGTCTAATTCTGCAGTGTATCCAGAATATTTTGCAAGCTAGTCCTTGAAGCAAGGTTAAAACTGTACTTCATTTATAGAGATTTAATAGAAAGGATGCTAGTCATCTTACACACAAAAAAATTCAGCAGTTTCAGGAGGAGGAAGCAGACTCCCTTTCTCTGGAAATATTAAACAGGTAGCTTTCTGACAGGGGTGTCAATCATTGCAGCTTCTTAAACTGAGCAGTGTTAGACTCATTGCTTCTAAGCTTCATTCCAATTCTAAAATGTAATTATTTTTTGTAGTGCTAAATGTGAAAAATCACTAGAGAGGTTTTTGGATTGGCAACTGTAAAGCAGCTTTATTAGGTCATGTTTAAAATAAAATCTTGATTGCAAAACTTAGTATATAGTAAGTAGCATTTATCTCATAAGACTGTTCCATTTAAATGAAATTGGAATATAAAACCTCCCGCCATAAAGTGAAAATTATGGAGCTAATAAATTATACTTCATTATTTAGGATTTATACTCAGTTTATTAGTTTGATACAATAGGCAAGTATTACTTGGCATGTTTACCATGTTAAGAGCACCTGCTGTATAACTAGCGATGCTGATCTTCTAGAATACATAATAATAATACATATAAATAATATAACTTGTTTATCCCCACATAAAGTGTTATAATAAAATCCTGTGAGTGTCCAATTCAGAGAGCAGCTGAAGTAGACATGTGTGCCATGAACTAGAGGCAAGAACAATGATTGGGAATGTACAGTTGTTAAAAAGTCACATTTACTAAATTTAGCAGATAATTTAGCAGGTAGCAAATGCTTTTACAAATGATTTATAACAGAAACAAACCCCAAATGGGTTTCTGTTTTTCCTGCTCATATTCTTCCATAGTTACTGCCCTGCTTAATTTGAAGTGACTTGTTGGCTTAATTATTACAAACTAACTTTGAAAATATTAATTTTGATTAATAGTATCCTGATTTCCTATTCCCATTTTCTAAGACTACATCCTTAGTGGATGAAAATGCAAGAATTCCTATTTCTTGATCAGAACATACGTTTACCCGTGATGTTTCTAACTATGACTACCAGATGTTTTTAAGAAGCTCAAAAGGCTGTTGAGGCTGTTTTCCCCATTAGACCTCTGACAATTCAGTTTATGTTGTAGCAAAGAGGAGACATTTCCTTTTTGTTTCCAATTTCCCCCCCCTCCCATCATGCAGTAAATTACAAAAAGTTTATAGTAACTGAAAAAAGATTTGTTCGTAACAAATACATGGTTAAACATAAGGTTATTTCTCTATTCACATGCCAAAGGAATAATTATAGTTCTTAAAACATGTATTTGTTTGTGATAGAGATAATTAGTGAAGGATGCAGGACGGAGTAAGAATTCAGAGTAGCGATAAACCATTTCTTGGTAGTGCCAAGAGTGAATCTTGGAGGAGAAAAGAGACATGGAAGAAGAGGAAAGAAATTTAAAACACTAAAAGACATGGAAGAAAAGAAAAAATATGAAAGAAACTAGAGTGAAAGTAGAATAACATATAGATGCAAACATATATGAACATATACAGATAGTCCTTGACTTACAACAATTCATTTAGTGACTGTTCAAAGTTACAAAAGCACAGAAAAAAGCCATTGGTAACTGTTTTTCACACTTCCAACTGTTGCAACAACCCCATGGTCACGTGATCAAAATTTGGATGCTTGGCAACTGATTCATATTTATGATGGTTGCACTGTCCCAGGAACCTGCTATTGTTTTTTGCGATCCACAAAAGTCGGTGTGGAAGCCAGATTCACTTAACAACCATTTCACTAACTTAATAACTGTGGTGATTCACTTAACCCACCTGTGGCAAGAAAGGTTGTAAAATGGGTCAAAATTCACTTAACAAATGTTTCATTCAGGAATGATGGGCTCAGTTGTGGTTATAAGTCAAGGCCCATTTATATTAAAGAATAGACTGATTAAATTTGATAGAAAGATCATGAAAGTCATGAGTAGGCTGAAAAATACTAAGTGTACAGGTGTAGAAGAGCTGACCGGAGGAATGTTAAAATATGAATGCAGTTTGTTTATGGAGTGAATTGCAGACTACATTTGTGCCCCACAATTGGAAGAACATGATTTTTCTATACAAAAGGAGAAATGGTAAAAATGAATGAATGAACACTTGTGTGAACTGTTTGGTAGAATTCTGACTGAAGCAGTTCAAAAGGGGACCATCCACATAATTTGGGACTTGCATAACAACTTTAGGTAAGGTAAGTCTTCAATAGAAAATATTTTCCCCAAATTTTGTGTACTGTCCTCTTTATCAGGTCGTTGAGAAATTCATGAATGTGAGAAATAAAGTTGACTCCGTGTGTGTGTGTGTGTGTGTGTGTGTGTGTGTGTGTGTGTAAAAGTTAACGTTCACTTTCAGGATGGTGGATTCAACTAGCTATTTCCATTTTTGAGGATGAAAATATAAGCTTACATTTTCTTCAGTCTTATTTCTGAACCATTAAATAAAAGGCTCCAGCAGCTGTCTCCTTTTCAATAGAATAAGCTATAAAAGTATTTTAAATTTAGCATCCCAGGTTTAATGACTTATTTTGCCCATGCTTTGTAGAAACATTATATCATGCAGTGCTGTTTCCTTCTTTGTCTTTCAACCCAGAAACTGGGCTGAATTTATCCTAACCAGTATGCCATAAATTATCTGGTCCAATCATGTCAGGCTCATTGAAATGCTTGAACTAAGCCTGAAAGTCTCCTTCACTCTTCAGGGCATAACTAAACAAGGGTCTTAATGACATACTAGAAAAAAAAACTTCCATATAGTAGTCTCTCCCTTCTGTCAACTTTAAGGCTCCATTCTTCTTTGTTCTTTATTCCTTCTGTTCACTGTTGTTTAATCCTAATACTTCTTTCTTCCACTCTTCCAGTACTTTAACTGACTTTTTGCCTTGAGCTTCATGGTCTTGTATATGACTCTTCTTTTTTTTTTTAACATAATGCCTGCTCTAAAGAGCTTTGGCTTTCAATTTATCTCCAAGATAAATTGATAACTAAAGATAACTAAATTACTATATTTCCCTTCTAGTCTAGAGCTAGCAGGCACAGTGGCCCTTCCAGGCACTATTTTCACTGCCTGTAAGAAAGTATTGGGTGAAATGAAATCCTAAGGGAATGCAAGAAGCTTAGTGTGCTTCGCATCAGTTGCGTAAGGGCTTTGACCCTCATTGAACTAAGGTGTGTTTTTAAGCATATCAAAAAATTAAACAAAAAAACAAAAGTAGGCCACTTCGAAGTGGCTTGGGTATTAGGGATTGGTTGTGGATGGTGATGTGGGAGAACATTATTAGGTAGGGGTGTTGTGTGAATGGTCCATATATTGTGACTTTTTGGAAGTTTAATTCTGGAACCAAAAATGTGTTATGCAAGCTTTGTTGTCTTCAGTTGCTTTCTGTCATTTTATCTCACTTTATTATATAGATGATCTATAGTGCATCTTTATGTGGTAAAACCCCTTCTGTGGGATGGGCTGTCCCTCTCAGATACATCCTGGAAAGTTTCTTCTAATATTCTTGAATTAAATTGTCTTTAAACCACCTTGGTTTTGAAAATTATTTAATTATTTATGAATCCTTATATGTATCCCAGAGAGGTTTTTTGCTCTAAAATATATTTTGCAAGTAAAAGTATAAGACGGCCCAAAATAATATTTTGGAAAATGCCTCTTATTGCTTATTTCAGGGATTTGACTTTTTCGAATCAGCGGGAACCTTTTGAATTTCCTTTCCTTGTGCAAATATACTGGATTGCTGGTACACGTTCCCTGAATATCAATTTGAGAATAAGTTCCAGTATAATGTCTTAGCTATAGCATTGTAGAGCTGATTTTTGAGATTGTAAGTAACTAGTTTATATCTGCGATTATGACATTAAATAACAATATATGACCCTCCAGGTGTTGCTAGACTACATCTTTCAGTAATTTACACCATTCTTTAGCCACCCCTGGTCTCAGAAGGTCTCAGGAGGAGAATAGAAAAGAGAAGCAAAAGAAGTAACTCTAGTATTTTAAGGTACTAGACACACAACCCCCACATCTATTTGCTTTCTGAAATTTGCACCTCTTGCATGCAAAACTGTTGGTGAGAGATTTGGGAGACCTTTCCTACATTTTAAAGCATGCAACTTGAAAGCCAAGTAGGGTCTCTTGCTTAAAAAAAAACAATAATGTATGTTCTGTTTAAATTTCACCGAGAACCATATTGAGTTTGAGGTAGAAGTTGAGGGTTATTCCCATTCTTTCCCTTCCATCCGTGATATTCCATTCAAAATCTGGACTGCATTGCAAATTTGATCCTTCAAGAAAGGAAAACTCAACTTAACCAAATTGCCAGTACTGTATATTTGATTCTAAGCTGAACTGGCTTTCTCCGCTCTTCCATCCTGCTTCATTGGTGGCAGCAATGTAGAAAAACAGGGAGAGTCTGGGTGTGTTTGTGTGTGTGTAGTTAAAGACAGAACTCAGCCAAGAATCATTATGTGTCCATAAATTTTCCAAGACCAGCCCCCCCCCCACCCCCCAATTCCGAATTCCTTTGGGGAAGAAATAGCTAATTGTAGGATAGCTAGTAGGCAACGAGAAATGATTGACTTAAGAGTTAATTTCAGCAAAGTGTAACAGAGAATCAGAAATGTGTTGAAGGATGCCTTACGTGGAGGTATTTGATGTTAGAACAAAATGGAAATTGTTTATGATTAAACATTGTCAAGGATCTTGCCCATGGGGACAAGCAGAATCTGATTATTATGGGACACAGTTTTAGATGGAGCAATATACAGAACTCAATTGTTTTGCAGTGTTAAGCACTAAAAGATCCTTCTTTGAAAACATTTTTTGTTTTGAGCTATTCACATTTTAGCTCTATCCCATGGAATAATCGGTTCTGCAAAGCAGATCTTCCATTCTTGTTCGGTTACTATATTTCTCTGTTTCATTCTCTGTGTTCAAGCAGTGTAGACTCTGATTCTCTCACCAGCATGATCTAAAATAGAAATAATTGTGTACTTTCCCTGATTCTACAGTGGCATACCTAATTTTGCTGTGCCATCTGCTTTTATTTTTAGTGCTCCATCCTACTCCCCTCTATTAGTGTCAATAAACTAAAAGGCAAGGCCCCGTCCTCTTTACCAGGAGGGCAGCTTGCCATCTAGTCTTGATCTTTGTTAACATATTTTTGCTGCTGTGCAATAGGGCACTAGTTCAAAAGGGTGATATTCAGAACAGAACTGTAAACGATGAGAAGTTATTTAGCAGGCTGGTACTTAAAAGCGTATCCCTCATTCCTCCTTATGCCTCATTGCAGTTTCCTCCTCATTTACAGAGAAAAGAGGGAGTTGGTAAGAGCAGTATGGATTAGCATGCAATTAGAGCCTTGTTAATTAAATGGACTAAAGCATCATGAACAGTTGCATCTTCCTCCTCTCTTTATAACACGGAGGGATCTGTTTCCTCCTTAAAATAGGGATGCATTTTCTTTGTTTCTCATTTGTTTTCTTGATCTCCAGATTTCTTTAACTTTGAATACGTCCAGATACTTACCACAGTGCCATGTTCATTGCATGGTTTGTACTGCTGTGGCGGTTTAGAGAATTGTGTTTTCTGATGTTTTCATGGGCTTTCTCTCTGCTGCTTTGCTTGTGATCCCATCTGTTCATAGCGTATTCAGTATTTTATTGAATAATTAATGGTGAGGGAAACGTTTTGTTCTTTTTGAAGTTTAGTGGGTTACATTATCTTTTCTTTGAATGATAGTGAATCATATATGGCTTGTCAACACAATACAACATAATTACATTCATGTAATTAAATTGGCAGCTCAAAACACTGGTGCATATGGGCATGAATGCAGACAAAGTGCTAAATTATTTCAGTTTCTCTGGAGTTGCTTGGCATTTCTGACATTCCAGGGCTTTATTGCATTCTGTTTTGCCTAAATTTACTGCAGCAAAGGTATCTGTATGTACTTTATGCATATTGATAGTCACCTAACAGTTGGGTTGGAAATATATAAACCAGGATAGACGTTAAATACTGTCTCTTTAAGGGAATGCTAAATTTGTAATTGGGTGTGGTTCCTCAAACGGCCATAAGATGGAGCCAGAAACATGGGTTGTTAGTTCTGTTGTTAGTTGCTAGATGTTCTGATGTTTGATGTTTTTTGGTTCTTGCATTTTTCCCTATTGATTGTTGCTGATCGTCGTTCTTCTTGGATTGCTGTAAGTCTGTTACTGAACTGTGTATGATACTGGACTTTGTTGTTTGGATTATCCCTGGACTAAAAATTGACTGCTTTAACCGTGAACGACTTGGACTGTTTGTTGAATCTTGCTTAACAGTTCACTGGAAGTAAAACCTACATTTTACTATTCAGTGTATCTGTGTGCTAGTCGTGTGTTATTCAACATCACTCTCACTACGTCTCCCTGTGTGCACTCATTCTCCTAATGGGGAATTACCTCAACACATATACAAAGTCCATTCTAATCATTGCATGATCCATCTCTTGAAGAAACTGATATGAAATTTTCTTTTCCTTTTTGATGGGCTACTAAATCCAAGTTGCAAATTTGCAATTGTCATTAGATGGTAGCAAAGAGACTCAGAAAGTCTTGAATTCTCTGCTGCCAACTAATGGTATCTCTGATATTTGCCATCCCAATTTGGTAGCCTTAACCCATACTTTTAAATACAGGTAGTCGTTGACTTAAAACAGTTGCTTACCGACTGACTTATGACCGTAATAGGCAGGTCATGAGTTACAATTGTCATAGGCAGGTTCCCTTTCAGTCATCAGTCGAGGGCCACCTATATTGGCAAAATATTGTTTGTATTTCCATTTTATCGTAATTGTTGCTATATGAAGTAGTAATACAAAGAAGGAAGCCAAGGTTCTCTTCCCTCTTCTTTTGGGCCATTAATAAGTTTAAGAACCACACTAAGTTTTAGGACAATATGTTCATCCAAGAAAATCATTTTATAT
Organism: Pseudonaja textilis; assembly: GCF_049901715.1. Lineage (NCBI taxonomy): Eukaryota > Metazoa > Chordata > Lepidosauria > Squamata > Elapidae > Pseudonaja > Pseudonaja textilis. Next base: position 79,615,622 of record NC_141990.1, on the reverse strand, counting down.
GTATGCAGACATTTGTATTGGATGTTTTCTTCAGCCAGCACACACTGTACTGCATTGTAGACAGATGATGCTCAGGAAGGCAGGCTTTGAAGTAGCAGCCCAAATATTTGTATTACTTAACATGGGATTGTTTTAGCTGGAAAAGCCAAACAGATTTCCGGGAGTTTATATTTCCTGTCACTTTAATGAAACAATTATACCTAAATGAAAGAAAATACATATTTCTTCTTCTGATATCTAACTTTTCACTTTTTTAAAATATAGATTTCAATCATGTGCCTGATATTAATGGAAGTCTAAAAAGGAGCAACACAGATGGCATGTTGGACCAGATGCCAGAGAAGGAGAAACTTGATTTACCATTCAGGGTAAGAGAACTGCTTAAAAGTTAATGCAGAAAATAGAGAGAGAGATGGAAGGCATGTGGACTGCTTTTGTGGATGAAGTAGCACTAATTCTATACATGCAGACACACATCTATATGCATGTCCTTGGATACAGTTACATATATAGCAGTAGCATTTAGACTTATGTTCTGCTTCACAGAGCTTTACAGCCCCCTCTAAGCAGTTTACAGAGTTAGCATATTTCCCCCCAAAACGTAGGTGCTCATTTTACCCACCTCGGAAGGATGGAAAACTGAGTCAACCTTGAGCAGGTTGAAATCGAACTGCCGGCAGTCAGCAGACAGTTGGCAGAATTAGCCTGCAATACTACATTCTAACCACTGTGCCTTCATGGCTCTTATATTTCTCTTTGATTTGTTCAAGGCCAGTGTGGTGTAATAAGATGTACTAGAAACAGAGCACTATTCCATCCTCAGCCGTGAAAGCTCATTGGTTGAATTTTGGCCATTCTTTCTCAGTCTAGTCTACCTCACAGAGCTGATGTTATGAAGGAAAATAGGAGGCAGGGGCATTATGCTCTTGTACAAAAGAGGGAGGATATAAGTAATTAATTTCTTGAATCAATATTGTATAAGTAATACAAGATTGATGTAATGGTTAAGGTGCTGGTTTAGAAACCAAGAGACACTGAGTTCTTGTCTTGCCTTAGACATAAAAGCCAGCTGGGTGACTTTGAGCCATTCACTCTGTCTCAGCCCAATCCATTGCATAGGGTTGTAGATGTAAGGAAAATAGAGGAAAGAGTATGATGTATGCTTGTTGCCTTGACTTATTTATAAAAATAATAAAGGAGGAATAAAAATCTAATAAATAAATAGTAGAATTGTATATAGAATATAAACTACTGAAGTCTGGGGCTTGTATGTTCTAACTAATAGCACACTGCTTAATGCAAATCTTTAAAATCACAATGCTGTTACTGACTGAATGAGATCATACTCCTTGCATATTTACATCTGCTTTTTAAATTACTGTTAATACTATGTTGTTTGTGTGTTAATTGTACTGGAGAAATTGATTTATTTTTAAATATCAGATTCAGTTACTATTTTTTACACACATTAATGTTGTGAAAGTATCATTACCATCAGTGAAAAAAGAGTCCTTCTTCCATCTCAGGTTCTGTTTCTTTCTTCTCCATTATGCTTAAAACTGATGGAACAGCAGCAGCAACAACAACAACAAAGGAATTCCCTAAAGGAGATTAATTAAACACCTGGGAATTCAATATATTTAAAAATGATTAAGATTTCTACTAGAGGAAGTGGAACACTATTGCACTATACCACATTAAGTGTGAAGGGGATCAGGAAGAGGTTGTTACTAGACAAACGGCATGTTTTGAAGCAGAAAGTAAATTCTGATTTTACAGAACTGCCTTGATCCACTGCTTTTTCCTTCAAGACAAGCAGAGTCGAATTTATATCTGTAAGAACAGTTCGATATTATCCATACATTTCTGCTATATTGGCATTTATTTTTTGACAAGGAATTCCGAGGTTTTAAACCCAATCAAAAATATGCTTTTTTGAGTGCTTAAGTATCCTGATATGTGCTATGGGGTTATTATTGCCTTAAGACTCTTCATGTTTCAGCTGCATTATATGTTCTGAGACCCCCCCAAGTAAACTAAGGATCTAAACGTTAATAAAAGCTAACATAATGAAGCAATTCATATTTATATAGGAAAATAAAAACAAATGCAAATGAACAAAGATGAAAGAAATCAAAGGGAAAGTTAAAACTGCAAGAAAGAGGAAACTCAAGAGAAAAATAGAAGAGAAAAAGGAAAATGTGTGATTTTATACACACACATGTTTAAGATAATGAAGCTTATGCACTTAGTGTCTATATAACCTGTATTACAGCTATGTACCTGCTTAGTAATGGTAATAGTTTCTTAATTGATTAATGTTATGACTATAGAAAATAAAAGTAAAATACTGAATCAAATTCCAGGGTAAATACACCAAAGAAAATATAGTAATAAAATACATAAGTGGTAAATGCAAAGAATCAGAATTCAGATAAATACATCACCTTTACATGATTTCCCAATCTGTTCAATATACTTGATTGAATCCCTTCTCCAAGCTGCTCAACATCAAAACCTTTTTTCTGCAGTCTGCTTACAAGGAGCAGCTGTCTGAAGTACAAGTGGGTGATCTCACAATTTCTCTTTTATCTAGAAAGATTGTGCCACAGCCAGTATTCATTATATGACCGTGAATCTCCACCACAATGCTATCCACGTTCCTTCAGTTACATCTAGTCTGCCGTAAACCATCACCAGGAAGCAATTCGCATATTTAAACTCATATACAAACACTAGCCAAAAAGCCGGTCATTAAAATTCCATGTATGGAATTAAACAAAGGACCCAAAGCAAATAAGCCTTACTGCATCATTTATAAGACAGCATGTGCTAGTGGAATTGCCTCTAAAGCTTATTAAGAGAGATACCTCCAACTAAGAGATGCAGTTTTCTTTATGCATCTCAGAAAGGTGGTAGATTAATGCATAAGCAACACATGACATATACATACATATCCATAGGTAAAAGATCTCACATTACTAATGTATAACAGTTCAAAACACACTGACGATGTCCCTTTGAATGGTGAAAAAACGTTTGCAACCAAATTGCCAAGCTTGGAGCTCAAACCAACAGCCTAATGTATAACACTTTTCAGATTACTTCCCACATCTGTTTTCCTTCAGAAATCAAAAGAGAGAGGAGAAAAACAGTAAAACAATAAATTGGGAAGGAAAACTTCCAACCAAGAGAAACATTTCCCACTGCAAATCTATAGGATTGTTCTAATAAGATAACAAACTCTAGCCCTATATATCTATAAATCAACTTGATTTAATTGACTTCACTTATCTAAGAAGTGGTTTTATCCATACATGTACTAGTATTTCTGAAGGATTTGAAATAGCTCCTCCTCCTCCTCCTCCTCCTCCTCCTTATCCTCCTCCTCATCATCCCCGCCAGTGGAAAGCAGTCTCAGAGTTCTTTTTGGCAGTCAATTCATAAGGGTGGCTGTAGACTAGCTAGGGAAAAAGATACGGATTAGAATCTACATCTTAAAAAGAAAATATAAAAGAAGCTACTTCTTGAGAAATGTATCTGAAGTTTTGATGTATGTGATGCAACTTAATACATTGAAATGCCCCCTCCCCAGCTACTATGTATGTCAACTATAATGAGAAGGAAACTACAGAAACAAGTGTAAGCTCAAGGGAAGACAGGAAAGGAGAACTGACAAAGTTAATGAAGCAGAATCAATTCTTCCTTGGTTATTGCCCAATGGCATCAATAAGCAATTATTTAACATTTTTGTAAGGTTTATTTGCAATCAAATAAAAAGAAATATGAGTCAAAAAGTATTCCACCATTCAGATAAATCAGGGAAAGGGATTTGGCTATGGTTTTTTAAAATAAATCATCTTTATTTTACATTTTTTGTAATGTTCATAGACTTTGAATCCCATTTTATAACATGGAAACCATGACAAAATATTTGCATGAATTTTAAGCTATGGCAAAGTAGTCATAGTGATCTTCTTCTGCTTATGCCAAGATCATCGTTCTTGAATGACAAAGCAAATCCACATTTTAAAAGAGTTCATAATGGCCTGCTGCTCCAGTGGCCAGTTTGTCCTTGCCATTTTGGTATGGTCCAGATAGATATGAGAGCAAATGAGGTTGGGTGCCAATTCAAGTTGTAGGGGAATTAATTCAATTGAAAGATGATGGAAAAGCCTACATTTTTGCTTTTTTCTTCTTCTTTTTTTGTGCTTATCTTTTTAATGAAGTCAAAGTCATTTTGAAACAAGGACTCTCTTTGTGTATATATATGTGTGGGGAGGGGAGCTCCCCCCCCCAAGTTTAGAGTATATAAAAAAAATCATTTGAAGAAAACAGAGTCGCATTTATATCCCAAGGGTTATAAGCATAAAATATACTTTTTTTGTGCTTTTTAGGCTAAAAAAAAAATGAGCAGAGATTGCTTACTTTGGGGAAACAACCCAAAAAGAGCAGCAGAAATGAATGCATTACATGAAGATAAAAATAAAGGATGTCTAATGAGATATACTACGGCTGTCACATCAATTCTGTAATTCCACTCTGCTTTTTAGACATCTGTGCTTCTGGTTAAACTCTGCTCTAGCTGGTCAAAATGTTCCTTTTCAGTAGTTCTATAGGTGGCTTATAGATCTGCTTGACTGCAGCAAATTTTCAGTAGATAAAGAAGATGCCCATATAATGCTCAGTAAATGTTCAGGTCCCCGCCTGTTTTCCTTTGAAGCAAAGAGTTCCTATCAACTTCCATTCCTTCACCCTTTGTCTTTTCTGCAATGCCTTAAAACGCCACCACTTTAAAATAAGCTGAACTTGGTGGGGGGGCGCTAATTGCTGCCCAGTAGACATCACTAGTTCCTTTGCATTGGGAAAGTGGTCGATACAATACAGGTTGGCCTCGACTTGCAACAGTTCATTTAGTGACCGTTCAAATTTACAAAGGTGATTTATGACAGTTTTTCACACGGCGGTTGCAGCATCCCCGTGGTCAAAATTGATCAAAATTCAGAGGATTCACAACTGACTCATATTTATGACGGTTGCAGTGTCCTAGGGTCATGTGATCATCTTTTGCGACCTTCTGACAAGTCAATGGGGAGGCCAGATTCAGTTAAAATCGTGTCCCTAACCGAAAGACTACCGTGATTCACTTAACAACCGTGGCAAGAAAGGTCATAAAATGGGGAAAACTTAGCAAATGTCTCACTTATCAACAGAATCGATAACTACCTGTATTCACAGTCTTCACCTGGGTACATTTTGAAGCTCCACTACTACTGACTTTGCCACTGACCCTCCTGCATCTTCATATATGTTGTCTGCAAATATCTGTGATCAACCTCGAATCCCTTTTCATGGATTTAAAATAGCTCTGTGTTTCTTTTAGGTTCAGTGTTCAAATTCAACACCTTTGTGCTATGAAAATCCCAAAGGATAGCTCTCCATCTTCACTTTTAATAATCTGTTGGAACCTCCTGTATTATCTAAAAGATCTGTTCGTCATGGTCCAGTTTCCTTGCTTAAATTAAGATGGAGATTGTTCCATTGTGTGTGTTCCGTTGCTTCTAGATTTTTTTTTAAACAACTGCAACGTGGTAATTAATATATCCTCTGAAGCAAATTGACTTTCTTTCTCAAGAATTTCAAATCCCTTTGTGCTTTGTTCCATAAACCTAGAATTAATAGCAAGTTCAGATAAATGGCTACACCTTAAAACAAACTGGTAATATGGATATAAATATTAAGCTGGCTTCAAATATTTTTCCTTTATAGTGATTGGCCAGGATCCTTGGAAGAAATAGTAGGAAAAAGACAGACAAAACTCTTTAATTTTCTTCTTCAAAAGACACATGATCATATGTGCATGCATGGATGCACATGGAAGCTTGGTAGGATTGTATTATGGTTAATGTTGGAATCCTTTGTCTTGGATAATGTAAATACTTTCAGTAGGACACCTAGAGACACCTTAAGAGTGGAGGAGTGGTTCCACTTGGATGAACCTCCAACTACAGCAGTGTGTTTGATAACCCTACAATTTCCACAAATGATTGCCCTTTTCTTGGAAAGTGCCCATTAGAGCAATTTGGCATGACCCATCTTCAGCAGGGAGTGAGTGAGTGTGAGAGAGAAAGAAGGAGGTGGGAGGAGAGAGAGAAGGATGGAGATGGATATGGGTGGGGAATTATAAAAAGATGATTGCTGTAACAATCATGTGAATGAAAGCCGGGGGGGGAAATGCATATCTTCTATTTAAAAAACAAAAAGAAACATTATCTTTCTTATAAATAAGGCTTTTGCAGCAAAATGCTTCTGGAAAATGCTTGACTTCTGTCCTATTTCCTATTGATGTTGGATTTCCCTGGATGCATTTCTTTTTCAAAGTATAGTGGCAGAGGAATCTTGTCATTATGTAATATTGTAAAGTGTGGGGCTCTGTGGAAGTGCAGCGTGGAGAAGAGAGTGGTGACGCCAGGAGTTTTTCAGTGCAGATTGGAAGAGCAATCAGTTTAGGGAGTATTTCCTGAAACGGAGATTGCAAGCAATGCTCAGCTCTTAGCAGACAACAGCTTGAGATAACTGGACTTGGAGGGAGCGGATTCTTTTTCCTTTTTATATGTAAGTGAAGAAATAGACATTCTGTTTCATCTAAACTTCACAAGTGCATCTGTTTTATCTATGTTTATAATGCACACTTACGTTTGATGATGTTGCTTGCTTTCTTGGAAGCTGTATCGTGTTCTGTATTTTAAAACTTAAGCAAAGTATCTTACTTTAAAGATAAAGCTGTTTTACTTGTAGGTTATTTTTTTTTACAAACCACGGATTCATTAACTGTGGGGTGGAGGAACTCTGCTTTTACCTGTCTTTGGTAAATTAACAAGTGGGTAGCTAAATCAATAAACAGAAATGACCTCTGTCAGTAAATGTAAAACTGAGCTAAAACAAAAGGAAACTGAGATGGTAATTAATTTGCTGAAAATTTAAAAAAAAATCTCTTTTAAGGACTGTGAAAATCTATGTTGATGATCCTTTAATTTTAGATTCCCCCCTCCCGTTGATGTTCTTTTTTTTAGTGATTCTTCACTCTTTGCTTTTGTTAAAAAAATGAGCATGAAGATAGTTTTCTTTTACAACAGCAGTGAAATGTGCTACAAGATCATGGAGAAACACACTCAGAAATACTCAACTGGATTAAAATATAGATTTAATGAGAATGGTGCATACTCAGCCATTGCCTTAAAACATGCCAGAGTCTTGTTAAAAGATTATAAGACCTTGACATGCCTGGGGATGCAGTCTAATTGCTGATTGAATTGTGTGTGTTGAGTTGAGTCATCTGAGGCCCTGGGTGCTCTGCTTCCTTTTGTGGAACTGCTGCAAAAGGGAAAACCTACACCTTAGTTATACACTACAATGTTGCCGTGTTATATAGCATAGTTGAATCAAAGCTTCTGCCCTTATGCATGTAGCTGGTTGGAAGTTAAATTCTTTCTTATACACGTCTTAATAAGTTCGGGGGAATTAACTTCCAAATAAGTATACTGAGGTTCACACATTCCCCAAATTCTTTGAAAGGTCCTATTTCTGTAAATTAGAAATGATGATGTATCTTTTATTTAGTATTTATAATAGAACATTTGTATTGAAATGTAATATACATTAAAAACTTACATTGGTATTTCACACTATCCTGTTCATTGAGATAAAGGGTATTTTAAAATATTTATAAACCTTATGGAGTGACTATGCCAGGTGATGTGAACTTAATTGTTTGCCATTGACCACATACCAAATAGTGAAGATCTGTGTCTGGAATGTAGTATGGCTTGATAAACTGATTTTTATATTTCAAACTAATATTTCCATATTTGAGCTAGAAATTAGTTACATTGTGCTAGCCAACCTCTACATAATAAGTAGCTATATATATAGAAACCAGAAAGAAAGCATATTAAATGTTTTAATGAACAGTAAGCTGTGGAAAGGCGAGGGAAGTCTCATTTTACTGTATATTTCTGGTCATTCAGTGCTGAAACCCCAATATTCTGTCAAGGAGATAGACATATATTTAGATAACAGAGATGTGAAAATTATGCTGGAGGAAGAACAAGGGGTGATTTTTCTTTCTTTCTTGTGTTTATAGTGTTGGGATTTGGGCGAGAAACATTATGACATAACTTAGAACTGCTGTGTGTCGATGCATTGTACATCCCTGTCCAGTTCCTGCCTATGTTAAATTAATATATGCTCAGGGTTCCTCTAGGTGGGTTTTGATTGTAAATCTGGAGACATGTGGCTTTTAGGCGAAAGAAACCAGGACCCAGGATAGAGTTCAGAAAGCACTGTGAGTTTATTCCATGCAACCTTTATTCCAGAGTCTGGTCTATAAGGGTCAAGGCAAATTGGTACCTGATAAAAGTAAACAGACTTCAAGAGAAGCTGGACTTGAGTCTTTTTTGAGGGTGTAGAGACTCCCGATTGATGATGCATTTGACCCCATCGTCAGGCTCAGTTTGGTCTTCTCCTACAGTGACCAGTGTATGCAAGAGCAGAGGGAGCTGAAGTAAATAGCATGATCCCACAAACTCTTGTGTGTCTTTAATGTCAGGAGGTTCATGTCAGATCTAGATGTGTGGTCTGCTAGGTGTTACATTCTTGAAGTTCCAAGAATGTTTTGCATAAAGATCTTGAATAAAGTTAGGTTTACTATTATAAAGCAGGAAGCAGACAGTAGGAATAAATTAAATATTTTGTACAGTGTAAATAAATTAATTGTGTGGTTCTCCAAAGAATGAACTGGAACTAATGCCATTTTAATAGAAAAGATTCTGGAGTGAAACTGAGAAATAGGTTACACCATAATGCTACCAGATGACATTAAATGCAGGATAGTTAAATATAAAGCATATTATGGCTAACTCCATAATTAGGTGGAACAAACTAAGGTGAAACAAACAGTACTTGGATTCAGTATAACTGGAAAATTTTTCTACTGAGTAAAACAAAAATCCGTCTCCCAAAGGATGGTGAGGCAAATGAATGAACATTTAATTTCTCTACTTCAATCTTGTCAGTTTTTGTGTTCACCACTTCCTCAACTTAACTTACCTTTAAAATATTAAGCAGCCCTTTTGATTCATAAAAAGAAAATCAAAAATGTTTCTGACATCCCAGTCTTACACATAAAACATGCACATACATGCACTCTAGTTGTCTTTGCTCATGTTTTGTAGGTGTTTGGTAATTTGGAAATTGCATTCCTTCTGAGAGGCTACTGTGTGGCAGGTTGCATTCAAAAATTCTTACCAAAGACATAAAAAGTTCAAAATAATTTATTTCACCGTGAGACAGATTAGCAAAAAAGAGTGGTGACACAATTTCTGAATTATGGAACAAGTTTATAAACAACCCAAACTCCCTTTTAGAGCTTGAAGGCAGATTATGTCAAACTCCAATGGAAAATACAAACAATCCAATGCATAAGAAACACATTTGAAAATTGTAGTTTTTCCAGAGAAAATTGCAGTTAGCACTTCCACTATAAGCTGCCCATGTTATTGACAGTCCTGTATGTTATATAGTTATAGAGCCATTATACTGTAGGAGCAGTTATTTGGATAGAAATAGACTTCTCATTCTACAGCCATTATACTGTAGGAGCAGTTATTTGGATAGAAATAGACTTTTCATTCTAAACATCTCCTTAGCATATTTGTTTATTTTAGCTCTCCCACCATTTTGTCTTTTTAAATTTTGTTTAAAAAAATAAAAAAATAAAAAGAGAAAAAAGAAGACTAACAATATATTAAAAAAAACTTCAGGCTTCAAAGAAATTCTCAAAATTTAATCACACAGCAAAGTGTTCAACCGTCTTTTCTGTTATGTTGATCAAAAACCAGTTTATAAGCAGAGAATAAACATATCATAAACCCAAATTGGAAGGCACAGTTTGTCCATTATAGAAAAGTAGCATTCCTTGCAATCCCACAATTTATTAGTTAAAAAAAATATCTGAGCTATTAGTACTTCTATTAGCTCACAAAGATGTTTTTTTAAACTATCTAGTGTATTCAAACTGCAGTTAATCCAGATTGTAAATTTAGTGTGCAAAGAAGGATCAAAATAATAATTCTCTATCAAAATATCTTCCAAATGTGGAAAAATCTGAGAACATTGCAGGATCATAACTAAAAGTGGATCCCAGTCCCTGCCATAATATTAAAGATTAACGTTGTTTTTAAAATGTCCTATCATAGTTTTGGGATAGTCACCTGGCTTGCAGAGAGAAGTGAAGTCAAAATATTTGCTTGGTTATAAAATTGAAAGTCGGGAAATTTAATTACACCCTACTCCAATTTTATGAAGGACTTCTTGACAAAGAAAATGATGTCCTTCTTTCAACGGAATCTTTACCCATCCTTTAAACCCATATAAGCCTTTTAAAAGGTAGTCAATCCCACTCTTCTTTCTGACAGCATTTCATTTTTTTAATAAAAATGAGAAGAACAAATAGTGCTGCTTTTAGAAATGTTAGTGTTAATTGCTCTGTTACACAAGTGCATATTTTTTTACTTCTAATTAATCTATGATGCCATATTAAACATTTACACATATACTGTTGGAGTATTATATAATAAAAGGTTTTCAGAGACAATATGCAGATTTCCCACATTTTTAATGTACTTTCTATCTTAGCCCAAATATCTCTTTTCTAATTAATCACTTTTGGTTCAGATATAAATATATATTTTAGGATTGTTTCCCTCCACTCTTCCATGTATTATACTCATAATGATCCTAACATCTGATTTTTCTCTTCAGCACAGCATAGACTTTTTGAAGCTGTTTACAGTCTGCCTTGGAATTCCTATTCCTGAACATTTCGGTGTCTGTCAAATCAACTACTTCATTGTTCAGTCATTTATAAGTATCATCTTAAATAGCAGTGGTGCCTTTACAGGCATTTAGGGCACTTTTTCCAATCCAGTGCCTGCATATAGGTTGAGTGAGATTATAACTTCTGTAAATCTCAGGCAATATGACTTTTGGCAAATTCTGGGAGTTTTGCACCCACAGTATTTTGGAGGAATATGGTGGGAAGTATTGCTTCCTATTTTTCTCTTTGATGAGAATGTAACCACTCCATAGGAGTTGACTTTGTAAGCTACACATGACTCTTTTGTAAGCATTTGCAAGATGACTGGATTTAAAGCTTCCCAAAAGCTTTATGGAAATCCACATAGATAGGCTGGATTCTCATAGTGGTTTATCACAGTGTCTATTAGTTGATTTTCACAAAGGAGGTTAAGACTGCGCTGTGTGGAACATCCTCCCTTTAGAGATTGGAATGGCCCTAACCTGCTAGCCTTTAGCCTTCTGTAAAGCTTTTTAAGGGCTGGCTATGCTTCTGAGAGGGACACGGTGGCTCAGTAGTTAAGACTTTGAGCTTATTGATCAGAAAAGTTGGTAGTTCGGCGGTTCGAATCCCTAGCACCACATAACGGAGTGAGCTCCCATTACTTGTCCCAACTTCTGCCAACCTAGCGGCTTGAAAACATGTAAAAATGCAAGTAGAAAAATAGGGACCACTTTGGTGGGAAGGCAACAGCGTTCTGTGCACCTTCAGCATTTAGTCATGCTGGCCATATGGCCACGGAGACTTCTCTGGACAGCACTGACTCTTTGGCTTTGTAATGGAGATAAGCACCACCCCCGAGAGCCGGAAACGACTAGCACGTATATGGGAAGGGCTGGGGCAATATATACCTCCAAGGATCCTGCCTCCTGGCTATATTTTTAGCTGGCTAGATGTCTTGCTCTGTGTGTGCTCAAATGTTTTATTTTTTTAAAATTGTGTTAATGGCATTTATTGTTTTTTATTGTTTTAAAAATGTTAAGATTTTAATTGTAATATATGTTTTTGGATCATTTGTTGAGATGGGCAGATATAGAAATCAAATAAACAAACAAACAAATATAAATCACACTTATGAACCATAAGAAGTTAAAGGAAGACCTAGCCTATCACAGCTAACTATTACACATTTAATTTACATAGCACATTTCAAGCTATTTATCTTAGGTCTAATTGATGAGAATTCCTCTTGATTAACACCACCAGTATTTTTCCTCTAATTTTACAAATGTGGGAAGTTACAGGAGCAGATACGATGGTTGAAATATTTAAAACAAATGGTTAACCATGCTCGATTTTGCTAATCGAGAATTTGTGCCAGCTGCCATATGGCCATCTTGCAATTCATGAAGTCATTAAATCTGTTAAATTCCATTTTTCCTCCAATGCGGAACCAGAAGTAAGGAGGAAAGTATTGTTGACTTGAGAGCTAAGCAGCCTTTTTCAGTCATGGTGTGATGATGTGGGAGTCTTTTTTAAAGATCTCATGAGAGAGCTATATATCTTGCATTCCTTTTTCTTTTTTAGTTGTACCAAATGGAAATAAGGAGGAAGGTTGGTTTAATTAAAGATTGCTGAAGAATTTTGTACATAAGTTGTATATGAATGCCAACTAATTTAATCGAATAGTTTGGGGGGGGCGTTAGGGGGGGTATTTGGAGATTCTTTGGACTGGTGTCCACATGCATATACTTCTTGTTACTACACATTTGGTAATTTGAACTGTGAACTGACTTCCTTGAAAAACATCATGCTTCCACCCTCATAGAAAGCTCTGCTTTTGAAGAATTAACATGTTATTACTATAAATCGGTCTACAGTAACTTTCAGGAAAGAAGCAGGATGTTTATTTTCTTGTTACTGCTTACCCTGCCCTTGAAGATCGTCTTTTGCTAAATTGAAGAGTTAAATTACCCAATATAAAAAAGTCTCTGCATTTAAAACACAGTCATGTTTCTTTACTATTTATGCTGGCCGGACTGTCAACTGATCATTTGGACTGAGATTATTTTTTTTTCAGCACCTAAGAGAAGATTTAGCATGACATATTTTACATTAATAATGCTATGCGTTTGTTCTTTCATCAATGTAGTGTTCAGAGACACATATCCAAATGTGGTATTATTTCCTCAAACTGATTTTGAACAGATGTGTGTTGGATATACTCGCTTAATTCCTCACTGGGAAGTCTAATACATATGAAGGGCATGAGATTCAGAAAAACTTCTCTGAAAATTTCCAAACATCTCTCTATTTATCCACTATTTTAAGAATAATTTTGGACAAAACGCAGCAAAATATAAAGGAACACCCTTTCCAGCACAAACTTGTTATCAATTTGGATACAATTTTCTACTGATGTAATTACAACTAGGATATTCAAATAAAGGTCATGTGACAAATTCCTTCTGTGTCCAATCACACTTGGCCAATAAAGTATTCTATTCTATTCTATAAATAGGGTATTGAAATGTGTAAAATGCCTGGTGTTCTGCTTTCGGGATCAGTTTCATTTAAACAAAACCCAAAACAATTCGCTTTAGCATTCAAATCACTTAACAGTGTGTCAGTGTCACTGAAAATTGCTTTGGGTCTTCAGGGCACCAAGTGCTTTATGTAGCATTACCTGATCTGATGGCTTTGTTTGTACTATAATTTTAACAAGGTTTCTTAGTTGGAAACCTTGCTGAGGGATTAGATATATATAAAAGTAATTGCTGTCTTGTAATATTTCCATTTCAATTTAGGGGATTCTCCTGAAGATGATAAAAAAATAACATTGATTGGTTGGGCTTGGTTTTTGCAGTGCTCTTTACTTAATCTCTAAAGACTCCTGGTGATTATTTCATTATATAAAAAAAGGCATACCTGTGAAGCGATGGACCTGTCAGCCTGCTTAATATAACCTATAAGCTTTACGCAAGGAATCTCTGTTGGAAGATATGGAAAAGTAGGTTAGATTTAGGATTAGTTATTTTACAGTTGAGTAGTGCCTAATTTTAGAATATCTAGCTGAGACCTATATCTTGAAGTACCCTTTATGTTGCTTTCATCAAGTTCAAATCATCCTTTCAATTCCAAGGGATAGCTTATGGAGAAAGTAGGACATCCTTTATTCAGAGAATAAAATCCAGCTTCTATATGAAAATACTTATCTGAGGATTCAATGGACAATGCACAGTTTCTTCAAACCAAGGGATGAAACTGTGGGCTACATATTAATTCCCTTCCTGTTTAAATTCTGTGTTAATTTGTTGGTCCAATTATTCTTTGACTCCCAGCTTTATCCTTCAGTGGTCAACAGGTAAGCTTTGAGAAGAACCCTTTGTGTCTTAGGGTTAGTTGTTGCAAAGACAAAAATTGTGGTTTTCTATAAATGTTTAACAAAGCATAATTGTGGATTGGTGAACATAAAATGAGTAATGAGTATCACTTTATAAATGGTTTGTAGCTTTTATTAAATCCTAAATCCTTCCCCATTCTGCATTATGGAGTCATTTGGCAGAAATCCTACTCATGTTACATTATGAATGTAAAATGAAAGATGGCTTTTAATTAGACAATCTGTTCCACAGTTATTTGTTTTAGTTTAACAATTTTAAAGAGGTAGATGATTGATTGTCTGCTGTTTCCCATTAAGGTGACAACTATTTGTTACAATGAATGGAGTGTGGCTTTTCTAAGAATTTGCCTGGTTTTGTATTGACCTTTTGTATCAAAGGTGATTTTTTTCCCCAAAAGGCAACTCGACTGGTTTTTTTTCCTTGAGGAAAAAGAATGAAGACAATGTCAAAGGAAGAAGCAGATTAGTTGCCTGGATGACTGAGAATCTCCACAGACACTGAGCCTTTCTAGTAATAAACTAGTCCAAAGGCCATCTTCAAACAGTACTGTCTCTGCAAAACTGCCTAACCAAGCTTCTTACTTTAATGTCTGAACTGTGGTAGCCAAGGACATTTTCTTCTGAATCAGCTGCCAGAAATTCAAATCACAAAACTCAGCCATTGATACTAACGCAGAATAGAATCTGCAGTCTTTCAGAAATAACTTTTCATTATAAGTATTATTAAAATAAATTAATGATTCACTAAACAAAACAAGCTACCATCTTCAAGAGTTCTTTCTTTCTGTCTCTGTTTCACTCTCTGTCTCTCTGTTTCACTCTCTGTCTCTCTGTCTCTCTCTCAAATGTATGTACATATAAAGTGTGTATACATATAAAATGTTTGTTTTCTTAAGTAAAAACAATACATATAAAATGTTCGTATACATTTATGTATAGATTCATTTTGGCATAAGGCATCAGGTTGGAAACTGGGAGACTGTGAGTTCTTAATCCCACCTTAGCCACAAAACCATTTGGGTGGTCTTGGGCCAGTTACTTTTTCTCAGCCCTAGAAAGGAGGCAATGGCAAACCAATTCTGAAAAACCACGTGAAGAAAAATTGCAGGGACTTGTCCAGGCCATTTCCAAGAATTGAATACACTTGAATGGAAGAAAAGAACAGGCATATATGTATCTATTTCTTTGGAATGAAGACCTTAGATAACAAATTAGAATATATGTACTATTATAGATTTCGGCTATGATCCTTATCTGCAAATATATCCACAACTGAACCATCACAGAGGAGTCAATCGTAAGAAAAATACAATGAACTTTTCTCTTTTCAACCTGCAGAGCACTAGAGATATCACAACATTGTGTCCACATTTCCATGAAACTCAGGTGAATGGGATGGAAGGATTAAAGGATATTTCCCACCTAAAGCCATTGGCAAGACAACTTACTGATGCAGACAGACTCCGGAAGGTCATCCAAGAACTTATAGACACAGAGAAATCTTACGTAAAGGTATTAGGCATGCTTTATTGTTCATTTGTCTCTATTAGTCTTCCTCCCTTATTTTTGTGATTGCTTTCTGTATATCACCAGCACTTTGGGAAAAGAAATACGTAGTAGCTACAGGTGCATTTCCATGATGTTCTACAATCCTGTTCCAAATGTATTGCTTAGCAATGATAGAAGTTACAGTTCTACATTTCTGGATGGCACCAAATTGAGGAAGCCTGAATTATATATGGGTGGTCTTCAACTTACAATTATTTGTTTAGTGACCGTTCCAAGTTGCAATGGCAGTGACTTATGGCTGCTTTTCACACTTACGATCATTGCAACATTCCCTGTGATCACCTGATCAAAATTCAGATGCTTGGCAACTCACTCATATTTATGTCAGTGTCCTGGGGTCTTGTGTCCTGGAGTCTTGTGATCCACCTTCTGACAATCAAATTAATTGGGGAAGCCAAATTCACTTAACAGTCCCGTTACTTAATCATTGCAGTGATTCACTTAATAACTCTGGCAAGAAAGTTCATAAAATAGGGGCAAGACTCACTTAACAGCTGTCATGCTTAGCAACAGAGATTTTAGATTCAGTTACAGTCATAAGTTGAGGACTATCTGTACAAACAAGATCTGAGGGAGAGATTGAGGGCAGAAGATGTAGCATAATGGAAGTGGAGAACAAATCACCAGATCTGATCTAGTCACATTCTTAGCTTTGGTTTTGGTTTGTTAAGGATTGCTAAGAAATTTCCCTTCTTGGGAATGCTGCCTAATATCCTGCATATAGATATAGATGAATGCATAGCTAAGTATTTTTTAATATGCTATTGTTTCGATAGCTAAAACAGCATATAATAAACACTCAACAAATACAGTAGTTTTTCCCTAGAAGTGTTACAGTGACCTAAGTAAAAAAAGCATTATCTCATAACAATTACCTTGTACCCTCACATGTTAAGAAGAAGGTTGCTTTCAAAAACATGTAAATCTAAATAATGTTTGATGTCCCCCTAGGATCTGAGCTGCCTCTTCCAGTTATACTTGGAACCTCTTCAGAATGAGACTTTCCTTACTCAAGATGAGGTGAGATATTTCGATGGTTATTTTAATTGTTCTCTAATCTTTCGGAAGTTATGAGCGTTTCAACTGTATCAGACATTTTAAGAATATTTCCTTGCTTTTTTTTTTTTTTTGCATTAGTTATGCCTTGATGATCAAAGTTGACCAACCTCCTTTACAAAAACATTTTTAAGAAGTCTTTAGTTTCAGAAATTATCTTGTTTTTCTGCATTTATTAATGTCGTGTACCGCTTTGTTTATCTCTAGCTTAATACAATTAAACATTAGGTATTCTTTTCTTGAGTAGTATTATCTTTTCAATGTTTATTTTTCCCTACTTCCACACAGATGGAGTCTTTATTTGGCAGCTTGCCAGAGATGCTGGATTTCCAGAAGGTATTTTTAGAGACCCTTGAAGATGGAATTTCTTCCTGCTGTGATTTCAGTACACTTGAAACCCCTTCTCAGTTTCGGGTAAATACAATTTATTACATTTTGGAATATGATAATTATTCCCTTTGATTTCCTTTTTTTCCTATGTTTTCTCCAGTTATAATTTTTATGCATAAAACTAAAAATCACTTACGTTCTCTAGGAAGATTCCTCCCCACTCCCTTTATGGAATAAATTTTGAAATATATTTTCCAAGACCCTGCTGAGGTCAGGTGAACAGTTTGAAAATCCCATAAGTGACTAGCTGAGTCAATTAGTTTGTACAATCACACTAGCAGCATGGGTAAGAAGGAGTTTATGTCAAATAAATGAATCTCTGTGTTTATCTCTTAATATTTCAGAGACTTCTGTCCCTAAAGCCCCTAATATTTCACAGAAATATCTCCAGATCTTTTCTGCTGAGGAAGCAATGAAGGAATATCAAGGAAATTTAAAGTCTATGGTGCAACCATTTTCAGTTACTAAGATAATGAAAAAAAAATTTTAGGACAAATCCTTGCATTTACAATCTGTGCAGGTCTGTAAAGCAAAATAAGATCATAAGCATACTTAGCTTAATTACTGAATTATTGGCCTCAGTTGTGGTTGCTGAATGAGGTCTACTTTTAATCACTATGGAAGTTCCTAAATTACTTTCAGACCCATAAATCAGAGTACATGTGCACACTGCACATCAAACCTGTTGTGGTATTCTGGATTAATCCTAATAATTTAAATTTTACTAGGACATTTTACTTTGTTCTGTAACCACTACCATGACTACTATTTATATCTGAACCTTGACTGATAAACTATTTTAAATTTGTGATCTGTTACTAAACTTTCCTGCTGGATAGGGTTAGTTTCTGTCATCCCTACTGCTCTCTCTCTTTATTACATTTATTACAAGAGTTTTGTGTAGTTAATTGTTAAAAGCATGAATAGTAAGATAATACAATTAAAAATAATGTTTTATTATTTCTACAATAATAAAATTATTCAGAATATTCTCTGTCACTTTTTAAATGCATTTAAACTTCATCAGTTTTTTTTTCCTGCCTATGACAAGTTTTGCCATCTGTTTTCCTAGCTTCTTTCTTAATCTAATTCTGGCTATGAATTAAGCACCTGTGGTAAACAAGCATTGCATTCAAGAGAAGAAATTCTAATCATAGAGGGGCATAATTGAAATGATTCATGTTTTCAGTGAATCGCTTTCCATCACATTTGTTGGCTTTAGTTCATGCAAATCTTGTATTCATTATCTAATTTGTTCTGTTGATTTGTGTTTGTTGCATATCACTGACTTGAAACCACTAGAAAGACAAGATATAGTCATACTCATAAATATCAAAGGCAATTATAGAATAACATAAGTTACAATCAATCAGTTACAGAATATTTTTTTAATGAAAAACTTTTCAGGAATGCAAAATAGGGTGAAGGTAGACGTAGAAGTATAAAATAGAGGAAAACTATGTAGTATAATCATAATGCCCCTTTATTTTAATGACTTCCATATAGTTTTCTGTTTATTGTTAGTTGGCTGTCAGAGTCCAAAATCCAAGAAAGAAATGTTGAAACTCTTCTAAGTGGTTTCACCCCCACTCACCTGTAGACAGAAATCCTGCCAAACTAAAGCAGACTACTTATACTATAGGTAGTCTTCGACTTACAATAGTTCGTTTAGTGACCATTCAAAGTTACAACGGCACTGAAAAAAAGTGACTTATGACCATTTTTCACACTAACAACCATTACCACATCCCCATGGTCACGTGATCAAAATTCAGACCCATGGCAACGGACTCATATTTATGACAGTTGCAGTGTCCCAAGGTCATGTGATTACTTTTTGCAACCTTCTAGAAAACAAAGTCAATGGGGAAGCCAGACTCACTTAACAACCATGTTACATACTTTAACACCTGCAGTGATTCACTTAACAACTATGGCAAGAAAGGCCATAAGATGGAGCAAAATTCTAGTTAACAACTGTCTCGGTTAGCAACAGAAAGTTTGGGCTCAGTTGTGGTTTTAAGTTGCGGACTACCTGTATAAAACATACACTCTGGGAACTACTAGGAAGGAGCTGTCTTAACTCTCTTACACCTACGCATATCGAAACCGCTCTGTGTTTTGCTCCTCTGGAAATCACTCCTTCCCTCCTGAAGAACGGACAAACTCCATCACATCTGCCTTGGATTTGAATGATTTCTTGCATTGTTTGTCATAGTTGCTCTGCACATTAAAAATCTAGTGTTATCAAATTAAGGAATGACTCTTTGAAGAGCATTGTTAGTTTTTGCTTAACTACAAAGGTAAAGGTAACGGGCACCTCTAAAATAAGTTTCTCACCTTCTTCGTTTCAGAAACTGCTCTTCTCTTTGGGAGGCTCTTTCCTCTATTATGCTGATCACTTCAAATTATACAGTGGGTTCTGTGCAAACCACATCAAAGTCCAGAAAGTTCTGGAAAGAGGTAATTATCTCCCTGAGGTAAACTAAGCGTATGATAGAAATGAGGCAAAATAATGCAATTGATTTTTTTTTAAGATGTGAGTGTTAAAAGCATTTCTTAAATTTTGCAATTGGTCTTCTGATAAAGCTAAAGAGTCTGAAAACTGCATCTGTTTTTGATACTCCTAAGCACAACGTTTAGGACTATCTGTGTTTGTCTGTCTTCTTATGGAATTGCTGGTGTGTGTGTGTGTGTGTGTGTAGGGGTATGCTCATTTATTTACTTGAAAATAGGGTAGATCCAGTGCTAGTTATTAAATCAGGCTTTTTAAAAAGAAAAGGAAAAAAACTTATAAGACTTAGACTTAGAATACCATATTTTTCGGAGCATAAGCCCCCCAAAAAAAAAGTGGGTGGAAATGTTTGTGCATTTTATACAGCAAATGTTGCCAAAGCCCCACCCACCCACTGGCCCCCACCCTTCGGCCTCTGCATTCCAGCAGTTTGCCTTCTTGCAGCAAACAGCCTGGTCAGCTTTAGCGGATCCTGATTAGCACAAGCAACTGATTGTCGGTTGGATGGGCCTCCTGACCTTGCACACCTCCATCTTCCCTTTCAGGATGCCGCACAGATGCTCAATAGGATTTAAGTCTGGAGACATGCTTGGCCAGTCCATTACCCTCAGCTTCTTTAGCAAGGCAGTTAGTCATTTGGGAGGTGTGTTTGGGGTCGTTATCATGTTGGAATACTGTCCTGAGGCCCAGTCTCCGTAGGGAGGGGACCATGCTCTGCTTCAGTATGTCACAGTACATGTTGGCATTCATGGTTCCCTCAATGAACTGTAGCTTCCCAGTGCCAGGAGCACTCATGCAGCCCCAGACCATGACATTCCCACCAACATGCTTGACTGTAGGCAAGACACACTTGTCATAGTACTCTGGTTGCCGCCACACACGCTTGACATCACTTGAACCAAATAAGTTTATCTTGGTCTCAGCGGACCACAGCACATGGTTGCAGCAATCCATGCCCTTAGTTATTTGGTTGACCATGGCGAGGCCTGTTCTGAGTGGAACCTGTCCTGTTAAACCGCTGTATGGTCTTGGTCACCATGCTGCAGCTCAGTTTCAAGGTCTTGGCAATCTTCTTATAGCCCAGGCCATCTTTATGTAGAGCAACAATTCGTTTTTTCAGTTCATCAGAGAGTTCATTGCCATGAGGTGCCATGTTGAACTTCCAGTGACCAGTATGAGAGAGAGAGAGAGAGAGAGCGTGATAACACCAAATTTAACACACCTGCTCCCCCTTCACACCTGAGACCTTGTAACACTAATAAGTCACATTATACCAGGGAGGAAAAATGGCTACTTGGGCCCCATTTGGACATTATTACTTAGGGGTGTACTTACTTTTGTTGCCAGGGGTTTAGATATTAATGGCTGTGTGTTGTGTTATTTTGAGGGGGCAGCACATTTACGTTGTTATACAAGCTGTATACTCACTACTTAACATCGTAGCCAAGTGTCATTTCTTCAGTGTTGCCACATGAAAAGATATACTTAAATATTTACAAAATGCGAGGGGGTGTATTGAGTTCTGTGATATACTACATACTATAACTATGAAAGTATTTGTAAGAAAAAAAGAAATATTTGAAGAAAAGAAATGGTTTTGCCCAACCAATTGTGAATAAACTTGCATTTTCATAATGTGTTCCTTCTGCAAGAATTGGACAGAATATTTTGTGTGGTTAGAAAAGTTTTTCATTGATGAGTTATATGTTCTGGAACTAATAGCTGACATTTTTGTATTTTAATTAATGATGATAATTATAGCTTTTACATATGACTAATCATTGTTTTTAATTAATATAACTGGCCTTGTGTAATGTATTTTTATTTGAAAGATAAGCATATATAGGCATGTATGGATGTGAGGGCACATTACATTACACACACACACACACACACACACACACACACGGGCACACACAGTTGTAAAGCAAATGTTGCTTTAAGGAAAAAGCTGAGGTTGCTGTGGATATGGCTTGATTAGCTCCTTAAGCAGGTGTGTGTCTCACCTACTTAAAGAGCTAATCAAGCCATATCCACAGCAACCTCAGCCTTTTCCTTAAAGCAACATTTCTACTGGAGAACAGTTTGTGGTGGAATATAATAGTTTCTTCTACAGGGGCATAATTATCGATTGAAATGGAAGATTACAAGCTAATTTTTTTGGGTCTGTTCTTGTTTGTTTATTGAAAATCAGTCATTTTAACACTTTCAATTGCTTCTTAGTATCTGTTACGTTCGATAAAAAAGTATCATGGTTAACAATGCTGTAAAAGCATGTGATACACAGCATCTTTATCAGAGCTAAGCAGATCTTGGTCAGTGATTAGAGGAGGATCATTCAGAGACCGTCATGAATTTTGGAATGGAAAGATAGTAATAATAGTCTTCAACTTAACAACCGCAATTTAGGCTAGTGCATTGCTAAGCAAGGTGCTTCGTTAAACAAGTTGTACTCGATTTTATGAACATTTTTTAACATTGTTAGGTGAATCTCACAGTTGTCAAGCAAATCTGGTTCCACTCCCTTGATTTTGCTTGCTGAAAGATATAAATGGAGCATGAGAATGCTGCTATGATTGTAACTGTGAGAAGTTGTCATAAACCATTTTTTTCAGTACCATTGTGACTTTGAACAGTTGCTGAAAGAATGGCTGTAAGTTGAGGACTTTAGATAATATGAAAGTAATAATTTGCATTTTCTAATGTTGGTTTAAAAATATAAATAGAATAGTTCACAATAATTGTAGGTTAACAGTAGGGATATATCGTTATGAGTGTGTATTTTCTACTACCTAATGCAAATATTAACACACATAGAATAGCAAAGATACACAGTGCTGTAAGTATTGAGTGGTTTATTTCTGGATTGATAGATATGTTTGGAGTTGTGAAAGTGTGCAATCTCACAAAAATAATGGAAAAAATGTGAAGGATGCATTCAACTATGACTTACTATTATTCTGTATTATTTCAAGCTTTTCTTCATCAGATCAAATCAACATGCTAAGTTGCAGGCATCCATTAATTGTATGCTCTAATTATATCACTAAAGCCTTTGGAAAAATAGATATGATTGGGCCAACAACTTCCCAGCATGCCAGTTCTTCTTTAATTCAGGAACTTAAATTATAAGATTTTTTTTAATGTTATGTGAAACAGCCTGGCATCTCTATGGATAGGGCTTTGCTCAGGTGACACAACTTCATTGGTTTCCAATAGTGTGGAATCCATCTTCTGTATCTAATGCAGTTATTCACAACCTTTTGGGGCTGAAATTCCACTCTATTGTCCTTACTCATGTTCTTCCTGTTTCTGGGTAATAGGAGAACAACCAAACTCCAGGGATAGAGCCAATGATGGGTTTTAATTTCTTGGCATTCTTTGGGGAACTTAGGAATATTCCTGGAAATGATATTGGAATCTGGCAATGTGTTTTGATGTTTCTCCTTTATTTATTAAAGTCTCTTTTAATATAAAAAGTCACAGGGAGTGAGGAGCTTGGAGAATTAAAAAAAAAAAGTCTGTTGGCACAGTGGTATCTTCAAATATTATATTGCATACTTCAGAACTAAATGTTCTTTAAACTGCCAGAAATGAGATCTTGGCAATATATAAAAAAATTGTAGTGATAATTAAACCATCAGACCCAAGAGAGTTTTTGATTAATCCTGTTCATTTGAGGAAGCTACTGTGACATCGTTAATATTTTTCAGTGCCAGATTAACATTATTTGTCTTGTTACTTTGGTTGGATAGTTTGTCTTAATTTAAATAGTCTGCTGTATTTTTGTTTTGTTTTATTGGATTTTAGGATTATATTAATATCCTTGATCTTTGTCAATTGCCCTGATATTTTTGAATAAAGAGCAGTTAGGCTTTTAACTATTGCAATGTAGTTGAATATTATTTATAATATCAACTATAACTGCTTTGTTCCATTTTTTTTTTCCTTTAGCCAAAACTGATAATACTTTCAAGGCTTTTCTGGATGCACGCAATCCAACGAAACAGCATTCTTCCACCTTGGAGTCTTTTCTTATCAAACCTGTGCAGAGAGTGCTGAAATACCCTTTGCTTTTGAAAGAACTGGTGTCTCTGACTGATGTAGAAAGCGAGGAGCATTACCACCTCACAGGTACTTCCCAAAAACTTTATAAACAGTTTTGGTTTATATTTGAATTAGTATTTGAAAACGGACACATGGATTTAGCACTGAGCTGTCTAAAGGAGAATTTATTATGCGGTTTTCTCAATCTCTGTATTTGAGCTTCACACGAAGAGCCTTGTGCATTGGGTTGCTTTAGACCAGCGGTCACCAACCAGTGGGCCGCGGCCCAGTGATGGGCCGTAAGAAAATTTTAGTGGGCTGCAGAGAAATATCACCCCCAGAGCAGCCCCACAAAGCAATTAAACCAGGCTGTGCAGAAAGACAAGGTTGTGCTGCCCACATGGCCCGCGGGAACCATCCCCGCCCACTCACTCCTTACCCGGTAAACTTGCCTGCTAAATTGCTGTTTTTCCGACCATCATCTGTTCTGCTGTGCCGGGAAATTTAGATTAACTAGGAAGCAGGAAATGATTGGATTTCTTGCTTTCTAGCTAGTCTTTAGATTTTCAGCTCAGCACAGCCAAACCTCCATTAGAACTGAAGGTTTGCTTGCAAGCAAATTCAATGCAGACTCACGGCAAGCAAATTTGAGAGACTGAGCTAGCTGATGGCAGAAAGATAGATCACTGAATGATTCTGTGAGCAACTCAATCTGCCTGCTTTGCCTGATTTTGGGTAAAAGTTACTCTTTTTTAAAAATAAAAAATTGAGTATTTACATGCATGGTGTGTTGTGAGTTAATTTTGTAAGTTTGCTTGCAAGCAAATTTTATGTGACAGACTGAGCTAGCCAATGGCAGATAGATGGATCTGAATGAATCTGTTATTCTGTGAGCAACTCAATCTGCCTGCTTTGCCTGATTTTGGGTAAAAGTTGCTCTTTTTATAAAAAATTCAATATTTATATAAATATTTATTTACATACAAGCCATGCCGAGCCAGTCACATGACCAAGCCACACCCACAAATTAGGCCATACCCACAGAACCGGTTAGTGGTCCCTGGGATCTAAAATTATGAGTTTGGTGGTCCCTGAGGTCCAAAAGATTGGCGACCCCTGCTTTAGACGAATAGCAGCTTGTTGCATTATCCAGGTGCTTAATTAAGATTTGAGCCAGATTCAAACTATAACTTATCAATGGAATTATTTTACTGAACAGTTCAAAAGGGTAGTCACTGTTTTATTTTTAAAAAGGCTACTGTCAAATCTCTTTACAGCCATTCTGTCAAAGGGGAGATTAGATTTTTCCCAGTCAAGGCAATTTAACAATGACTTATTGTGACACCATATGTAGATCACACAGCACAATAAGCAGTGATGTGGGGCGCCTTTTTGGTTCTGCTTAATGCAATAAATGAGATCATTATGGTTGTGAAGCTGGTTTTTACCTGCTATTATAGCGAAATTAAACCAAATATGGGTTTGGGTTAGGGTAAGCTTGTCGGTGGTTAGGTAGGTAAGTGAGAAATTCTTGAGTAAGTTTGCTCAGAGAAATCACGGGAAAATGAATTAAAAGTTTCAGCCCATTTTGTTCCTGTTTAAGAATGGAAGGGATGAACTTTGCACAACAGTGATTGCCATAATCTGGGGATACTCTGACAGCTCAGATTGTGGCCTGGGAAATTATAGCCTTTCATTGTATGCTGTCTCTTCTAATTATGATTTATGATTATGACTCACGATGATTGGTGAACCCAATCAGAGTGAATGAACTTTCCCATGATTTGTGAAATACTGGGGTAGATTTGGCTGTTCTGGGTGTTTTTGATTTTTTTTGCTAAATACCCAGGTTTTAATTAGATGCCCTGATACCATATTATTAGTTTCATCGTTAACTAGACCTCGGAGATAAAGGTTATGGGGCCCAAACCTTCTACTAGGACTTAAACTTATATATATGATTTTATGCAGCGAATTAGCTTTAGAAGCTATTTGGGATATGGTACTAAGCCATTTTTCGGAAGGGATATACAGAGGCTGTAGAATAGAATATACAGCCCACTTCCCCTTAAGGTTTCAGAGCAGAGATATTCAGATGTTATAGTATGTCATGTGCCTGTGCATGGGACTGCCTTTTATATGACTTCCACCACGATCACTTTTGCAGGGAGATGGATGGGTAGATAGAATTCCGAATTCCTGTTTTTGCAGTGTATATCCTATGTGCTCTGAAACATTAAGGGAAGCTGATAGCTTCTGTATATCCCTTCCATCAGAGTGTTGATTGGAAGGACCTGTATCTCCTAATGCTCTGTATATAATCATCCAAGGGTGAGGGTGAATCAGTTCAGTTCTTACTAGATGTTGAGGGGAGTACAAGTAGCAGGTTTGACCTAAATAGAATAAGGTCTGGCTATTTATGTCCAACAAGTCCCAATAAATATAATCGAATGAGGTGGTGCCTCCTGGTGGTCAAAGTAATCAAAAACACCACACAGGATTTTACATAAAAATAGAAATTTCTCTTTCTGCCAAGAAGGGTGAAATCATATAAAACCCCATACATGAGGGCAGGACATAATGTAATATCTGTATCTCATTGACCTGAGACCTTATGGCTGGTAATTTAGATGTAACTACCTGCTAAATCACAGTCTTGCCTTCAAAACTGCAGAAGCACTGAAGGCAATGGAAAAGGTGGCCAGTCACATCAATGAAATGCAAAAGATTTACGAGGATTACGGTGCAGTGTTTGACCAACTAGTTGCAGACCAAAGTGGAACTGAGAAAGAGGTAAGGAAGCATGAATTCTGTTTTTAAGGTTTATTCACAAATCAGTCAAACATTGGCCTTATTTCTGGCAGGACAATCAAATCAAACATGGATTTAGACAGATATTAGAATCTCCCCCCCCGCCCCCATTTGGATTGGGAAGTTCAAAACAATTTCCTGAAAGGAAGGCAATAAGCAGACATTTGTTATTCTGTCAAGAAAATCGTCTGGATTGTTGTTATCTTCTCTGTCATGTAATCTATTTTACACAGTACCATTAAAATATACAAACGAGTCACATCCTAGCTTTTAACTGATGTTTATGAGGTACAGATCACCCATCACCACCCATCACCATGTTCTGAAGGCAAATTTTTTTAAACTACAGTCCTGCCTTTGCGTATATCCTCTTAGTAGTAAATCTCACCGCACTCAATAAGATTTCAGGTTGCTGCAGTAACTGGAGTCCAAGACATGTTAAAAAGAATGCCTCTGACATTTTTTGAAACCATTGGAATGGTAAATTTACATTTTTTTCCTAAAACCAGTGGGTATTTTGCAGTGAACTTTTGGTGTAATGTTGATTGTCCTCTATTGAGGAAATTGTTCAACCTTCCTTCTTTTTTAGGTCACAGAACTTTCCATGGGAGAACTTCTTTTGCACTCTACTGTTTCATGGCTGAATCCATTCGTTTTGTTGGGCAAAACAAGAAAAGAGTTGGAACTCACAGTGTTTGGTGAGTGATCAATATCAATTTTATTAAAACCCCTTCCCTCCCCGCCAAAATTGGAAAGTTAAGCTGTTTTAGGATAGACTTAACACAGCCAGTCACTAATCTGTTCAGAGTCGCATTGGTGATTTTGAGAATTCTCATCCCACCAGAAAATTAAAGCATTGCCATTTGGGGAATACTAGACCTGCTCCAGTGCCTGCTGTCTAGTATCCCATAAGATCTTGCTTTAGGGAAGGATTCATACCATTAACTTTTTCCCATTGGCCAGAAAGACAGAAGTAGACCTAGTTTAATTAACATAGCAGTCGGGATTTGGAAGGTGGGCTGAGTGCCTTTAGACTTTGAAGATTAATTCAGTAATGAAAGGGGTTCATTTTCGGCTGCTGCATTTCTAAGATTAGATATGCAAAATCGATTAATTGCTGGGTTTAGGTATTCCAACTGTAGGGCTACCTGAATTGACGTAATTAATTCTGTCTGTGATAGGGGCTGCTTGGAGTCAAAGCTGTGGTCAGTTATTTTTTTGATGTTCTCGAAATGTTATTCTTTGAGCAACCCAGCTAAGCATTTCAAGAAACAAAGCTATGTAGATGTTACTTATAAAATATAAGGATAAGCAAGCAGATCTATTCACTCCCAGGAATTTTACTGTCTTTCATGTACTTCTGTGTGTCAAAAATCTATTTTAGGAATGTTATTAGATCTCCTACAGCAGAGTTGTAGGGCAGGAGGTCTTCCTCTCTTGTTCCATTTTATGTCTAAGGGAGGACTAGAATTTGTGGTCTCCTTCCATCTAGTCCTGTAACTGAACTCTCATACTAAACTAGCACTCGATACTTTAGTCCTTCCGTGGCTTTTCAACACAGCCAGACCCTTTCAGTATGGTATTTCTCAATATTTCCTTGGCCCACTTCAGACCAATGCTTCATAGCAACAGTGGGAAACAACTGACACTTTTGCTGAGTGAAAAAGTCCTTCTCGTTAACGGATCTTTGCATTTCTCCTCTTGTCACTTATTCAGCAGCACTTGGTGATGTTGCACTGTGATGGCAACACATAAGACTATAGTATTTGGAAGGTACCAAAGATGGATGCTTTTAGCAATTTCATGTGGAAAGCAAATTCCAAACATTAAAATGAATGTCATGTAGCTTTTCTTAGCAGCTGTTAAGCCTCCTGTTGGTCTTCTGCAATTGAATGTTACTTACTGTATGTAATATAGTATATATTTAATATATATTAAATATAGTTGTTGTAACATGGCAGAATTATTGATGTATTTTAACAAGCAAGCATGTTTGTAGGGTATCTCATTTTGTTTTTAGTATTACAGGAAAAAACTCTGATGTTTCTTATACATGCATATTTCTTACTGTTGAACCTGATTTTAATATTTTATTTTAATCTATTCTGCATTTGCATAATCCTATTCATAGTTTGTGTCCTATTTTGACATGGAGCTTGAAGTGTGTGTGATAATATTATTAGGAAATTACTGGCAGGTTCAGGAATTTAGTCCAAGACCTTGACCAAACAGTGAAATACTCCTCCGTGGCATTTCTAATGCACATTGTCAGTTCCTGATGAATTTTAAAAAGTAACTTAGCATGTACTGAAAAGTATGGCAGTATACCAATAAAAGTTATCTTCTCTTTCTTAGTTTTCAAACGGGCAGTCATCTTGGTGTATAAAGAGAACTGCAAATTAAAAAAGAAATTGGTAAGTATTTTGAGAACTAATAAATCATGAGTGATCTATATAAGTATATAGTTGGAATTTACAGTTATTGAATAAAAAGAGCATATATTTTAGGGATAATACTCTAGACATCAATTATCAGAAGAAATAAAATCATGTATGTATCTTTAAAAGCCTTAGATGTTTAGATTTAAAATGATTATCCTAGCTGAACATGAAAGTTTGCAAAAGCACACATAAGCTTTGTTCTTAGTAATTAAGTAGCATAAATCAGGCAAGTGCCCTCTCTAATATTATCACATTTAAAAAAAAACAGAAGTGAAGATCAATATTCTTAGATTGAACAACAAGGAGTTTCTGGCATAATATTTTTAATTGTCCTCTCTTTTTGTCCTTTTAAAAAGGCAGGTAATGTCCGTAATAATCAGAATGATCTGGATTTGTTTAAATTTCGTTGGCTGATTCCTTTATCTGCTCTTCAGGTTCGACTGGGTAATACAGCAGGTGACTTGATTTTACTAAACATACTATTTTTAAATAGTCTCTATTTTTAACATTTTGAAAGTTTGTCAACCATGAATATATTGTGTTAAAGTTTTCATTGCTTCTTTCATAAATAAATATTGCACTGATGAAAAAAGTTCAGTGTATCAAGCAGGCTATTCACCACAACATTGGAATAGATTTAAATGCCACAGAATTTATAGAAAGAATTCACTCTAGTTAATTTTAAAGCACTTTTAGTACTTTCATACATTAGGCAGTAAGCCTATTCTTACTTCCTCTGCTGATCTAAAAGCTTTTTCCATTGTAAGGTACTTTTGGTCCGTGATGAAATACTTCTGACAAATGGAACAGAAAAGGCAATCTTTGCTGATTGCCCCTCTTTCCTGCTCATTTCCCATGCCCATGCTACTTTTTGCAGGGTTGGATGGTTTTTGGAAACACCAAAAAAGGCAGCAGTGGGAGGCTGCAGAGGGAAAAAGGAAGGGATTGCTGAGAGCCACTGCATCCTAATTTTATATTAGTTTGAATGTGAATCCTGTGAGTAGAATTCGACTCAAGAAAGTCTTATCAACAACAACAACAAAAGAATCTCAGAGTTCCCAAAAGGAGACAGGGAGAAGAAAGGATGGCTTTATTTTATAGGATTTTTTTTTAAACCAATTAACAACAATCCTTGTTTTTTTCTGATCAATCACTAAATGTGTTTGTGTGAATCTCCAAAGAACTCCCCTAAAACAATGTCAAAACAATGCTTTGAATTATGAATTGTTTCTAGTAACAAATAATATAGGTAGTACGGTTGAAATGCTAAAGCATGTATAAAGTATTTTTCATTCTTGCCTTTGATCAATTATAAATTAATCACAGAATAAATTGTAAATACAAAATACAGTGCTTTACTGCAGGTATGCACAGAGGTTTTATACTTCTAAATTTAAGAAAAATTAACCTTAAGAAGAATTCGCAATTTAAGAATGACCAGGTAACTAGCAATCCTCAAAATTTCTGGCTGCTCCAGCAGCCTTCTGGTTACGTGATCGTGATCCGGGTGCTTGGCAATTTTGAGGACTAGTTGCAAGGCCCTTCATTCAATGCCCCCTTAACTCTGAATGGTTGCTGAACAAATGGATGTAACGCAGGATTACTTGTACTGAGCAGAAAAGCCAAATCCCAGTTTCATTCACGCTTTGAATTTGGGAAGACGATATTTATTAAAAAAAAATCCAATACCTTCAGCAAAATCCTTATTGCAAGAAAAAAAAAACAATTGACATGATCTCTTGGATGAACTTGAAGCCCTAATTATATTCTCATATATGAAATTCTTTGGCTAGAAAGTTGTAGGTATCATTAAATGTTTGTAAGAAAGTGTCTTTCTTCCCACAGGAACAGAAAACAGCAGTATTTGGGAACTGATTCATACAAAGTCAGAATTAGAAGGAAGACCTGAAACAACCTTCCAGTTGTGCAGCAGGTAGAAGCACAACTTGATTCCTAGTTTCTAAGTGGATTGTTTCTACTTTCTTCTTTTTAAACAATATAATAAATTAATATTAATAAATTAACCTCCATAAATAGTATACTATTTATTTATTCATTCACGTAAGAGTCCCATATACATCTATCCTGTTTGGTCAAAGTCGGATGAAAGATTCTTATGATGCTATTCAGAGAATTCTCAAAAGTGAACCAAAAGAGAAGTGCTAATTTGGGGGATATGCCAAAGACTAACCTGGGCCATATGCCTAATTTTGTTACCTAGAATAGAAATGTTGCTTTGGGCAACAAAGGAATCATTATATACAAAGAGAATCAGGCCTTGATATCTAATATTATCAGTAACTTAATGTTTTGAATTTTTTTAAAAAAACTATTTTTTCATTGACTTAATTACTGTTTTTTTCTCCACAACTACAGTGACTGTGAAAGCAAGACCAACATAGTCAAAGTGATTCGTTCAATTCTAAGAGAAAACTTCAGACGTCAAATAAAATGCAACTCGCCCTTTGAGAAATCATATAAAAATCGCCTCATACCACATAAGAATCGAATCCCAGTTTCAGCAAAATTGGGTAAGGAAATATTTTAATATGTCAACATTTTTGTGTATTATTCTGTGGCAAGATTAATCAACAGGAGAGCTTAGTTACATTCCACTGAAAGTGTTGGAGAAGCAAAACAAGATAATCCATCCCACAGAATGCCTACCAAAATACTTATTTAGAATTCTGTGGGGTGATACTTTTTCCCTTGCCATGCTTACTGTGGCAACTGTTATGGGAAATAGGCCATAGTGTTCCAAATGTGCCTACGGGTTCAAATTAATTAACAGGAAACAATTTTTAACCTAATATAATAAAGAAATAATGTGTATTTTCCATCTTGAAATAATTTAAGGAAGACATATTTACAAGCCAGCTGAAATCTTTAGATTACATTAGTTGAGCTTGATCCAGTTATGCTAGGTCAATACTCCTTTATAACTGCTCTATCTACAACAATGGGAAGATATCAACACATTTATATAGACAATCCTTGTTTACCAAGCGCTTGTGCAGCAACCATTTAAAATTAAGGTGCTTGAGAAACACTTATGCCGTTTTCAGAATTGTGGCAATTGCCACATCCCTGAGGTCCCGTGACTAATTGCAGTTTGAGTGCCTGGCAATCAACATGCATTTACAACAGTTGCAGCTTACCATGATTGCGTGATCACTGTTTGTGACCTTCCTATCCAAATTCTGACGGCAAAGTCAGTGGGGAAGCCCCTTGGAAGTAGCAAGTCAGTCATGTGATAATATTGTGCTTAATGATCCACTATGATTCGCTTGATGACCACAGCCAGAACTTATACTGTAAGCCTGTGCAGTTATGTAAAATTTCACTTTACTTGCATTGCTTAGCAATCGAATTGCTGGTCCAATTGTGTGTTCTGTGAGAACTTCCTATAATGGGACAAATATTCTCGCTGAAAAGGTTAAAAATTCAAAGTAAAGGATTTTGTGGTTTTAAAAATCATTTAAAATTATTCCATTACCTGTTTTCTTTGACTATGTAGTGCCTGGCTCAAATTTCTCCTTTAGCAACTGTACAACAATGACTAGGAAACTTCAGGTGATTTCGGGAGTTCCATTAACCTTCATGCTCTTCTTCAAAGACCAGAATTATTTTCAGTGACAGTAAGCCCTTTTGAGATGACAAAAACATGGTTTCCCATGGATGCTTTCCAGGCTATACCTCTCACCTCGCTTGACTTGATTTTTCTTCTATCATTTTAATTGAAAGGCAATCGATGGAAGGCTTGTGTCATGCTACAAAGTAAAATGCTTCCCTAGGACCCTTCTTTAGAGTCTGCAATAACAATGATGCTAGAAAGTTTTAATCTAGAACTTATTCTGGAAAAGAGTTCATCCAACTAGAAAAAGCCAAGACTAAGCTGGTGAAAAGCATCATAGGGGGCCTAGGAGGATGGAGGAGCAGCCGTATTTGTTCTCACAAAATATGCAAATATCAGTACGCAATCATGTTTTCCTTATGTCAAACATGCTAGTATTAAAAGATTGCCTGCCCTCTTGTGTCCAGATTCTCACTGTTTATTTTCTGAAGTATCTCTCTCTCTCTGTCTCTCTCTCTCTTCTATAGCACTTAATTGCATCAGTCATAATGTTTAAATGGGTTACCAGTTTGTTCCATACAGAAACTTGATGGGTGTATTTTTACATTGGCAGCTTCTTCCAGATCACTGAAATTACTGAAGAATTCTCCCAGTAATGAATGGAACAGCAGCACAAGAAAAGGAAATGAACCGGATTCTGATGAATGCAGTTTGAGCAGCAGTACACCAAGTAGCAGCTGCCAAACTACTGACAGTATCCTGGAATCTAAAAACTCCTCTCCCATGAAGAGTTTGCAGAGCTGTGCATCTGATTTGTCAAATAGTCCTGTAAAGGAATCTGATATTCTAAGTGATGAGGAAGATAATTTCCAGCAACTTCTGAAAAAAGGCAATCCCACGAAAGACATAGAAATCCAGTTCCAGCAGTTGCAGATTTCTGAGATTCAGAACGGTGATGTGGAGATGGGGTATCCTCCTGAGATAGAGAACGGAGGCGGGCAGAGAGCAGAAGAACAGCCTAAACTAGTCCGCGCTCACTTTTGCCCTATTAAACGAAAAGTGAACAGCACAAGACATGCCAAAGGAACCTTGCGGGCAATGCAAGAACAGCATCTGTCGCTTGACAATCAGCCTGATTCCCCGGGTTTTGACCTGAATTCAATTTTAGAAAGAGAATTCAGTGTGCAAAGTTTGACATCAGTGGTTAATGAGGATTGCTTTTATGAAGCAGGAGAGAGACATGGAAAATCCTAGCTATTTTGATTTGCATCTTGATAAAACTACTTACTCTTAGTTTAATGCACTACTGGGGTTTCCCACAAAAGTAGTTGTAAAGGCTTAAGTTATTTTAATTTATTCCAAAAGAAAAAAGTTTACCTTGAATTTGCAAGTTCTGTAAATTAATCTCTTCCGCTTTCAGTAATAGGTAACATTTAAACATTTTTGAAAACATGGGAAGGCAAGATGTTCATTTTTTGACCTGAGTCCAATTACTTTTCATTGAGCATTTAAGAGCATGTTAGTTTTTGCTTTATTTAAAGTCAAATTATTTCAGTACAGAGTAAAAAAAGTCCTCTGTACATTGTACTAAAATGTAAATGGTTGTTTATATTTGATTTTTATATATGTTTATATATGTTTGTACATATAAAAAGCTTGTACTGTAATCTTATGGTATTTTTATTTTCTCTATAAGCTTGTACAGTAAAATGTTAATTGAAATAGGTAGATTTGTGAGTGTTTTATTCTTGGGGGGAGGGTGTGGGTTACTTTTCAGTTATTTTACATTTCGTCTTGGGACCTGATTGCACTTAGAAGATAAGCAAAGTAGTATGACTTGAGTTTTAAGAAAAACGATCCTTATTCTCATTTATAATTTTCATGTACAATTTTGGTTTAAAACCAAAGAAGATATACAAAGTCAAATTTATTTCAGTCCAATCCAAAAACCCGTTAAGACTTTGTGGTTGCTTAATTCTAGGAAAGAAAATAGTAATCTTTGTCAGTCCATTTGAATTTGGATTCCTTTTTCTTCCATTTCAGTTCCTCTCTGTAGTTATATGCAAAAAGATCTGGATCTTCATCACACATTTTCCTGTAGACATTACAAAGGTTTTTAAACTGAAATAAGGACAGCTGAGTTGGATATAGAGTTGGGTCAACATCTGCCTCCATGAGCAGATGTTTAGTTTTTTCAAGGCGGTCAGCTTCTGGAAATAAAATCCTGAAAGAAAACAATATTGGTAATCAACAAGGAACACCCGTTGATGGAGGAACACCTTCAGATTTCTCAATTCAAATAATATATTCCACAGCCACACTATGATTCATGGGCCTCTACAGAAGAGGTGATATTGGGGAAAATGATAAAAGGAGCACTGCAACATAAGCTGTATCCCATTTGCATGTGTATTGTGATCTCATCTACATGAAGGGTGAAGTTGCACTGCAGTGCTTTGTCATTCTGCTAAAACAGTTGGATTCTGGGAATGCTTTTGCTATCACTAATAGCAAGAATAACATTAATGCAGTGGTACTCTGAAGATGAGCACATGGCATGCCTTTCACGAGGTTACTGCAAAAGGATGAAAATAACAGGTACCCTCATGCGCCAACTGTTGCACAACTAAGGTAGAGAAATAAGTGATGTCTTCAGAGGCAGATGCCACCAGCAATCTGCTCTGCCCTGCCTTTTATCAAATTTATCATTTTTTAAATCAAATTTCTAGGTTAGATTGCCTAAACATTAGAATTTGAATATAGACCTTTTAACATTCATATTCCACTGTTTTTTTTTAACTAGGCAAAGTGTTAATACATATTGTAAATCCATGTATAATATGCCATAGGTTAAATAATAAATATCAAATTTCTGATTCAACAAAAAACAGATTCCTTCCTGACTGTAAGGAACTAAGAAGCAACTATTTCAGAGAAGGAAACCTATTTATGTCACAAACCTCATTCAGTTGTATCATAACATTGTTCTCTTGTCTCCAGCAAGGCAGTTTTTTTTTACTTTGTGTTTAAAAGGGTTTGCTGGGGATTGTCCCTAACCTCTCAATATATACGGAAAAGGCAACACTTCATATCACATTTTATGCACCAGCATGTTGTTTCAACTTGGCCCTCGGTGAAAAGGAACTAAGGCAATATAAATAATACCTTGGAATTTTTCTTGTAATGTCTTCCATTCTATGACTAGGTACAAAGCAGACAGTAACATTTAGATTTAATTTAGTCATGTTTGCATTGCCTCAATATTTTCCAGCATGTTTTCAAGTGTCAGAACACAGCAGGTAATTCCTCACTATCTGCATTCAGTCAATATACAGGTAGTCCTCGACTTATGATCACAGTTGAATCCAAAATTGGTATTGCTAAGCTAGATAGCTATAGTTTTGCTCCTTTTTGAGATCTTCCTTTCCATAGCTGTTAAGTGAATCACTGCAGTTGTTAACCTCATAACACAGATGTTTAAGTGAATCTGGCTTCCTCACTGACTTTACTTGTCAGAAGGTTGCAAAAGATAAGCCCAGGACACTATAACCATCATAAATACAGGCCAATTACCAAGTGTCTGAATTTTGATCATGTGTCCATCGGGATGCTACGACGGCCATAAGTTGAAGTACTGTCATAAATCACTTTTTTCAGTGTCATTGTAACTTTGAACAAACACATTGTTAGTCAAGGGCTACCTCTACTATAAAAATCCACCTGAGCAGGTAAATATATTACCACTGTGTTCAAGGCTTAGAGCTATGAAGAGAAATAAAAAACAGTGCAATACAATTGAGAAAATTCCTTGAAGGAATCATATGCAAGTGTGCAGCCTACCCCTGCAATTCTTGAAAACAAATCTTTATACGTCACTCATTTTCTTACCTTGCACCATGATGACAATGTTTTCTTCTGAACTGGAAAATACTTTGAACAACTTTTTCCACCATCTTAAATGGCTGTTTTATTTTGGGTTCCACTAGTGGTGTAAAATGGACAAGTGTCACGTCTACCTGAGATTAATATATATTAAAATTATTATACTTATAGCAGTAAGGAGATATATTTTATTATAAATTTATATACATAAATGTCATTTAAAGGAGTAATTGCAATTCTGTTGACCAATAAATTGGGTTTCAAGTTCACAATGTGGACCTCCTGCTGTTTCATAACAAAAAATAAAACAATGCTTTCAGGAAAATGGGAACAGATCAGTAAGAGAAACAGACATTATAAAAATACTATTAAAATGAATTAATTTTGCTGTCAATTTTTCTAAATTACAATTTCGGGATCTGTGATTCAAAAGTCCAACTAGACTTATACTTTTTTCAGTGTCATTGTATCATTGTATATTTTTCAGTGTCATCAACTAGACTTATATAATTTGATGTATCCCTTTGCTGCTGTCATCTAATGTTTATAGATTTTTTTGCCTAGATCATGTAGCAATTCTACAGTAAACTCTTGTAGAATAGAAGAATTTCTCTATTATGAGAAAACAGAATCCTGTTTCTCATTCAATTTTCTTCTTTTTTTAAAAAATATATATTTTATTGATTTTACAGTTAAAACAAACTAACAAAAACATGAGAATGTTTTTCGTTGTTTTCTATTTTTTTCTTTCTTTCTTCTTCCTTTCTTCTTTTTCTCTCTTTCATTTATGTATGTGTTGGTTTGTTTTCTCATTCAATTTTCTTCTGCATGATCAAAAATGGTCCTCAAAATTCAGCACAAAGCAGCAACATTCTGAGTAGAATTATGAATTAGTGACTTTCCCCCCAGATCATCATACTGCACATTTACATGAAAATAAAAATAGGCTGAAATACATATGGCATCCTCAAAGAAGACCTGCATTTTTTGAAATCCTCTGGTAATCCAAAACACATCTTACTGTTTACTCCATTACAGAGTCTTGAGTTCTTAGAACACTCAGAAAGCTGCAATATTACTATGGAAACCAATATAGGAAATTACTGCTCACTTGTAATTGGTTGCTTTGAAATTACTGACATTATATCCTATTTTTTAGTCATGCATATAACAAGTTCCATTTCAACACACTGATTTTTAATAATCACAGTAGCTTTGCCATTTAATTTTGCTAATAGTTTTAGCAGAGAATGTTTACTGCAAACACAAAATCAGGTTCACTTAACTGAGAAAAAAAATCTTGTACCTTCTGTCAAACTGTTTTAAAAATTAATGCCAATAAAATCCTGAATTTTGTTAGGTTCTGTAATATGCATGTAAAATAAATAAATAAGTCTGAATTTTGCAATGTGTTACAAAAAAAAATAACCTTAAGAAGTTAGAAGGGACTTTCAAAGAAGAAATGGCAATCTGAAGATAGGTCCGTTAAAAGGAATCAGTCACGGCAGATGACCACAGCAGAATGAAGAGTAGGCTCTCTGTAATTCCTCTCCAGATAAGGAGAGGACATGACATTGCTCACAAGTCCAGACAGCTGCTCCTTGCAAGAAGATTGCAAGATAGTGGTTTCCAGTGGACTTAGAGCTCTGGGAGGGAGGAATAGCCATCTTTTTGCTCAAACCACGGTGCCTTAGAATGGACACTGAGGTCACATACCAATCACTTTTGGAAATCGACCGTTAACTGCTTTTCAGCTCTTGGGAACCCTTGGATCCAAAAGTTTGACAGCAGTAGTGAATTTCCTTCAATTGCTAGTTAGAAGTTGTTTTAAATACAAATTTAAGTGCTTAAAAAATATTTTGGAATGAACAGCGGAACTTATGAAGGAAGCGTAATATTCAAACTTGTAGGCAGTTATTTACAGAAAATTATCCAAGTTGCACTGAGTTATCTGC
This sequence comes from Pseudonaja textilis, assembly GCF_049901715.1. Lineage (NCBI taxonomy): Eukaryota > Metazoa > Chordata > Lepidosauria > Squamata > Elapidae > Pseudonaja > Pseudonaja textilis. The sequence goes on along the minus strand of NC_141990.1, from coordinate 79,577,124 downwards.
AAAAACAAAACAAAAAAACGAGAAAAACTATGTGTCTATATATATAATGTATGCACATTGCTTTCTAGATAAATGTTCTTTTTATGTAAAAAACAGAAAAAATATGATAGTTCTATAGCATTAACCATTTCAAATTCAAATTCAGTGTTTCCCAAGTCCTATGCTCCTACAGACCCACTACCAGCTTTGTTACTTCATTTTACATCCATTCTGCCCACTTTTTACATGAAGCTGATCTCTTCTACATTGTTGTAATCTTCATCCTTAAATAAATATTTAATCTCATTGTATGAGGTGCAATGACAATAAACTAAACTAAGAATCTGTACGATGGATCCAACCTTTTCCAAGTAGAAACCCATTTAAACAGTTGGACCCTAACCCTGAAGAATCTGTACTTCCCAGAGATGTTCTAGAAGGTCCCATGGTTCTAAACCAGTGGTCGCCAACCTGTGGCCCGGGGACCACTGGTGGTTTGTGAGAAAATTTTGGTGGTCCACAGAAAAACGTCCCCCCCCAAGGCACCTCCCCCAAAGCTATTAATCCAGGCTGCACCGCCCACATGGCCCACCCACCTAATAGCCCCCACTCTTCAGCTAAGTGCAAACCTTACCTTGAGTAGAACTACACGAGCTGGAACTGAAAGGTAAGATCAATGGCAGGGGAGGGAAATCCACCCCGGGGTGGCTTGCTGACGTTGGTGGGAAAGTCCGTCCCATATTCCAGAGTTGCAGTAGTCACAGGCCTGGCCCTTTGGTCATCCCGGAGCAGCTCCTCCAGTCCATGGCAGGCCGGTGCACCCAGCTGGAGGAGCAGCTGTTCCGCGACGACCAAAGGGCCAGTCCTGCAGCTCTGGAATATGGGACCGACTTTTCCCAACAACGTCAGCAAGCCATCATCAGTCAAAATTCATATTAGTGGCCTACAGGATTTAAAATTATGAATTTGGTGGTTCCTGAGATCCAAAAGGTTGGCGACCCCTGTTCTAACCCATATTTCGGAGGTGCAGCATAGTATTAAAAAAAAAAGGAGGGGGGGCTGTATCACTTCCTCTTTGGGTTTGCTACTAGAAGCCATCACTGGCTTCTGCTCCTCAGATTCCCGATGGTTTGGTAAATTTAATACCTTCCTGTGGCAGGATTTGTTTCTTTCATAATAATACACAGAGAAAGAAGAATATAAGTCAATTATTGAAGCCACTACACTCTTATCTTTAGCTTTAAGCACTGTTTAAACTTAGATTAGTTCCTAGTTTCATTATATATTAAAGTTTAATGAAGTTAAACAGAAACTGAAACCTTTTTCATCTTTAAGTCTGGTTTTGGGTTAAATATTATGGTTATTACAGCTGGCAGAAGATGAATTTACAATTTACCATAGGAATATAGAACCCAAGAGCTCTCTCTCCAGGGTGATTGTCTTATGAATAAAATAGGATTTTTTGCATCAAGTAGAGATTTTAATTTGCCAGTTTTAATCCTCTGCATATTGTTACTTGGTGTTGGCTTGAATTTTGTTATTAACTTTTAGGTAACAGTCTCATATTTTTCAGATATCTACCTCTGAAATCAGAGACAATAAAAAAAATGTGCTGTATAGCTTTTCCTCTCACCTTTTTCCAGGGTCATTGTGGAACTGGGAAATTCTGACATTCACAATTCCTCTTCAGAGACATGGTGAATGGCAAAGGGGATCAGAGATAGAAGAACAAGCCATCTCAATACTGTTAACACAAAACACTTAAGTCCTAGGAATATTTATTCAAAGTTAACTTACCTAATGTATCAGGGAGGAAGGCTGATCTGATTAAAGTGAAGATGGTTTTACAGATCTGTGTTATAGCCCACTGGGGAAACTTAATCGTTTTCCCCAGAAGCTGTAAGTTCTCTTGATTATGGCAAACAATTTTGAATCAACATGGAAAAGAACATTCTTGTAATTACTGGTTCTTGAAAGAAGTTATTTTGATCACGGGGAACGACTGAGGGATAACTGCTCTCAATCTGCAAGCAGTAGACTTGGAAGATCAATTGGATCAATCTATCCTGCTCAGGAATGTATTTTTGAATAGTCAAGCATCTTTCTTTAGAGGACAAGATATTTAAATAATTATGTTCAACTGTACTAACTTTAGCATGTTTTAATGTCCTTCCAGCAGCTAAGACTGTGCCCTTATGATGAAAGACTCAATGAATCTAGAGTCCATGTTTGTTTACTGCACCTTTTATAAGGATTCAAGGGCCCTTTTATAACTCCCTATTTGATGAAATACCCAGGCAATTTTGACATGGCTATTCCTGACATCTTTGACATTGAATATCAATGTTGAATGCGACAAAACTTTGTTATACTGCCTGAATATAATTTTACTAGCCCGATATCCATGCTTCGCTACCAAACTATGTGATCGGGCTTAGTTTTGTGGGAGGAAAATAAGGGGGGGGGAATGCTGCCTCTGCCTACCAGCATCCATCGGTATTCATCTGGCTAGCATCCTGTCAGTGTGTGACAGCATTGAGGGCTGTTTGAAAACTGAAACAGTATTTGCTATGTGAGCAAGGAGACAGCAAAGAGCCTGGGCGTGGCTTAGCTCAAGTACTAAAGCTGCTTGGTGCTATGAAACTGAAACTCCTCTCCTCTGCTTGTGTTTTGGATTTGGAACAGATTTCTTTTCAGGTGGGGAGGGGGAGTAGAACTCCTTAGCATCAGAACGGGTTAATAATAATATACGAAATACTAATGATCTGATGGTCATTTGTCATTTTGAAAAATCATTTCTCAGTGAGCATCTAGAAGCCATACATGCCAAATTTCAAATTTGTAGGCTTTACGGTTCTGGAGATTTTGTGATGATGTGTGAGTGGTATTTCACTTTTATATATATAGATTACAATTAGGAACTGTCTCATTTAGCAATCATTCAGTTACAATGGTGATGGCAAAAGAAGGTGTGACCAATCCTCCTGTTTAAAACCTTCGTAGACCTGATACAGTTGCAATTTCACTTAGCAACCACTTTGATTAATGACCAAGCTGCCAGTGCTAATTGAAGAAGTTAAATAAGATCTATGCTGGCTATAAACCTGATTATATTTCAATCACTTCAGGGATGGAGGTATAGTTTTACCTTTGTATTTTGTTTGAAGTAGAAATTGTTTAATTTGTGACCTTAATTAAAAAAACATAACACAAAATACTTCAATTCTATGAAATTATATTCTTAAAAAAAAATTTTTTAAACCCCAAGTACAAGTTAAGTCTTATCCAGCTCAATTAGATCTGCTTCCGGACAATTTTCTTAGGATTGCCAACTTACCAATCATATCAAACCTCTGAGCTGTATCAATGCAAAGATGGGATGAGTTGTTCCTCAAGGATGAGCTTCTCCTTATTTTTTGCTTAGAGAAGGACAGGAATTCATCCTTAAGAGTTACTCTGAGCTTGAAAGTTCTGCCAAGCAGTTAATATATTATGGCTTCTGTTACACAGTACTAAACCTGCCCCAAGATCTACCCCAAGACAGGCACCAATGTCCACAACTATTTGGCTCATTCAGAATTTGAAGGCAATCAGGCTAATAGGAACTGTAGAAATCACTCATAGTAGTTTTTAAAATCAAATCCTGAATCCCCTTGCTTGAAGATTAATGAAACCACCATTACCACTATATTGCTGTCAATGCTCACTTGTTCCCATGGAAATAATCACATGCCCACCAGATGTTTGAAACAAATAGCAGCCTCCTCAATCCTGGTCTTTTTAGTGGGGCTTGTAAGCCAAAACACCTGGAGAGCACCCAATTTACTGTCTCACTGGATCACAAATCAGTGATTTCCCTTTTCCAGACAGAAAAGTCCAGACAATAAGGGAAGCGCCTATTTATCATATTGCATAATCAGCAGGCTTCTCTTGACATTTCTTTGCTTTAGAGCTTTTTCTTGTTGACTTGTCAAAACCTTTACAGCTATGCTCTGTATTTATCATATAAGCTGCAAGCATTGCTTTTTCCCATTTAACCTTTAGAGTAAGGCAAATAATTACGGTACTATACAGAAACAAATTGAAAAGATTGCAGGCTGCAAGCAGGTTTGTGAAACTCAGACACATATATATGTACGTATGTACGTACCTATGTATGTTACTGTATGTATATTTCTCACAATGATTACTTAGAGGAATGTTTATCTTGCTGTGTAACTCTGGGGTTTGGCAATATAAAAGACATTAATTCTGCCTTTCACTTGTGAAACTCATTGTATAAAGTTACTTTTTTTTCCTGTATTGTAGCGAAAACAATTTCTAAAAATAAAATTGGGACAATCCCCCCCTCCCAATTTAAAATATTTGTTCTAATCTTCAAGCCAATTATTCAGTTTGGGATCTGTAAATAGTTATGTGCTTAAAACCAAGGGTTTACATACCTTTTCTCTATTTTTTGCTTTTGTTAAGCAAAGTATTTTCTCCAATGCAGATTCATTAAACAAAGTATCTCTTTATATTCTGGTAGATGGTACTAAGACTAGGAACAGAAAGCACTGCTGCTGCATATGGAGCACCAGAGACCGACTTCTGGTTAATAAAACAGCCAATGCAATTTTCGATGAGGAACAGAGACATTTACATTCAAAATAAGTTGTGTTTTTATAACTTCTGCTGTCATGGAAGCATCTTGAACCTTTCCTTTATCTGTAAGTACTAAAACATATTATGAGGTATCTGCATTTTATGGCATCTAAATATTGTTAAAACATGGGATTTTAATATTTTTGTACATTTGTGTGATGTTGGCATTTAATCAAAAAAGCTACTGTTTAATTATGAGATCCTGCTGATTTTAATGTTTAAAGCTGCAAAGACTAACACTCTACAGTGCTCTTGAGCAACAGTAAACCATGAGGTAAAAGTGGTACCATTCAGGGCTTGCTTCTCCCTCTATCACAGCTGATGAGGAGATGAAGCTGGATCTATCACATTGTGGTAGAAAATAAAACACAAGGGTTGTGAGAATTTAAAAAAAAAGAAGTTCCCAACAAAACATATGATATATACTCTCTTGCAGAAGCAATTTTAAAATTGTTAATACACAGTATACCCATTTGGTATAAGTCACTTACAATAAGTTAAGAAAGCCAGTATAAGATTATGACATGGAAAGCAGTGAAGCTAATTAAATTGGTAAGTTCAGTATGAAAAAATAATAATCATAGAGGAATAGCAGATACACTGCTAACACTAAGTACAAAAAAATCATTCTCTTTCCATTGCCAAGTCTTCCAGTTTTTACTCTTCAAAATCCATGTCTGAACTGTAGTAAAATTGAAACTACTATAGAACTGTAAATATTTAATGGGAAATATTTGGAAAACTTCAAGAAGCAAAGCTGTTCATAAGAGCGTTTAATTAAAATGTGTCATAGGGAACACCTATTTTATATGTCGAAAATAAACATTAAGTGAAATATTGGTTTTAACATCAGGAAGGGTTGCATTTGTTAGTTTAATTTTGGGAGTATTGTACATCAGTATATGCGTGTGAAAGGTAGCAATATAAAATATGACACATAAATACACATAAATACCATTTTTTGTTCAATGCTCAGTTGACTCCTTATAAATTTAGAGATCACCATTCTTGCAGAAGTGTCCAACTTCCCAATCCAATTAAATCAAGAGCACGTTTAAATCTCAAATGTATAAATAGGAAGTTACAGATATTTATCTAATTTATAGTGGTGTCCATTCTCATGAGGAAGTGACTATGGGTGGCATACAACAAAACTAAATATCTAAAATAATTAACAAATATTAAAAATCACTATGGTTGGTCATTCTGCTTAATATTGCCAACATTTCAATTCTAGTTTGAATTTATTGTGTCTTAGGTTTTCAGGAACTATTTTGCTTGTCTTTAAGATAAATTTTTCTATACCACACGTGTTTAATATGAAGCAAAGGACAAGATGAATTGAGTTTTAAGTTACAGGGGGAAAAAACCTATTTTAAATCTTGGATGAGCTCAAAAATAGCTTGATCTTCTGAAAAGGAGCAATATTACAATAAAACTCTCTGTAAATGCCAGGAGTATTTACTAAATTAAAAGAACTGAAGTATGAAAAGACTATCTGAACTCCAGCTTGAATATTCCTTGCAAAAATTGAGAAGCTATATCGAGGTACATTTCAGTTCAAATCCAAGACCTAATACTGCTTATAGGACTAGAATTACACTAAAAAAAAATTCCCCATACTGTATTACAAAATGGATTGGGAGCTTCTAAGCTGGCTAATAATGGCACAAGTCTTTCCTGATTTTTTTTTGGGGGGGGGCACAGGACATATCTCATTTTTACATCTTACCATTGCATTTGCAGTTTCTGCCACTGTGGCTGATTATCAGCACCTCCTTGTGCTCAGTTGCTCTCACGCACTACTCATTTATAATCACGCCTCTCCAAGTGCCCGGTGTACATCTGCTCAGTCCTTTTGTAGCCTTCTCATCTGCTGCAGGGTCACGTTTAGCAAGCCATTCAGTTAGCCGTTATTTCAAATGCAAGCACTTGTTTGCTTATTTCTCCTGCCTTTGCCCTTGCCACTCTCTCTCCCCTCCTCCTCCTATCACATACAGACAACTACAGCCTTGGCTGGGGAGCCAACAGGCAGTAACACAGGTTTACAGCAACAGAAAAGAAACAAGCAGACAAAAGGTGACGGCAAATCTCATCATGGCATCGGCCGCTCTCCAATTTTTTGCTTTCGTCCTAGCCTTGTTTGGTGTTTTTGGTGCGATCGCAGCCACTCTGTTGCCCAACTGGAAGGTGAATGCAGACACGGGCTCAAACATAATCACGGCCATCACTCAGATGCAAGGGCTCTGGATGGACTGCACATGGTACAGCACCGGGATGTTCAGCTGCACGCTGAAATATTCAATCCTGTCTCTCCCTGTTTACATCCAGGCAGCAAGGACCACCATGATTCTGTCCTGCATCCTCTCCATTTTTGGGATCTGCATTGCCACAGTGGGGATGAAGTGCACCCTCCTGGGAGGGGACAGAGAGACCAAAAACCACACGTCAGTTGCCGGAGGAGTCTTCTTTATTTTGGCAGGAATATCTGGCTTGATACCAACAGCCTGGTACACGAACGAGATTATTTCAAAATTTCTGGACCCAACTATTCCAGAAAGCAGTAAGCATGAACCAGGAGGAGCAGTTTACATTGGATTTATTTCAGCTGGACTTCTGCTTGCTGCAGGTGCCATCTTTGGCACTTCCTGTTTTAAGAAACAGCAGAGAGCAGAGATTTATTCTAACAAGCAGCAGAATCTGCACCCAGCTGCCCGGCAAGTGGACACAGGCTACAGCCTGAAGGACTATGTGTAAATATGGTGGTGGACCTGTCCTCCAAAGTTGTTTATGTAGTCTTGATTTTATAACAATGCGGTTGATGCAAGCCTTATAAGTGCATTGGGTGAGGTGTTTATTTATTAAAAAAAGAAAAAGATGCTAAGAATTTAAAATCACTAACCATTTATTACTGGTACTGCTTTGCAGCTAGATTATACTGAGAATGGGGTGGGGTGGGATAGAAATATAAATCAGTTACAATAGTTCGTACTTGTCACATGCCACCTTTAGTATCACGAAGTGTCTTATTTGAATAATGGCACCAGCTGAACTGATTCTGCCTTACTGGGAATTTCTGTGTGTTGTTTTTAAATGTTATCTGCATTTCTCAATGTCAGGTTTCAATGACTATGATAAACGATATATATCTCAAGATTTCTTTGAAAGTTATTTCTTTGAAAGAATAACTGTTATCCCGACATATTTGAGGGTTAGCTGCCCCCAGACTCTATGCCCCACAATAATCTGCTCTCATTCTGTTTTCTTTGGAAAATGCCTACTTAATATTTTGCCTTTAATTTTAATTGTCAAACACAACAGGACTACAAGACGTACCTGACAGGATATTTTTTTAAAAATCCTTTCTTTCCAAAGCTTGATTTCTAGCAGTTTTAAATAACATACAACATAATTAACATAATTAAGTAAACTCTTTCAATTGTCAGTAACTAGTGAATACTTCAGCAGTATTTAAAGCTGTATGTCATCTAGCTATTATCTATAATTTATGCAAACTATTTTCAAAGCAATCTTCAATCAGATTTCAAAGATTTGGGCTATTTGCCACTCAGAGATTTAGCAGGCAATAGTAAATTGTTTTATAATTATTTTGCCAGCAATAGCCTTTCTTTTGAATCTTTTTCTTGTGTCCATCTGCAAAAACAATGATCGGTCACAAAGTAACCACTCATTTCCATTCAAAAGGAGAGATAAAATTTGAACACGTTGGTATATAGCACAATGTAAAGAACGAAGTTTGAATCAGCTTGAAATATAATTTGAACTACCTGTAGATTTCTATAATTCATATTTTCTAGTGACAGCAACGTTAAATCACTCAACCAAAAGACCAGTTTTTTGTTTCTTATATAAGAATTACAGTATGAATTTTTAGTTAGAAAAATAAAAGGATGTATAGAGGCTTCTAAAATTATACATAATGTGACAAAAAATGTAAATGTAACTTTTGCCCCTATCAAAAAACCAGAATCATGAGTTTGTTTGTTTTGCAATTAAGAAATTTTCCCATAGAACAAAACACAAATCAAAAAGAAAAAAGTGCAAAAAATAAAAGAGGAATTACAGTCAATAAAATTATAAGTGACTTCAGACCTTGTTTCCAATAGATAATTGCAATCTTATTATCCCTCCTACCTGAAGTCCTATCAGTCCCTCATTTAATCCGTATCTTTAATAATTGTCAAATCTATAAGACATTATGGTTTTTTTCCCTCAGAGTCACAAGTCATATAGCAAAGCTGAAAAGTGGGGAAAGGGGGCTGGGGATAAATATTTGGGATACATAAAACACACTGCTAAATGTTAAAGATTACTAACAAAAGATGTAATGGTAAACTGTTTTTTTTTTAAAGACACATCAACTGCAAGGGACAGTAAGGTGGTATTAGTAGCCATGAGAGTTATCCATTACCTCCAGTAACAGAGGCAATAAACCTTTCCATGTGGTTAGAGAGCCAGTGAGTTTTGCCACTACTTTATCTGTGAAATCTGAACAAAGATTCTGATTACTTCATAAAACATTGTAAAGTGTAAAACACAAACTCAAAATATAACACCTATTTTGGTTAGTGTAGCATTTCAGTTTGCAAAACATTATTATATATAGTTTATTAATACATACATACACACACACACAACCTTTCTCCCTAAAGGCGCGTTTTTAAGATAAGTACTGTATATAAATGCTGATTCATTTTTATCACAAACATTTGCTTGTGGTAATTCTGAGACATATGCAGAAGTAACTTTAAGTACATTTAAAACAAAAACAAAACCTCAACTTTGGAGAAGCAGCCCTAAGCTAGTATAAACCAATATAATTGCAATTCAACAATGAATATTAAGATGTTATTATTTTCATGATATAAGACCTGAATAAGTTGTAATAGATTGATAGAGGACATACTGGAAGCTAAAAGTGATGAACAACCTGGGTGCAACTTTACCAATGTACCATCTTGGAAATAAGTGTTTCACTATAGCAACTGTTTCAAAAGAGGCCCCAAGATGGCCATTTGTAAAAGTACCCATGAAAAACTATCTTGATTCCCAAAATATTTTGTCAAAGTCAGACAAATTTCAAGAAAAAAAGACACCAGCAAGATCAAAACAAAATAAATACTGCTTGCATAGAAATAGAGAAGAGTAACAGATCTTAAGAAAAGAGAGTATTCTCTCTGCAGACATACTGTATATTACTACCACCAATTTAACATGAAAAGAGCAATAAAAAATAGAACAGATAACAGTATTTATAGGGACTACAAGATCATAAAAATCATAGCACAAGATCATAGCACACTCTCCTCCTGTGCAAAGAGAAATAGGTAATCCTTTACACTTTGCCTAAAACCAAGAAGGAACAATGCTGGCCAAATTTCTGATAGCAGGGTGTTTCATAGAGTAGGAGTAATTACTGAAAATACCCACTTTGGAGTGCACCCTAGATGTCCATCTCACAGAGGTAAGACCTGGAAGGAGTCAACCTTATTTGATCTAGTTGGATGGGCAGACCCTTAGATAACTAAGTCTTGAGTTACATTGGACCTTAAAGGTAACAATCAGAAGCAAGAATTATACTTGGTAATTGTCTAGCAACCAATGCAGCCACCAAAATAAGTTGATTCACCTGAAGATACTGGAATACAAACATTAGTGCCTAGTCCACTGCATTTTATACCAGTTGTAGCTTCTGAATGCTAATCATTAAGGGCAGTTCCAAGTTCTGGGAAGGTACCCAAATTGAGTGCATTTATTTCATTTTGACTTAATGTAAGATGAAAACCTAGCTACTACAGTATGCATTTATTCAATAAACCATGGCATAAACAAATTATGGCTTATGCATAAGAAGGACAAAATTATCACCAGCAATTTCTAAATCACAATAAGGCAGCTAATAAAGAGGAGACATACGTAACAAATAATCACAATCTGTATTTTGGATATTAGAGGGAATATAATAGGACTGGGTTTTGGAACTTGTTCAAGAAAATCTCAAAAAACATTTCTTTTTGGAATAACATTTTACTTGAGTTGTTATTCTCAAAATCAGGACACAGCCACCTCTAAGGAAATCTTTCTCCACAAAGTGACACATCAAACCAAAATAGCAATTTCCCAGAAGTATGTCAACCTTTATTATTGCCACAAATGTGTGATTTCCTACAGACCATACAAATAATTTAACAAAGAGTTTGATGCTGCTTTGGGGTAGCCCTACAGGGTTTCCCACTACTCAAGACCTCTTAAGAATTTTGATACATCTCTGGGGTACTTGGAATTTATCTGAACATTTTCTCACCTCTTACTTTTTCTCTTTTATTGATTTGCCTTCCTTTTGAACACTACCTTTAAATCTTTCTCTCTCATCTTCACTAAAAAAATTATGTTCCTCCCCAGTAATAAATACCTTATTACTACATTTACTTTTCAGTTGTTTGAGTTAATCCAACAACCTTCTTGAATACTTGGTGAAATTAGAATATATCTGAGTCTTCATGCTAATGGCTCTGTGAATAGCTGAATGAAGCTTCAAACAATGTTTTTAATGCAAAAAGAATGAACAGACTGACCTCTGGCTTTGGAACAAAAGCTTGACCTGGAATTGTGAAACCTTTGTTAACAGTGCACAGGTGCTGAGATATTATAGAAAGCCTGCTTCGCTGTCTGGATGTTGTACTAGCTGTGAGTCGCTGTGGAAGAAAAACATTTTTGTAAATGAGTGCCAGCATTAATGTAAAACAACCAAATAAAAGTGCTCTTTAGAGTAGCCTGTTAACTAAAATACCAAATATTTTACAAACCTTTTCATGGTTATCAATAATAGAATCACACTTATTGCTATAACAATTAAAAGGTCTAGATTATACTCATGCTAACATTTCTCATATAAATAAAACAAGCTTGAAGTAAAAGAAAGCAAATACAATTTTGTTGTCATTATATTTCTATACTTTTTGGATTCAGACAAATCATAGTAACCGGAACACAGTATTTCAATAAATTCCTCAAATAGATTTGTTTGTATATTCCTGGAGCATTTGGAAACATATTCAAGAAGACATATCTCAAAGTGTATTTTAGAAAAATAAAAAAAAATGTAAAAAGTTAAGAAAACATTTTAGTCCAATCTATAAATCAACATGTAGGCTCCATTTTTCTAAACTGACAAATGCTCATAATAAAGCAAAGGGAATTCTAAGTCCAGGAAGGATTATACTTTAACCTACATTATGTTTTAGAATAGACACACTATTGTAGTCTCTATACAACATGAAGATGTAGCTTCATTAATGCTATAATTCAATGGTCTATAACAGGGGTCGCCAACCTTTTGGACCTCAGGGACCACCAAACTCATAATTTTAGATCCCAGGGACCATTAACCAGTTCTGTTGGTGTGGCCTAATTTGTGGGTGTGGCTTCGTGCTCATGTGACTGGCTGGGCATGGCTTGTGTGTAAATATTATAAATACTTATATAAATATTGAATCTTTTATTAAAAAAGAGCAACTTTTACCCAAAATCAGGCAAAGCAGGCAGATTGAGTTGCTCACAGAATCATTCAGTGATCTATCTATCTGCCATTGGCTAGCTCAGTCTCTCAAATTTGCTTGCCGTGAGTCTGCACTGAATTTGCTTGCAAGCAAACCTTCAGTCCTAATGGAGGTTCAGCTGCGCTGAGCCGAAGATCTAAAGACTAGCTAGAAAGCTAATCTAAATCTAAATCTCCTGGCACAGGAGAACAGATGATGGCCGGAAAAAGAAAAAATAGCAATTTAGCAGGCAAGTTTACCAGGTAAGGAGTGGGTGGGGAGCATTCCTGTGGGCCATGTGGGTGGCGCAGCCTTGTGTTTCTGTGCAGCCTGATTTAATTGCTTTGGGGGGGGGTGCTCTGGGGGTGAGATTTCTCTATGGCTCACCAAAATTTTCTCACAGCCCACCAGTTGGCAACTGCTGGTCTATAAAGTATGTGCATTAGAAAATCCATGCATGGATATGTCAATACATGAACAATTTTATCTTTGTCTATGGAGATTCTCAGGAGGAGAAGGTCATGGTTGTCTCAAATATGCTTTTTTGAAGAGGCAACTGGACTTTCTGGTTTTTCTTTGAAGACATTTCACTTCTCATCCAAGAAGCTTCTTCAGCTCTGACTGGATGATGGGAAATGGAAGGATTTATGCTCCTTGCAGACAGCTGGTCATTTGCATTCTTTTAGCAGGTCATTACGGTCATCTACGTAGTGCAAATTGGTGTGGAGCCTTCATGGAACTGTTGAAAGGACTGTGTTGTAGATTGGAGATAGATACGACAAAATCTATCTTTCTATTCTTCAGAAATCCATATTAATGTTTGTCAATTATCACACTGTTTTAAAGATGTTTACCCACTGATGTTTATCCAATTTTTTAATAATTTGCATTAAAAAACTTTCCACAAATTGACTGATCAAATTGGCCTAAACTTTCCCAGATTCTCTTTTTCAGCTTTTTGAAGATATGCACGTTGTCTCTCCTTTAGTCATCAGGGATATGAGGCATTCTACGGAATTATTCGAACATAATGAGTAGATGTTCAAACACATCTGCAAATTGTTTTAATTCTCTATTGAATATCATTCATGCTATTCTAGCAATATGAACTTGTTCAAATGTAAAAAAAGTCAGGTAATGGGAAACTCAAACTTCATTCCTGCTCTTCACTGGGGCCAAGTGAAACATTTCTTGTTGCAAAAGATGGAAAAATTAAAGATTTGAATAGCTTTCCTTTTTCTGTTAATTTTGCCATCCTTATTAACCATCTGGGATATTGGTATTTTTAACTTCCTGATAGACTGAACATTTTGTTGTTCTGTGATTTTCTTTGCAACCTCAGTTCACTGTGGCCTTTAGCATTCCTGACACAATGTCTACAATTCTCAGTTACTATTAATGGTATAAAGTAGATCAGATTAATATACCAATGTCATATATGTCAAAGCTATTTTTATGGATCATCTACAATGACAGAACCTTGCAAGTCAGAATGTGCTCCCCCCCTTCCTTATCTCCATGTGAACTAGGGAGGGGCTTTTCTCCAATTAGTTTCTTGGAGTGGACTTGAGCTACAATTGTAGCTTTTCTTTCTGTCCTTCAAAACTATTTCCTGTCTTCTACAGCTACAAATAGTTGTTGCTTAATGACAAGTCTATTGCTAGATGATGTGTTGTTAAGCAAGGAATCAGATGATCCTGACTTGCGATGTTATTGCAGCTTCTCCATTGATGGTTAGAAACCAGCGGTGAAGCATTCAAATGGCAATCACATGACTGTGGGTCACTGACGGTCTTAAACGCCTACCAGTTGCGAAATGCATGAATCTCGATCACATGCTACAATGGCCATAAAGTGCAGGGACCAGTCATAAAGTTACTTTTTTTAGCACTATTGTAACTTTGAATGATCACTGAACAGGGCAGTTTGTAAGCAAGAACTACCTCTGCTTGATGGAATGTGATAACAACAAAAATAACAATAACACCAACAAGTCCAAGAAAGAAAAAAATTAAAACAGGGACAATAATTATTGATCTATGTAAAAGATAATCAAAATGACATGGCTGAGTTGGGAAAAGTCAGGCCTTGAATTTTTTTTTAAAAAAAATAGTAACATAATAATAGAATATCAAATATATCTAAAATCTTCTTCCGGTTTGAGTTCCTTCGGCAATAGACAGAAATCTGCGATTGTGCGCGGTTTCGGTCCGGGCTTGCCGCTGGGGCACCCCGAGCTGGCTGGTTTCGGGGCTAAGCCACCCCGTAGAGGTGGTGAAGAGGGGGGAGACCGCCAGCAGGGTTGAGGAGAGCCGCATCTCTCCTCCTCAGCTGGCCATTACTCCCTTTCCCGAAGGCAGTTGCAGCGGTGGTCAGAAATGGCCACCTCAAAGAAGAACTCGACTGGAAAAGAATGTGCAGGAGAAAGATAAGAAGTGAAAGTTTTGGCTGACCAGGTTAAATTGCAAAAGCAACAACTAAGGTATCCTGGAATTTAAACTTACAAAAAAATAACCACTCCCAAAGAAGAGTCGGTGCAGCGAAGGAAAGTGAAAAGGGAAAGGTTTGGGTTTTTTTTTTTCTTCTCTCCCTTTCCCTACACTGACAACTAAGAGACTTAAATAAGAAATCGGAAAAATCCACTTTGACATCAACAGGTAATTAAGCTGAAAATAAAACAAAATGTCAAAGGGATAATAAAGATTTCTGGACACTAATTTTTTTCCCATAAGCAGGAAGGGACAGAAAAAGAATAAAAGGGCAGGATCTAGAAAGAGGGAGGAGATGCCTGGAATTAAAAAGAATCTACAGTAAAACTTCAACAAGACTTCTAAAAGATACATTTTAACCGAAACTTTGTAACTAAACAGTAGAACCCCAGGAAGTGAAAGTGAAAAAAAAAGCAAAAAGAAACAGCTTGCATGTATTTGGATTACTTGGTGATCTTTGGATTCTTGGTTATTGCATTTGAATGACTAAAATTAATTGGGTGGTTGTTTATAAATTTATACAATGGCACTACTTCTGGATGAATTGAAAATGAAACTTAAAAAGTATAAAGAAGATGCACAAGAAGGGAGGGGTTCTTTTGGCTTCATTTTTTCAATTTTTAGAAATGGAGATTTGGAACTATGAGAAACAACAAGAAATGTCTGCAAAACAAGAAGACTGGGACAAAGAAGAAGCCATCTTTAATGAACAAGTAATTCTATGTGGGGAAGAAAAAGGAAAGTGGGGAAAGAGAATGGAGAATTTAAGACTTAAAAAAACAACCCAAGAAAAGAAAAATAATTCAAAAAATAAGTATAATACTGGAAAGCAACAGAAGAGGGGAATACATAAGAGAGAAATAGAGGTAGAGAGACAAGGGGGTAAAAAGGGGAGAGAGAAGAAGAGAGGGAAGAAGGAAAGGAAAAGAAGTTATAAAGGACCGAAACAAGATATAGAAAAACAGGGCCTATTTAGAGATAATGGGTGAAAATTTAACTGAAAAAGGGATTCTGTAAAGGTACATAAGATTGTATTGTTATATTAGTAATAGAAATAACTTTAGAAAATTGGAAACAATGTATGATTAAAATGAGGGATAAAATAGTGTGATTTAGTGAAATGTTTGTTAATAAAATAAGTGAAATAAAATAAATGAGAAAACTGAATTAGGAAGGGACAGGAACATTTTAATTAGTTAATGTTTTATAAAATATAAGTGAAGGGGGGATTAATTATGGAAAGCTGATAATTGTTCCCATAGAAGTATGATATTTAATTGAAAAGTAATGTTAAAGAAGTTAAGATTTTAATGAATATTAACATTAATGAATTGAATTGAATTGGAATGGAATGTGTTGTTTTAATTACATATATTTATATTTTTTTCTTTTTTTAAGAATATAGTGTGTATTTTAAGAATGTACCAAGCAGAATCCGAATGGAAGTTATGTATTATATTGAATGTTATAACTGTAGGGTATATATTGAAGCCTAAATAAGAGTTAAATGGATAAACTTAAAAGATATAAAGGCGTCATACTCCAACCAGTAACTACAGGAGAAACTTTGTTTAACGAGAAAAGATAATAGATAATTAAAACAGGACAGACAAATATATATATATATATATATATATATATATATATATATATATATATATATATATATATATATATAAAATGATTTGAATTGAGACAAGATAATTAAAATTAAATTGAGAAAATTAAAAGGGGGAGAAGCTATGCAGAAAATGTAAAAAGGTAATAAGATATGGAACAGAACATAAAAATGAGCATGAAATTGAATTTGTGTCTGTACGAAGAAATGTAACCCAGAATTACGCTATTTTCAAAAAAGATGTTTTATTTGTATTTTTTTTGTGAAAACTCAAATAAAATTTACAAAAAAAAAAGATATATCTAAAACCTTTAGATACATCTAAGACATGAAACCTTCTCCCTTACTTCCATCAGACTAAGAGGGACCATTAAAAACAACCTTAATATGTGACTGGTTTATAGTCCTTGAAGCACACCAGCTAGCATTAAGAAGTGTTTAAAGATTAGAAAGATCTCTGCAATAACTCAGAAGACAAATTTATTCTATTATCATGATTGTGTCGCTGATTTTATGTCATATCGTCTTATCACCTAATATAAGAAACTTACCAACTGTGCTATTTTGCATCCTGTTTGAACTACAGTGTATGCAAAAACACTATAATCTTCATGTCACATATGAGAAAACTTGAAATCATGTACAGCTGGCTCTTGCTATATAAAGCAGACTGCATTTATGTTCTTAAGTCTTTCCTTTTCTGCCTAAATGTCAAGAGGCTGCTCTTCCCCTTTTCCAACCTGGTTAGCTCTGAAATCCTATCCATCAGCCTTTCCACTAAGCTTAGAATAGCAGCTCACACTTCCAATTATTTCAGAAAACTGAACTGAAATGCCAGAAACTCCAGGAACCAAGTTTTGATAAAAGGGCTTTGTCTCCCTACCGTGCCATCTGCAGAGGTTGGCACTGATGATCACTAAAACTCAACTAGAACATTAGGAAAGAAACAGAACATTTGCAACGCATATTACAAAAGGCACACTTAAAAAAAGATTCAGGACCCCATCTTACTGGGACAGAACTTTTTGCTATAGAAATAGATTTCCAGGACTGAATTTGTTAGGGAAGAAGAAATCGGTTCAGATGTGTGTTAAAATGCTCCAGCTGAGAGATTCTTCCAAAATGCTCCTATTTTTCAGCCACATTTCTGGCATCAATTCAGAGAATTCTCAATAGCAGGGTTTGGATGTTTTTTCTTTTTCATTTTCCACAGCACTGGTACATCTTCTGTCTTGTTAGGGGCAGGGGACAGAAGAAAAAGCTCTCTCCTTACTGATTCAAAACTCTACTTTCACAGAACTATGGACTAGTGCAGGCGTCTCCAACCTTGGCCACTTTAAGCCTGGTGGACTCCCACCAGGCTTAAAGTGGCCAAGGTTGGAGGCCCCTGCACTAGTGTAAGTGCAGGTAAGTCCTCGACTTATAAAAATTCATTTAGTGACCAAAGTTACAATGACACTGAAAAAAGTGACACAATCACTTTTCACATTTAAGACAGTTGCAGCATCCCATGGTCACATGATCAAAATTCAGGTGCTTGGCAACTGGTTCATATTTGTGACAGCTGCAGTGTCCTGGGGTCATGTGATCAGCTTTTGTGACCTCTTGATAAGCAAAATCAATGGGAAATCCAGTTTCTCCTAACAACCATGTTACTAACTTAACAAATGCAATGATTCATTTAACAACTATGGCAAGAAAAGTCGTAAAATGGGACAAACTCACTTAACGAATGTTTTACTTAGCAACATAAATTTTGGACTCAATTGTAGTCGTAACTCGAGGACTACCTGTATCAGCTCTACCCTTTATGCCATGATTATCTTCATCAGAAAACGTTCCTGTATTGGTGCCTAGTTTTGTGTAGCATGTTGAAAGCGTCTAAAACCAGCCAATGTCACAAAGTAATTTTGACCATTCCTACACATATAATTCAATGAAACCCTCCTCACAGTG